>NC_138979.1:34913707-35527707 GCF_964341445.2 Mesoplodon mirus | reverse complement strand
TTTTTGGATGGAATGTCCTATAAATATCAACTAAGTCCATCTTGTTTAATGTATCATTTAAAGCTTGTGTTTCCTTATTTATTTTCATTTTGGATGATCTGTCCATTGGTGAAAGTGGGGTGTTAAAGTCCCCTACTATGATTGTGTTACTGTCGATTTCCCCTTTTTTTTTTTTTTTTTTTTTTTTTCCTTTTTGCGGTATGCGGGCCTCTCACTGCCGTGGCCTCTCCCGCTGCGGAGCACAGGCTCCGGACGCGCAGGCCCAGCGGCCATGGCTCACGGGCCCAGCCGCTCCGCGGCACATGGGATCCCCCCAGACCGGGGCACGAACCCGTATCCCCTGCATCGGCAGGCGGACTCTCAACCACTGCGCCACCAGGGAGGCCCCGATTTCCCCTTTTATGGCTGTTAGTATTTGCCTTATGTATTGAGGTGCTCCTATGTTGGGTGCATAAATATTTACAATTGTTATATCTTCTTCTTGGATCGATCCCTTTATCATTATGTAGTGTCCTTCTTTGTCTCTTCTAATAGTCTTTATTTTAAGGTCTATTTTGTCTGATATAAGAATTGCTACTCCTGCTTTCTTTTGATTTCCATTTGCATGGAATATCTTTTTCCATCCCCTTACTTTCAATCTGTATGTGTCTCTAGGTCTGAAGTGGGTCTCTTGTAGACAGCATATATATGGGTCTTGTTTTTGTATCCATTCAGCCACTCTGTGTCTTTTGGTGGGAGCATTTAGTCCATTTACATTTAAGGTAATTATTGATATGTATGTTCCTATTCCCATTTCCTTAATTGCTTTGGGTTCGTTATTGTAGGTATATTCCTTCTGTTGTGCTTCTTGCCTAGAGAAGTTCCTTTAGCATTTGTTGTAAAGCTGGTTTGGTGGTGCTGAACTCTCTCAGCTTTTGCTTGTCTGTAAAGGTTTTAATTTCTCCATCAAATCTGAATGAGATCCTTGCTGGGTAGAGTAATCTTGGTTGCAGGTTTCTCTCCTTCATCACTTTAATTATGTCCTGCCACTCCCTTCTGGCTTGTAGAGTTTCTGCTGAGAGATCAGCTGTTAACCTGATGGGGATTCCCTTGTGTGTTATTTGTTGTTTTTCCCTTGCTGCTTTTAATATGATTTCTTTGTGTTTAATTTTTGACAGTTTGATTAATATGTGTCTTGGTGTATTTCTCCTTGGATTTATTCTGTATGGGACTCTCTGTGCCTCCTGGACTTGATTAACTATTTCCTTTCCCATATTGGGGAAGTTTTCAACTATAATCTCTTCAAATATTTTCTCAGTCCCTTTCTTTTTCTCTTCTTCTTCTGGAACCCCTATAATTCGAATGTTGGTGCGTTTAATGTTGTCCCAGAGGTATCTGAGACTGTCCTCTGTTCTTTTCATTCTTTTTTCTTTATTTTGCTCTGCAGCAGTTATTTCCACTATTTTATCTTCCACCTCACTTATCCGTTCTTCTGCCTCAGGTATTCTGCTATTGATCCCATCTAGAGTATTTTTCATTTCATTTATTGTGTTTTTAATCGATGCTTGATTCATCTTTAGTTCTTCTAGGTCCTTGTTAACTGTTTCTTGCATTTTGTCTATTCTATTTCCAAGATTATGGATCTTGGAAATAGAATCTTGGATCAGCTTTACTATCATTATTCTGAATTCTTTTTCAGGTAGACTGCCTATTACCTCTTCATTTGTTAGGTCTGGTAGGTTTTTATCTTGCTCCTTCACCTGCTGTGTGTTTTTCTGTCTTCTCATTTTGCTTATGTTACTGTGTTTGGGGTCTCCTTTTTGCAGGCTGCAGATTCGTAGTTCCCGTTGTTTTTGGTGTCTGACCCCAGTGGCTAAGGTTGTTTCAGTAGGTTGTGTAGGCTTCCTGGTGGGGGGGACTAATGCCTGTGTTCTGGTGGTTGAGGCTCGATCTTGTCTTTCTGGTGGACAGGTCCACGTCTGGTGGTGTGTTTTGGGGTGCCTATGGCCTTATTATGTTTTTAGGTAGCCTCTCTGCTAATGGGTGGGGTTGTGTTCCTGCCTTGCTAGTTGCTTGGCATAGTGTGACCAGCACTGTAGCTTGCTGGTCGTTGACTGAAGCTGGGTGCTGGTGTTGAGATGGAGATCTCTGGGAGATTTTCGCTGCTTGATATTATGTGGAGCTGGGAGGTCTCTTGTGGACCTGTGTCCTGAAGTTGGCTCTCCCACTTCAGAGGCACAGCACTGACTCCTGGCTGCAGCACCAAGAGCCTTTCATCCACCCGGCTCAGAATAACAGGGAGAAAAAGCAGAAAGAAAGAATTAGTAGAAGAAAGAAAGAGAGAGGGAAAGAAAGGAAGAAGGGAAGAAGGGAAGGAAGAAAGAAAGAAAGGAAGGAGGGAGGGAGGGAGGAAGGATGGTAAGAGAGAAGGAAAGAAAGGAGGGGGGGAGGGAGGAATAAAAGCAAAAGGAAGAGTGAATGGAAGAAGGGAGGGAGGGAGGAAGGAAAGAAAGAAAGAAAGACAGGAGGGAGGGAGGGAGGGAGGAAAGAAAAAGAAAGTGGAAAGAAGAAGGGTGGGAGGGAGGGAGGAAAGAAAAAGAAGGAACGGAGGAGCGGAGGGAGGGAGGGAGGAAGGGAAGGTAGGAAAAAAAGAAAGAGCAGGTAAAGTAAAATAGAATAAAGTATGAAATATAGTAGCGTTATTAAAATTAGAAAGTAATTATTGGAAAAAAAAAATGGACCGATAGAACCCTGGGACATATGGTGGAAGCAAAGCTATACAGAGAGAATCTTACACAGAAGATTACACATACACATTCACAAAAAGAGAGCAGGGGGAAAAATCAAAAATCTTGCTCTCCAAGTCCACCTCCTCAATTTGGGATAATTCGTTGTAAAAAGAGGAAAGGGGCGAGAAGTCTGAAATCTTGCTCTCTAAGTCCACTTCCTTAATTTGGAATAATTCGTTGTATAAAGAGGAAAAGGGGGGACAGTCTTAAATCTTGTCCTCAAAGTCCACTTCCTCAATTTGGGATGATTCGCTGTTCATTCATGCACTCCACAGACGCAGGGCACATCAAATGGACCGTGGAGCTTTAAATCCGCTGCCTCCGAGGCTGCACAGAGAGATTTCCCTGTCTCTGCTCTCACAGCTCCCGGGTCTCAGCCTTGGACCTGGCCCCGCCTCTGCGCGTAGGTCGCCGGAGGGCGTCCGTTCTTCGCTCAGACAGGACGGGTTTAAAGGAGCCGCTGATTCGGGGGCTCTGGCTCACTCAGGCAGAGGGGAGGGAGGGGCGCGCAGTGTGGGGCGGGCCTGCAGCAGCAGAGGCTGGCGTGACGTTGCAGCGGCCCGTGGCGCTCTGTGCGCTTTCCCGGGGAAGCCGTCCCCGGGTCTCGGGACCCCGGCAGTGGCGGGGCGCACAGGCACCCCGGAAGGCGGGGCGGACAGTGACCCGCGCTCGCACACAGGCCCCGCGGCGGCGGCGGCGGCGGCGTCGGCGGGCGTCGTCGTCGGCGGTGGGCGGCGTCGGCGGCAGCGGCGTCGGCGGCGGGCCGCGGCGGCGACGGCGTCGGCGTCGGCGGGCGGCGGCGGCGCCGGTGGCCCACGCCCGTCTCCGAGGTCCGCGCCTTACCCGCGGCTCACGCCTGTCTCCGGCGCTTCCCCAAGCAGCCCTCTTAATGCCCTCTCCTCGCGCACCAGGAAACAAAAGGGAAAAAAGTCTCTTGCCTCTTCAGCAGCTCCAGACCCTTTCCCCGGACTCCCTCCGGGCTAGCCGTGGTGCACTAACCCCTTCAGGCTCTCTTCCTGCTGCCAGCCCCAGTCCTCTCCCTGCGCTCTGACTGAAAGCCGATACCTGAGCCTCAGCTCCCAGCCCCCCCGCCAGGGCGGCGGAGCAGACAAGCCTCTCGGGCTGGTGAGTGCCTGAGGGCACCGATCCTCTGTGCCGTAATCTCTCCGCTTTGCCCTCCACACCCCTGTTGCTGTGCTCTCCTCCGCTACTCCGAAGCTTTCCCCCTCCGCCACCTGCAGTCTCCGCCCGCGAAGGGGCTTGTAGTGTGTAGAAACCTTCCCTCCTTCACGGCTCCCTCCCACTGGTGCAGGTCCAGTCCCTATCCTATTGTCTCTGTTTATTCTTTTTTTTCTTTTGCCCTACCCAGGTATGTGGGGAGTTTCTTGCCTTTTGGGGGGTCTGAGGTCTTCTGTCAGCGTCCAGTAGGTGTTCTGTAGGAGTTGTTCCACGTGTAGATGAATTTCTGATGTATCTGTGGGGAGGAAGGTGATCTCCGCGTCTTACCCTTCCGCCATCTTCCTCCGGGCCCTCCCTTTTCTTGGTATAGCCTTTTGGTGGGTGGATTCTCTTGGACTCACCCTTTTCAGAGACTGCCTGTTGGGAGTCCTTACTGGGGCCTTATTTGTAACCAAGTGATCTTGCCTTTCAGACCACAGCAGAGAAGTCTCCTGGGGCCTATTTCCTTCCTGAGTTTGCACTCTCCCCTCAGGGAAGTTTTCTGGAAGATACAACAGGGGAGCAGTTCCTCACGTATCGCTATGACGACCAGGTAAGAACTTCATTAAAGAGCCTATTTTTGGCTTTGCTATTTGCCAATGGGCAGGAAACAGTTTCTCAAAAATAACTTCAAAATAATTATATTTCCTCCTTGGCACCACTTATATAATAAACCCATTACACCAGGAAGGACCCCAAGATGCTGGGCTGCTCACGCTTGCATGTAGCTTCCTGCACAGTGTGTGGTTCTTGCTCTGGTTGGGGCATTGCTTTGAGTGACACATTGTCTTATTTTCATCAGAAATATTTCCATATTAATAATAATATTTAAATTTGTTCATTTCAGCTATTGCCAAATTCATCATGTAATTCTGAAATTATCCAAAAGTTCTGTTTTCTGATTAAGCTTTACTTTATTTACCCTCTTAGCTCTTACTTTATTTCTTTTACCAGCACCAAAACTTTTCTTTTCCAAGCCCATTTTCCAGAAAGGGAAAACATGTGTGCCTCTGTGTGAGGGCACGTGTGTGTGCACATGCGTGTGTGTTTAAATCACTGCACGAAACCCAACTGGAGAGTGAGGCCATGCTTGGCTGAGATGCAGAAACCGCACACTCGGGACTGTGACTCTCCATTCTCGATTTACATTGATGCCCTAACAGCATGGAAGATTACATATGTCTTTGAAATCACTCACAACTCGTTTGAAACAGAGAATGTCAATTTTGCCAAAGGCAGAGGTTTCTAGCTGATAGGGCCTGAACTTCTGAGGCAGTGGTGCAAACTGGGCTAGGATTTACGATGATGAGTGACGTTCAAAGATCTGGTAGACCTTGGCACCTAAGGGGCCAAGTGTGGGTGAGGAATGGGGCAAGAGCGTCTTCTCACGGGACATGACGGGGTGGAGGAAGTTGGCCCAGGGACCGAGGTCCGCTGTGCTGTCCTGATCTGTGTGGTCAAGGCTGGTGAGTTCTGGCTTGAGTTGTGTAGGGCCTAGTTAGGGGGTGAAAGATATTGCTTGGAAGGAGGAGCTCTGGGCAGGTCAGTCTGCCGACGTGGGTAGATATAAGATGTGACAGCAGGGAGTGGTACGCAGCTCTGGGGCTGGCTTGGAGGTTGGCAGAGTGCAGATGAGGCTGGGAGGAGGATTAAAGTCTCAGGCAGCATAACTAGTTGATGAAGGATGGAGCATGGAGGGCGAGTAGAGACATCTATTGCAGGGTGCTATGTATCCCAGCTCAGGGGGAGGCACCATTGATTTTGATCCTCAGCTTCTACTGCGTGACCTGTGCTTGGTACATTGAGCTCTGGAGCTGGAATTGGGGTGAGGGGCAAGCTGTGAACCAGTACACCCAGCTGTGAGCAGGATGCTATCCAGGTAGTCAGGGGCAGGGGTGGGATGAGACCAGTTTTTTTTTTTTTTTTTAATCAAAATTGTCAACATCAGGGCTTCCCTGGTGGCACAGTGGTTGAGAGTCCGCCTGCTGATGCAGGGGACATGGGTTCGTGCCCTGGTCCAGGAGGATCCCACATGCTGCGGAGTGGCTGGGCCCGTGAGCCATGGCCGCTGAGCCTGCGCGTCCGGAGCCTGTGCTCCGCAATGGGAGAGGCCACAACAGTGAGAGGCCCGCGTACCGCAAAAAAAAAAAAAAAAAATTTGTCAACATCAATCATTTAAGTTCCCTGAATAGCGAGTCCACAAATAGTTAGGGGGGAGCAGGGGTGGGGTGGAAGATGATTCGATATTCATGTTATAGACCCCAGTTAATTCTTTGGACGGCATTTGGGCCTGGTTGCTAAGAGGGCCTAAACCATCACATTGCTTTAGGACCTTCTCCCTGATGGATTTTTAGAGGGCCTATGATTTTTTTTTCTGCTTTATAACAAATTTAATCAGTTATACATATACATATGTTCCCATATCCCCTCCCTTTTGCGTCTCCCTCCCACCCTCCCTATCCCACCCCTCCAGGCGGTCACAAAGCACCGAGCTGATCTCCCTGTGCTATGCGGCTGCTTCCCACTAGCTATCTACCTTACGTTTGGTAGTGTATATATGTCCATGCTGCTCTTTTGCTTTGTCACAGCTTACCCTTCCCCCTCCCCGTATCCTCAAGTCCATTCTCTAGTAGGTCTGTGTCTTTATTCCTGTCTTACCCCTATGTTCTTCATGACATTTTTTTTTCTTAAATTCCATATATATGTGTTAGCATACAGTATTTGTCTTTCTCTTTCTGACTTACTTCACTCTGTATGACAGACTCTAGGTCCATCCACTTCATTACAAATAGCTCAATTTTGTTTCTTTTTATGGCTGAGTAATATTCCATTGTATATATGTGCCACATCTTCTTTATCCATTCATCCGATGATGGACACTTAGGTTGTTTCCATCTCTGGGCTATTGTAAATAGGGCTGCTATGAACATTGTGGTACATGACTCTTTTTGAATTATGGTTTTCTCAGGGTATACGCCCAGTAGTGGGATTGCTGGGTCATATGGTAGTTCTATTTGTAGTTTTTTAAGGAACCTCCATACTGTTCTCCATAGTGGCTGTACCAATTCACATTCCCACCAGCAGTGCAAGAGTGTTCCCTTTTTTCCACACCCTCTCCAGCATTTATTGTTTCTAGATTTTTTGATGATGGCCATTCTGACTGGTGTGAGATGATATCTCATTGTAGTTTTGATTTCCATTTCTCTAATGAGTAAAGATGTTGAGCATCCTTTCATGTGTTTGTTGGCAGTCTATATCTTCTGTGGAGAAATGTCTATTTAGGTCTTCTGCCCATTTTTGGATTGGGTTGTTTGTTTTTTTGTTATTGAGCTGCATGAGCTGCTTATAAATTTTGGAGATTAATCCTTTGTCAGTTGCTTCATTTGCAAATATTTTCTCCCATTCTGAGGGTTGTCTTTTGGTCTTGTTTATGGTTTCCTTTGCTGTGCAAAAGCTTTGAAGTTTCATTAGGTCCCATTTGTTTATTTTTGGTTTTATTTCCATTTCTCTAGGAGCTGGGTCAAAAAGGATCTTGCTGTGATTTATGTCATAGAGTGTTCTGCCTGTGTTTTCCTCTAAGAGTTTTATAGTGTCTGGCCTTACATTTAGGTCTTCAATACATTTTGAGCTTATTTTTGTGTATGGTGTTAGGGAGTGATCTAATCTCATACTTTTACATGTCCCTGTCCAGTTTTCCCAGCACCACTTATTGAAAAGGCTGTCCTTTCTCCACTGTACATTCCTGCCTCCTTTATCAAAGATAAGGTGACCATATGTGCGTGGGTTTATCTCTGAGCTTTCTATCCTGTTCCACTGATCTATCTTTCTGTTTTTGTGCCAGTACCATACTGTCTTGATTACTGTAGCTTTGTAGTGTAGTCTGAAGTCAGGGAGCCTGATTCCTCCAGCTCCATTTTTCGTTCTCAAGATTGCTTTGGCTATTTGGGATCTTTTGTGTTTCCATACAAATTGTGAAATTTTTTGTTCTAGTTCTGTGAAAAATGCCAGTGGTAGTTTGATAGGGATTGCATTGAATCTGTAGATTGCTTTGGGTAGTAGAGTCATTTTCACAATGTTGATTCTTCCAATCCAAGAACATGGTACATCTCTCCATCTATTTGTATCATCTTTAATTTCTTTCATCAGTGTTTTATAATTTTCTGCATACAGGTCTTTTGTCTCCTTAGGTAGGTTTATTCCTAGATATTTTATTCTTTTTGTTGCAATGGTAAATGGGAGTGTTTCCTTGATTTCACTTTCAGATTTTTCATCATTAGTATATAGGAATGCCAGAGATTTCTGTGCATTAATTTTGTATCCTGCTACTTTACCAAATTCATTGATTAGCTCTAGTAGTTTTCTGGTAGCATCTTTAGGATTCTCTATGTATAGTATCATGTCATCTGCAAACAGTGACAGCTTTACTTCTTCTTTTCCAATTTGCATTCCTTTTATTTCCTTTTCTTCTCTGATTGCTGTGGCTAAAACTTCCAAAACTATGTTGAATAAGAGTGGTGAGAGTGGGCAACCTTGTCTTGTTCCTCATCTTAGTGGAAATGGTTTCAGTTTTTCACCATTGAGGACGATGCTGGCTGTGGGTTTGTCATATATGGCCTTTATTATGTTGAGGAAAGTTCCCTCTATGCCTACTTTCTGCAGAGTTTTTATCATAAATGGGTGTTGAATTTTGTCGAAAGCTTTCTCTGTATCTATTGAGATGATCATATGGTTTTTCTCCTTCAATTTGTTAATATGGTGTATCACGTTGATTGATTTGCGTATATTGAAGACTCCTTGCATTCCTGGAATAAACCCCACTTGATCATGGAGTATGATCCTTTTAATGTGCTGTTGGATTCTGTTTGCTAGTATTTTGTTGAGGATTTTTGCATCTATGTTCATCTGTGATATCGACCTGTAGTTTTCTTTCTTTGTGACATCCTTGTCTGGTTTTGGTATCAAGGTGATGGTGGCCTCGTAGAATGAGTTTGGGAGTGTTCCTCCCTCTGCTATATTTTGGAAGAGTTTGAGAAGCATAGGTGTTAGCTCTTCTCTAAATGCTTGATAGAATTCGCCTGTGAAGCCATCTGGTCCTGGGCTTTTGTTTGTTGGAAGATTTTTTATCACAGTTTCAATTTCAGTGCTTGTGATTGGTCTGTTCACATTTTCTATTTCTTCCTGATTCAGTCTTGGCAGGTTGTGCATTTCTAAGAATTTGTCCATTTCTTCCAGGTTGTCCATTTTATTGGCATAGAGTTGCTTGTAGTAATCTCTCATGATCTTTTGTATTTCTCCAGTGTCAGTTGTTACTTCTCCTTTTTCACTTCTAATTCAATTGATTTGAGTCTTCTCCCTTTTTTTCTTGATGAGTCTGGCTAATGGTTTATCAATTTTGTTTATCTTCTCAAAGAACCAGCTTTTAGTTTTATTGATCTTTGCTATCGTTTCCTTCATTTCTTTTTCATTTATTTCTGATCTGATTTTTATGATTTCTTTCCTTCTGCTAACTTTGGGATGTTTTTGTTCTTCTTTCTCTAATTGCTTTAGGTACAAGGTTAGGTTGTTTATTCGAGATGTTTCCTGTTTCTTAAGGTAGGATTGTATTGCTATAAACTTCCCTCTTAGAACTGCTTTTGCCGCATCCCATAGGTTTCGGGTCGTCGTGTCTCCACTGTCATTTGTTTCTAGGTATTTTTAAATTTCCTCTTTGATTTCTTCAGTGATCACTTCGTTATTAAGTAGTGTATTGTTTAGCCTCCATGTGTTTTTATTTTTTACAGCTCTTTTCCTGTAATTGATATCTAGTCTCATAGCATTGTGGTCAGAAAAGATACTTGATACAATTTCAATTTTCTTAAATTTACCAAGGCCTGATTTGTGACCCAAGATATGATCTATCCTGGAGAATGTTCTATGAGCACTTGAGAAAAATGTGTATTCTGTTGTTTTTGGATGGAATGTCCTATAAATATCAATTAAGTCCATCTTTTTTAATGTATCATTTAAAGCTTGTGTTTCCTTATTTATTTTCATTTTGGATGATCTGTCCATTGGTGAAAGTGGGGTGTTAAAGTCCCCTACTATGATTGTGTTACTGTCGATTTCTCCTTTTATGGCTGTTAGTATTTGCCTTATGTATTGAGGTGCTCCTGTGTTGGGTGCATAAATATTTACAATTGTTATATCTTCTTCTTGGATCGATCCCTTGATCATTATGTAGTGTCCTTTGTCTCTTCTAGTAGTCTTTGTTTTAAAGTCTATTTTGTCTGATATGAGAATTGCTACTCCAGCTTTCTTTTGGTTTCCATTTGCATGTAATATGTTTTTCCATCCCCTTACTTTCAGTCTGTATGTGTCTCTAGGTCTGAAGTGGGTCTCTTGTAGACAGCATATATATGGGTCTTGTTTTTGTATCCATTCAGCTACTCTGTGTCTTTTGGTGGGAGCATTTAGTCCATTTACATTTAAGGTAATTATCGATATGTATGTTCCTATTCCCATTTTCTTAATTGTTTTGGGTTCGTTATTGTAGGTCTTTTCCTTCTGTTGTGTTTCTTGCCTAGAGAAGTTCCTTTAATTTTGTTGTAAAGCTGGTTTGGTGGTGCTGAACTCTCTCAGCTTTTTCTTGTCTGTAAAGGTTTTAATTTCTCCATCAAATCTGAATGAGATCCTTGCTGGGTAGAGTAATCTTGGTTGCAGGTTTTTCTCCTTCATCACTTTAATTATGTCCTGCCACTCCCTTCTGGCTTGTAGAGTTTCTGCTGAGAGATCAGCTGTTATCCTGATGGGGATTCCCTTGTGTGTTATTTGTTGTTTTTCCCTTGCTGCTTTTAATATGATTTCTTTGTGTTTAATTTTTGACAATTTGATTAATATGTGTCTTGGTGTATTTCTCCTTGGATTTATTCTGTATGGGACTCTCTGTGCCTCCTGGACTTGATTAACTATTTCCTTTCCCATATTAGGGAAGTTTTCAACTATAATCTCTTCAAATATTTTCTCAGTCCCTTTCTTTTTCTCTTCTTCTTCTGGGACCCCTATAATTCGCATGTTGGTGTGTTTAATGTTGTCCCAGAGGTCTCTGAGACTGTCCTCTGTTCTTTTCATTCTTTTTTCTTTATTTTGCTCTGCAGCAGTTATTTCCACTATTTTATCTTCCACCTCACTTATCCATTCTTCTGCCTCAGTTATTCTGCTATTGATCCCATCTAGAGTATTTTTCATTTCATGTATTGTGTTTTTAATCAATGCTTGATTCATCTTTAGTTCTTCTAGGTCCTTGTTAACTGTTTCTTGCATTTTGTCTATTCTATTTCCAAGATTATGGATCTTGGAAATAGAATCTTGGATCATCTTTACTATCATTATTCTGAATTCTTTTTCAGGTAGACTGCCTAGCACCTCTTCATTTGTTAGGTCTGGTTGGTTTTTATCTTGCTGCTTCTCCTGCTGTGTGTTTTTCTGTCTTCTCATTTTGCTTATGTTACTGTGTTTGGGGTCTCCTTTTTGCAGGCTGCAGGTTCGTAGTTCACGTTGTTTTTGGTGTCTGTCCCCAGTGGCTAAGGTTGGTTTAGTGGGTTGTGTGGGCTTCCTGGTGGAGGGGACTAGTGCCTGTGTTCTGGTGGATGAGGCTGGATCTTGTCTTTCTGGTGGGCAGGTCCACATCTGGTGGTGTGTTTTGGGGTGTCTGCGGACTTTTTATGATTTTAGGCAGCCTCTCTGCTAATGGGTGGGGTTGTGTTCCTGTCTTGCTAGTTGTTTGGCATAGGGTGTCCAGCACTGTAGCTTGCTGGTCGTTGAGTGAAGCTGGGTGTTGGTGTTGAGATGGAGATCTCTGGAAGATTTTCGCCGTTTGATATTATGTGGAGCTGGGAGGCCTCTTGTGGACCCGTTTCCTGAAGTTGGCTCTCCCACCTCAGAGGCACAGCACTGACTCCTGGCTCCTCAATGTGGGATGATTTGTTGTCTATTCATGTATTCCACAGATGCAGGGTACATCAAGTTGATTGTGGAGCTTTAATCCACTGCTTCTGAGGCTTCTGGGAGAGATTTCCCTTTCTCTTCTTTGTTCTCACAGCTCCCGGGTCTCAGCTTTGGATTTGGCCCCGCCTCTGCGTGTAGGTCGCCGGAGGGCGTCTGTTCTTCGCTCAGACAGGACAGGGTTAAAGGAGCAGCCGCTTCGGGGACTCTGGCTCACTCAGGCCGTGGGGGAGGGAGGGGCACGGAGTGCGGGGCGAGCCTGCAGCGGCAGAGGGCGGCGTGACGTTGCACCAGCCCGAGGCGCGCCGTGCGTTCTCCCAGGGAAGCCTTCCCTGGATCCCGGGACCCCGGCAATGACGGGCTGCACAGGCTCCCGGAAGGGCGGCGTGGACAGTGACCTGCGCTCGCACAGAGGCCTCTTGGCGGCGGCATCAGCAGCCCCAGCGTCCCACGCCCGTCTCTGGGGTCCGCGCTTCTGGCCCGGCTCGCGCCCGTCTCTGGAGCTTCTTTAAGCAGCGCTCTTAATCCCCTCTCCTCACGCACCAGGAAACCAAGAGGGAAGAAAAAGTCTCTTGCCTCTTCGGCTGCTCCAGAGTTTTCCCGGAGTCCCTCCCGGCTAGCTGTGGCGCATTAGCCCCCTTCAGGCTGAGTTCTCGCCGCCAGCCCCCGTCCTCTCCCTGCGCTCTGACCGAAGCCCGAGCCTCAGCTTCCAGCGCTGCCCGCCCCAGCAGGCGAGCAGACAAGCCTCTCGGGCTGGTGAGTGCTGGTCGTCACTGATCCTCTGTGTGGGAATCTCTCCGCTTTGCCCTACCCAGGTATGTGGGGAGTTTCTTGCCTTTTGGGAGGTCTGAGGTCTTCTGCCGGCGTTCAGTAGGTGTTCTGTAGGAGTTGTTCCACGTGTAGCTGTATTTCTGGTGTATCTGTGGGGAGGAAGGTGATCTCCGCGTCTTACTCTTCCGCCATCTTAGAGGGCCTATGATTTATGGCTCCTTTTAATCAAGAAATTAATGCTCTAACAGGTTTTCATATGAGAGCTTCAGAGAAACTAACTGAGGAGGCAGTAAAGGATAGAAGAGAGTGTCTGGAAAATCACGAGCTCTGTGTTTTTTAATTAAAGAGTGGTTGATGCCTTCTCCAGGTTCTGCAGATAAATGATATTTAATATAATAACAATATAAAAGCTAGCAAAAGAGGAAAGTAAGCCCCTTTAGTCTTTCCAAAAGGCCTAAAGCAGATCTTAAAAGTGTGTGGCACGCCGTGGAAATTTTGTCTTGGGACACAGTGTTCCAGAGAGCTCCAGTGAATAGCATATGAAAACATTCTGTGTTGCCCCCACTGTGTATTTCTTTTAAGGGAAAGGAACAAGGTCAAACTATAACAAGCCAATAATAGCACCTACCCTCTGCTACTAAAGGCAAAGAAAATAGGCCTTTGTACCAAACTAGGTGTATCTGTTGAATGAATCTCAAGAATGTAATCATCTAGAGACTGTTAACCCATCAGCGCAAGCCTTGATTCTCTTTTCTCTTAATGCTGAGTGTGCAGACGGCACTGTAATATCAGGGAGCTTCTTAGGCTCAGGGGAAAAGTTAGATCAAATATGACTCAGTTTGAAAACTCCCCCTATCCTGTAACATACCATAAAATGTGAAGAACATCTAAGAACATAGACTCAGGAGTCAGACTGCTTTGGATTTGAACTCCATTTCTGATGTTTTATTTGCTGTGTGACTTCGGACAAGTTACTTCACTCCTCTGTGCCTCAGTTTTGTCATCTGTGAAATATATGATGGTGTCAACCTCACAGAAATGTTTTAAGGATTAAAGGAGATAATTCATATGTCTCCCTGCACAGGTTCTGGAGCATAGAAGCCCTTAATTTAGCTATTGTTATTGCTAGTAATATTATTTGCAAAGACTCAATTCAGAGAATCTCAGATATTCTTATGCTAAAGAAAAGGAAGAAGCATATTCTCCATTAATGTCAAAGGACCTCACACAATATGTTTAATTTTTTATTAAGGTATAACAAGCATATAGTAAAGTACACCCATATCTGAAGTGTAGAACTTGGTAAGTTTTTAAATAACTTTACACCTCTGTAGCCACCACCCAGATCCAGCAATTAAACATTCCCAGCACCCTAGGAAGCTCCTTGGACCCCTTCTGGTCAATATCCCTCACCCAAGAAGTAACCACCATCCTGACTTCTATCACTCTTATAGATTTGTTTTGGTTTTTACTTTTATTTTTTATATAAATGGAATCATACAGCACGTACTCATTTGTGTTTGGCTTCTTTCACACATCATGATGTCTGAAGGGTTCAACCAAGTTGCTGGATGCAACATAATTTAGGGTTTAATGTCTGTCGCGCTCTTTGGAACGAACTGTCTCATATTGGAACAGATCGCAGCATATTGGGTGGCATGCAGCATTGCTCTTGCACAGAAGTTCCTAGGTTGTCCCTCAGAGGTTTTCAGGGCAGCCCCTCCAAAGATTCCGTACCTGGGGTGTGGTGGAGGTGGTGTTCCAGAGTAGCCTTTGTTCCATCCCAGCAGCTGCTGGCATTCCATGGTCGGAAATAGGTCTAGGTCTGTGTGAGTTCCCACCCAGGGCAGTCAGTGTCTGTGCTGTCACGTTGCTTAAGTACACCTACCTGTGGAGTTTGCAGGTATGTGCCAGAGGCACTGTCCTGCTGTCCCAACGGCCTGAAATCAGAGTGACAAAGTGCTTATGCTGCGGGCGCTGCTGTCTGGTTACTGAAGTTGTTGGGTCAAAACTGGGTTCACTAGGAACTTCCTACCTATCAAATACTCATTGGATAAAATGGGAAGCAAGCAGATGGTGTGTTTGCTCTCTTCGATGACCCCTGTAGGACTTTTTTTTTTTTTTAATTTAAGAACATTTTTATTGAAGTATAGTTGATTTACCATATTGTGTTAGTTTTAGGTGTACAGTAAAGTGATTCAGGTGTATATATCTATTATTTTTTTTCAGGTTATTTTCCACTATATGTTATTACAAAATATTGAATACTGTTCCCTGTGTTATACAGTAAATTCTTTTTTTTTTTTTTTTTTTTTTTTTTTTTTGCGCTACTCAGGCCTCTCACTGTTGTGGCCTCTCCCGCTGTGGAGCACAGGCTCCGGACACACAGGCTCAGCGGCCATGGCTCATGGGCCCAGCCGCTCCGCGGCATGTGGGATCTTCCCGGACCGGGGCACGAACCCGTGTCCCCTGCATCGGCAGGCGGACTCTCAACCACTGCGCCAGCAGGGAAGCCCCTCTTTTTTTTTTTTTAATTTAATTTTGTTTATTTTTTTATACAGCCTGTAGGACTTTTTAAAGTATTTTATTCTGGTATATTTTCATGAAGACCTTCAGGTCACTCTTTAAATGTCTCCTGGATTAGGTGTCTGGAAAACTAATAACCCTGAGGCCAGTAAAGCACAGCTGTGATGTAGGCTGTATTTAATGAGTCACATAAAAGGCACACTGTGGATTATACAGGAGGCTGAGATGGCTTCTAGTGAAGAAAGCCATTCTGAAGCCAACTGGGTAGGAGTGCGGTTCAGTGCACGAAGGACTAGTCAGACAGCCTTCGTCTTGCTTCTGCCACTAATTGGCTTGTAATTTAATGAAGTTATCCAACATCTTTGGACCGCAGATGCCTCATTTGTCTTGAAAAACAAAGCGACCGTATTTCATGATCTGAACTCCTTCCCCCCAAAATAGTCTATTTTGCAAAAGTACAAAATGATTATTCTACATTGCACAGTGTTAATTGGATCATTCTGATTATCGAGGCAGGCTTGCCAGCGATGCAGTAAACTGTTACTTAGAGAATCATAGAATTTTACAACTGGTGGAAACTTTGGCTCAAATGCCTCATTTTACAAGTCAAGAAAACAGAGCCTCTGAATGTGCAAATGACTTACTCAAGGACACCCGGATGGTCATGTGAAAAAAACTAAAACTTACACTCCACACCTCAGGCTCACCCACTCTGAGATACATCCAGTTGCTTCTCTCAGAAGAATTGCCTAGAAAATTATCTCTTTTCCCAAAAATCCCGATTCCACTGTTATAGTGAATAGGGCTTTGGAGACCTTAGTACATCCAAGGGAATTTCATATTCATGGGTTGCTTCATCAGCTCATTCTTAACTCCTTCGGGAATTTGAAATTAACCATTCTGATAGCACTTATAGGGAGAATTATTATCACAGTAGGAATGACATTGTTTTCAAGGTCTGGGTGAAACGTGGTAGCAGAGATGAAAATGGCACCGACTTCCCATGTAGTGAGCAGATCCTTGGAATGAAAGCGTTCTGACATTCGGTTGCATCCGTGGTACAAGGTAGTTAAAATGTGTTAGTTTGGGATGACTTGCTAAGGAGCTTGTGGTGGAAAGACTTGCTAGGCAGCCAGCCTCTGGGGTAGATTCTTTGGTCATTCCTCATGGTGATTTTAGAGTTTTGTTCCCCAGAGGACCTGTTCACAGGCAAGCAGCTGAGTGTTGGCCGGTTCTAGGAAGTGGAGTCTTGAATTCTGTAGTTTGTTCTTTCTCCCATCGCTGATGAGGCAGAACTGAGAGCTGCTCAGCGTCTGCTGAAGTCTCTTTCTGGGAAAGAGGATGGCGAGTCTTCCCATCCTGCCCTTCAACTCACTGAAGCTTTAGACGTGGGGCTTCATGAGTTGTCATGGGACTGACTTAAAAGTCTGTCCCAGGATTCGTGTTTCTCCGTTGAAAGTCATTTCTTTTCTTTTCTTTCTTTCTTTTTTTTTAAAAAAAAAGTTAGGGGAACTCTTTGTTTTGCACAAATATTCTTTTCTTTTTGTGTCTTATTTTTTAGCATTTGTTAGGTGCAGGGAAGTGTGGAAGGTACATCTTCCCAGATTTTGTGGATTGGCTATAATGTGCTTCCTCCTTGTGGGCCCCAGTGGTGGGATAAAGGGGGTTAAGCACACTTAGAAATTCATGCCCATGTGCATTTTCCTATGGTCCAAGGATTGTCTTTTCGTGTGCACATGTTGATGTAATGTCTACCTTGCCACCTTAGGCTACAAAGCACCAAAAAGCTGAAAAACAAAAACAAAAACAAAAAACACCCAAAGCATTAACTTGAATTCCAGCATGTGGGATAAGGCTGGGTGTTCAGTTAGTGGTGGGTTCTGACTTTCCTAAAACTAACCTAGGGTAAATTCTAACATAAGCTTGTGGACATTTGGAAGAGAACCACCTTGATTTCATGTCGCAGAGGTCCTTTTATACTGTCTATACCCATCATCCTTTCTCCCCTGTTACCTTCTGTCTCCCCTGTAACTCCAGATAAGGAGCCCCTGGCTAATCTGGCATTTGTTTTGTCTCTCTTTGCCCACGTTTAAGTGGATTCAAGATGTTTTTTCAAGTTAACATTGCTTTTAGCTATATTCTGATCTACTGTTGCTTTCAGTGACCTTGATTTCCAAATTCTTATTGTCTCCTGCTGCTTCCTCCTCCTCCTTTTCTTTTTTTAAAATTTATTTTATTTTTGGCCACATTGGGTCTTTGTTGCTACGTGCGGGCTTTCTCTGGTTGCGGCAAGCAGGGTCTACTCCTTGTTGCGGTGTGTGGGCTTCTCATTGAGGTGGCTTCTCTTGTTGCGGAGCACGGGCTCTAGGCACGCGGGCTTCAGTAGTTGTGGCATGTGGGCTCAGTAGTTGTGGCGCACGGGCTTAGCTGCTCCGGACATGTGGGATCTTCCCGGACCAGGGCTCGAACCCATGTCCCCTGCATTGGCAGGCGGATTCTTAACCACTGCGCCACCAGGGAAGTCCCCTCCTCCTGCTTTTAGCTCTTAAAATTTGACTTCCATCATCTCCTACTTCCATACCCCCCTCACCTTAGACGGGCATCCTTTTCAAGAATTTCACTTCCTTTCCTGAAGTCAAATACAGGGTTTGGTGCGAATCATTCTACATGTGTAAAATGCTATGTTTGTAAAATTCTGTGTTTGTCAGAATTCTAAGGCCTTACGACATCATCAATGGAGTCATAGTTGACTCTTCGCTTTCCTCCCCTGGATGCCGTTGACTGCCTACTTGTGTGATTTCTCGTTTCAAAACACCTCTCCAATTTGTATTTTCTTTACTGTTTCCATCACCAGGGAGGTAGAGGGCTGGATGTGCGGCCCAGCCCTGACAGGCATCTGGAATTGTAGCATGACAGAGTTGGAAGGAAGTTTAGGGACTCTGTTTTTTCAGGTGAGGAATCTGAGCCCCAGAGAGGAACAGTGTCTTACCCAAGATCACACAGCCAGGCAGTAGCAAAGCCAAGTGCCTGTTCTTTGCCCTGAAGCTCAGTTAAGACATTTTTACATCTAATCTGTGGGAAGGAAAACTATGAGAGCAATGTTTGAATGAATTTTTAATACGAGTCGTAACAATAATATATTAATAAATGAAGCCTTTGTGTAGTCTTCTTTCTAGACTTCTTTTAAATGTCTTTTTTTCTTCAACAATTATGACAAACCAAATTTTCCTTTTCCTTATTTAATTATTGATTTATGCATTCTTTCTAAAGACAAGAAATCTGTTTGCTGTGAGTCCATCTTTCTTAAAGTAACTTCTGAACTTTTCATGAATATCTTGGCCGGGAGCTTCATTGTGGTTAAACTGTTGGCAGGCCTCAGAAATATCACTTGATGTTTCCAAGTTATTTATGTAATAGTTTTTAACTTGGGAAGTATATACCAACTTCTGAAGTTTCTAGTGAAGGGAAGTGGCCTTAGCCCTTGGACATATAGGGTATTGTCATTGTCTTTAGGGACCTAGATCACATATTCTCCACATAGGAGAGTTTTCTGTGTTGTTTCTGGCCTATGTGTAAAATGTTTTGAAGCAGCGAGCCATTTGAGTTTGAATAGTTCATTCCTTTGTTAGTGAGTAATGTTGGTCAAATGTAGTTACGCTCCTTCGATATTCCAAAGATTTAGCTATCTAATGAGGCGAGCTCATGGTCCGTTAGGAGAAGACAGGAACCCACTGATTGGAATGACTTGTACTCGTTTCCTACCTAGTTCAGGCTTACTGCAAATACACGAACACTGCACACGCAACCGTACGTGCTGTTCTGATCGACTTTGGCACACGTGGAGTCTGAATTTCATTATCATCGAGCTTTTCACAACATCAGCTCGTTCTCAAGCATAAAAGAATTAGGTCTGTTAAATGGAGAGTCAGTTCCAGCCTCTGAAACATGCAAACATTTTCCTCTTCTAACACTGTCTTCCTTGACTCATTTTTGGATACCGTGTCATTTTTTAAATCACTTTCATCAGGTGGGTTAAATGGTAGATACAAGCTGGTGAAATTCAAAACGGTCCCAAATGCAGTATCCCCTACACGTCCCTCACTGCAGTCAGGATTGCTGAGAGACAGGGCCCTTGCTGGCTGTGCCCAGACTTCTCTTCTCTCTGAGATCTGGCCAGTCCCTGCCCAGAGATGTTCCAGGTCTTCAAGCACTTGGAAACTAGGTCACTTCCAGTCATTCTACTGTGTCACCCTCAATCCTTGGCTGAAAGAAAGCAAGTGGGCCCCCCTCTCTGCTCTGCTACGAAATGCCTGTTTCTCTTAAATGAATGCCAGGGCTTGCATTCTGTTGTGGTCTCTCTTCTTCAGACATAGCAAAGGGAGTGGCTTTTAGTGGTGTCTTGCTATCTTGGGCCAGTGCTGGGCTAGGGCCAGGAAGCTGGCCTTGCAGGCTTGCTATGAGGGTGGGGAGTAAATGGCAGGTGGAGGGCTCACTGGAAGCATGTTATTTCTTTCTCTTGTCAAGGACAACAGAGATTGAGAGAGCTACAAAACAAAGGTGAGTTGATTTTCTGGCTGGCTGAGAGAGAGCCATGTCAGGCAAGAAGAGTGCTGATTTTCTCCAAGCTGAAGTTGGAAGGGCTAGATGTCGAGGCAATAATGGAATTTTTTCCCTATCATGAGGGATTTTAAGCATTATGTTTTGATTGGCTTATTTCGAGTTTGGAAATGCTTCTTTTTGTTGGGCCAATTCTGGCCTACATCACAAAAGTACAGGCATGCTTGCAAAGAGGTTCCTGATGGGCTAAGGCTCTGTGAGGTTTGGGTCATTCCATGGATGCTTTTGTCTGCTCATGTTTGAAGCTTCATCACTCTGCACTGTGTTTTCTTGGGTGTGGACTTTGGGTAGTGAAGGCATTCTTGAGGGCTCTTCCAGGTGGTGGGGAAATTGTTCTGGCACGTGGATGCCTGAGACTGGTTGGAGAAGTACCTTGGAAGTGTCTATAGTGTTATTCTCTATCTTACCTTTTATGATACTTGTAATATGAGTCTCGTGTCAACTTTCGTAGGTGGCCAACTGTCCTAGTTTTCTTGGGACTGAGATAATCCAGGCAAACTGGAACAGTTGATCAACCAACTTTCCAGGCCGGACTTTTCTGTGCACTCTTGGGCTGGAGTTACCAATGGAGATCAGTGGCCCTGAGGTCGAGGTGCTGCTGGCTACTGTGCTTGGTGGGACATTCCAAGGGCAAGTGGGGGACAAGGGTGTAGGTGTTAGAGATGTCCCATTTGGACATTCTCTCGGCATTGCCTTCCAGTGAATTTCCAGGTCTGGTTTTATTAATGAAGCTTTCATGTGTCCATTCACTTGGGTCTTCTCCATCTGCCTTCTTTGCACAAATTGTCCCAGTTGCTTGGAACATCCTCCTCTGCTTCTTATCCCCCGCTCCCTCCCCTCACCTGGCATCTCTGTTGAACCTTGTTCATCCTTCAGCTCAACTATTACTTCCTCAAGGAAGTCCCCTGATAACATCCTCACCTTTACTGCCCACCCAGGTGAGGTTAGGTCTGCTTACTTGCTTCCTTTCTTTAGCATCCTGGGAGCTTTTTTCTTGTAACATTTTCTGCCTCTCAAGCAGGCTATCACTAACCTTCCTGGGTAGCAGGAGGGAGTGAGGAGAGAGGAGTGGGTATAAAGAGAGAGTGCGCCTGGTCAGTTTGAATTTCTAGTGCTGGTCTGGGTGACTTATTTATCCAAACAGCAAATCCCGTGGAGATGCTGCATCATGAACTATTTCAAGAAAACATGATCCAGGATCTAAGGTTTGGAGCACTTTCGATGAGCCCCACGTCCCCAGGGTTGGCAGTGATAGCCCAGGACAGTGACGGATGGCTTTTAATATTGCCTCTTCCCAGAAACGGTTTCAGTTACGTTCGTCATTCTGCACATGCACAAATGCACAATCGTTTTGGACAGGTTTCCACTTCTAAAAGTTCGTAATATGTGGCTGCTTTCAGGAATACATTTGAGTTATGTGGAAATTAAAGTACATAACATAATAGACACCTCCCTTTCCAGAACTGGATCTAACTCATTAAGGATGTTACCAAGTCCTTAAAGAGGACTTTAACCTCTCCTTCGAGGTTCTGCCATTAATTTCCCCTCTTCTGCTCCCAGCACAGGGATTATTTCCTCCTCTGACTCTCCACTGGGCTCTGAGCCTCTTCAGGGTAGGGACTGTGTCTTTTCATCACCATAGGCTCATATCTTACTTCATGGCCTGGCACGTAGTAGACGCACAATGAACGTTTGCTTGTTGAAGGTTATATCCCTTGTCAAAAGCCTTAAGTGGGTCCCACTGGTTTCCTTCTCTGAAATAGCTCATTCCTGACCGTCATTCAAGTCCCTACATAGCTTGGTCCCTTATCCCCCCACTTCTTTTTGTGTGCCCAGTGCTCTGGCCAAAATGGACTTCAGGTCCTTTCCAGCCTTTGCCTGTACCAGACCCTTGGCCGGCCAAGCTTCTCACTGAATGTCTGTGTTTCCTGCAGTGCCCAGCTTAGACAGCATCTCCTCCAGGTAGCTTTGAGAGAAGTCCTCAGGGTAAAGCGCTTTCTTTCTGTTCTTTGGAGAGGAGCAGCTCATCCTTGCTTAGGGCCCCAAGGCTTCATCTGGGTTTGTAGTTATTTATGTGTATGTCATGTCTCTTCTACTAGAATAAGAGCAATTCTAGAGCGAGCCTGTGTAACTTCTCTGTGTCTCCCATGGACACCAACTGGATAGAAGGCCGACTTCCAGAAGTGACAAGACTTGGAGAAATTCTAACTATACCTTTATTTCTGAGTTTTCTTTAAGGAATGGAATAAGTGCTTCCAAAATGTTTTTTATCCTTGGTTATAGCAAAGAGTCTATCCTGATTTCTTTCTTGTGTGCATGTGTGTGTATATTCATTTCTAGTTTTTACTCTCTACCTGCAGCTGTGGGGAAATATGTTCTTTCTTCCAAACACTGTTAGCCCAAAGGCTTGGTTGGAGAATCAGATTGTTCTCTGTTTTTGGACACTGGCTGCTCTGCTTTCAATTCTCAACTTTTCCCATGTGGCAGACCACCAACAAGGACAGAACTCCCAGTCCCTTTGAGTGCATCCTTCTCTTAACCTCTTCCCTCCGGGATGTAACACTGACAAGTTTTTAATTTTGCAAAGTTTAAAATGGTTGAGAAATTTTTCCTTTCTCATTAAAAAAAGGCAAGATTTTTGACTCAAAAATTTGCCTTTGAATTAGGTTTCTGCTACATGAAAATACATGTGTATTGAATAGAGCTATGATATATTAAATATATACATTAAATACAACTATGCTCTCTATAAAAACCTAATCCTCAATACACCATTCCCATGAAAGATTATAATGCTGTGAACTTAGGTGTTTCATATTTGACATCTGTGCTGGTAGCAGCAGTAGGATAAGGAACAGTCATTCATTCATTCCCTCAGTAAATGTTGATTGAATCTCTGCAGCATGCCAGACATTGTGCTGGGTGTGGGGTGTAATGATGTGAAATAGTATTGCATCCAGAATAACTCCTGCAATTCCAATCTCGAAAGCTAGGGAAGAGGAAGCTTTTTCTAGTTCAAATAAAACTAAGATTATAGCTGCCTTTATTAAGCAGCCTCCGTATACAGGAACTGTATCAGATATTACATGTGAGTTATAATTACAGTTACTCCTCAAAAAAAAATCCTCTGTGTGTGCTCTGTGCAGCACATATAGTAAAACTGACAATATGGGAAGGATCAGCATGGCCCCTGTACAAGTTGGGATGAAATTTGTGAAGAGTTGAAAAAAAAAAGTGAGAGAGAATAAGGTACAGGGGCGAGGGATAGAAGCTAGGCTTCTCTGTGTACATTTGAATTTGGAATCAAGCAAATAATTTACAAAATTCTCAAACAAAATTAGATGTAAAAAGTACGATCCCAACACAACTGAAAAAATCTGTGTTTTCAGCTGAGGGCAGTAACCACATAGAGAAGAATTATTCCACGTAACTTTAAGACATATTAATTTGACTGTAAGTGGGTATATCCAAGGCCAAAAAGAACTAAAAATAAAATCATAAAACTTTTTGTAGGGATCACATTGTTGACGGTAGCATTAGCAATGCTATTCTGAGACTTCTATGGGGGTAACGTGGGATAAAGCAAATGAACAATACAGATGGATAATCTAATTTTTATTTCTGGCATTCTTGAGAACCCAGATTCTCAGTGAAGGAGCAAGGGGATACAAATATAAGAGAGAAGAAATTAAGTAAAAACCCTATAGTTCTAAAATTGAACTGTAAGTATCTGTAAAAACTCCTGAAGTGTTTTATCTTAAACAAAAACAAAATGGAACATATTTTCTCGCTCCATTCACTGAAAAGTCCTAAAAACAGTGACCAAATGGCCAACTTACTTGCAGCTTACCTAATGTCCAGATTATGGTCTCTAAATACCATTTTCTACTTAAAAGGAACCAGAACTCCATGGAAAAATGGCTTATTCCAGGTCTGTGGGGGTGGAAATATGCAAAATTAACCTGGGACATCATGTAATTGCCAGGTAGTAAGGAAGCCGTCCAGACTAATAGTCCGATCGAAAGGGCTCAGCCAACTTGTAGAGACGCTTACGAGCATAAATTGGGACAATCTGAGCATCAGTAAGAATAAAAACTGCAAAGGATATATATATATATATATCAACTATATTTAAATTCCTAAGTCAACAATGACACTAGAATGTATTAGTCAATGTTGGCAGGTGTTAGGGTATCAACTCATGACACTAGAAACCAGTAAGGGGAGAAAAAACCCCAAACATTTATCCTGCCTTCTCTATATGACTGTGACCAAATAGTAGAGGAGGAGATTTTGTCTTAACAGAAATACTCCTGCTAGTAAATAAAGACGGGGTGACAGAATGAGAATGTCATCACTGTGCAACCCCTAATGAATTTGATGGTTCTAGGCATTGAATATCAACAGCTGTGAATATCACAAGAAGAGAGACAACCAAACATGATGCGTCACATGCTGGAAGAGCACAGTACCATCTGTGCTTCCCACCACCTTCCTAAAAAATAAAGGCTCTAGGGAATTCCCTGGCAGTCCAGTGGTTAGAGCTCGGCGCTTTCACTGAGGGGCCCAGGTTCCATCCCGGGTCGGGGAACTAAATCCAGCAAGCCGCACCCGGTGGCTAAAACAACAACAAAAAAATCAAGGCTCTAGATCCAACTGCCCAATTGTAAGAAGTAACAGAGAAACAGGTACAGAGAAACGTTAAACTTATCCATGGGTCTGCAACACCAGAATCCAGACAGGAGGATACTTTAAGGACAAACAACACAGTTTCTTCAACAAATACGTTGTTAAAGAAAAAAAAAAAAAGTCTAGACGGGAACCAAAAAGATGAAAGGAGATGTAGAAGATATATCAACCAGTTGCAATATGTGGACCTTATTTGGATCCTGATTTAAACAAACAAGAAACCCCAAATGGCAATACCATTTATGACATAAGAAAATTAGAAAATTAATATTCTATTGTCAATTGCTAAATTTTAAGATGTGAAAACAGCATTGTGATTATGTTTAAAAAGAGTGTCTTTTGTAGAGGCACATGACAATGTTTACTGATAAAATGACATGATATTTTGCATTTGCTTCAAGATAATGGGGAGTAGGTGGGTGGTGGATGGATTAGAATTGACCTTGGGTTGCTGATTGTGGGGCGGAATGAGGGATCCTTGGGGTTAGTTTTAGTGTTCTATCTTTATGTATATTTGAAATTTTCCATAATAAAAAGTAAAAGGGTAACAATTACACAACAACAAAATGAAACAACATTCCTGTGAGGTGGCTAGTATCATTTCATATTATTAATAAGGAAGTTGCAGCTTGGAAGAATTAATGACCTCGTCAAACCTAGTCTTTCTCAAGGGAAGAGTTCATTTTTTCCCATACTAGGTTGCATGCCTAAAATTAAATAATGCAAATTAAAAAATATCAAATTCACAGGAAAGAACTTGATTAGAAAAATATTTTGCAACTAGATGTTTATTCTATAGATGGTTCTTTAGTGTTTGGCTCCTGACCTCTTTGCCAGATTAGAATATGACATAAAATAGTTTTTATTAGTCCAAAATTATATGAACAATAAAGTTTAATTTATTAGTATTCCATGGGGCTTTGTAAAAGCATCCCATGATGTTTCACACATTCTGAAATCAGAACATGTTTGAGAAGTATTGATTTAGAGGTTGGTGACAAAAGGTATTTTGGAGTTCCAGCATTTACAAAGATAAGAATGTGTCAGTGGGCATTGCATTCTGAATGACTGTGTTTAGCACTAAACTATTTGAATAGCACTAAGTATGCCCTGAAATTGCAAGTGAAACTGTGTTACCGTTAGCATATTTTACAAGTTGAGTCTATTTTGTGTCCTAACTTGGAGCAGCTTAATTTCCTGCCCCATTACAGGATAGTGCTCTTAGAACACAAGCATCCCAAATTCAACCCATTTTAAGACGTGGATTTATTAATGCCGTGAACTTGGGGTAAATTCTTAGCGGAAATATTTTAAAAGCTTATTTTCTCTTAGTTTTAAGACAAAATAGTCACTTATAGTTTTTAAGTTAAAAAATACGTCATTAAATTTGCCAAATTTTATTGCAGAATATTAGAATAAGAAGCCTAAAAAATAAATGCAAAAATCCTTTTGTTCTTTCCCAGGTTCAGATGAAGAGTATAGGAAATCTTTTTTCTATACAGTTTAGTTACATATATTGATATAGATACATCGATATATATAAATGTTGCAATTTATTTAGGAGCATAAGTACTGTTTTTTTTTTTTTTTTTTTTTTGCGGTACGTGGGCCCCCCACTGCCGTGGCCTCTCCTGTTGTGGAGCACAGGCTCCGGATGCGCAGGCCCAGCGGCCATGGCTCACGGGCCCAGCCGCTCTGCGGCACGTGGGATCCTCCCGGACCGGGGCACGAACCCGCGTCCCCCGCATCGGCAGGCGGACTCCCAACTACTGCACCACCAGGGAAGCCCATAAGTACTTTTTAAGTTAGCAAAGCTGACCCATTTGGCAGAGCTATCAGAGGTTGCCTTGAAGTTTCATTTTGGTCTGCCATGTGTGGTCTTGCAGCGATGCTCTACATCTCTCTATTAGGCCTCCCTCTTGCCACACAGTGCAGGAAATCTTGTTTTAAACGACCAGAATTCAGGAATTCCCTGGCGGTCCAGTGGTTAAGACTCTGGCAGGGGGCGTGGGTTTGATCCCTGGTCAGGGAACTAAGATCCCATATGCTGCAATGTCAGGCCAAAAACAAACATACACCAGAATTCATCTGATCATCAATATCATTAAATACCTGGCATACTCTAATGCTCATGAGCATTTAGTGGTGTTGGACCCCACGGTCATTTTGCCCCATATGCACCTGCTGGTGACTCAGACTCAGAGATTCTTTAGTAAAGTATTGGGGTGAATAAGGTGTCTTTCCCTACAGGTCTCTGAGAGACACCCCCACCACCACCACAGCATACCCTCGTTTAACTCCTGCTCGGTTTTAATGTGATTCTAGATGGATTACTCTCTCTAAAAAAGTATATGCACGGGATGTCACAGAAGCGAAAAAATCTTCTTCAGTTTGAAAGAAAGGGAACCTCCAATTCTCTTAACACTCTTAGATATTGCCTCCCTCCAAAATAGATTTGCAAGAAGAAACCTAAGAAATACAGCACACTGACTGGTTTGTTTTTCAGTCATTACCTCTCTGAAACTCGCTTAGACCATCAGGCGGCATAGCAGGCTGAGGTGAACAAAGACTAAAAAAGAGGAAAAGCATAGTTTCAAAGGAAATCAAGATGCAGGAGGTATTAAGCATTCTGGATTCAGCAGAAAATTGAATCAGTGAAAACAAATTTCAGAAATTTAGTAACAGGGGAAAAGGACAGGGAAATAAAATCGATGAGAAGGAGATTGTAGCTATGTTAAACACATCTCAGAGAGCTAACCTATGTACTCACAAATGACAGAAGAGATCAGGTGGAAGAGAAGAAGAAATTAAATATATGCTATAAGACATGTTTGATTTACTAAAAGCTTTTGTGAAAAAAATCCAAAAATATCACTAATATCTATGTTGATTGTATTGCATTCTGATTTCAAAAAAAAGTGGGAAGCAGCACCTTAGAATTTAGGAAATGCAGATATAGAAAAAATGAAGATATGGAGATGAATATAGCCCATGTTCTCTGAGTCTAAGTAATCCAAATAAACATTAAGAAAAGATGTTTTAAGCCAAAAAACTATAAACACTTAGAAATTTAAAAATATTCTCCTAAAGCAATGATTTATCAAAGAGGAAATGAGAAGTGTAATTACACACTTTGTAGGAAATAACAAAAAAGAGAATACTATCTCAAAAATCATAATTAACTATAATCTATATTGAGAAGTAAACATATAGCCTCAAATACTTTCAGTAAATGTAAACATTTAATATAGTCAACAAGTGGTATTAGAAGAATTGGTTAAATATTTAGAGGAAGTTAAAAGTCCTTTCCATATGCCAAAATAAATTCCATATGGACTGGAGAGTTAAATAAAAATTAAACCATAAAAATATAATAAGACTAAAAATAGATGTTTCTCAAATTTCTGATGGAGAAACTCACAATGAATGGAAAATGAAGTGTATTGATGACTTTGACTACTTAGAAGGCTTAAAATGTATATTTATTGAAAATCATTCAAATGAAAAGTTAAAGGAAAATATATAATACAAATTATGTTAAAATGCTTACTGTACAAAATACTTTGTAAGAAAAATTAAGGAAAATAGATGGTAAAGGAAAATAATTTATTCTTCTAAAAGGAAAGCAGAAGATCCGTTAAGTCATATGGAAAGATTGTGACAAAGCGAAAGAGCGGCATGGACATATATACACTACCAAACGTAAGGTAGATAGCTAGTGGGAAGCAGCCGCATAGCACAGGGAGATCAGCTGGGTGCTTTGTGACCGCCTGGAGGGGTAGGATAGGGAGGGCGGGAGGGAGATGCAAAAGGGAGGGGATATGGGAACATATGTATATGTATAACTGATTAAATTTGTTAAAAAAAAATCAACTTCCCTTATAATCAATAAAATGTAAATCCAAGCAATGACCAAATAGCATCACCCCCCAACTTTACTTAAAAAAAGAAAAAGTATGAAAACCCAGTGCTGGGAAAGATTAGGCTTATGTGATGCTATTGAATAATAATAAGTGCAATGCTTTGGTAAGCAGTTTTGCAACCTTTATTAGGAGCCTCAAAAATATGTTTACTTTTAGACCCAGCTAATGTCTTTTCTGAGAATTAATCGAGGGAATATTTTAAGTTTAAAAAAAAGGTTTATGCAAAAGTACATTGATCTCATCATCGTTTATAATATGTGAAAACCAGGACCAATCGAAATATTAAACCATAGGGAAATGGTCAAGTAAATTATGGGATTTCTAAGATGGAATATTACAAAATTTTTATTACATATACACTTTCAAAATAACATGGGACACATTAATATTATATCCATAAGTTGAAAGATTAGGTCACAAAATCATACAAGTCTCCAATTTTGTTCATATGTGGACAGAAAGAAGAACATCAAGAAATACTCCAATACCACTGTAAAGCAATTATACTCCAATAGAGATGTTAAAAAAAAAGAAATACCCCAAGCTGTTAACAGTGGTTATCTTTGGATTGTAGAATTATGGATGTTTCCAATTTTCTTTTAAATATATTTTCCAGGTTTTCTGCAAATAACAGTATAATACTTTGATCGTTAAAACATGATAAATATTCTTTTTAAATAGTGATGAAGGACCACTCGGGGGAGTGGCTACCAATACTGGGATACTTTGAAGGTTGGGGGCAATTTTAATAAATGGAAAGGATTGGGGAATGGGTGTCCAAGACTCACACTTATTTAATAAGCGACCACCTTCTTCTATGTCTGGTGGGTCATTGCTCTTCTTGTTTTTCTTTGAAGAACTTCACTAATGAGACAGAAGACCTCACCTTTACTTTTGTCTTCTACGGAGAAACTTTATTTTCCTGTGGAAACCTTTTCCTTTTTTCACTTTTCAGAGCAGAGAAGTCTGCAGGATTCAGCCTTGGGGGATGCATATGTTTAGGTGTTCAATTTCACCTACACAAACACACACACATTGATTCCCCTCCCTCTACATTTGGGTGAAATGCATACTGTAATGTAAACATGAATACCTGTCTATCAATACAAACACTAATCAATAAAGTGTTAGTTTGAAATAGTAATTTGCATTACTCATTAAAGTTGCTCATATTAAATCATTTAATAGAATAATTTTGTGATTAAAAAGGTATATAAAATTGAGGTTGGACATGTTTGACAAAGGAAGAGAACCCCCTAGAAATGTTCCCTTGCAGTTAACACTCAAAACCTGAGAACTTGCACCCTGGTTTGAGAAAGATTTCCTTGAAAGGAAAACCCAATCACTTTGGGTGATCCATCGATTTGAACACAATCATCAATGTAAATACAAAAGGGAACAGGGACATCATTTGGGTATAATGTGTTCCCACCCTCAGATGAGCCTCAACATGCTTAGATTAATTTTTTAAATTATGTCTTCAATGGAAACTAGCATAGAAAATACAAAAGTACTGGACCTCTATGGATCTTAGTTTGAAAAAGACCACCCAGGTCTATGGTTTTTGCATTAATTTCAGAGGGACAGAATTGTCACAGAGCAGGTAACCTAGTGGTGTGGTATCTGACCTGTAGATCCTAATTTTTTTTTTCTTTAAGGAATGGATAACATCTAAAAACTGACATTAAAAATCTGATGTTTAAAAATGACATGGTGGGGGACGGTAGTGGTGGGATGAATTGGGAGATTGGGATTGACATGTATACACTAATATGTATAAAATAGATAACTAATAAGAACCTGCTGTATAAAAAATAAATAAATTAAATTAAAAAAAAAAAAGATACAGGAACAGATGAGGGTAGAGTAGGGGATAGGAACCCAGGCCTGAGGCCTGAGGAACGCCACGGATGGAGGTTAGGTAGAGAAGAAAGAGCCAGGAATGCAAGGAGTGTGAAAAGGGAAGGACACTGCAGGAAGATGACTACAACGTTCCCATTATCTTGTTATCCTAAAGTTTCCCATGGTTTTGCCTCCATTCCATAAGTTTGTAAGATTTTATTTCCTCATTTTTCTCCAGTGCCATTGCAAAAGAGGAAGTTTCCTTCCTGTTTTACAGGGAAGAAACTCTTTGGTTTATCTCATTTTTATATTTCTGTTTACTTTTCTGTTAAAATGAAATTCTGATATGTGTTGCAATATGGTTGAATCTTGAAAACATTTTGCTGAGATAATCCAGACATAAAAGGATAAATATTGTATAATATTGTATATGAGATACCTAGAACAGGCAAATTCATAGAGACAGAAAGTAGAATAGAAGTTTCCAGGGGCTGGGCAGAGAGAGGAATGGGGAGTTGTTGTTTAATGATATAGAACTTCTGTTTGGATGATGAGAAAGTTCTGGGAAATAGATAGAGGTAATGATTGCACAACATTGTGAATGTACCTAATGCCACAAAACTGTACACTTTAAAATGGTTAAAATAGTAAATTTTGTTTTATATATATATATATATATATATATATATACACACACACTATAAATATATAACATTAAGTATTGTATATTATATATATGCAATAAAAATTAAATAAAAATTTTAAATAAAATACATACAGTAAGAGGAAAATAAAAAAAATAAAAATGACATGGAACATTTTAGAATGTGCTGGGTCACTTGCAGGTACTGATTACCCAGAGAAGGTGCTAGTAATAAGGCCAGGAGAACTGGCCACCTAGGAAGTTCCAAACCAATGCATTGTCCAAGTGGGAACTCCAGGAATAAAGCCTGCAGAGTTGAATGTGAAATGCTATCCGAAGCCTGGAATGGTGAACTAAGGACTGAGGCTGGAGTATCCTCCTCAGAATGGTGCCTAGGTCACTCTGTGTGGCAAAGGGGAAAGAAGGGAGAAGGGGGTCAGAAGCTGGGATGGAGATTGGGGTTTGAAAAACCATAGCTCAGTTTCACAACCAGCCTTGAGGGCTCAAAAGCTTAGTGGTTGGGAGTAGTTAGAATCACACAAACTGACCCATTGCTTTTTTATAGTAATGGGTATTCCCTGAAATAAGGCTGAGTACCAAGAAGGTGTAAAATTCTTCTCTAAGTCCCTAATTTAAAGGCTTTAATGTATGCTTTCCATTTAAAAAGAGTTAAGCTAAAAATGATACTCTGGAGGGCATCCTTCTTTACCTGGAAAGTTACTCATTTCCCTAATGGTGTCAGATAAATGAGTCATCTCTGTATATTTTATCCATTTAACAGATGCTTCCTTTGTCAGATCAAAACATATGAGTAAAACTGGGATTTAAAGGAACAGGTTGGGATCAATGTTCTTCCTTAAAAATGGATTTTCCAAGAAAATTCTGTTTGAATAATTGGCAATAATATATACCAGGGCTATTGCTTTTACACTTGATAATAAGTGTGAATTATAAGAAATAATGTAGAACTGTATTAGAAGCTATATAAACAATGTTCAGCTCTGTTTTAACCAGTTCGTTATATTCCATAAAGCCGTTATTTTTATTCCATTGACATTTCACAGAATTTGTTGGATTTTCCTCATTTGTGCTAGATTATCTTTCTGCTTCTTAGATCGGGTTGGATTTTCATCAGAACATCACACATTCCTGTTTATCTTTCTTTGTGTTTGTTAAAGGGGTATGTTTCTTTAGAAATAGCCAGCTTAGGATACAGTGTTTCTCTGCATGTGATTGCTGTCAGACTGCAGTGAGCACAGGTAATGGATATTGTCATACATGACATTTGGTTCATTAGAATCTGTCAAAATGGGTTGGCTAAATTATGGCCCTTGGAAAGAGCACAATACTGCATTGTATTGGGGAAACACACTTTTAAGGAATTCCTGAGCTGGCATTTATTATGACCTGCCACATTATTTCCATTTTCAACATTTCATTAAATTTACTGTCTGGGTGTAATCACAAGACTGAAATGGGGAAGGTAATGTAAAATGTCTCCTTAAACCCTCCTAAACAAAAATGAACTGGATCTTTTATTCAATCCAACAAGTTGAGCACCTACTATACAGCAGCTGTCGGTGATAAAATGACTAACAAGACAGTTTCTGTTTTCAGCTAGCTCGTAGCCCAGCAGGGGAGACAAATGGTCAAAAGTAATCCTAATGTGATGCTATGGTAGAGGTGTTGATGGAAAGCAAAGAAGTAGAGAGGAACATTCTGTTCCTGGGGGTGAGGGACTTAGGTGGGTGTCTACATGTTAGGTACTGACCTTGATGGAGAGAAACTGTGAGTCACAGCTTCTAAATGTGATTGGAATTCTGGGGCTGGTGCTAAGTTCATTGTCCTTTGGCATTTTTGTGGGTTGCACACATATGAGTGGAATTTAATGTCATTTTAACTCACCAGAGAAAGTTCGTGGGTCTAGAGGTTTGGAAAATAACTTGCTTTGGCAATATGCTACATTTTAGTGCAAATCTTTCAAATGATTGTGCCATACTCGCTATGCTTTGTCTGATGGAAGCTATCTCACTGTCTGGAGAAAATGGTGTTGATTAAATTTACAGGGGGATGACTTTATTTAAAAATCTCCTCTAGTTTGTTGACAGCATTCATACTTCATAATACAGGGTGCATGATCCTGAATTTCATATGAGTAAAATTTATTAATTTTGACGTCTATTTTGAATGCTTTAGATCATTTATTTGGCTTAGTGCCCAGTAAAAGCAGGAAGGTAACTCAGACATCAACCACAAAACGGCCCAGGGACCCCTTCCCACTGGATAGACATCTGGAATGGTATATGAGGAATAGACACTGCAGGCGGACATTTAATGAAAGGTTGGTATTCAGACCAGAGGGAAGTGTGGTGAGCCTCCTAGCATAAAGGGAATAGTGAGTCTCTGAAACAAAAATTGTTAATATTTTTTGTTTTATAATAATGCTTTACAGCTTGAAACTGTTTAAATATAAAATATAGACTATGAACTCATAATGATATTAAGTCCAGATAGTAATTTTTATGGCAACAATTTATGGTGCATCTGTGCGAGTTCTTTAAAGGGGAAAAAGTTTTCGACATATATTTTGCAGTTTGCAGGAAAAAAAAAGAATTCTCTTTTGAGTTTTTGTGATCTGAGTGATTATAGCAATTGTAAGGATTTTATTGAGTCACCTATTATGCTAATTTGGATTTGTAGACATTATTCCATAATTAATGGCATTGGCAAGAACCATAGCCTAAAAAAACCCATTCTGTTAATTAAATTATTTTTCATCCTCAAGCTGTCAGTAAGTTCGTATGGGCATAACAAGGGCAGAGCTAGGAAAGCCGGGGATGGGAGTCCAGGTTCTCTGGCCATGGAGATATTCATATAGTAGTTCCTTGAACAAACCTGCTGTAACTGTTCAGCATCACAACACCTGTGTGCCTGTTTTGTGACAAGTTGCTTCTGCTCATTTATACCTGCCAGCTCAGGTACAGGTGTAGCTATTTCTGGGAGGAAGAGATGTTCAGGAAATAGCCTCATGGTTTATAGATTTGAAAACAACAAGGCACAAAGGAGTTAGAACATTTCTCCTCCAAACCATGCAAGCACAAATCACTGTTGGAGCTGAGGAGAAAGGAGTCTCCTTTTCAGACCCCAGAAAGCATCAGGGGTAGCCTGCCCCTGGGTAATTCTCATCTCACCTAGGGAATGATGGCTGCAGATGGTAGAAGTATCTTTTCTCTAACTTCTCCTCTGCTGGTAGGGAGGGCAAAACATGTCATGTTTGATATTACATCTCTGTTATGAGGTCATCCAGCTTCTCTTTGACTGTCTCCAGAAGGTGGGGAGCCTGTACTCCCCATACTGGTTTTCTGATCTGAGTATGCTATTTTCTGAGCTTCACCTGTAATTATATATATCTAGTGGGGAGTTAAACTGTATCAGGCAGGCTCACTCTGCAAATGTTGCAGAATAAGGGTTTTTATTTTTTTTTAAATTATATCTAATTTTAAACAAGGCAGCCCATAAAGAGATAGAAAATCTGATATGAAATAAACCAGAAGTAGGTGACAAAGAAAAGACAAGGATAAAGGCATATGTTATGGCCAAGAATGAGGCTAAAATAAAATATGTTATAGCCAAGAATAAGACTAAAATAACTATGTTATAGCCAGAAATAAGACTAAAATAAAAATGCACACCACACAGGTCTACATACTTACTACAGGAGAGGAAGGGGTACATATTTATTGATAATTCTGAACTTCCTAGCAGCCAACTTGGAGGGATAAACCCAACCAGTTACACAATTCACAGGGTCCATAAGATAATAAACTAACAGTGTTTCTCAGGAGCAAAAACATATTCCTTACTATAAGATGGAAAAAGCTATTGATTTTATTTTAAAAAGTAGCTTTTAGTCCACAAAGATCAGGATATTTGACTTTGAAAAAGAAACATTTCAATGTTGGGCTTCCTTAATCTGCTTACCAGATTCATATGAATGATTATGTTCCAGAAGCTTCTCCCATTAAGAGTCTTCTTATAAGATTTATAAGGACATTTTGGGGGTCAATGAGAGATTTTTCATAAACTAAAACATATGTATGTTTTTTGGCATCTCAATTACCTAAATGTTTGTTTGTTTGTTTGCTACTGAGCAGTGTTTGTCAAACCAGCTATCAAAGGACTCTTAGTAAATTAAACCGGGTTTGGGTTATTCATAATCTGCTGGTGACAGAAAGAAGCCTCACCTTTAAGACATACAGTAGAATTTGAAAGAGTCTTTGCTTAGAAAGAGGTTACCAATAAAGTTTGCAAGTGCCTCAGTCCCTCTTACTTTGATCTAACTACTTGGCAGCAGGGATTTGGGGAAGCTATGCATATTGTGAGAACAAGGGAGAAATATTCCCTTTTGACTTGATCTGCAGTAGGCATTCTTAGGACAGGAAGATGCAAAATTGACTAAACTTTATATTGCTAAGGCACAAATTAGCAATATTGGCAAAAATTTCCCTCAGGTTTATCTAACATATCATCTTGCATAATAATCTAGTATCCATAATAGGGGAAAGCAGTCCTTCTATTCTGTAGCAATCCTGCTGGGATTACGTTGGATTTTCTATCAATCCTGGCATTGAGGTCCTCCCAGTGATTAGCTGCACCATGGAAGATGTAGAATATCTAATGGTCAGATAATTATATTTTAAAAATTAACCCCCTTGTGAAAACAGTACTGAGAGAAATGTTTTGGCTTAAAAAGCAGGGAAGATTTAAAATAAAAATAAATGAACACAAAGCGGGGAGAGCGGCGGGGTGGTGGTGGTGGTGGTGTGATGAATTGGGCGATTGGGATTGACATGTATACACTGATGTGTATAAAATTGATGACTAATAAGGACCTGCTGTATAAAAAAATAAATAAAATTAAATTTAAAAAAGAAATTTACATTCCCACCAACAGCGCAGGAGGGTTCCTTTTTCAAAGAGAAAAACAAATACTTTATGCTAACACATATATATGGAATCTAAAAAAAAAAAAAGGTACTGATGGACCTAGTGGCAGGGCAGGAATAAAGACATAGACATAGAGAATGGACTTGAGGACAAGGCGGGAGAGGGGGAAACTGGGGCGAAGTGACAGTAGCATCGACATATGTACACTACCAAATATAAAATAGCTAGTGGGAAGCAGTAGCATAGCACAGGGAGATCGGCTTGGTGCTTTGCAATGATCTAGAGACGTGGGATAGGGAGGGTGGGAGGGAGGCTTGAGAGGGAGGGGATATGGGGATATATGAATGCATATGGCTGATGCACTTTGTTGTACAACAGAAACTAACACAGTATTGTGAAGCAATTGTACTCCAGTAAAGATCTATTAAAAAAAAATAAATGAACACATGTTCAACTCAAACACATAAATGGATGTCAAAGTAACACAAGGAAAGTAAAGATAAGAGCAAAAACGTTGAAATAGAAGAGTAATATTCACAAAACAATATACTTCATCAATACAGCTAAAAACTCTTCCTTTGAGAAAACCAGTAAAATACACTGACTTCTGACAAGTCTGATTAAGAATTAAAGAAGACACAAATAAATATCAGAAACAGAATCACAGATATAAAAAGGATTATAAATTATGAGCAGTTACTATGTATAATTTTATAACAAAATTGAAAAATTGAATACAATGGATATTCTTAAAACTCAAACTCCTAAAATAAAAAATAGAAAATATAAATAGACCAATATCCATTGGAAAAGTTGAAAAAGTGGCCAGTTATCTATTAAAGTCATCAACATATTTTTCTATATGAATTTTAACAACCATTGAAGGGAACATGTATTTCCTATGTAATATAAACTATTCTAGGGTGTAGAAAGAGATAGAAAACGTTCTAAAAGACTAGTATAATACTGAAATATCAAAGATAGCACAGAGAAGGAAATTATACTTTAATCTCATGAGCAAAAGGCTAAAATCCTAAATAAAATATTAATCAATGAAATCCACGAGGGTTTTTTTGGTTTTTTGTTTTTTTTCTACATCATGACCAAGTGTAGTTTTTCTAGGAATGAAAAAATAGTTTAAATTTCAGTCATTATCAGATGAAAAATTTAGTCATTAACAGACTGAGTAATTGTCTCAAAAGTTGTCATAAAGGGATGTAATGTATTCAATATGGAATACCAATAAAATTTTTTTCAGTTCACTAGTACTGTAAGGAAAATATGTTAGTGAATATTTCAACCAGCATCCTATTAGTGTTAAAACATCTTATTGAAATAAGGAAGACGTAATAGAATCATATAAAAATACTAAGTATTAAATGAGAATACCTAGCCAATGCAATAAGAAAAGAAAAATAAGTGGTATAAGGACTATAAGGGAAGAGACAAAACTATAATTATTTGAAGCAATTATGATCAATCTAAACATTTGAGAAAATCAACTCGAAAACTATTGAAAATGAAAGGTGAAATCAGCAAGGTGATATAAATTGAAATATATTCAACGTAGTTAATCTAATAGATGTATACTGAGCCCTATGCTTTCCAAACAGAAAACATGTCTTCTTTTTAAAAAAAACCCAGGGGTCAGTTCAAAAATAAAATATACTAGCTCACAAAGAAAAGTCAGCAAATGTCCCATATTAGAGTTTATACTACATTTTTTATCACAATGCAATAAAAGTAGAAATATGTAACAAAAAGTAGAAATTAAATAAGTCCAGTCATACTCAAAATGAAATAAGCCTCTTTCCTAAGCCAATAATTACTTGATCAAAGATGAAATAAAATCCATGATTGTAGGTTATCTGGAAAATAATGAAAATGAAAAATAAAAAGAATGTGTTATGTTAAAGCATACAGCCTAAGCTGTAATTAGAGGAAACTTCGTAAGAAAGAATAAATAGAAAGGAACTAAATAAACATTCAACTCCTGACATTAGAAAAGCAAAATATACCTAAGGAATTCAGAAGAAAAAGTTAATATAAGTGAAAGCAGAATTTTGTTAATTAGAATAGTTAAAAACATTTGAAAGGCTAAATTTAAACATGGTTATTTGGAAAAAAAACAGCAATAAAATGAATAAACCTCTGGTTAGCCTTAGCAAAAAAGAAATGAGGAATAACACAAAATTTGGAATAACAAAGTAGAATAACAGATAAAAATAATAAAGTAATTCTTGGCCAGTAGGATTTTTCTTAGTTTGTAATCATGTATGTTTCTCCTGTCTAGAAGCTTGTAGGATTAGTTCTAAATCTTTGTACTTCAGACAACTGGCCTGGATGTGTTTATGTGAGTGGTGCTTTTTAATGATTTTGCCTAAAATGAACCTCTGCAACCCTGGTGTGGCAATCTGACTTCAGCTCAGAAAAGTTTCTCTCTATACAATTAAAAACACAAGTTACGTGTTAGAACATTGTTCTTTGATCTCCACATGTATTATTTTCTCTCTCGTTGTTTGAATTTCCTTATCCTTTTCATCAGCATTCTGGGAAATGCTTTAAAATTTTTCTACTCCTTATGGGATTTTTATTTATGAATTATCTCTTCTGTTTGTTGCTGCTTGTACTTACTTTTTAACTCTCCTATGGTATTGCAACTGTCCTTACATCTAACTTTATGTATATCATCTTCCTTTTGGTAAGAGTTTGTTACCTCATCATTCCATTTTTATCTTTTCTACCATTGTGTCCATTTGCCTTGAATTTACATGAGTGAAAACAGGAATCTAACATTTATCTTTTGATTTTAGTACATTTATTAAAAAGTGTGCTTTCCTTTGCCTTTTGAGTGATATATTCATTTTTTTCCCTGCACAAAAGCACCTACTTTTGTAATGAGTTTAATGTTTACAACTATCTAATCTCTCTGCCTGTCATAGTTTGGGGGAAGGGAAACTAATTAAAAGGTAGATATGTGTTACTAGTGTCTAACTAACACTAGCCTGAAAATATAACACCCAACTTTATAATAGTTGTGTGAGGAGATTGGATGAGGTTATTAAAAGTGTTATATTTCAATCTAGTGTAATAATTACTGTTTGTAATAATAATGGATTTAACAAGAAAAGATTTCTTTAATTCAAATAATACCAAAAGGGGTAAACAACTTTTTCATGTAGAAAGTTCATTTATGTAGCACAGTTCATTCTAATCATCCTAGAAAAGCAAAGCACTGCCATATAAAGATTAAACCACATTCATGATTTAATATTTGCCAAGGACACCAAAAATATTTTGTTCAAATTTACATACTTTGGAATACTTCAGATTCCATGATTTTCTCCATTCCCACTCTGTGTAAGGTAGAATTCTTTCTACCTCCATTAGATATCCCATATGTGTCTCTCATGGTCACTCAAGTAAATGTTGTCTCTGAGCATTAATTTTCAATCAGTGGTTTGTCAGCAAGATTTTAGTGCTTGGGATTTCCTATATACGCCTTTCTAGGGAAGGCATTTGTGTAATGTCAAAAGAGAGTGTTTGCTTCTTATATGAAATTATTTGCATTAATAAATGAAACAAAAAGTTCATAGAGTGGCACTTGATATATCTAGTGTAATTGGGCAATATATGTTAAGGATAAATGTAATTTTCATGGCAGTGGGCAGGCTTTGAAGCCAGACAAATCTAAGATGTAACAGATGCTTTACCAAGAGACTTTCATAGAGTATTTTCTTTAATCTTCACAACAACCTTTATCAGTTATGAGGGTTTTCAACTGCAAGGAACATAACACCACACCAATAGTTGTTTAAACAAATAGGACTGGTACAGTAGCTTAGTGCCACAATAAAAAATGTAGGCTCCCTTTCTTCTGTTCTCTGTACTCAGTGCGTTGGCTGTTCCTCTTATTGTTGCAAGATGGTTATTGCAGCTTAAGATACCACACTGAGCTCAAAGAGGAAAGAAGGGGAGAAGAGGGATTGGACCACTGATGTCCCATTAATCAAGAAAGCAGTGTTTGCCCAGAACACCCAGAGCAGATATCCCCTTACCTGTCATTGACAAGAACTGGGTCACATGGCCACCCAGAATGCAAGGGAGGCTGGGAAAGTGGGAACAGGCTTAATCGTATTGAATTATTGTTGACCACTTGGGATTCTGTTAGCAAAAAAGAAGGAGGACATGGATATTGGGGGTCAGTCTGAGTGTCTGACACAAGTCCTGTATTATTTATACCCATGGGTAAGTTTAGATTGAGATAGGATAACGATTTGGACAAAAACCACCAGCTCTTGTGTGACAGTACATCAACCAAGGTCTATTTCACTTTTAAGCCCATGCCCCTGACTATTATTTAGTAAACCAGGGTCATTTTATGAAGGGCACTGTGTAATGTGAATGATATTTACAATGGTGGTTACACGATGAAGCTAGCCTTAGGTGAAAATAGTACATTTCAGGTTTAAAGTAATTTCTCATTTTTTAAAAAAGTTAAGTGAAATAGGAAATTTTCTTACTTAACATGCAATGGAATAAATAATTTTCAGTAAGACAAAGCTTTGTTGTGAATTTTTCTGGGGAAAAATAAAAGGACTGGAACTGCTCATAATTTATCTGTGTTTGGACACCAAGAAAATGTCCAAAGCTCACAGAAGTGACCGTCTAGATTGGCTTTCAAAGGATGCTGCCCACATAATGTGGTCTCGGTGCAATCTGGAAATTAAGTTCTATAAGGAAGTATTGGGCTGCCCTCTTGCTGCAAGCCTCTGAAATCCCTGTCAGCTAAGAGCCAGTTCTGGCCATTCCTGAGGTTTTCTGCTTCCCTGATTCTCCCCTTGCATCCTGTTCCTGTTTTGCTTTCCCCTGCTGTTCATCTTTCACTTCCTCTTTCCTCACTTGGAAAGAGCATTGAAACAACATTTCATTATTTGGCACTTCAAGGCAGTAGTATTGTCCCCACTTTAGACTGTTTCTGCCCCAGCAGGAGAAATGGTTTCAGTAACTTTTTCCATTTCCCACGTGTTAGATTTCCTGTCAGCTACCCGGCCAGATCTGTCCACGTGTGTAAGAGAAGGCTGGATGCTGTGCCTCTCCCATTTTCAGAGCAGTAGTGGTAGTGACCTTGGCTGGAGGACTTTCTCCGAGGTTAGCTTTTAAGATTTCTCCTGGAGGATAGGAGATTTCTCTTTCCTTTTCAGAACATGCTCATATATCACAAAATTCAAGCCTCGGCTCTGACGTCTCATAATGGGTTTTTGTTTATTTTTTGTCTACTTCTTAAGAGTTACTGTGATCCAGTTTTGTTTTAATTAAAGCAAACCCATGGCTCCCAAACATCCATTGTTCTCCAGGAGAAGGAGACAAAAGGAATAGTTTTGCTTGGCTGTTTCAAGGATGGAGAAGGGGCTCTTATTTCAGACTATGGGTCATTCTAGATGGATGAGGGCAGCTTGCAGTGGGGCGGTCATCAGATCTGGCAGACCCAGACTCCCTGGCACCAGAGCAGCAGCTCTCAGCAAGTGTCTGCTCAGCATCTTCTGGAGTGTTCTAGGCCTGGAAGAAAGACCTTGTATGACATTCCTCATATGTCATTCCCCTTAAGCAAAACATGTCTCCTCCTTCCCTAACCGTCTCTCTCATGTCTGAGAATACAAAAGCAAACTTATTCTCCTTCATTTTAAAGGGAGTACTGCATCAGAGTTGTGTTGGACATTTATTCAGTGCCTGCCATAAGAGGCCTAGGGGGATAGCAGTACTCTGCTCTCTGGGATAGGGGAAGGAGAATGACACATGAATTCAAATGGATTGTCCACTCAAGATTTGTTACATCTTCATTATCACTGACATTGTCTTCGTGGGTTGATCACTCACTGTGTACATGCCATGGTGCTAGTTCTTAGGGATACAAAGAGGTTTAAAACATGGTGGATGCTTTCAACTTCAAGTGCCTAGGATATAATTAACGGTGTGCTGTGGTTCATATTAATGTAAAATAAGTGAAATGATCTATATGTGCTATAGAATTTCTGAAGAGGAGTGGCCTCCATTCTTGAAAGAGAATGGAGGAAGGCATTTTTGGAGATGAAATGTTGTGTGTTGGGTTTCCTGGGGAGCAGACGCTGAGCAGAGTTTAGGATGCAAGATGTGTATTTGGGAGTTCCCTTGGGATTGACACCCATGGAAGAGAGGGAAGGAAGCAGGATGTGCAGAGGGAGAAGTTCAGCTGTAATGCAGACCCAAACACAGCTTCAACCCACCTCGAGGAACTCTGGAGCAAGTAAAGCTTTTAGAATTGTACCACGTTGGACCGAGATGGCCAGGACTTTATATCAATTCTTTGATTAGTCATTGGATATGGACTGCCTCTGGATAGGGGCATGGCCCTAAGAGAGATGCTTTTCTGTAACTTAGTCAGTTCCTGAAAAGACTGAAGGTTGAAGCCTCTTTGATAACATACACCTGCAGCTGAGGTCACAAGAGTTCTCCGACGGGGATTCTGGGCAGCCATCAACGTGTCACCATAGGGAGAATGGCATCAGCAAATGTATGCATAGCCAGCGTGATGATCAGTGATGACCAGAACAATTGAACTGTAGTGGCTGTTACATGTGGAAGCATAGAAGGAGGTAATATGGGGATGCCGGCGGAAGGCAGAGGGGAGGGTCGTGATGGCCAAGCTGAAGACTTTGGATTTTGTCCTGTGGGTAGTAGGACAAAAAATGTGGGTAGTGGGTACTAAATAGTTTGAGCAGTGAGTGAGTGTGACAGATGTGAAATGATGCTTTAAAGGGACACATCTGGCTTAGATGTTTAGGATGGAGAGTGGATAAGGTAAAAGATGGGAAGATGGCGGTAGACTAGCAATTCATGAGAGTGAGCTTTGTCCTTAGTGAGCAAGCGTCCTGGGTTGCAAGAGGAAATAACCAAATTCTCATCCAAGCCCTCTGTCACTGGACTGACTGTGTAGCTTTCCCACTTGGGCCATTGTTTTTTTTTTTTTTTTTGCTGTACGCGGGCCTCTCACTGTTGTGGTCTCTCCCATTGCGGAGCACAGGCTCCGGACGCGCAGGCTCAGCGGCCATGGCTCACGGGCCCAGCCGCTCCACGGCACGTGGGATCCTCCCGGACCGGGGCACGAACCCGTGTCCCCTGAATCGGCAGGCGGACTCTCAACCACTGCGCCACCAGGGAAGCCCTGGGCCTTTGTTTTACCATCTGTAAAAGTAATAAGCCTGAGGGTCCCTTTCCAACTCTAACACTTTGTGATTCCACGTTAAATTATCGATATTCATTTGTGTTCCTTCATTGTATCCTTGAGAAAGATGTTGAAGGCTCATTTCATGCAAAACCAGACTTCTGGAAGCTTCGGTTTGGATGTTTGTGTGTTAATTGGTTCCTCCTCTTTCATGGCCTTCCAAATCACCATATTTCCACAAAAATTTTGAAGCCAATGGGTTATGAATTTAAGCTGAACCAGAATCAGGTATCAGCTGTTACAAGCCCGAGGGTTTTGTTTCTTAATCAATTACAATGAACATATCTGCTAACTCAACCCAACTCCACAGAAAACTGAATTAGCTTCCCTTAAGCTCCTGCTTAGTCATGAAAAGAGGATTAACACTGGCAATAAAGAAACGAACCAGTCTGAGCCCATTCTTGGTGAGAACTTGGGTAGGATATGTTTCTTTCTCCCTTGTGGATTCTGTGGCATAGCTTAGTGCTGTGACCAGAATCAACAGCTATTTTAGAGAAGGATAAATGTCAGACAATAAACAAAAGAGATAAATTCACCGGTCAGGGCTCTGGCCCACTTCTCTTTCAAAATGTTTCATAGAGAAATTTTTCTGTATTGGAGAAATTTTAATTCCCTGATTTACTGTCTCAAAACATGACTTTTTATCCAAATACATTTATGATTGAAACTTTATGCACTTGTTTGTTTATTAACTAAATTATTAATTCACGCCTTCATTTAGTAAATACTCTCATTAAGTGCCTCTTGTATGTCAGGTTCCATGCTAAGTTCTGGAGATACACTGGCAGATGAAACCAGATCAAATATCAAATTTTATGGAGCTTACAGTCTAGTTGATGAGACAGACATTAATCAGATAATCACATGGTTTGCTCTATAATTACAGACTGAAGTCAGGTAAGGTTCCTCTGAGGAAGTTACAACTGAGCTGAGAACTGAAGGACTAAGTTAACTAGGTGAGCTTGGATGGTAGCTTTGAGTCATTGATGAATGCAACCTCAAGATCATTAAAATTTCAGCATTTTATATTATTATGGGAAAGAGGGAAAAACTAATATATTGACTTAACCAAGTGTTGGGGGTCATCCAACAGGTTAGAAGCAGAATCAAATTTAAAGTGGCCTTGAAATAAAGTCTAAAATGACAGGGAGACAGATATGATTCCTCTTGGGACCTTGTTGGCTGTTGTGAGTTAATATTCGGAAGCTCCTGGTCCAGGTAAATCAAGCACAAAAGGAGCCACACCAAACATATACCTGTGGGTATTTATACCTTTCTCTGATGTAGATTTTCCCCAACATGTTTGGGTCCTTTCTAAGAAGGTGAGCAGCTGTGCCAGGAGGTTCACTTGATATGGTGTGGAGACTGGTATGAACAGGAAACTACATATGGAAATTTCATTCTTTGATGCAGCATCTTTTTTTTTTTTTTACATTTAAAAGTTTTTAATTTTAAAAAATTACACAATTTTAAAGGTTACTTTCCATTTACAGTTATTACAAAATATTGGCAATATTCCGTGCTATAGAATACATCCTTAAGCCTGTCTTACACCCAATACTTTGTGCCTCCCTATATTGCCCCTCCCCCTCACTGGTAATCACCACTTGTTCTCCATATCTGTGGGTTTGCTTCTTTTTTGTTATATTCACTAGCTTGTTGTATTTTTTAGATTCCGCATATAAGTGATATCATACAGTATTTGTCTTTCTCTGACTTATTGCACTTAGCATAATGCCTTCCAAGTCCATCCACCTTGCTGCAAATGGCAAAATTTCATTCTTTTATATGGCTGAGTAGTGTTCCATTATATACATATATAAATGTGTTCCATTTTGTATATATATATATATGACATCTTCTTTATCGTTCTCCTTTATACATTCATCTGTTGATGAACACTTAGGCTGCTTCCATATCTTGGTAACTGTAACTAATGTGATGCAGAGGTGATATTCTTTCTTTGGGGTTACTTTTAGTCTTGATTCACTACCTACTTCTCATGTATCACCTAAGCCTAGGTGTAAGAAATTTGCCTGTAGTGTCCAGGTAAGAAGTGAGAATCTGTCCATCCAACAAGAATCTGCCCCAGAACTTTCTGAGGCAACACCAGCTGAGAATAGATTTTTCCTTGTACAATGTGTAAAAATCAATAATAATAACATGAGAAACGTGAAAAGATTCTGCATCATAACACAAAACTATATTCTAAAGTAGGAATACTTATAAGGTAATTTATTGCAGGAAACAAATAGTTTAACATTTGCTTTGGCTATTGATAAAATTGAAGAAAACATTGAGTGTATGAAAACACAAAATGAGATGAAAAAAGGGCTTAAAAGTTAAGAATGTAAACAGATGATGCAACAGCAGGATTTTGATAGCATTAGAAGCAACGAAGAACAAAATTGAAATTGTAGAAAACGGAATCAATGACATAGAATAGAAAGAAATAAAAATGCTGAAAAGAAAATGCCCTGTGTTGTTTATACTTAATCTAATTTCTGTTACTTTTGGTTTATTTCTTTATCATGTTCATAGTTTTGGGTACAGCCAAAATCTGGGATATGTTTCTTTATTTTGGGTACTTTGCTCTACAGATATATTTTGCTTGAGTTCATTGTCTCTGGTGATTCTGAAAGTTTAAGTTCTGTTATTAAAAATTCCCACTGGATATTTTAAAAGTTAATTAAATACACAATCAAATCAAATAAATGATTGATTTAATGTAAGATTATATTATAAATCCATATATGTGTGTGTGTGTGTATGTGTATGTGTTTTATCTTCCAACTAGATGAATCTTCTTGAGGGCAGTGACTAAATTGGACTTGGTGAACGTTGTTTAGTGGGTGAAAAAATTTTAACTTTGCTAAACCTGCCCAAACTCTGGCTAATGTTCATGAAAATTCAGTGGATCCAAACCTCAACCATTTAGCAGTGACCTACACAAGGCCATTGTTATCCAACTAGGGAGACTCTCCTACCATTTTTAGTGAAGGTATTAAGAGTTTGCTGTCATCTCTTCGAGTCACAGGGCCACCAATCTCAGATATGCAGAATGTCTCAGTTTTCTCTCTTCACCTGCGGTGACCACAGGTGGCTCAGGACATGCAGACCACCAGCCAATCCCTGAAGGAGAGGCATGAGATAAAAACAACATGCTGGCTTCTTTTATTACTTAACTTTTGTAACTGTCAAATAATATTTCTTGTGGGTGTTTGTTTCAAGCCTATGCCCCTAAAATGTGGTCTGGGCAATATTCTTGATGAGTTGTTGGCACAAAACCTGTGTTTTTCTATGTGAAATGGCTAACCATGGATGGAAGTAAATCACTGAGAAAAGTCAAAAAAGAATTTTTTAAATACTTGATATCATTAAATCTGAAAGTCTATGCTTATTTTTTCCTTGGAAAGAAAAGTCTACTGTGGATTTTCAAATATGAATGCTTTGAATATGGTTTGAGGTATGTTAAAATTAGGAGCTCTTTAAGACTAGTTTGCGGTTCTTAATGTAGGGCAAGAAAATATATAAAGTAATCTTCATGAACCTGCTTTAAAATGGTAAGAAGCATTATACATATGCAGGGTATTATTTTGTTCCAATGTGGGGAGTGAAAGTAAAGCATTTTGCATTGTTAAGACTAGCTGAAGTTTGAGGATTTTAATGATGCTTGGTTGTTAAGTTGGTTTAGAAAATAATTTTTTTTTTTCACTTTAACCAGTATAAGTCATTATGAGAGTAAAGAATCTGGGTTGTATGGACATGCATCCTTCTCGAATGGGTTTCTCAACCTCGCCACAGTTGACATTTTTGGTCAGATAATTCTTTGTTGTGGTGGGCTGTCCTATGTAGTGTAGGATGTTTAGCAGCATCCCTGGCCTCTATCCATTAGAAGCTAGCAGCAACCCCCTTGCCCTAGTTGCAACAACCAAAAATGTCTCCATTGCCAAATGCCCCTGGGGGATAAAAGTGTCCAACTGAGAAATATCCTTCTGTTACCAACCAGGGTTCTTGGCCTTCCCCAATCAATAGAAATTGATAAGAGGCCAGCCAGGGTATTCCGGCAAGGCTTTACTGGGGCTCCTGCGGCCACAGGAGGGAGCAAAAACAAGTAACAGTTTCCCTTGCTTGCTTCCTGATATGGGGGGGTGTGAGCTGATTCCTTATATGACATGAGGGTAGGGGTGTGTCCAGGGGTCGGGCTGGAGGGTTGGCTTAGGTGTTTTGCCCACCCCTTGCTAGTGACACCCTGTTTTTGCTCCCAGCTCTTCAGAAGTGCCGGTTGGGTTTTTTTGGTCTTTTTGTATCTTGTTGTCCATAATTTGCCCCAACTGTGCACGCACGCAGTTATTTTTAGTCCCTTATAGTTTCTTGGTATTTTGTTGCTCTAGGAGATGTTTGTCCAGGTGCAAGCACTGCAGCGCTGCAGCAAAGTGTCCCAGGTCCCAGCCTGTCTCACTTCTAGACCATTTGTTGAGATGTCTAAGGCTGGAAGTTAATAATCCGTAGCCACTGACTGCGGGCCTTGTTCACTCAACCTTGAGATGCCCTGAGACAGTTTCCATAAATATTGCTCACAGGAATGCCAGACACCAATGCAGGCTTCTTGGCAAGCGTTAACCAGAGAGACCCTGACTTGCCTTGGGTTTTGAAGCCACAGTGGAATGACTTCTTTGGATGCAGGTTGGATTTATTTATTTATCAGAATAATTAACATTAAAAAAATTGTATTTTGTTATTTAAAAAATCTAGCAGTACAGAAAACTACAAAGAAAACTACAAATCACCCTATATTCCACTTTCTAGCAATAACTAGTGTTCATATTTGGTAAAGAGCATTTCTAGACATTTTCACACACATGTATGAATAGGATTTTGGATAGGATAAATAAATTGACATAATTCGATAACAGTGCCATCACATGATGCATGCCATTTTATATTTAAAGTATTTAATTTTTGTGAATTTTATAGATAATAAGGAAATGAAGTGAAACTGAAGGACTTGCCAAACTTGGGATGAATGTTCCTTCACAGAATACTGATAAATTATTTCCTCAAAGATACCTCTTAGAATATGACAAAAGATTATGAAAAACATTTGGAGGTTGGAGTTATTATGTTTTCAAATTTCATGTTTAAATTTTAGTCAATATTTCTTGACTTCCTTGCAACTTTCCTTCTTTCACCTCCCAATTTTTATCATATGCATACTAATTTAATATAATACATATTCTGTTCTACAACCTTAATTTTCTGTTGTTTATTCATGGTTCAGTATTTGAATCGATTAAATACACACCTTCATTCCTTTTATGTGACTTCTATAATTCTGTTTTTAAAATTTTGAATCATCTCTTGGTTGGTTAGAGTTCTTCATCTGTTTTTTTAAAGAAAGGCTCCATTTCCTGAATGTTTTTTCCTACATTTGAAAATGTTAGTGTTGCCTTTATTCTTTCTATTTTATTGTGGTAAAATATACATGACATAAAATGTATCATCTTAACCATTTTTAAGTATACAGTTCAGAGGCATTAAGTACATTCATATTGTTGTGCAAACATCACCACTATTCTTCTCCAGAAGTTTTTTATCTTTCCACACTGAAACTCTGTACCCATTAAAGAATAATTCTCCATTTCCCCTCCCCCAGACCCTGGCAACCACCATTCTACTTTCTGTCTCTATGAATTAGAGTACTCTAAGTATCTAATGTAAGTGGAATCAGGCAGCATTTGTCCTTTCTTTTGTCTGACTTATTTCACTAGTATAATGGGCTTCAAGTTTCATACATGTTGTAGCATGTATGAGAATTTCATTCTTTTTTAAACCTGAATCATATTCCATTGTATGTATGTATTACATTTTGTTTATCCATTCATCTGTCGATGGACATTTGGGTTTTTTCCACCTTTTGGCTATTTTGAATAATGCTGCTGTGAACATGAGTTAGCAAATGTCTGAGTCCCTGCTTTCACTTCTTTTGGATATATACCCCAAAATGGTATTGCTGGATCATATGGTAATTCTATTTAATTTTTTTTTTAGGAACCACCAGACTATTTTCCACAGGGGCTGCACCATTTTACATTTTCATCAGCAAAGCATAAGTGTTCCAATTTCTCTACATTTTCCTCAACACTTGTTTTTTTGTTTGTTTGTTTTTGTTTTTAATAATAGTCAACCTAGTGGATGTGAAGTGTTATCACATTGTGGGTTTTCATTTCCATTTTCCTAATGGTTAGCGATGTTGAGCATCTTTTCACGTGCTTATTGGACATCTGTATATCTTCTTTGGAGAAATGTCTATTCATGTCCTTTGCCCAGTTTTAATTGAGGTGTTTCTTTTTTGGTCGTTGACTTATTTTTATGCATTCTGGATATTAATCCCTTATATGAGATATGATTTGTAAATATTTCCTGCCTTTCTTGGATTCCCTTTTCATTCTGTTAATAGTATTCTTAGATGCACAAAAGGTTTAAATTTTGGTAAAGTGCCTTTATTCTTGAATAGGTCTTGGGCGAGTGTAATACAATATTCTTAGATGGTTCTTTTTTTCTTTCTCCCTCCCTTCCTCCCTCCCTCCCTTCCTTCCTCCCTCCCTCCCTCCCTTCCTTCCTTCCTTCCTCCCTCCCTTCCTTCCTCCCTCCCTTCCTTCATTCCTCCCTTCCTCCCTCTCTTCCTTCGTTCCTCCCTCCCTCCCTTCGTTCCTCCCTCCCTCCCTCCCTTCCTCCCTTCCTTCCTCCCTCCCTCCCTTCCTTCCTTCCTTCCTCCCTTCCTCCCTCCCTCCCTCCCTTCCTTCCTTCCTTCCTCCCTCCCTTCCTCCCTCCCTCCCTTCCTTCGTTCCTCCCTCCCTTCCTCCCTCCCTTCCTTCGTTCCTCCCTCCCTCCCTTCCTCCCTCCCTTCCTTCCTTCCTTCCTCCCTTCCTCCCTCCCTTCCTCCCTCCCTTCCTTCCTTCCTTCCTTCCTTTTCTTTCTTTTTTTGTAATATTTAGGGATTGCTTCCCTGTCTTATGTCATTAAATGTTATTGTAGAGAAGGCAGACTTTTCCCCTGCAAATGGCTTGCTGTCACTACTTGAATGCCTCAGAAATTCTCCCTCTCCATATCCTCCCAGGAGTGCTTACTTTTTGTTTTAATTGGAAAAAAATATGTAAAGAAAAAGAAAAATGCAGACTAGTATAACAGATTCATATATATCCACCACCCAGAATTAACTAATGCTAGTATTCTGTCATGTTTGGGTCACAGTACTTTTTTATCAGTATTTTATGTGTGTAGAGTCTTAGAAGTCACTTGGCTTGAGTTCTGAGAGGCAGAGCTGAGATGAGGATTCACATCCAAGTGATTTATTCAGGAAGCATCCTCAGTGGAATCCGGTTAAGGAGTGGGAGAAGCAAGATAGGGAAGGGGAAAGGGAAAGAGCACAGCCAAGCAGGGTTTTCAAGTGCAGTCCCAGCCTTGCCTTATCCTGTGGGGCCCACTGGAGGGTAAATTATACTGTGCAGAGTTTGCCCTGCCTCAAGGCTGGGGAGCTGGGCCTGAATCTAAAGTCTGAACTACAGTACCATAAAGGTATTGGCTTTCATCCTCTTAGCATTTCAGTGCTTGCAGCATCTGTAGTGATGTTCCACATTTCATTCTTGGAATTGATTTTCTCTTTCTTTTTTTCTTCAGTAGTCTTGCCAAAGAATTTAGCCTCTTGTTTTCATAATGAACCCATTTTTAGATTTGTTGATCTTCCTTTTTATATTTTTGTTTTCTAGTTCATAATTGCTGTTTTTATTTTCATTATTTTCCTCCTCTACTTTCTTTGGGTTTTGTTTGCTGCCATTTTTCTGATGTCTTGAAATAACTGAGATCATTGATTTTTTTCACCTTTCTTCTTTTCAAGTATGTGTATATGTAAAACTACAAATTTCTTTCTAAGCACAGCTTTAACTGCTTTCTCTAAGCTTTGATATGTAATATATTCACCTTCATTTGTTAAGAATATTTTCTAACTTTCATGATGCTTTCTTTTTTGTCTTGTGGGTTATTTAAAAGAAACTCTATTAATGGCAACCTATTGAACTGGAGAAGATATTTGCAAATCATATATCTGATAATATATCCAAAATATATAAAGAACTCATACAACTCAATATTAAAAAACAAACAAGCCAATTAAAAATGGGCAGAGGGCCATCATCAAAAAATCTACAGACAGTAAATGCTGGAGAGAGTGTGGAGAAAAAGGAACCTTCTTACACTGTTGGTGGGAATGTAAATTGATACAGCCACTATGGAGAACAGTATGGAAGTTCCTCAAAAAACTAAAATAGAGCTACCATATGACCCAGCAATCCCACTACTGGCATATACCCTGAGAAAACCATAATTCAAAAAGAGTCATGTACCACAGTGTTCATTGCAGCACTATTTACAATAGCCAGGACATGGAAGCAACCTAAGTGTCCATCGACAGATGAATGGATAAAGAAGATGTGGCACATATATACAATGGAATATTACTCAGCCATAAAAAGAAACGAAATTGAGTTACTTGTAGTGAGGTGGATGGACCTAGAGTCTCATACAGAGTGAAGTAAGTCAGAAAGAGAAAAACAAATACCGTATGCTAACACATATTATGGAATCTAAAAAAAAAAAAAAGGTTCTGATGAACCTAGGGGCAGGACAGGAATAAAGATGCAGACATAGAGAATGGTCTTGAGGACATGGGGAAGGGGAAGGGGAAGCTGGGACAAAGTGAGAGAGTAGCATTGACGTATATACACTACCAAATGTAAAATAGATAGCTAGTGGGAAGCAGCTGCATCGCATGGGGAGATCAGCTCGGTGCACTGTGTCCACCTAGAGGGGTGGGATAGGGAGGGTGGGAGGGAGATGCAAGAGGGTGGGGATATGGGGATATATGTATACATATAACTGATTCACTTTGTTATACAGCAGAGACTAACACAACATTGTAAAACAGTTATACTCCAATAAAGATGTTAAAAAAAAATGGGCGGAGGACTTGAATAGACATTTTTCTAAAGAAGACATACAGATGGTCAACAGGTACATGAAAAGGTGTGCAACATCACTAATCATCAGGGAAATGAAAACTATCATGAGATAATCACCACACACCTGTCAGAATGGCTGTTATCAAAAAGACAAGAGACAACAAGTGTTGGTGAGAATGTGGAGAAAAAGGGAACCCTTGTGCACTGTTGGTGGGAATGTAAATTGGTGCAGCAAATTATGAAAAACAGCATGGAGGTCCTCAAAAACCTAAAAATATAACTACCATACAATCTGGAAATTCCACTTCTAAATATTTATTCAAAGAAAATGAAAATACTAATTTGAAAAGATATAAGTACTCCTATGTTCATTGCACTGCTGTCTACAGTAGCTAAGATGTGGAAGCAACCTAAGTGTCTGTCAATAGATGACTGGATAAAGAAGATGTGGTATATATATATACAACGGAATATTATTCAGCCATAAAAAGAAAGAAATCTTGCCATTGTGACAACATGAATGGGCCTGGAGGGCTTTATGCTAAGTGAAATGAGTCAGGCAGAGAAAGATAAATACTGTATGATTTCACTTATATGTGGACACTAAAAAACAAAACAAATGAACAAACAAAGCAAAACAGAGACAGTGTCATAGATACAGAGAATGAACTGGTGGTTGCCAGAGGGGAGAGGGGGAGAGACTGATGAAATAGGTGAAGGGGATTAAGAGGTACAAGCTTCCAGCTATGAGATAAATAAGTCATGGGGATATAATGTACACATAGGGAATATAATCAATAATATTTAACAACTTTGTATAGTGATGGATGGTAACTGGTCTTATTGCAGTGACCATTTCATAATGTATAAAAATATTGAATCACTATGTTGTATACCTGAAACTAAATTAATATTGTATGTTAATTATAACTCAATTAAAAAAGCCCAGCTGGGTTTTTTGCAGAAATTGACAAGCTGATCCTAAAATTCATATGGAAATACAAGGGACCTAGAATATCAAAACAATCTTGAAATGGCAGAACAAAGTTGGAGGACTCATTTCCAGATTTCAGACCTTACTGCAAAGCTATAGTAATGAAAACAGTGTCATGGTAGCATGAGGATGAACATATAGATCAATGGAATAGAACGGAGAGCTCAGAAATAAGCCCTCATATTTATGGTCAACTGATTTTTGATAAGGGTATCAAAGCAATTAAAGAATAGTCTTTTCAACAAATGATTTGGCTGCATAACTCTGTATACTAAAAACCATTTAACTGTGCACGTTAGGTGAATTTTATGATATATAATTATATTGATAAAGCTCTTTAAAAATCATAAGAAAAGAGTATCTCTTAATTTCTGATTATTTAGACATTTTTTAGTTTTTTATTGACGTTTAGCTTATTTGATTTGTGGGCAAAGAAAATACTTGTATGATTTCAATCCTTTGAACTCTTAAGATTCACTATATGGCCCAGCTTATGATTGATTTTTACAAACGTTTTATAAATACGAAGAGTATATAGTCTGTAGTGGTTGGTTATAGGTTTCTATACATGCGTATTCATTCTATTTGTAATTGAATTGTTTCAATACCCTATATGCTTACTGATTTTTCATCTCTTTGGTAAGTGAACGTGTTAAAACTTCCCACCATGATTGTGGAATTTTCTCTTTCTTCTTATAGTTCTGTCAGTTTTTGCTTTATATATTTTGAGGTGAAGTTATAAGGTACATCCACTTTTAGAATTTTTGTTCCATCCCGGTGAATTCAAACTTCCAACATCATAAAGCATCTCTATTTGTCTCTTCATCTTTAAGTCTACTTTAGTGTAACTAAACTAGATTTATTTTGGTTAGTAGTCTTATGGTATCATTTTTTTTCAATTTTTTATTTTCAATCTTTGTGGTCTTTATATTTAAGGAATGTCTCTTTTAAACAGAATATAATTGAATTTTCAAAATTCATCCTGATAATCTTTGTCTTTTAGTTGGTGAATTTATCCTATTTGGGTTTAATGCAATTATTGTTATATTTGCATTTAAATCTTTCATTTTACTATGTGCTTTTAAAATTTATCTGTCATTTCTATGTTATTTTTTCCTCTTCATTTTTGCTTTTTGTTGGATTGATTGAATATGTATCCTTATTGTATATTTTCCCACCTATTCATTTGGAAGTGTACACTCTTTTCCGTTCTTTTAGTGGTAACACTAGAGATCAAAATAGGTATTCTTTTTTAAAAATTTTTTTATTGAAGTATAGTTGATTTACAATGCTGTGCCAATCTCTGCAGTACAGCAAAGTCACTCAGTTATACACAAATAGACATTCTTATTTTTATATTCTTTTCCATTATGGTTTATCACAGGATATTGAATATAGTTCCCTGTATATACAGTAGGACCTTGTTGTTCATCCATCCTATATATACTAGTTTGCATCTGCTCATCCCAAACTCCCAGTCCTTCTCTCCCCCCCAACAGAACCACAAGTCTGTTCTCCATGTCTGAGTCTGTTTCTGTTTCATAGATAGGTTCATTTGTGCCATATTTTAGATTCCACATGTAGGTGATATCATATGGTATTTGTCTTTCTCTTTCTGATTTACTTCACTTAGTATGATAATCTCTAGGTCAATCCATGTTGCTGCAAATGGCATTATTTCATTCTTTTTTATGGCTGAGTAGTATTCCATTGTATATATGTCCCACATCTTGTTTATCCATTCATCTGGTGATGGACATTTAGATTGTTTCCATATTTTGGCTATTGTGAAAAGTGCTGCTATGAACATAGGGGTGTGTGTATCTTTTTGAATTGTAATTTTGTCTGGGTATATGCCCAGGAGTGTGATTGCTGGATCATATGGTAATTCTATTTTTAGCAAAACATGTATTCTTGACTTATCAAAGTCAAATATTAATTGGTCCTTTTAGCCTCTTCCTAGGTGATACAAGGATCTTAGGGTACTTTAATGCCATTTTTTTTTTTTTTTTTTTTTTTTTGTGGTACGTGGGCCTCTCACTGTTGTGGCCTCTCCCATTGCGGAGCGCAGGCTCAGCGGCCATGGCTCACGGGCCTAGCCGCTCCGTGGCATGTGGGATCTTCCCGGACCAGGGCACGAACCCGTGTCCCCTGCATCGGCATGCGGACTCTTAACCACTGCGCCACCAGCGAAGCCTCTTTAATGTCATTTATCACTCTTCTGATTCATATGCCATTGTTGTCAGATATATTAATGCCATATAAATATTTTAAACTGCACAAGCCACGCTGATTGCTGTTTTATATAGTTGCTCTTTATTTAGAATCACCCACATTCTTCTTTACCATTTCATTTTTTGCTCTTCGTTTCTTTCCGTATCTCCAAGCTTCCTTTAACCCTAAAAACACCTTTTAGTATTTCCTTTAGGACTGGTCTGCCTATGGTGAATTCTCTCTATTTTTGTTTGTCTGAAAATGTCTTTATTTCATTTATGGAGGATATTTTTGCTCTTCTAGTTGTTCTCAGTGGGATGGTTGGTCCATATTACCCAGCCTACCATTACTCCCCATCAGACTTTTATATTTGGCAACATTTACTTCTCCTTTCTATTCAGCCTTACCTGATGTGCTCTACATGCTTCATGATGACATACCAAAGTATCATCGATAATATCCTATTAAGTCTGTCTTCATGTAAAATAGCTTTGTATTTAGGAATTTCTTTTTAACAAAAAAATACAGTCAAAACAAAACTAAACTAAACCCAAATGTATTAGGTCACTTTTATTTATGCCTCTTGCTACAATTGGAGGCTGTGGTTGTTTTCTAACTTGTCTAGTAGCCAGGAACATTGCACTAATGGAAAAAAAGTAACCTAGATGTTCTCATCCTTAATATAGGATTGTGGGGGTGTGCTGTACAGAGGTGGTCTGTGTAATTCCTGGGATGGGCTCCCTGGGGACAGTGATGATCTGTGTGTTAGTGATAGCACAGGCGTGTTCTAGAATATGATTTGTCTATGCTTTGGGAATTTTTATTTGAGCTTCTTAAATACACTAATATTTTATATCTGAAATACCCCAGAGACAAAGCCCAGGGGTGCAAAGGGTTTAGACACTGAGCACCATGGAATAACTTCTTAAACTCTGCTTCTGTGTGCACATGACTGAACTCAGTGTCCAGTGAAGACAACAAAGCATCCTGTTTTGCTTTATTTTTGTTATTTGTGTGTATGTTTCTTACTCTCTAGAACATGATGTTCTGTAGCCAGACTGAAGAATCTGACGTAAGTACAAATACACGTCTCTTGATTACCTTCAAACCAACAGTCATTCATCACCAGCAAGCTCCCAGTTGGACCCCCGGGGGTCAGGCAGATACTGTGAATCCTCATAGTGGCTGGATGGAGACTGTACAAATTGGAGGGCATATGCCCCTTCAAAACTGTGTGGCCACCCTTAGTTTGAGTTATTACCATGTTGGGATGTGGCACCTATATTGGTTTCCTCTTTCCTTTTCCCGAGAATTCAGAATTCTAGATTTTTATGTGAAATCTCCATATCTTTAAACATTAACAAATAATTCCTTTTTTTTTTTTTGTAAACCATACAGTTAGAGTTAGATGAATCAGCCCCACAGGTCAGATTCCTCCTGGGACCACCAGTATGCTCCCTTTATCTTAGCTGTAATCTAGGTACTGCTCGCATTCTATACCCAAGGGCACTGAGCATCTCACCTCAAGGGTAGCGCTGAGGATGGTTGTGAGGCTGAGATGAACATCTCCCACAGGTCACTTAATCCGGAAGCCCAAGAGTCATCCTAGTGCCTCCTTTCTCCCTGCATCTGGTCAGCACCCAGGTCCTATTGGTTCTAGCTCCTTAAAACCTCATGTCTGAAAGAGTAGGTCTAAAAGTTTTCCTCACAAGAAAAAAAAAATGTAACTGTGTATGGTGATGGATGTTAACTAGACTTATGGTGATCATTTCTCAATGTGTGCAAATAACAAATCATTATGTTGTACACCTGAAACTAATGTAATGTTAACGTGTCAATAAAAAAAATTGAACAAATAAACAACAACAACAAAACCCCTCAAGTCTATGTCCTCCTCTTCCAGACACTGGCCGTGTCTAGCCTGGGCTCTTGTTTCTTGCCTGTCCTATATACAGTGGCCTTCCAGCCCTGCACCCTCCTCCCTCAATCTTTCCCCACAATCCTGCCAGAGTAATTTTTCCAAAATACAGTTTGCCGAAGTCACTCCTCTGCTCAAAAATATTCCAGCAAGTCAATAAATTGCTGTGTCGGAAAGCTTCCCTTTGTTCTCAACATCCACTCTCCACCGCTCCCCACCCTGTGCTGGCCCCACCCGGGGGACTGACCTGGACGGACTGCATCAGTGGTCTCCCTTGCCCTCTGGCTCCTGGTTGGGTTTGGCTAATGGTGAGCACTGCAGGGCATTGGAGAGAGGGAGGAGAGAAGTGTATTTGTTTCCCCAGCTCCCACTTGGTGGGTCTGCTGTGGGCTGTAATTCTTGACCAAAGGCCTTAGCTTCTGTCAACCAGCCCTTTACCTACAGCCTCTGCCTGCCCTCGCCGCATCTTGCAGACAAGGCCCAGGCAGATAATGTGAATTGTCTGATTCACAGGGCCTGCCTGATACCAGACCCGGTGTGTTGCACCAGCCCTGTGGTTTCCCTGTACCGTGTTCTCATCTTAGTAAAGAGTGTGTGTGGGTTTTTTTTAAAAAAATTGAGGTACAGTTGATTGACAATGTTGTATTAATTTCTGCTGTACAGCAAAATGTGTTTTAAAAATGCTTCTGAAATTATCCCCATCTGAATCGGCCCTCTTTTCCCCTGGGACCTAGTTCTCTGACCTAATATGACGGACTGGATTGCTGTATACAGAAGGCCTGTCTCACTCTCAGAAGTCTAGAGTGTTTAGTTGGTGTTCCTTCATCTTGATGTGGAGAAACCTTGGTTGCCATGATTTGGAACCTCTTCATAACATTTGTGGGAGATTTTTTTTCTTTTACTAGAACAATAGGTGGAATCAATCTCTAATCCAGCAATCTGAGAGCCAGGGTGACTGGAGTACATAACCAGGTGTACATAAAACCAGGTCAGTCCAAAGCGAAAGAGAGGCATGGACATATATACAGTACCAAACGTAAGGTAGATAGATAGTGGGAAGCAGCCGCATAGCACAGGGAGATCAGCTCGGTGCCTTGTGACCGCCTGGAGGGGTGGGATGGGGAGGGTGGGATGGAGGGTGATGCAAGAGGGAAGGGATGGGGTAACAGATGTATATGTATGACTGATACACTTTGTTATAAAGCAGAAAAAAAAAGAAAAAAGAAGTGGATACCTGGGGAAGTGAATAATTGTTAGTACAAACTCTATATGCAAAAAAGAACACACACACACACACACACACACACACGGAATTATCTTAAAAATGAGAGACTGGCTACTCTAGACCCAGTGGTGTAGAAGATGACAAGAGTAATAATGAAGGCATTTAAAAAAAAAAACAAAAAAACCCCAGGTCAGTCTATGCCTGGCTAACTAGGGGAGGAGACTCGAGGAGGTGAGGAATCCCAGAACTGGGGCCAGCCTCCTATGTAGTGGGGCTGGCAGGAAAAATCCAGGGAGCAGGATGCTTTCTCAGAAGCAATCCTGGACTATACTGACCTCAGCCTCAGGGAAGCAGGGCTTGTTAGTTCTGTATCTTCACTCACTGGTCACCTGCAAATAGAGCTGCTCCAAGAGGAGGGTCTTGGTGTTTTGGGGTTTGCCAAAGGAAGCAGGACTTGGCAAACGTGTTTGTGTTTGGGGAATAATGAGAAATATCGTGTGCTTGGAATATGGGATGCAGTGTGAGCCTGGGCTGCAGGGAACAGAGCTGGAGGATGAGACAGAGCGGGTCATGGAGAGCCTGGACGTCCAGAACATGTGTCCTGAGGAATCAGTGAAGGGCTTTAAGAAGGTGGTAAAATTATAGGTAACACATTGGCTAGGAAAGGGTAGACCAAATCCTAGCAAGTGGTCATTGACCATCAGGGTAATGACGTGTGGATATATGTACCTTCCATTAGAGGATAGAATGGACCAAGAAGACAGAGGTGTATGCCTAGCACATAGCTTTAGCTATGTTAGTGTTTTAGGTATTCTGGTTGAACTGAGTTGTTGAGTCTCTGTGACAGCTTCAGTGACATTTCATGTCATTTACCTAATTCATATTTTAAAAAATTTGTTGTTAAAGATCTTAAGGTAGTATTGACCTGAAAGAATGTATTTACTGTTAAAATCTGGGTCGTTTGTCATTTCCTTAAATAACCTTTGTGGCAATGCTGGAATAAACCTTTATTTGATGTCTGGGAAGTAACATCCCAGTGGAACCTATTTTATTTTGAGTTGTTTTTAATATGGACCTGTTAATATAGCATTTCCGATAAGTGACCTTATATGTGAAATCTGTGTTTAATTGCTAACGTTTTTGCAAGACTGGTAGAGCTGTGCTGTTCATTATAAGTCACAGATTTAAGAGCTGTCAGGGAAATATTTTATGATTTGATTTATGCATGGGGATCCAAGAAGGCAATAAGTCCTCGAGTCTTTATGAGAATGTGAGCACACTTATTCCTACAATATTTTTGGCTTCTACCAGTCCTATTATATAATGAGTAAACAATATCTTTTCTGAATTTTTCATCCAAAATACTCCCTAGCTAGAACTTTACTTAGGAAAATATGACTTCCTAAGAGATCTTTAAGCCTGATAGTTTTAACCAAACAGCACAAAGTGCATTTTACCTCTTTGGATATATTTTCATAAGGTTCCTCTTTAGTGTTCCCCCCACCCCTTATAAAAAGAACTTTTATTGGGTGTTTTATTGCATAAAGTATACATGTTCATTGTATAAAACTGGGAAATATAGATGAGCAAAAGGAAGAAAGTAGGAAAGTGTTATAATTCCATTACAATTAGAAAATAAAGAAGAATCAAAACTAAGAATGCACTTGCAATCCCATTACATGAGGGAAGCTGATGGGGACCTATGAGGCTCTGCTAGGTGCTTCCAGCAGAATTAGTATGTTCCCTGGAAAGTATGTGCCCCGGCATTCCTAACCGAGGTAGAAATTGCTTCTGTCATCTCCTTGCTCTGGGTCTTTGTGTCTGTTGCCCTCAGTGACTGAGGGCTGATTCTGCCCAACCCTTCAGCCTCTCTCACGTGCTGCTCACTGTCTTGAGGGCCTGATCCATGCTCATCTTCCCCGAGCCTTGAACTTTGCAAGCCCTTGGTATACGTTTGTGTGAGAAAATTAACAAATGCATCCCGGTCTGTGAACATCGGTCAAGAACGCATATTCCTCGTGGAATAACTTAGATAAAGTCAAATATTTTTTGAAAAACAGAAGTGTAGCTCTGCTTGCAATATAGAGAGGGAAAAAAAGTAAAACGACTTCATTGAGATATCAAAAGAATGTTGTGGTCAAGTGAATCACAGCAGCAGCTGTATTCGATCCAAGATGTGAAATGCTAGCTACAAGTGATGATAGGTTGGCTGCTGCACTTGACTGGATTCCTGGTCCACAAGGGCAGGGGAGGAGCATCCATGAGCAAAAGGCAGGCCTTGTCTGGGTCAGACAGGAAGGGGTTCTGCCCGGGCTCCCCTACACCTTGGACACGTCATTCTGGAAGCTACAGTTGTTCAGCTATATAACAGGGATTGGTAATATCCACCTCAAGGGTTTGTTGAGAAGGTTAGAAAGAATGTAGGAAAATATTGGCAAGGGGTGCTCACTCTGTACATACATGGTTGCTGCTTTGTGCAAGGCCAGATTCTTCAGTTCTTTCTCCATGCCCACTTCAGTGTCTGGCCCAGAACAGGGTCACTGAGTGATATGATGTTGGTTGACTCAGACTTGGGGGAAGAAGTCTATAGATAGGGTTCAGATAACAACTTACCTTATAAAATATTAATAACTTGGAGTTTAAATAATTACTTAAGACAGCTCATGAAGATGTCTGAAAAGAAGGAATTGGGAATTAGTGGTACCCAACTTACAAACATAGAAGTTGCCTCTGCAGGGTGACCATCAGGTCAAACATGGGGCTGATATCAGTCAACCATATTTTATTGTCACTAGATTTCAGAGCTGGGGCTGGCCAAAGTGGGGCTACTAAATACAATACCTCTTCTCTCAGGAGGCTCACCACCAGCCCAAGAATATAGACCCCACCCTATGGTCCCTGATCCAGTTCCTCCTAACGGCTAGTTCCTTCCCACCCCATCACTCTTTCTGCCTCCTTGGTGTTGGTGATTGGTTTTTATTTCATATTTTTATTGTAACATTAAACTGTGTTCACCGATTCCAAGTCTGATTAGTTGGCTGCTTACTTGGCATTAGGGTCCACTTGCTATTTTCAAAAAGCAGAAATGTGCATATGGAATTCTGTAAGATTAGGGAGCTGTGTCCAGCATGTTTATCAGGGACTTGGGTGGAGCATGGAAGCTGCAAAGCTGAGCAAAGTGGCTTGTAGATGGGGTGACAGGATCAGGGTGCAAACAGATCTCAGCAGGCTGGTATTCTGGGCCAAAACCAACAAGAGGAAATTCAGTAGTGATTAATGTTAAGCCTTGCCTAAGTAAAAATGGAAGAGAGCTGGCTCTCCTGTCATTGTTTGGAAAAAGACATTATTTTGAAGAAAGATACCTTATGCTTATTGAGATATTTACTTACTACATTTACTGAGATGGTGTGTGATTCATTCTATAGATGGCATTTTATTTAAATCCTGTTGGAGTAAAAATATAATCTCCATTTTATAGATGAGTTTTAGAAAGGTTAAGAAACTTATCCAGAGTCACACAACTTTTAACCATTATGTGATATTGCCTCCATCATGAAATTCAATAAGTGGTGTGACTAAAAAGGTAGGAAGGAAGGAAGGAAGGGAGGGAGGAAGGAAGGGAGGGAGGAAGGGAGGAAGAGAAGAGGAGGGAAGAAGGAGAGATGGAAACTTAGATTTCATCAAAAGAAACCTGGGTCATAGGGACACTATGTAGTCTGTATTATTCTCAGATACATTGTTATGTTCTGGATGCTACATTTTAAAATAAAAAATGTGCAGACTGCAGAGCGCGCAGAGAGAGGAGATATTCGTGAGAGAGCCGGGACGATTGAAGGTACCAGATCGTTTGAGAAAGCTTGCAAAGGTTTCTTCTGTAGAAGAGGATGGAGACTCACTGTCCACTGCTCTAGAGGATGTAAGTTCCAGGGAAGCAGGTTCTCTGTCACTATAAAGAAGAATACACAAATATAAATGTTCAGAAATGACCCTGGGGACTCTTTGCTCAGCTCCAATGAGATTTTTTTTTTCTGAACATTTGTGTTATCATCATGCTGCTGGCATCAAAGGGAAGAGATGAGAACTGGGTAGAAATTGGGGATATTATTGCTACTCTTTGGAAAACGAAGAATGATGAGAAGGGCAGGAGGACTGGCTGGTAGGAAATAGCAGTGGGGTTTCGAAGCAAAATCTGACCATCTTCATGGCCAAGGAGAGGAGAAAAACTCAAGGATCCCTCTTGAGATGTCAGTTTCTCTGTCTTCTTAGGGGAAAAATATCTTACTGATTCAACCAAAGAAACCAAATGCCTGCATTTATAACTTGCCTATTTTAGTTATTTTAGAATCAAGATTCTTTTTTTTTTTTTTTTGTAAGTAAAGGTGGAGAAGTTATGGAAAGAAACCTGACTCTAACTATAAACTGAACAGATGGGATAGTGGGAATAAAAACAAATTAAAACAATATTGCAAAGAACTCTCAACTTTCATTTTAAAATATATATGATGATGGTTTTCAACTTTTCACATTCAACCTATCAGTATATCGAGTGACAAAATGAAAAATCAGTTTCAGCTGTGTATATTTTAAACGTTTACCTAAATGATTTGGACTCACCAACCTAAAAGCCCAGATGAGTGTATTAAACTGCTTATTGTATTTTTTATGAATTAAAACTTTATTTTATATTAAATTATAGACAGGACACAGTTCTGTTTGGTGACGTTTAGTGTAGAAAATCGAACTGAACAGTGGTCTAATTAGAACTGTAAATAGTATGGGTTTAATTGGCCCTTATTCCCGATGACAGACTTGATCAGTTGCCAGGTATTTATTCTTTCCTTTCACTTGACTGTTGCTGAAATATTGCCTCTAGTAGGGCTGCTTACTGTGCTATAAATAGGTAGCTTGGTAAGAAGCCAGGAAACCCACTGACCGGTGAGATGTGGGTGAAAATTATTGGAAAATCTCCTCCTTGCTTCCAGTCATTATTTATTCATTTCAAATTTGAAGGTCCTTTCTACAGATCCCTCTCTTAATTTAATTTTTTTTTTTTTGGTTGGATGAGGTAACTTGGCCTAAGGGCTTAAGGAAATCTGTGCAATATCTAGTTGAGTCCCATGCTTCGGTTTATTAGTATGTCAGGGTTTCCTTCATAAACTCTTCTGGTTTCCAACTTAGAACTCACCTATTAAGTCCTGTCTGACTTGAGCTTTTCTGTATGTCAACAGGATGTGGTTTTGTTTGTTTCCTTGCTTGTTTCCAATTAAAATATTAAAGTGTTGGCTTAAAAAAAACCTTAAAATTCAGAGACAAAAGAACAAAAGAATTTTAAATTTCCTAGCACCTGGAAGTAGCCACTGCTAACATTTTAATTAACCTCTTACTCATTTCCCTAGGCATGTACACATTTACCTGTATTAAATATGATATAGGCTTACATTCTTCTCTAATGATTGCCTTTTACCCTCAAAGTTTTTTTGTTTTTTGTTTTTGGCTGCATTGGGTCTTTGTTGCTGTGGGCGGGCTTTCTCTAGTTGCGGTGAGCGGGCTACTCTTTGTTGCGGTACACAGGCTTCTCATTGCGGTAGCTTCTATTTGTTGTGGAGCACGGGCTCTAGGCACCTGGGCTTCAGTAATTGTGGCACGCGGGCTCAGTAGTTGTGGCTCTCAGGCTCTAGAACACAGCCTCAGTAGTTGTGGCACATGGGCTTAGTTGCTCCGCGGCATGTGGGATCTTCCCGGACCAGGGCTCGAACCCGTGTCCCCTGCGTTGGCAGGCGGATTCTTAACCACTGCGCCACCAGGGAAGCCCCCTCAAAGTATGTTTTAAAAGAATTTTCAAAATCCATAAAAGTTCAGATATAACTAACATCTATTATAGCACCACCTGGCTTCATGGAGTTGAATGTTTTGTCATAGTTGCTTCAGATCTTTTGGGGGAGGGCTGGGAGGGGAATAAAACCTTCCGTTGGCATTCCTCTTGTGTCCTTCCCCAACAGGCTGCACGCCGAGTCCTGCTCCCTCCATCCTCAGAGGCAATTTGGTGGGTTTTCTTCCAGCCCACATACTTGTACTTTTACTACGGCATTTTCGTGTGGATGTTCATATACTTACTCCTTTATCTATAGGTGAAGAGAGAGAAAATGCTATGTGTGTTTTTATTTTAATGTAATTCAGTCTATCAGTCTTTTGCTTTGGGGTTTCTACCTTTGTTGACACATTTAGGACACTCTTTGTTACATCAAGCCTGTATGACTTTTAATCTATAGCTTTTTTAGTATTTTATGGGTTCAACATTCAAAATATTAATTTCTGGAATATATCTGAATTCATTTTGATGTCTTTTGTGAAGAAGTTATCTATTATTTTCTTTTAAACCATTCATCACACCGACTTGTGGTTGGGTTCTATGTTATGTCCTTATACTTGAGTCTGTTTCTGGACTCTTCTCTTTCTTACCTTAATAGATCTGAATGCTTATTGCTATGCCAATTCTATACTGTTTGAATTGAGGCAATTTCCCTCTAATTTCCCTTCTTGTACAGTTTTTTTCTTGGCTCTTGTAGACATTTACTCCACCAGATGAACTTTAGAATCATTTTGTTAGGGTCTAAAAAAATCCCCTTTGGGATTTTGATTGGAGTTATCATAAATTTATAGATTAATTTGGAGAGAATTAACATTTTACAGTATTGAGTCCGGCTATTTAGGACTACGTGTTTCTCCATTTATTCGAGTCTACTTTAGGCCTCTTCGTAATGTTTTGTACATCATTTCTTTTCATATCTATATCCATCTATATATTTAAAAAATTTTAACTCCCCCTGTTCTCTTTTCTTTAGAGTATCTTGATATAAGTCAATGGTGGCAAGTCCAGAAGACAAATTAATCCAAACAGCATTCATAATTGAACTTTCTCTATTTTCTTGGACCCTGAAGCTTTATCTACTTTGTTTTCTTGGGGTGAAGCCTCTCTCAAGAGGTTCCACAAATCCTCATGCAAAAAGGTTTCTTTGGAGTAAGCACCAGTCTATATGACAGACAATGGAGAGAATTTCTTAGGTACAATTCTCCTAAGAGAATTTCTTAGGACCCTGCTATGTAAGTTATAAAAACAAAATAATAATATTATTATTTATATTTAGCCAATGTACTTAAATTTTGAAATGATAAAATTTCAAATTTAAAACTGGGCTTAGAAGCCATCTGGACAAAACCTTCGTAAGGTGGAAAGGTACTCATGTGTCATGAGTTTCCATATAAAACTATCTTGTGTGTGTGTGTGTGTGTGTGTGTGTGTTTTAATGTAGCCATTCCAAAACAACGCATTTTTAGGCAACTTTAGTCTTTGTGAACAGCTTAGAGTAAGACTCTGGAAAAACTGGGAAAGCTTTTGGGATATTTCTAGCATTTTGTCTATAATTTATTGTGTTTTTTCACATTACAGACTTCAAGAAATACTCATTCGGATGAAGACAAAGATAGCAACTGGGATGCTTGGGGTGACTGGAGTGACTGCTCCCGGACTTGTGGGGGAGGAGCGTCCTATTCTCTGCGGAGATGTTTGACTGGCAGGTAAGTGGTGGCTTTTCCTGTTCTTCTCTGTGGGGTGTTGGCGCCTTTGGGTGGGTGAGGTTGGGAAGACAACTGGGCTTCTTGGCTTTGGAAGGCACCATGATGGTGGTGTAAGTTACCAAGTTACCATATTTAAGTTACCTCAAATTACCGTATTTAAATAGTAATGGCCGCATTTTCATGAGTGTGGCCATACCCCTTCACATGAGACTCCCAGCTTGCAGCAGCTGGTGCACTCCACACTTTGGGCTTTAAGGGAGGGGAGGCCGGCATGATAAGTCACTGGCCCAAAGTTGTTGAGACCTGGGGTAAGAGGTCAAGTCTTCTGTGTTCCACCCTTGAGTTGTTGCCATTTTAATCACTTTCGGTTCACTTTCTCTGAGCAACCCATTGATTAAGAAGGTAATGCAAGGTCTGTGCTTCCATCTTAGAAATGTTTATGTTAAGCAACATTTGTTAAAATGTAAGATCAGCTTCTTAAGAAATAAACATACATTGTAAGAAACCCACAGTTATCATTGCTCTTGAGACAATTTGAAGTAATTCTTCACGGGGTAATGTCAGTCCTAGCCAAGGATTTTTACCTGAGCTCTCAGATAAGACAGAACCCCAAGTGGATGGAACCAGATGTGCTGGTTCTGGACAAAAGAAGTCTCCAAGATCATGGCAGCTAACTTCAGTTTGGGGATGTTGTCCGGTGAAAGAGGGAATGGACGTTCCCTGAATGTGTAAGGTATAGAGCAGAAATGCTCTGGATTCCATCAAGGTCGCTGTTTTATGGCATATTAAAGAGTGACCACGTACATTCTCATTTCCTTGAGACAGCACAGAGCAGGGAAGATGTGAGACTGTAGACATGGCCTTTGAGAAGGAGGACTCTGAGTCCACTCCAGGAAAGTGTGGGAAGGCTTCTGGAGTTAGTGTTGGTGTCATTATCTTAGGGCAAGTTCTGACTCAGAGCTTGGAACCCTAAGTAAATGGTTGAAGAACTGAGTCCGGGGATTAGTCCCGCAATGACAAAGTGGTATATAGCTGCTTCTTCTGTGTTACCTTGGTGAGGAAATAAAGGCCCTCTAAGTGTGTCATACCATATGGATGTTGCATTGTACTGGGATGTATTTATCCTGGTGAGGTTTGTAATAGGGGGCCTGTGCTCCTGTGGGCAAGGGTCAGGGAGGGTCTTCTTAGGTAGGGAGCAAGTTCTTACCCACTGCTGGTCAGTCATTTGAGGGAGAGGTTTCTAGCATGGAGACTGGCATGGGAAGGTGAGATTTTGGCATCTCAATCCAAATCTGAGGGATCTGAATAATTTGCAATGAATGGTAGGGTTCAGGTGGGAAGAGAGTGGGGTTTATTTGTGTTTGTCTTTTCTTTATGGTATGTACCACCCCAGTCACCAACTAAATATAAAAGCCAAACCCCTCATAGTAGAGCATTTTATGATTCCTTGACATTCATCCCTCATGCCCTGCCCTCAAAATATAAAAATCCATATCCTGTGATAAATGGCAAGGTAATTATTAGGAATAATAGAAGGGATGAGGCTACTTAAGCTCAAAATTTTGAGCTCAGTCAAGGTTCTATTTGAATCACCGGTATAAATGGTCCTTATTCAGCATCAAACATCACTTAAACAACAAAAATTCCATAAATTCTACTTATTCACTGGCAAAAGAGATAAAGGCAAAATTTTTAAAAAGATGGTATGTACTTGTATCTGTTAAAAAAATTTAGAGGAATATATCGATATTAAGGATCATGAATGGCCACTTTCATCTTGTTGTCATACAACCAAAATGCTTCCATGTCTGTTATTTTATCAATTTAAAAAATTACTTTGATTTTGCCTAGAATATGACTTTGCCAAGTGATCTATCTCAGTGTGTGTGTGCATTTGTGTCTTCTGTTTCCTAACCGGGGTCGACTGCTACTGGAAAGCCTTTGGGGTAGGAAGGGCTACTGCTCAGCCTCTTCTGCCTTCTCTGTACTTACTCAGAAAAGGAGATTTGGGCAAGAGGAGAGGAGAAGGAGGAGGGGAGTTCTGCCTTGACTTTAGTGACCAGGTATTGATGTTCTCTGGTTTAGTAGGTGTTTAAAGCCAGCTTCATCTATCGTGAGCACTTTGATGGATTTTTCTGAGACAGTGTCTCCTCCTTCCCCTGAGTCCCTTGGGATCCTCGCCTGCAATTCGCTTGAGATGTGGTATTCGCAATCCTCTGACTTGGTAACATTGCTCTTTCCTAATCTTGGACACCTAGGCATACTCCCAGCTTCTTCCTGTTTATGTCTACTCACCCCTTCAGCAGCTGTCTTGGTATGTTCGTTCCTAAGACAACCCCTTGCTGGCTCTCTTGCATGCGGCCCACATCTGGTTCACTGGAAACCCTCCTGTGAACTTTGCTAAACAAACTCTCCAGTTCTAGGAGCCAATGCAGCAGCACCTGCTCTGCTTACACAGGCCACTGCAGCTGAGCTCTCAACCCTTAAATTTCTCAGGTGTGAATTAGACACCAACCAACTGCAAGAGGCACGTGTCAGCTGGTGTCCCTAAAATTTCTTCCTCTCAATTGGGGGTTAGCAGATTGAAGCCCTCATCCCTTCTCTTTCTGTTGGAGCAGGGTGAGGGGTAGGCTCATAGCATAGATTTCTCAAAGAAATCTTCAGAAATCCTTATACTATCTAAGTCTCCAGCTCCAAGATGCTTTTTATACCTTGGTGTGGGTAAGGAGTTTAACAACTGTGAGTTAAACTAACACAGAGCCTGTCCTCATGGTTCTTGTAATCTAGGGGGACAAACAATAAACAAGTATGTAATCAAATTATGTGTGATTAAAATTTGTGTCAAGGGGGTAGATAACAGCTATCCAGGGAAGTCCTCTGTGCCGAGGGTCTATGCTGAGACCCAACTGCTGAGAGGAGGTCAATTATATGAAGGGTGGAGGGTTATGGGACATAAAATCCAGATACTGAGGCCAGCATATGTAAAGGTGCTGGAGCAGGAAATGAAAAGCAGGTTTTATGCCTAAAAGACAATAGACAGGGGAGAAAGCAGAATGGGCCAATGTTGGAGAAGAAGGTAAAGAATCTGATTCTCAGACTTTTGGATTTCAAATACTAGTAAATTGTTCAAAAAAAGCATATTTGGAACTAATATAGGTTGTCAGTTTTTTATTTGGTCAAATAAAGACAAAAATAAAAACAAACAAACAAAAAACTCACCTATGGTCTACCATCACAGACTTTTCAGGAAAGAATTACAATCAGAATCTTTTCATTTTAACATTAAAAAGTAGGACATAATCTTAGATTGAAAGACCTGCCTTTAAATTGAATTCATGTAGCTTTATAGAAATTTACTTTTTTGCCCTTATTTGTCTCACTTCACTTTGGACCATACTTTGGATGTAATAAAAACTCTTACAGATATTAGCAATCTAATGATGGGTAATTGGGAACCAGAAATTGAGGAGTAAAACATAATCATGGACTTAGAACTTGAGACTGCAAGATCCCTGCAAGTAAGCGATATGCAGAAAAATGACTTTATCTGAGCCACATTTTTCATCCTAGTATTCACCAATTTTTAAGCAGTAAAAGGCAGAAAAGCCAAGCAGAAAGCGGCTGCTAAGAGGCTGAGAAATTAAGCAGATTTATTGGCAGTTTCATAGTCCTGGGACATACAAATTTGAGTTCAAAGCCCTGGTAAACATCTCAGGTGATCAGTTTGTATCCATGAAGGACTATACCCTAGGAGAAAGGGAAAACCAATCCTAAATAGACTAGATATTAGAAAGACTGAAACCTAGTCTTGAATTAGCTCAACCCTAATTTGACTAATAAAATTTGTTGTTATTCCAACTGCCTCCAAGAAACTTTAAAAAAGACACCCTGGAGGAAGATGACACCAACCAGAGATTATACAAGTTTTTATAGATCATGCCAATGATTCAATAAAACATTGCCAATCTTACCATGATACAAGAGCAAGAGGAAAAACAGATGATAGAAACAGGTGCTAGAGTTATTGGACCTGTGTGTTAACAAAACAAAACAAAAACCCTGTAATAAATATTTATGAGAATAGATAACAGAATACAGGATTTCATCAGAGAACTGGAATCCATAAAATTGAATCATATGGGAATTTGAGAATAGAAGCAAGTGATAACTAAAATTATGTACTAAATAGATGGCCATAATAGCAGATTAGAAACAGTAGAAGAGAGTATAGTTTTGTAGAAATATCCAGGCTAAATTATAGGGTGGGGGGAAAACACAGAACATAGAATAAGGGATGTATGGAACAAGATGAAAAGGTCTAAACCATGTATAATTGGAGTCCTAAAAGGAAAAGAGAGATAGAGAATAGGGTAGAAGTACTATTTGAAGTGATAGTAACCAAGAATTTCCCCAAATTTCCAAAAGTTATTGCTATAAAGATATCAAGCCACAAATTCAAGAAACTCTGCACACCCTAAAGAGAATAAATATGCATAAACACATTATGGTAAAATCTTAAAAGAAGCCAGAGAAAAAAGACACATTACCATCAAAGGAGAAAAGATAATGTTGACTGCTAACTTCACATTAGAATATAATGAAATTACCTAACATCTTGAAAGAAAATAACTATTACAATGGAATCCTCTATCTAACAAAAATATCCTTTGAGTGTGAAGGTGAAATAAAGATGCTTTGAGACAAACAAAAACTGAGATAATTCTTTACTATCTGGCTTGTGCTAAAAGAATTGCTAAAGGGAGTTATCCAGGTAGAGGGAAAATGATCCTATAGGATCATTATTAAAGAAATAATAGCAATTTAAAAAAATCTACTAATATGTGTATATGTATACTTACGTGTATGTATGTGTATATGTGTGTGTGTGTGTGTGTGTGTGTGTGTTTATCTCCAAATATCAGGGATCTAGATTAGAATTAGGGTTTAATCAAGTCCTTTGTTAATTCAGTTCTCACTCTCCATGGGAAAAATGCCTTTCTTCTGTTTGGGTAAGAATCATTGCTTTAAATCTATTGCAGCTTTGTATCAATATGGAGAATGAATAGAAGCTGCAGTGGAAGGCATTTGTGGGAAGGAACATTGCCTTTCTGCTAATGAATTTTTGTGGCTTTCCTTTATTTGGAGATAATCTCTGCAGTACCTACATTTCCCTTAACCCTTCCAGAGTACCCCAGCCCATACAGGCACTGAGTGTTTCACAGGGCCCCCTATCCAGTTGGCTCTTACATGCATCTACATTTTTGTCTTATACTAGCCACTCCCATGGCATTGATTGCCAGGAGTTCTGGCTACATCATCTGTCAATTTGATTTAGTGAGTATTGGTGGGTTCTCCTGTGTATCTGTTCCACTTACTTCAAAGGCAGCCTTCTCTTTTGTGTATAGTGAATAGTATATTTGTATACCATCCTTTAATTTAGTCTTGTTCACATGCATGTTGAAGTTTCTGGCTTGTGTATAGCCTGTATGAATTTCAAGCTATGATGGAGAGTTGTTGACTTATTAATATACTTTGTTGGTCATTTCACTAGGCATTTATAAGGGGGAAAGAGTTCAATATATGTGCTTGGCTTACCATCACTATTTAAAATCTTTCATTCTCTCTTTTCTTTTATGCTTTTTTTTGCTGAAATTTTACCTCTGGTAATTTGGAAATATATATGTGTACATATACATATGTGTACATATATATATATCCTGTTTTTATATTACTGATGATTAAATTTAAGATGTTTGAAAGCCATACTTTAATAATTGCTTTATAACTGTCAATGCCAATAATAAAATGCTAGTTTCTTTTGATTTCTATTTGTAAGCTGATGCATATTTTATGCTTTTCTTCTTCATTCCTACTCTTTGGGGCTTTGTTATTATAATCTGGGATCTTATACTCAGTTTCTTGGCACCATTTATTCCCTTTATATCTTTTCTTTCATAATCATATTCCAAACTATCATTGAAACTTAATTGTGTTTGTGTGCATACATTATTTCAGTGTTCATTGTCAGTATTTTCAGTTCTAAATTCCGAATCATCACTTTGTTTGCAGGGATATGTTTTGAGCTGTGCTTCTGGAATTTTAATGCACATATGAATCACCTAGGGATCTTGTTGAAATATAAACTTTGATTCAGTAGGTCTGGAGTGGGATCCAAGATCTTTCATTTCTAACGAATCCCCAGGTAATGTCAATGCAGCTTGTCCATGGACCACACTTCAAGCAGCAAGACTTTATAGCCTTCTTAATTTCAGGAAAAAGTTGTGGGTCTTATACTTTATGAGTCCTTATATAATATATCTGAAAATGTCTTTCACTTGACTTCACAAATAAGCAGTGAATGGCTTATTTCGGTATAAAATTCCTGAGACACAAATTTTCCCTCTCAAGATTCAGAAGTTCTTTTTTCATAAAATTTGATATACAGTGTTGCTCACAGACCTCTCAAGCTGGCTTAATTTTTTTGTCTTCTTTGGTAGATAACCTATTTGTTCTGCCTGGCTGCCTATAGAAGGCTGTATTTTTCCCTTAGGAGTTTGACAGTGTTTCATCTAGCTATCAGTCTCTTTTCATTTATTTTTCCTTGGCACATGGTGGCCACTTTTGTTGTACAGATTTAGATCTTTCTTTATTGTAGGAAAAATTTTCTTCTCTTGTATCATTTACTGTTGGTTCTTGCCTCTTTATTCTGTCCTCTTCTCCATGAACACTTGTTATTTCTGTTTGTCTTCTACTTTTACTCTAGTCACTTTCATCTGTTGTTTATTTTCCTGTGTGTTTAAGAGTGCTTTTCAAGATCCTTGCCCCTTGAATTTTTCTCTGATTTATTTTCTAATGATGTTTCAAAATGCTCCTATGGTGTATTTGTTACCTTACCTTCTTTCCTTCATTTTAAACCTGGCCCTTCTTTGTGCACCTATTGTCTTAATCATCTGCATCTTATCACGTATACTTTTGTGTCTTTTTTTAGTGTGGTATCTGGTTAATTCTTACTTATTCTTCAAGGTCATCCTCATTTAGGAAACCTATCTTGACATCTTGGTCTAAATTTGATGTTCCTCTTTTGTGCTTCTTATTATTATACTCCTTTTAGGGAAAGGACATTTACTTCACCACCCTAAGGTCTAACATCTAACATATGATTAGGACCCACACAGTGTTAATTGAATGAGTAAATAAGTGAATGTGTGCTCACCTATCACTTCACATCTTTTGTCAATGCTCTTATTTCTGTCTAAAGCATCCTTTTTCTCCTTTTGGTTGTTAACAACACATAGTTGACCTTGGAAAGTCCATTGAGTCTCCATTTCTTCCTTAAAGCATTTGTTGGCAGTTTCTACCATTTACTAGGTTAGGTGCAGTTCTTCTGTATTTCTATAGGATCTTGTGAACATACTTTTATCAGAGTGTTTATTTCATTGTGTTGTTTTGTTATTTTTCTATTTCCACAATTGAAAAAACATTTTAGGTGGCATACATGGTGTCTTTCTTCTCTTTATTCTGTGTCCAACATTACTACTGATGTGTAGAGGAAATTTAGTATATTTTATTCCATAAATAAATAGATGAATGAATTAATAAATCCCAAGACTGATAAAAAAGCCTGCTTGACTACAGTATGGGTCTGTGGGATAGGTAAAGATGCGTAATTTTGTGAAGAATATTGAAAGCTATGTTGGAGAATATAGACTTTTGATGAAGATATATTTTTTTAATTTTAATTTTTGTTGATTATTTTTTAAAAGATGTTTATGTATATATTATTCAGATATTAGACTTACTGTTTTCCTCTCTTTGCCCATTTGCTCTACTTTCTGGGAGATTTGCCTAAACTTATTTTCCAATTCTGTAAGTATTTTCTCTCTCCCTTTTTTCCTCTTTCTCTGTTTTCTTCTTAAATATTTTTTGTTCCTTGAATTATTTTTTTTAACAAAAGCAGTCTGTCCCTGATTCTCAGATGCAGTATCTTCTCTTTTCTCTCTGAGCATACAAAAAGACTTTTGTGGGGCAGGGTTGGGGGGAGTTTTCTTCTCCCTGCATAGTCTCAATTCTTTCCAAATTACTGTTTTCTGTGTTGTTTTTGTCACTGTATTTCATGTTAGAGAACTTTCTGAGATTTCTGGTGATCCTTATTTTGTTTTGTTTTGTTTTGTTTTGTTGTTGTTGTTGTTGATGTTTAAGGAAAAGAGTTGCCAGCTTAATTTTAAGGAGATGTGGCTGGTCTATCTCATTGCCTGATGATGTTTTTAGGTATTTTATTTTGGGCTGCTCTGATTTCTCAGACAAAGATCCTCTGATTCCAATATTCTAGGAACCAAGTGGGGAATAAAGCTGGGCTCAAATTGATTTATAGGTTTATTTCACTCAAAATTCTAGCAAGGTTTTTTTATGTAGATTAAACAAGATTATTCTAAAATTTATACGGAAAGGCAAAGCCACAGAATACCTAAAACAATTCTGAAAAAAAAATAGAGTAGAAGGAATCAGTCTACCTGTTATCAAGACTTATACAGCTACAGTAATCACAACTGTGGTATTGGTGGTAATGGCACCTAGATCAGTGGGAGAAAATATTTGCAAACCACATATCTGATAAAGGACTAGGATCTACATTAAGGACTTTAAAAAATTAACAATTAAAAAAAAACAATCCGGGCTTCCCTGGTGGTGCAGTGGTTGGGAGTCTGCCTGCCGACGCAGGGCACACGGGTTCGTGCCCCGGTCAGGGAGGATACCACATGCCGTGGGGCGGCTGGGCCGGTGAGCCATGGCCGCTGGGCCTGCGCGTCCGGAGCCTGTGCTCCGCGACGGGAGAGGCCGCAGCGGTGAGAGGCCTGCGTACCGCAAAAAAAAAAAACCAAAAAAAACAATCCAATTAGAAAATGAATAAAAGACCTGAACAGATATTTCACCAAAGAGGATACACAAATGTCAGATAAGTACATGAAAATGTGCTTATTATCTCTAGCTGTTAGGGAAATGCAAATTAAAGCCACAATCAGACATTATTTATTACATACCTATCAGAATACCTTTTTTTTTTTAAGTGACAACATGAAATGCTGGCAAGAATGCAGATAAACTGGATCACTCATACACTGGTGGTGAGAATGTAAAATAGTACAGCCACAGGCAGTTTCTTAATAAAATAAACATGCAACTACCATACAACCCAGCAGTTGTACTCCTGGGCATTTATCCCAGAGAAATGAAGACTTGTTTTCCCATGAAAACCTGAATGTTTTTAGCAGCTTTACTCATAATATCCAAAAAATGGAAACAACCCAGATGCCCTTTAGTGGGTGACTAGTTAAACAAACTATAGTATATCCATATCATGGACTACTACACAGCAGTAAAAAGAAATGAACCACTGATACAGGTGATGACCTGGATGAATCTCCGAGAATTATGCTGAGGTACAAAAAGCCATTCCCCAAAGGTTACATACCATATGATCCCATTTATATAATATTATTAAAATGGCAAAAATTATAGAAATGGAGAACAGATCAGTAATTGCCTGGTATTAAAGAAGAGTTGGGGGTAGTTAGAAAGAAGGTATGACTATAAGAGGCAACTTGAGGGATATTTGGGGTAATAGAAGTGTTCTGTATTCTGACTGTATTAATGTAAATATCCCGGTTGAGTTATTGTAACACAGTTTTACAAGATGTTATCATTTGGGGAAACAGGGTCATAGGATTTCTTTTCATTATCTTACAGATCAATGTGATTTACAATTATTTTAAAATAAAGTATTTAATTTATTTTAAAAAACACCTAGAAAGGCCAGGTAAAATAGGACATAAATCTTTTTTAGGTAAAGTTGAATGGAGCGATATTCCATTTTCATGGATAGGAAAGCTAAATATGGTCAAGATGTCAGTTTCTCCCAACTTGATCTTTAGATCCAATGCAATCTTGGTCAAAATCCCAGCATAATATTTTGTGGATAACAGCAAACTGATTCTAAAGTTTATGTGGAGAGGCAAAAGACCCAGCATAGTCCACGCAATATTGAAGGAGAATAGTCAGAGGACTAAAACTACCCGACTTCAAGACTTACTATAAAGGTACAGAAATCAAGACAGTGTATTATTCTTGAAGGGACAGACAAATGGATCAATGAAACAGAATAGACAGCCCAGAAATAGACCTCCATAAATATAGTCAACTGATCCTTGACAAAGGAGCAAAGGCAATACAATGGAGCAAAGATAGTCTCTTCAACAAATGGTGCTAAAACTACTGGACATCCACATGCAAAAAACTGAATGTGGACACAAACCTTACAGTAACTCAAAATATATAAAAGAACTAAATGCAAAACACAAAACTATAAAACTCCTAGAAAATAACCTAGGAGAAAACCTTAGATGACCTTAGGTATGGCAGTGACATTTTAGATGCAACACCAAAGGCATGATCCATGAATAAAGTAATTGATAAGCCAACTTCATTAAAATTAAAAACTTCTATTCTGCAAAAGATAATGTCAAGAGAATGAGAAGACAAGCCATAGACTTGGGGAAAATATTTGCAAAAGACATATTTGATAAAGGACTGTTATCCAAAATATACAAAGAACTTGTAAAACTGAACAATATGAAAACAAACAACCCAATTAAAAAATTGGGCAGGGCTTCCCTGGTGGTGCAGTGTTTGAGAGTCCGCCTGCAGATGTAGGGGACACGGGTTTATGACCCGGTCCGGGAGGATCCCACATGCCATGGAGCGGCTAGGCCCGTGAGCCATGGCCGCTGAGCCTGTGCGTCTGGAGCCTGTGCTCTGCAACGGGAGAGGCCACAGCAGTGAGAGGCCCGCAAAAAACAAAAAACAAAAAACAAAAAAAAACTGGGCAAAGACCTTAACAGACACCTCACCAAAGAAGATATGTAGATGGCATATAAGCACATGAAAAGATGCTCCACATCATCTGTCATCAGGTAACTGCAAATTAAAATAACGAGAGACCACTACACACCTATTGGAATGGTCAAAATCTGGAACACTGACCACAGCAAATGCTGGTGAGGGTGTGGAATAACAGGAACTCTCATTCATTGCTAGTGGGAATGCAAAATGGTACAGCTACTTTGGAAAACAGTAAGATGGTTTCTTACAAAACTAAACATACTCTTACAATATGAGTGAGTGTTCATGCTCCTTGGTGTTTGCCCAAGGTAGTTAAAAACTTATGTCCACACAAAGACCTGCACACAGATGTTTATAGCAACTTTATTCATAATTGCCAAACTTGTAAGCAACCAAGATGTCCTTCAGTAAGGTGAATGGATAAATAAAATGTACATCCAGACAATGGAATGTTATTCAACACTAAAAAGACGTGGTCTATCAAGACATAGAAAGACATGGAGAAAATTTAAATGCATATTACTAAGTGAAAGAAGCCAATCTGAAAAGGCTGCATACTATATGATTCCAACTATATGACATTCTTGAAAAGGCAAAACTATGAAGACAGTAAAAAGATCAGTGGTTGCCAGGGGTTAAGAGTCGGGGGTGGGGGTGATGAGTAGATGGAATACAGAGGATATTTAGGGCGGTGAAAATACTCTGTATGATACCATAATGATGGACACGTGTCATACATTTTTTCAAACCCATGGAATATCCAACTCCAAGCATGGACCCTAATGTAAACTATGAACTTGGGGTGATTAGGATGCGTCAATGTAGGTTCATCAATTGTAGCAAAGGCACCACTCTGGTGGGGAATGTTGATAATGGGGGAAGCTATGCGTGTGTAAGGGCAGGTGATATATGGGAAATATCGGTGCTTTCCCCTCAATTTTGCTGTGAACTTAAAACTGTTCTAAAAAAATTGTCTTAATAAAAAAACAGTAAAGTTGAACATACAAGAAATTAAATGAAATCTACAGAGCCAAAAAACAAAGAGGAAACTGAGGGCCAGACCAGTAAGTGCATAACTGATTTTGTGCCTACCCTGGGGATGGAGATGGGATTTACTGGTCTCTAGAACTCAGGCTTTTGAGTTTTAATCCCTTCACAGTCACAGGAGATCAAGTCTTGTGTGTATATGAGGCACAGTATAGGAACTCCAGCCCTAACTTAAAGACAGGACTGTTGAGGTCTATATACTTACTAAACAGATGGACTGGAAAAAAATAAAAGCCATACACCAACATAGGGAATTTAAAGATATTGGTCTCAACATTAAATGAAAAAAATTTTCCACTTCGAAACAATGGACCTACTCTCCCAAGAATTTGAAGTGCATGCATATTGATCTACATATGTTGTATATATTGAGTTGGATGTTTATATCCCATTTGATTGTGGAAGCCTTGAGGTGAGAAATTAATACGAAAAGTAGTCTTGACAGCCCTGAGGTTACTGCAGTAGTAAAAGATATGGAGAGACAGGTCACCAAGCCAGGCTGTATAGGATTCCTATCCCTATCAATAGAGCCCTGCTTATGATAAGCTTGCAATCTAAAATAGATAATACACATGTAAATATTTGCAATGAATAAGCACCAGCAGGCACAGCATGGAATATTTAAGAGAGAAAAGTCATACAGTTATCTAAATCGATGCAAAAGTGGTATTTGATATAATGAACACATTCATAATTGAAATGAAAAATCTTCGTACACTAGGAATAGAGATGTACTCTCTTAGTCTATAGAATGTTACTGCATTTTCTTTAATATTAGATATGAGATAAGAATGGCTACTGTCATTGTTTATATTCATTATTGTACATGAGGTCCTAGTCAGTATAATAAGGCAAGAAAAAGAGATACAAAGTATAACAATTAGGAAGAAGCAAAACTCTCATTATTCATAGACTACCTGATTGTCTAGACAGAATATCCAAGAGTATCTACACATAAAATAATAGGACTAATGAAAGAATTCATTAAGATTATTGGAAACAAAGTTAGTGCACAAATAACAACTATATTCTTACACAGTAGGAAAAACTAATAAGAAAGCAAGTTTCAAAAGGACACTGCTTTTGCTACTTAAAAAATATAAGATACCTTGTAATAAATTCAATAAAAGATATACAAGGCCTTTATGAAATATTTAAAAGCTCACCTAAATAAATGGAGATATATAATATGTTCATATTAGGAAGCCTCAATATCATAAAAATGCCAGTTTCTCCTAAATTATATTTATATTAAATGTAATTTCAGGAGTCATGGAAGTGCAAAAATAATAAAAACAATTTTGGAGGAGAACAAAAGATTTGCCCAAACACTAACATTAAAAAAAAATTTAACTATAGTAGTAGGACGGGCACAAATAGGCCAATGTAGCAAAATCAAGAGCCCAGAAACAGAAACATGCATATGTAGGATTTCAAGATGTCATGAAAAATTTGTGTAATTACACCTTAAACTAATCTAATGTTATATGCCAATTATACCACAATTTAAAAAATGGTGGAGAAAAGATGAATATTCAATACATGAGGTTCAAATATGATTATTAATATCCAAAGGAAAATATTAGAAAATGTCAATCTATTAAAGAATAAATTCCAGGTGGATTAAAATCTACTTATGAAAAGCAAATCTTGAAAACATTTAGAAGAAGAATATATAGGAGAATATCTGTATGATCTCTGGGTAGTGAATTATTCCTTAACTAAGACAAAAAGAGCATAAGTTGGGAAGGAAAATATTTATAAGTTTAAGCAGGCTTTGTATTGTAAAAATATATACTATAAACCAAAAGAAGAGCATAGAATGGGATAAAATCTTGATAATGAATATAACCAATAAGGGATTAGTGTCTGAGATATTTAAATACAATAAAACAAAAGCAAAGCAAACTAGTAGAAGAATGGGGAAAGGATATGAACAGGAAGTTCACAGAAGGGGAACCTGCATAGTCAAAAACAAATGAAAATATTAACCTCATTAACAAAAAAAATGCAAAAAATACGAAGTGAGATATTTCATATTCTTCAGACTGGGAAACTTTTTAAAGTTTAAAAATGCCAAATATTGCCCTAGATGTGTAAAAACAAGAACTTTTCTGCACTACTAGTGGGGGTGAAAATTGGTATTCCCACTTTAAAGGGCAGTTTGTCATTATCTGGTACTAGTGAAGCTGTAAATGCCCACAACAGAACAGTCCCACTAGGGTATATATCCCAGAGAAACGTGTGCAGATGTACCCTAGGTGATTGTATAACATTGCTCATTGCAGAACCAACCTAAATCTTCATAGACTTTTAGGAAAATTGATCAATAAAAAATAGAAAGAATTGATAAATTGAGCTATATTTATAAATTGGATTACTCTAGAGCCATAAAAGTGAATGAATTAGAGATGCGTCTATCAACATGGATATTTTAAAAAACACAGTGTTGGGACAAAAAAAAAACAAGCTGTGAAAGGTTATGTAAATTATGATACCATTTACTTAGTTACCTCTAACCAAAGGGAGGGAGGCAGGGGAATAAGATTGAGGAGGTTTGGCAGGGGGTTTCCACCATATTTATAATGACACATGTCTTAAAAATAAATCTGAAGAAAACTTTCAAGAAATGATGACGCTTACTGGTGTGTACATGAGTTTGCATCATTCTCCCGACCTTTTTTTGGACTTAAAACATTTCATAATAAAATAATTGTAGGAACCCCAAAACAGCTCTCTCCTAAATATTGCTACTGTGTTTCGAGTCACCATTCCTGAAGTAGTACTTGCTTGACTTTTTCATTTTTTAGGACTTACGCAGTATTCTTTAGTCTATTTATGTACACATCTTAACCTATATTTTAAAATTTACCTTTAGGCCTGGGAATCTCCAAATTTTTGCTTGCTCCCTGAGCTCATCTAGTTTGAATACATATCTGAAGCTAGGGAAGATCTTAAACCAAATATAAGAAAAAAATTAAATGAGGGAATAGTGTGTTCTGAGGTATGTTCATTAAGAAAAGTGTATGGTGAGGCAATATTTGTTCAACAGCTTGGTTCCTGGCATAAGGCCAGGCCTGTGGTGCACCCACTCTTTCCATGATTCTGATAAGAAACAGGGACAGTAACGTTATTTCTCTGCATAAAAATTAAATTAGATTACTTCAAAGGAAAGGCTGTAGGGTTGTTAATAATTCTGTCTTTCCTGCTCCCCACCTTTTAGGCAGCCCCAAACCTTACATACCTACTCCCATATTGAGATGATTCACTGTAATTTTGGAAGTACTCTATGATTGTTAAGAAGGAAACCTACTTCCCTTGGAAAGCTTATCAGGTCTCCTTATCCTGGAACAGCTTTAGAGACTCATTAAAGTCTTCATAAATATTGAGCTTTTGTGGTCGATTTTTCTTGGAAGAGGTATGTGGAGGTGGTTACATAAAAACCAGACAAAAAGCTCTCCCAAAGCTTTAGAAGGCCTTTCAATGCCTTCTCTTTTTATCAGTGTGCCCCTTTAAATTTATGATTTAGGAAAGGGAGTGAGTGTGGCTATTTTGCTCATTTATTTCTTTGTGGATAAAGTTATTTCAGAATTTGATTACATTTAAATACACACTCAGTTCTTTTGCACTGTAAACCATACGCCAGCCAGAATGTCTCTTTCTCTCACAGAAATTTGCAATTTGATATTCTAGTCAAGTGCCAACCATGGGAAAGACAGGTTTAAGTTAACTGCTATTCTAAAAAATTAATATATTTCTATTCTTCAAACCACATGCTTCTTAGTTTTTAAGACACTAGTATTTGAGTCAGTACATCAGCAAATGAATGCAATAAATTATACTGCTATAAACTCCAGGGAGATTTTATTAATGTTTTTAATGTATCATCATGTGGAATCAACATATGTTTTTTATATATTCATAAATTTATGGCTTCAAAAATTTTCAATTTCAGGGTGTTATGAATGTTGTAGTGGATAGAAAATACATAATTGTGAAATGATGTTCTTGAATTTTCATATACTTCTGATAACCATTAGCTCTTGCAAATAATAATTAGAATGGAATTAAAAACTTGGAAGTAATATTTCTGCAGCTCAGTTGCTTTGAGCCAAAGGAATTATTTCCAGAATAAGCTGGCAGGTTCCTGCTTGGGGAATTAGGACTCCAGTGTCCTTAACTTTAAAATAACTTGCATTTCATTTTATGCCTGTTTCATAAAGTGGCCATTCATTTTCACACTAAATTGTAACCAAAGCATTCCACATCAATAGAGGCCAATCAGTGGGTTCAGTGTGTGTTAGGTTGGACAAAATGAGGTAGAACATGAAAAATGTCCACCAGACGGTTGGGTTAAAAAAAAACCTTACTGTTGACTTATTAAAGGAATTGAGAGGTAATCCTACTGCATCTTTATATCCACATCCTAGTACATAGTAGGTTCACCATAAGAAGTCATTGGAGAAGGAATGAGTCCAAAATGGTACTTTATATTTTGAGAGTTCATGAAATGAAATGCTCCTTTTTTCATATCACTTTGCTGCAGTTGTCGTAGCATTTTTAGTAGAGATATACTTACATTTTAGGTTTAGATTTTCAGGCCCAACACTCAAGATGCAAGTTAGTGCCTCACAGTTAGGACATAGCAGATGGCAGTGGGGTGTAGACCACGACCATATGGTCTACACGGCAGGCCTGAGACACAAGCTGCCATCAGCAAATATGTTCTTTTCTCTTAGTGTTAAATTTTTCAAAATTGGTTTTGTTTTTCATTTAAGTAACTAAAATTAAACAATTACTAAAAATGCATCTGAAAAATTATTTCTGAAGTTCTAATACACTTTTAAAGAAAATGTCATTCTTTGTAAGTTTCCACAGTTTTTGTATTCCAGTATTTAGATCAATTCAAATACTCTCTTAAGCCATGTTTTTTGTAATTTGCCTGCCCCATTGAAATTGGAATCAAAAGCTTTTTAGGGTTATAAGTCAGCATAATACAAGAAGATTTTGGTTATCACTTCCCTAATCTATTAGCTGCTTTCCTCAATTGGGGCTTTTCCAAAAAAAGCAGAGTACTTCAAATTACCCTTTCACTTTTTCTGTAATTTATTTTCTTCTTTTAACCACACATAATAAGCACAATGAAATAAGTCATGTAAGTAAATGACCTTGTCCACTGGCATAGCTGTTGTTTCCCAGGAGAATGGAGTCATATCCTTTTGACCAAGAGAGCGACTTCTCCACCCTAATAAATTTTTCCTGCCAGACTCCCAGTTTGGTGCTTCTGGAATGTTTAAAATTTAATGTAGCCTGGCTGAGAGTTTAATAAATTTGAAAGTCCTATACCTCTGATGAGTCACAAAGATGGAAATACACAGTGTTAGAAAATACTAAGACTGGGTCAAACTATTGCGATAATCTAGGAAGATGTTCTAAACTACAAGTCAAGAGAACTATATTAAAAAGAGGCAACTAATTGGACACTTTGTCTGTATTCCAGTTCAGAAATTTAAGTATCAATTAGGTAATGCTTTTGGAGGCAGCCGTAGTGCTGTTCTTTTCACTCCAAAATGCCTTTCTCCTGTATACTTTCTAAATCCCATTAGGGACTGCACCTCCCAGAAAACAGATATGGAGAGACTGAGGTACATGATGCAATTGGAGCAGAAAGTAAGGTGAGGATGGTATGAGATGTGGATGGAGAAGGGTGAGTTTAAGAAGGATTGCAAAGAAAGAAAAAGCAGTGTCAAAAAGTGTATCAGGGGCTTCCCTGGTGGTGCAGTGGTTGAGAGTCCACCTGCCGATGCAGGGGACACGGGTTCGTGCCCCGGTCCGGGAAGATCCCACATGCCGCGGAGCGGTTGGACCCGTGAGCCATGGCCACTGAGCCTGCGCGTCCGGAGCCTGTGCTGCGCAACAGGAGAGGCCACAACAGTTAGAGGCCCGTGTGCCGCAAAAAAAAAAAAAAAAAAGTTTATCAGTGGAGTTCCTTGGTGGCCTAGTGGTTAGGATTCTGGGCTTTCACTTTCACTGCCATGGCGCAGGTTCCATCCCTGGTCAGGGAACTGAGATCCTACAAGCTGCGTGGCGTGGCCGGAAAAAAAAAAAAAGCATACCAGACAATAAAATACAAAATAATCACTACAGGAAAAAGAAAATCAGTCATGTGGAGGGATATCTGTAGGAGATTTCTTGGAAGTATAAGAGAAGGTCAAACAAATGAGATATATATTAGAGAAAATCATAGATCAATAAAGAAATAATAGGAGCGGAGAAAGGGAACTCTAACTTAAGAATTACGGATATTCTTGGAACAAGAGCAGTAATCAAAATTATAATCTGAGAATAATATGCGGCACTGCAAGTAAAGACCTTGAGTATTCTAGTCAAAAAGGCCAACGATTTTTAGTCAAAATCAATGAAAATAAACACACAACTAGGTACACCTTGACTCTAATTTTTACTTCAAATAGTAACAAAACAAAACACTATATGCTTCCAGGCGCTTCCAGGCAGAAAAATAAAACATATGTACAAAAGAATAAAAATCAGACTTCTCTTCTGAGTCTAAATGTCAAAGGTCAATGAAACGTGTCTACAGTTTTGAGGAAAAAGGAACATGAAAAAAGTAATATATCTTGCTGCATTGCCTTTCCTATGTGAAATACAAAGTTTAATAATAATATGGGAGACATTTACCCTTCTTGAAAAAACAACGAATCAAATAATACTTAGCCAACCAAGAGTTAAAAACGCATACATGAAGAAGTCATAAGATAAAAGGAATGGCATTTGTTATCCATTTCTAGATATGTATCCTAAATGTGAACAAAAATGAAAGCATAAAGATGTTTAGCAAAGCATCATTATATAAAATAAGCAGACTCGGGCCTCCCTGGTGGCGCAGTGGTTGAGAGTCCGCCTGCCGATGCAGGGGATACGGGTTCGTGCCCCGGTCTGGGAGGATCCCATATGCCGCGGAGCGGCTGGGCCCGTGAGCCATGGCCGCTGGGCCTGCGCATCCGGAGCCTGTGCTCTGCAACGGGAGAGGCCACGGCAGTGAGAGGCCCGCATACCGCAAAAAGGAAAAAAAAAAAAAAAAAAAAAAAATAAGCAGACTCAGCAATCCTGCTTCTTAGTATTTGTCCAAGAGAATTGAAAAGTTATGTTCACACAAAACCTGTATGTGAATGTTTACAACATTCTAGTTCATAATTGCTAAAAGCTGGAAACAACCCATATATCCAGTCGGTGAATGGGTAAATAAACTGTTGTACATACACACAGTGGAATACTATTCAGCAATGAAAAAGGAACAAACTATGGATACACGCAACAGCATGGGTGGATTTCTTATGTATTACATTAAGTGAAAGGAGTCAGTCTCAAAAAACTATACACGGTATGATTCCATTTACATGGCATTCTGGAAAAGGCAAAATTAATGAGGCAGAAAACAGATCAGTGGTTGCCAGAGGCTGAGGGTGGAGAGGAGTTGACTACAAGGGAGCAACCTGAGGGCATTTATGGGGTGATGGAGCTGTTCCACATGTTGATAGTGGTAGTGCTTACACAGTTGTATGGGTTTGTGAAAACACATGAAATTGTGCACCCCCCAAAAGTGAATTTTAATGTATGTAAATTTTAAAAGTAGGGAAAAAGAAGAGGCAGCACAAATACCCACAAAAGGTAATGTCTGTAGAACAATGTGAATATACTTACAATCCTGAAGAGTATACTTAAAAATGGTTAGGATGGTAAATTTTATGTTACGTGTATTTTACCACAATTAAAAAAATTCAAATTCAAAACTACAAAAAAAGTAATGTCTGTATTATGGACTATTATGTAGTCATTAAACAATTTTTTTCCAAGGAATTATTAATAAAATGGGAAAAGGCTATAATATTAGATTAAAATGAATACGAAGTTGAATGGGCTGTATGATTTCACAACTGTAAATAAATCAGGGCAGAAACACTGGAAGATGAAATGCTAGATTATTAAGGGATTTAAAAAATATTTATTTATTTATTGGCTGCGTGGGGTCTTAGTTGTGGCACAGGGCATCTTTTGTTGTGGCACATGGGCTCTTTGTTGTGGTGCGCGGCCTTCTCTCTAGTTGTGGCATGCAGGCTCATTAGTTGCCACGGGCGCATGGGCTCCAGAGCGAGCAGGCTCAGTAGTTGTGGCGCTTGGGCTTAGTTGACCAGAGGCATGTGGGATCTCAGGTCCCCGACGAGGGATCAAACTGGTGTCCTTTGCATTGCAAGACGGATTCTTAACCACTGGACCACCAGGGAAGTCCCAATGATGGGATTAATGCTTGGTTTTCCTCCTTTATACTTCTTGGCACGTTAGTAGTTTTCACTTACTCTTTTTGTAATTGATAAAAATAGAATCGTCAGAAAGTATGTGCAGTGAGTTATACACTGCTGAAATAGACTTGTTCAGTCATTTCATATAGGCTCATATTTAAATCACACCAGCAAAAAAGGATCTCTTTGGATCCACTTTTTAAAAGTTCTCCTCTTCCAGGGACTTCCCCGGTGGCACAGTGGTTAAGAATCCGCCTGCCGATGCAGGGGACACAGGTTCGAGCCCTGGTCTGGGAAGATCTCACATGCCGCGGAGCAACTAAGCCCGTGCACCACAACTACTGAGCCTGCGCTCTAGAGCCCGCGAGCCACAACTACTGAGCCCGAGCACCACAACTGCTGAAGCCTTCGCGCCTAGAGCCCGTGCTCTGCAACAAGAGAAGCCAATGCAGTGAGAAGCCTGCGCACCGCAACGAAGAGTAGCCCCCGCTCACCGCAACTAGAGAAAGCCCGCACGCAGCAATGAAGACCCAACACAGCCAAAAAAAAAGTTCTCTTCTTCCAGGACTAACTATTCTAAAACAAATTAATGCTTGACTTTTAATTCAAAATGGCGAGTTAAGCCTGTGTTTAGCTTTTCTTGCTCCAAATTTGCCATTGAATTGGCCAGAGACACATAAAGGGTAAAAACATAACTCCATGGAAAAACTGGGAAAGATCCCATTCACAGATGAATTATCTTTAAGGAGTTAATGTAAAATACAGAGCAGCAAGCACTGCACTGAGGAAAGGACCTGCCAGATGGAATTCCAAACATCCAAAAGGCAAGCTTGCCTGGAAGATGAGTGGCTGGGTCCCAAATCAAGTGGTTGGAGGGAAGGATAGTGTCGTCATCCCTGGAGGATTCTGAAGCTTATACATACATGCGTATATGACTTCAGATCCTAGAGGATCGGTATCCTAAGAAATCCACCCCAACACTATTTTGTAGCATTTGTTTAATAAGGCTGGTGGCTGAAGTAAAATATAAGCATTGCCTCAGGCAAATTTCTGACAGAGACCATCGTACTGATTAGAGAGGGAGGTTATAGAGGGCCCAGCTAACTTAGTGACCTCAGAGAGTGAGGAAGAGAAATTCTCTTACAGGGACATGCTACACAAATACTTCTGCCTGTAGTTTTACCTTCTTTTTCATAGAAAAAGAAAACATCTATGCACACATTACACACACACACAGTGTACATTAATTTCAGTGGTTATATAGACCTTGGGATAAAAACTGTGCTTAAGTAATATTATTACATTAATTCAACTAAAGAATTCACTGTATTTAATGTGACACTTCCATGAGACTTTTTGGCCTCCTGATCCTTTTTTTTTTTTTTAATTTTATTTATTTATTTATGGCTGTGTTGGGTCTTCGTTTCTGTGCGAGGGCTTTTTCCAGCTGCGGCAAGTGGGGGCCACTCCTCATCGCGGTGCGCGGGCCTCTCACTATCGCGGCCTTTCTTGTTGCAGAGCACAGGCTTCAGACGCGCAGGCTCAGTAATTGTGGCTCACGGGGCCAGCTGCTCCGTGGCATGTGGGATCCTCCCAGACCAGGGCTCGAACCCGTGTGTCCTGCATTGGCAGACGGACTCTCAACCACTGCGCCACCAGGGAAGCCCCGGCCTCCTGATCCTTGAAAGTTATTTCTTAGAATTTAAACTTTGAATCTTTGAGGTAATGGGCACTAATAAAAGTTTTACGTGTGCCTCGTTTTCACTTGTTTTTTTTTCCTGCTTGCAACTTCCATGAAATCCTTATTTTCTTTTTTTTCCTCAGGAATTGTGAAGGGCAGAATATTCGATACAAGACATGCAGCAATCATGTAAGTTCTGTATGTAATAAAAACATATAATCCCATAAAACATGTTCATGTTTGAAGTTATGTACTGTAAAGCTAATGGCCTCTTGGTACTCATTGTGGAAATCTTCAATATTCATTTAATTGACAACAGGTTTTGTATATCTCATACCTGCCATTGATACTACCCTTTTAGGCCACTTCACACGTATGATCTAATTTGGTAAGCATTTAATAATTTCTGAATTCATAGAAACAATACATAATACTTGTAAATGCCTTCAGAGTTCAAAGTGCTCTATGTGTAGGATTTCACCTGACCCTCACAACTGTCTCCGAGATGTTGGCATATGAGGTGTGGTTATTTCTTTATTTCAAATGAGGGGACTGGGGCCGAGGGAGGTGAAAGTATTTTCCAAAGGCTGCAAAGGAAGCATTGAACTTGAACTTGTCTAGTGCTGTTTCTCCTGCTCCAAAACACCTGTCCCGCTCCCTGCAAACTGTGTTGAGGAGTACTGTAGGTGACTCAAGAAAACCACACCTGAGGAAGGGTTTGTAAACCTTGCTCTCATTCTACAGTGATCAACACAAACAAAAACTAAAATTCAAATATACAAATGTGCAATGCAAAATAAAATGTCAGAAAGCACCAATCCTATTCTCCACGTAAAACATTTCGGGTTTTTGTGATATATACCCGACTCAAAATGACAGGAATTCAAAGGAAATTCTGAAAATCTGAAGATTTAAGTGAGATTTAGGTGTTTTATTAAAAAATCCATTTTTCTCAATTAGCTGTGCCATTTATTTTACATGTTTCACTTCTGGAGGGACTGCCCGTCTCTGTTCCTTCTCTGTCCTGGGCCAGTGTGAGACAGCGGTCCTGGGTAAGCATTTCTGTTCGATGGACCCAAACGTTTCCTCTTTGGACAGCCTCAAGCTCTAGACTTGGGGAGTGGAGTATAGGCAGTGTTAGCAGGACCTTTTGTCTGTGGAGCTCGAGCCACGTTTTCAGTCTGTTTTAATCAGTGGCGAAGCAGAAATGTTTCTCTCTCAAACTTTGGTGGGAAAAATCGTGCTTATTTATAGGGCACTCAAAATCCAATATCACCCAGCCCTGAGGTAGCCAGATTTGTGCCCACTCTGTCCTAGGAGGGATTTTGGGAGACAAAGCAAATAGGTTTCACATGTCCTGTGACAGGATGGACTTGAGGAATCGAGAGATACACATGCGCATGGTTGCACCATTAAATGAGCTGGAATCCAGGTGGGGATGAAGGAGGGAGAGAGGTTGACCGAGCACAGACACAGGCTGGCATTTAGGTACAAGCAGAGTCTAGCATTCGTTCTTTTTTTTTTTAATTAAATTAATTAATTTTGTTTATTTATTTTTGGCCTCACCGCACAGCATGTGGGATCTTAGTTCACTGACCAGGAACTGAACCCATGCCTCCAGCATTGGAAGCGTGGAGTCTTAACCACTGGACCACCAGGGAAGTCCCCTAGCATTCATTCTTACACCGGCACGTGGATGTATTAGCAGCCTCAGGGTTTTACACACAAGACATTTCCATCTACTACCTTTTGCCTGGGTACATTTTATTTTTTAATTGCTGCTGCAACACATTACCACAAACTTGGCTTACAGCAATACAAATTTTTTATTATCTTACAGTTTTGGAGGTCAGAATTCTGATACGGGTCTCACTGGGCTAAAATTAAGGTGTTGGCAGGGCTACATTCCTTCTGGAGTCTCAGGGAAGAATCCACTTCTTTGTCTTTTCCAGTTTCTAGAGGCTGCCCACATTCCTTGGCTTGTGGCCCCTTTTTCCAACTTCAAAGCCAGCAACATTGCATCTCTCTTTCCATTTTTATGTAGTCACATCTGCCTGTGATCACAGCTGAGCACCGTTCACCCACCTGGATAATCCAGGATAATCTCCCCCTCTCAGGGTCCTTAACCTTAGTCAAAGGATGCTTTGGGCAAAGCCCCTTTTGCCATGTAAGGTTACCTATTTGCAGGTCCTAGGGATTAGGTTGTGACCATCTTTGGAGAGGGTGCATTATTCTGATGAACACAATGGGACAGCTCAGCTTCTCAGACAAATTGGTCTGGCAAATTCCTTGCAGTCATTCCAGAATAAATTTCACAACAGTATGCTATCAAGGAATACTCTGTGAAGCTATCTAGGAGAATTCATTTTAAATGTCCAGATCAAGATATTACATTATGAGATTTCATTCTAGGGTTTCTCTCTGTCTCTGTCTCTGTCTCTTTCTCTGTGTGTGTGTGTCTGTGTGTGTGTGTGTGTGTGTGTGAGAGAGAGAGAGAGAGACTGCTCTAGCTAGTTCCATTCTGAGATTTCATTCTAGGGTTTCCCTCTCTCTCTCTCTCTCTCTCTCTCTCTCTCTCTCTCTCTCTCTGTGTGTGTGTGTGTGTGTGTGTGTGTGAGTGAGAGAGACTCTACTCTAGCTAGTTCCAAAAAGGCAGCTCTTTTCAACACAAGTGTTATAAGAGTCTAGGAGTGTGCCATGCAATGTAGAGATAAAATGTAATCTACTAAAATCGGTGCATATTAGTTGCAATGGTTAGAACTTTGGTGTGCTTGAGTGAAGATCTGATGCCCCTGAGGCTCCGAGGGTCTTGGGAGTACACATGGTCTCTAATTGATGTTCCCTCGGGAGAGTCTGCAGAAACCTTTACAACTTCCAGGCTGGTGAGAAATAGATGCTTAGGAGGTGGGAGCTACTGGGGGAGGACAGCAGTGTAAATTTCACCCTCTTCTACTTCTCAGACTTGGAGTCCTAAGAGAGTCCGTAGAGAGATTTCATAAGAAAATGACATTAATTTCTGTGCTTGCCATTGCAAGTGCAGAGTTTCCAACAAAATTCCTTACAGGGAAATAAGGTAGCCCTGTGGCAGGTCTTTCACATCTGTAGTGTGCAAGACACCCCTCCATCTCCATGTGCCAAGTGTCTGCAGCCGTGATACTCAAGCCCTACTGTAGACCAGATGTGGATAAAGGCAGTCCCAGCTGCAGTGTCCATGATCTGTAAGAAGTCTGTTCCTTTACAGGAGTGATTATACGGGTATATTCCATGGAATATAACATAGAAACGTTTCAAGGGTGTCAAGTGCCGTTAAGTGGATGTAACCACAGTGAACTCGGTGTATGAATATGGTCACATCTTGTTTTTTCTTTTTTTACATATAATTACTGGAGAAGCTTCCTGCTTTATTAGTTAGGGATTTAGAATAACCCTCTTGAAATCTTCATCTCTCATCACCCCAAGGAGTCCAGAGAGCAGGAGTGGGAACTACTCTGTAGTCTATCTCAAGTGGAGAGAGAACTGAGTTGTGAGCCCTGCTGTTGCTTCTCCCTGCCTTCCAATGGCCTCACTGAAGATGGGCCATGCTCGTTCACTAGTCAGTGGCTCCCCTTTCCCTGGGGATGGGGCTCATCACCCACTCTTTTGAAGGAAGCTGCCTTTAGTGATTCCCAGGTCAGGCACTCTTTTGAGGGAAACTTGCTTCGTGATTCAAAGATGCTCACACCTATACTTCTGGGGACCTGAGCATCCCATCTGATGGGAGTGCAAGATCTCCCATTCCCATCCAAGCGATGTCACCATCAATGGCCACATAGGGAGGTGAATTGTGCTTTACGGAGAAGCAGAAGTCACCGCCGGTGAGCCCCAGAGACCTGACATTCAATCCTATTCCCGAGGTTGCTAATTCTTCTGTTCCTCCACGTGATTATTTGAAGGCTCAGGCTCTCAGCCTCCCTCCGGACCATGGAGTTTGCCACATGTGTATCAGCTTTCTAACCCCTAACCAAGATCAGTTAATAATTTAATAGCAACAATAATAGCTCAGAGTTATTAAGACTTCTTAAATGCTAGGCATTGTTCTGAGTGCCTTTTCATGAATAAATAAATTTAATCCTCATAATCCCTACAAAGTAGGTGTTATTTTTATCTCCACTTTTACAGAGAAGGAAATTTAGGTAACCTGCACAGGGTCACAGAGCTGAATTTAATCCCAGGCAGTCAGGTTCCAGGCTCCTTGGAAGTGTGTGCTCTTGATCACTCTGCTACATCATGCTTCTTGGAAAGAAGTGTGAAGAGGTCTCGAGCTTTGTCAGATAATGACATGACACCCAGACAGCAGCAAGGTCACTTCTAACAGCCCAGGAGCACATGAATTGCAAAGGTAATTGGAGGAACATTACACTTTCCGATACCATTATAGAAACTTCAACCCCAAGAACAGTAGGAAGGGCCTTCTGAATATTCACAGCTGGCCAGGGACAAAGGTCAGAGAAGGGCAGGGAGGGAGCTGAAGGCAGAGGCAACTGAAATGATATCCTCCATGCCCCTGGGCCTTCCGCTCCAGCAGCCCAGGAGGGATCCCCAGCACAGGGGAGGATCTGGCTTAACGACCCTGACAGCTACATTTCTGACCTCTGCCCACGTCAGTGTCAGCGGAAGACAGGGAACCTGGGAAAAAAGCAGGTTCCAGGCGTTCAAGAAAGATTGAAAGTTCTTTTGTTATGGAGTCTGGATGTGTTAAGGACGTGCATTCAGAGCTCACAGACAAAGAAATTCCACTCGTGGTATGTAGGAGCCCATGCTTCACGTGGCAGAGTGGGAGGCATGACCAGGAAACGAGGACCACACTTCCCTCCCTGAGAAATCAGGCATCGGTTCAGCGGCTCTCCCTGCATTCATTCTGTAAGGGGAGATGGGGCTTTGGGCTGAAGGGCCAGGGAGATTAGGGGAACAGAACATGCCTATGTGCAGTACTGGGGCTCCAGGTAACCGCCATCTTCAGACATGACCCTCCGATCAGCACTCAGCATGGGCTCTTCCAGCCAGGGCTGGGCCCCAGAGGCCCCAGGAAAGAATTATCCTTATCAGGGGTGTATATAGAGCAAGTGGAGACGTTCCAAGGGCAGTCATGCATGTCAGCAAGGAGGCCTAATGCCTGAATTCACTCACTACTTGTATGTTTTTATACCAGGGTATATGAAATTAAAGGTAAAGCTGGAAGAAAGCAAAGGGAACATATTTTTAAAAATAAGTGTATCATAATTTGGTAAGAGTGTTTTTGTAGCATGAACACATTTTTTATATGGGCACAGAGGGAGGCATGGTTAATTCTGCACAGTGGGGTCCCTGGGCTCCCTGACAACTTTTCAGAAGAGGTGACATTTGATATGACCCTTGAAAGATCTTTTATACTCTGGATCCCATGAATGGCTAATTTCTGACAGTTTTCTCTTAGAGTTTTTTTTTTTTTTTTTTTTTTTTCCATTGCCATTTCTTCTACTCTGGTCTAGGGCCACTTCTTCTCATATCTATGTGCAGAACTCCAGTCCATCCTGCTACCATACTGGCCCTCCTAAAATGCTACCTATTCTGTCCCTTTTTAATGTTGCTCTTCTCTGTGGATTCCAATTGCTTTTAATTCCCCTTACTTGCATTTCAGGACCTCCAAAAGATGGTAAGATTTACATCTTATTCAACACACACGTTTCACCCTGGCTGGACAAGGCTGTGCCTCATAGATACTGAATTTATTTTTGCTGTTTCTTTTTTGCTTATATCGTTTCTCATATCTTGTCCTATTCACATCACATCATCCTTCAGATCCCTTCTGAAATGTTACTTATTCATGATGCATCATTTTCTTGTTCTAGCTGATAGTAGCCACCTACAATAATTTATTTTTATGCTAGAAAATTTGGCATTTGTTATATAAGAGGATCACAAAATTTAACTCATACTATAACATGGATATGAAGATAAAATGCTCAAATTTGCTTATACAGAAATTGTGCTTCTCCTGAGTCCCTACTCACTGCTTATCTAGGAGGAAAATTAAATATCTAACCCAAATTAAAGCTTGGTCCACTCCTATTATATAAATCATCTCTTAGGTAATGGTCTGTCTCTCTTGCATAAAAGTACTCAGTTTCTTAGGTAATCCTCCTGTCTTGGCTTCTCTCCCTAAGTTGTTCATACAGGTTTATGTATTCTCATGGCTTTAGGGAGGAAAGGAGACCCCTGTCTTCAGAATGGTCCTCGAATGGGCGCTGGTCGTTATCTGCTGTGCTTTACTCCCTTTTCCCCTCCCTCTCCTTCTTCCCCTCCCCCTATCTCTTCCCCTTCTCCTCCTTCTCCTTTTCTATGCCTCCCAGTCTGGGTACCCACTCCTGACTGAGTCAGGTCTTCCTGATCTAGGATCTATTGTTTCCTTATTAGATTTACTCTTTCCTTATTAGCTCCATTTATTCACTTTTAAATTTAACTCTTGGATAACAGTTTTATTTCCTTCATTGCAAAGTCCTAATGTAAGTCTACAAATACCAGTAATAAATAACCCACTGTTTCAATGTATTCCATGCACATAGATGCTACATCTCCAATAAGATAACAAGCTCACCAGGTAATTGATGGATTATATTCTTCTTTTGTGTTCCTTACAGCATGTCACCTAGGCAAAACCCATAAAGTATATTTAATAAATAAGTGTTGTCTTGAACTTAACTAATATGAAGAAATGCTTCTCAGGGAAAGGAAAGCAGATGGATGTTTGGCATCCAAGATTCCTAAATGTCAACTAAACTTTAGACACAAGAATCCCTAGATTGTCTTGAGCCAGGGCATGCAACCCATCTGAACCAGACTAGACAGACTTAGTGTTGACAGTGGAAGAATGCCATGTAAATGAAAGCATTTAATGTAAGTAGTCAATGTCCCCCAAGATTACTAGAAAGCAGTATCATATAATGGAATGCTTGTTTCTTTGGGAATCAGTCTTGGCTCTGTCATACTCTAGTTGTATGCCTTTGGGCTAGCAACTGAAGACTTTTTGTATCACAGTTTTCTCCATTACACAAACGAGGGTAATGATAATCCTGACCTACCTCGCTCAAAGGGTGGTAGTGAAGAGAGAATGTCAGTAATATTTCCTGGTAAACTAGAAAGCATGGGCTAGATATACGGCGGTCTTAATCAGGGATCATCATTTGTAAGGAACAGAAACCCACTCAAATTAACTCAAGAAAAATGGGATTCACTGGATGGGTGAGTGGATATTTAGCGGAATTTAGGAATAAGTACATCTTGAGGGCCTGGACCCGGGAATCAGAAAGTGAAGCCCAGGTTACTTACTCCTTCAACTGAAACCCATGTTTTATTATCTGACCTTTCATGTCTAATTCATTGCTCTTGCTGTGGGAACTGGCTCACTTTGCTTCAACATGCATCACATAAAATAAATGGCTAGCCCAGCCCAGATTGATGTGAGTTTTCAGCTCCAGCTCTTTTGTTGCAATTCTGAATTCCTGGGAAATATTGACCTGGCGTGGACCAGATGTTTGCCTCTGATAATCAACTGTGGCCAAGGAGGCTAGGTCACACATACAAACCTGGCCACCCTTTCAGCAAGGGCTCAGTTTAGGCTGGCTTCTGTTAATTAACCATAGTTGATTTTGTGAAACTTCTTTGGTTTGAGGAGTTTAAGACATTCAAGAGTCAGACAGCTAGCACTTGTATTTCCTCAAGTGTGCTTAAGATGCTAAGTGAGCCTAATGCAAGGGAAGTTATTTTTACCCTGCTCTCTTATACTCTCTGGGTTTCAAAGAGTCAGATACAGAAGAAATTGACCCTGATTGAGGAAAGAGGAGGTGATATAATTTTGTCACTCATGATCTTCTCTATGGCTGGATGGAAGATGTCCTCATTCCAAGACAGAAATGACATCCAGTTTTAATCTTCTGCAGTTTGATACTTTCTTCCATAGGTGTGACCTAGCTTAAGGGTTAATTTTGTGAAAACAAAGAAAAATGTGGATGTAATAGAAGATTTTGGAATGATTCACAGCAAAGTAATACAACTAATTTCAGGGCAAAGTCTACTAATTATATTTTACTTATTCCCTACTTACTTCCAAAAAGGATTTTAGGCACTTTATCAAGGCCCAAAGCATAAACACAGTAAAATACAAAAATTAAGTGGTAAAAAGGGAATAAATAGAAGAAATTATATTTTAAAATTCTGGCTGATAATTTGTTAATAACTATTTTCAGAAAAATAAAGTTAGATTTCTACCTCACCCCATAGATCAGAATACATTCCAAATGTAATAAAGAGTTAAACATAATTGCTAAACTATAAAGGAACTAGAAAAATACATTTAAGTATTTATCTGTTTTCAGGGCAGGGAGGAAAAAGCATATCTCATTAGTAAAGAAAGAAACCTTAAAAGGAAATATGAATAGAGCTGACTACATAAAAATTCAAAACTTCTTGACTTCATAAAGCACCAAAAACAAGATTAAATGGGGAAAATATTTCTAATACAAATGACAAAGAGTCGATACCTTCACTATGAAATTTAATAGCTTTATCTGTTAAAAATAATAAAAACACAAACATTCCAATAGATAAGTGAAGGACAGAAAACAAGAAATTTTTGAAGAATTAATACAAAAAGCAAATATACATGAAAAGATATTTTTTTTTTTTTTTTTTTTTTTTTTTTTTTTTTGCTGTACGCGGGCCTCTCACTGCTGTGGCCTCTCCCGTTGCGGAGCACAGGCTCCGGACACACAGGCTCCGCGGCCATGGCTCGCGGGCCCAGCCGCTCCGCGGCATGTGGGATCCTCCGGGATCGGGGCACGAACCCGCGTCCCCTGCATCGGCAGGCGGACTCTCAACCACTGCGCCACCAGGGAAGCCCCATGAAAAGATATTAAACCTAAATAATAAGAAGGAAATGCAAATTAAAATGTTGAAATTCTATGTAACACTTATGATTGGAAAAAATTTTAGAAAATTATAATATCCAAACTGAGAGGAGGTACTGAGAAAAGGGAACTTATATAGCCTGATGATAATAATAAGACCTTCCTGGAGGGCAATGTGGTAATATTTTGAAAAGCTCATGAGACACACTCTTCTTCTCAGAAATTTCATTTCCAGAAATATGTCCTTGGGAAATAATCAAAAAGTTATGCAAAGATTTATGTATAAGAATCTTTGTTATTTATTCTTTTTTTGAATAGAAACTATTCCCAAAGTTTTTACAATGAACATTTATTTATTTTGCAATAAGAAAAAAATAATATATTGCCTTTCTGTATCTATTTTCTTTAATTGGGAAGTTTGTATACAATGAATTCATTCCCGTTAATTGGGAAGTTTGTGCTCAACTATTTTTTGTTTTGTTTTGTTTTTGTTTTTTTAAAATTGAACATTTTATTTGAGATAATTGTAGATATACATACAGTTGTAAGAAATAATACACAGACATCCCATGTTGCCTTTACCCAGTTTCCCACAATGGTAAGATTTTGCAAAACTATAGTACAGTGTCAGGACCAGGATATTGATATTGACATAGGCAAGATAAAGAATAACTCCAGGGCTTCCCTGGTGGCGCAGTGGTTGAGAGTCCACCTGCCGATGCAGGGGACACGAGTTCGTGCCCCGGTCCGGGAGCATCCCACATGCCGCGGAGCGGCTGGGCCCGTGAGCCATGCCCGCGGAGCCTGTGCGTCTGGAGCCTGTGCTCCTCAACGGGAGGGGCCACAACAGTGAGAGGCCCGTGTATCGCAAAAAAAATAAAAATAAAAAAAGTAACTCCATCACCACAAGGATCTCTCATTTCCTTTTATAGCCACACCCACTTTCCTCCAGCTTCATCCCATCCTTAGTCCTTGGCAACCACTAATCTGTTCTTCATTTCTATAATTTTATCACTTCAGGAACATTGTATAAATGTAATCATGTGAGTAAGATTGGAGGATTGGCATTTTTCACTCAGCTTAAGTCTCTGGAAATTCATCAGGTGATATATATATTTATATCTATATTTTTGCATATTAAAATGTAAGCAATGTCTTTAATATTGAGTGAATCTTTGTATTTTATAAATGTGAGTATTTGATATGTTTATAGCAAAAAATGCTCTATAAATTTTAATAGAACTGTGTGTAGAGTTGCATACTGAATATTTTATTTTTTTAATAAATTTATTTATTTATTTATTTGTTTTTATTTTTGGCTGTGTTGGGTCTTCATTGCTGCGTGCGGGCTTTCTCTAGTTGCAGCGAGCGGGGGCTACTCTTCATTGTGGTTCACGGGCTTCTCATTGTCGTGGCTTCTCTTGTTGCAGAGCACAGGCTGTAGGCTCGTGAGCTTCAGTAGTTGTGGCTTGCAGGCTCTAGAGCACAGGCTCAGTAGTTGTGGCACACGGGCTTAGTTGCTCTGCAGCATGTGGGATCTTCCTGGACCAGGACTCCTGCAATGGCAGGTGAATTCTTAACCACTGTGCCACCAGGGAAACCCTGACTATTTTAAATAAACTTTATGCTAATTGTCTTATTGTTTTGCTTTGTTTGTTGCTGAGCTTTTAGAATTAATTGGCTTATTTGAAAAAATAAATGAAAAACAATTATTAGTATAATATAATCTAAAACAAGTGTCTTCTAATAATTTTAAGCTAACATTAGTGTACTTTGGGGGTCATTTGTCCTTCTGGGGAAACTTGTAAAAATAATAAGCTCCCTTATCTAAAGTTTCAAAAGTACTTTACCTCTGTGTCTATTTGCAGCCCCTTATTGAGTAGGCATTATTTATTGTTCATCACTTTCTAGTCGGGATTTAACTAGCTTTGAAGTCATTATTAGGTACTGTTGAATGGCCATTACAGCTTTTTGGAGTTGCTTCTCAATTTTTATTCTCTATGCCTAACTTACAAGTACTCCTTCCTCTTGTTGTTGTTTTTTTATTGGAGTATATTTGCTTTAAAATGTTGTGTTAGTTTCTGCTGTACGACAAAGTGACTCAGCTATATGTATACATATATCCCTTCCCTCCTAAGCCTCCCTCCCACCCCACCCCCCATCCCACCCCTTCTAGGTCATCACAGTGTGCTCAGTTTTGAAGAGTAAAGTAACATTTTTATCATCCAGCATCTTGCTTTGGAAGTATCTGATGAGATTGATTAGTAATTAATAAAAAGACCCTTGAGTCATCAAGACTTGTACAAACACTTTGTCCTATTATTATGAGAGCTCCTTGGGGTATTAACTTGGGATTTATTTGCTTTTGTTGTAGACAGAATTTGAAAAAGCTGCATTATCTCTTTCCATTCTAGAGCCTGTTGAAGGCAGGCACTGGGTACCAGTAAAGAGCAATGGCAGGGGGTCTGAAAACAAGAGAGGAAAGGTGATGAACTAAATAACAATGACAAAAGCAATGAAACAAACACAAGTCCCCACAGAGCACAGCAGTTTGGGGCCAGTTAATAACAACCCTTTACATTGAAATGGCTCCTAAAGGCATGGAAGATAATGAATATTTCCTATGAAGACCTTAGGTCACCTGGAAAAATCAAAAACATTCCATTTTCCCTTGTCTCAAAAAGAAGGAGGTTGTGTAATGCATTTGAAAATATATATTCAGTGTGGTTAAAATAGAGCAAAATTTGGCATTTAAGTATGGTAAGCTTTAATTAACTGGAGAAAACAACCTGGGTTTAAAAATAATCAGAATAAATGAGGTGATCCCCTCCTTTATCACAGAGGTACCAGTAGAATTCCATAGTACAGATTCTGTTTTGAAGGAAAAAAAAAAAAAGAAGAAGTGAAGGAATGAAGTGACTTCTGGGAGAGAAGCAATTGGGGTCTGCTCTCATGGGACCCAGGTACACTTGTTCAGCCTTCTGCTGGCCCATCTCACTGGATGATGTGCATGTGGCCCTTTTTCTCTGCCCCCAGGACTGCCCTCCGGATGCGGAGGACTTCAGAGCCCAGCAGTGTTCAGCCTACAATGATGTTCAGTATCAGGGGCATTATTATGAGTGGCTTCCAGAGTACAATGATCCTGCTGCCCCCTGCGCGCTCAAGTGTCACGCACGGGGACAGAACTTGGTAGTGGAGCTGGCACCCAAGGTCTTGGATGGAACTCGTTGCAATGCTGACTCCTTGGACATGTGTATCAGCGGCATCTGTCAGGTGAGCCACACCTACTTCCTGTACCCCTGGTTCAAGGATGTGCCACGACCACTCTCAATTTTTCTTCTGCACTTTTGTTCACGCAGATGAAATATTGTCTTTGATCCTTTTAATGTAAAATTTTTTTAGGGAGTATTACCTGTAGCTTATGTTTTACTTATTTAAAATAGTGTAAATTTTGCCCGTGTAGAATCAAAAGATTGCAATATATGACTTGTGGTTTTTCTAGATCAGTGGTTCTCCAACTTGAAAGTGCATCGGAATCACATGAAGGACTTGTTAAAACACAGTGTTCTGGGCCCCAATGCCAGAATGTCTGATCCAGTCGGTCTGGGGTAGGGCCTGAAAATGTGCATTTCTAACAAATTCCCAGGAGATGCTGATGTTCCTGGCCCAGGGACCCCACTTCGAGAATCACTGCTTTGGAAGGCTAATATTGATAGATTCTCTGACCTTTCTTATTAAAACTAATTCATTGTTTTGGGTCTTTGGGCGCAATGACTTATATATTAATTAATTAGCATGAATGTGTTCCAGCAGGCTTTTCAGAGTGGTCTTTGAAGAGCTGCAGTGAGTGTGTCTGAGGTAAAAGCCCCCACTGCTTGTAATGGGTCTGAGGATTCAGGGCACTATGACAGGTTGCTGAGACAGTATGGGGATAGTAGGGAAAGGATAGGATTCCACCCCATTCCTTTGATCACTGGAAAAAAAATTGTAAACATAATGAATGCCTAGTATTCCATCTACCCTATTATGTTCATAACAAAAATGGTAGTAACAACAGCAAATGAACCTAACCATCTACTAAGTGTCAGACACTGCCAGGCATCTCTGACTTCATATGCTTAGATGAACCGTGGTCTTGTTCCTCAGACTAGTTTCTCCTTCCTACATCTTTTCATCTAGAAAATGGCTTCCAGTTGCTCAACACAAAACCCTGGAGTCATTCTTGATTCTTCTCTTTCAATCCACACATCTAATCCATTGTCAAGTCCTGTCAGTTCTACCTCCAAAGCCTCTTTTGAATCCACCATTTCTGTCTCCACTGATTTCCTTCCTAGTCTAAGCCCCGCATTAGCTCTGACCTAAACTACAATAGCCTCCTGTCCTGATCTCCCAGCTTCCAACACTGTCCCCATTTGATTCATTCTCCACACAGCAGCCAAAGTGATTGTCTTAAAGCCTAAATCAGAGTTTTTAACTCCTCCCACCAAAATCCCTAAATGGCTTGTCATTGCATTGATGATGACATCCAGGATCCTTGCCTACCTTTCCAGGCTCTTCCTGAACTCTTCTCTCCCCTTCCCCACCTTTTTAAAAAAGAACTTAAAACTTTTTAGGTTCAGAGCAAAATTGAGTGGAAGGTACTGATGTTTCCCATATACCCCCTGCCTGCACACATGCAGAGCCTCCACCATTTTCAACACTCCCCCACCAGAGTGGTACCTTTATTACAATTGATGAGCCTACATTGATGCATCATAGTCACCCAAAGTCCATAGTTTCCATTAGGGTCCACTCTTGGAGTTGGATATTCCATGGGTTTGGACAAAAGTATAATGACATGTATCTGTCATTGTGGTATCATACAGAATATTTTCTTTTTTTTTTTTTTTTTTACAACTTTATTGGAGTATAATTGCTGCACAATGGTGTATTAGTTTCTGCTTTATAACAAAGTGGATCAGTTATACATATACATCTGTTCCCATATCCCTTCCCTCATACAGAGTATTTTCACTCCCCTAAAAATCCTCTGTGTTCTGCCTACTCATCCCCCCAACTCTTAACCCCTGGTAACCACTGATCTTTTAACTTCCTCCATAGTTTTGTCTTTTCCAGAATGTCATATAGTTGGAATCATACAGTGTAGGCTTTTCAGATTGGCTTCTTTCACTTAGTAATATGCATCTAACTTTTCTCTATTTTTTTTATCACTTGATAGCTCATTTCTTTTTAGTGCTGAGTATTATTCCATTGTCAGGATGTGCCACATTTTATTTATTCATTCACCTACTGAAAGACATCTTGGTTGCTTCCAAGTTTCGGCAATTATGAATAAAGCTGCTATAAACATCATGTGCAGGTTTTTGTATGGACACAACTTTTCAATACATTTGGGTAAATACCAAGGAGTGTGATTGCTGTATGATGGTAAGAGTATGTTTATTTTTGTAAGAGAGTCTCAAACTGTCTTCCAAAGTGACTGCATTTTGCACTCCTACCAGCAATGAGTAAGAGTTACTGTCATTCCACATCACCTCCAGCATTTGGTGGTGTCATTGTTCCAGATTTTGGTCATTTTAATACGTATGTAGGGGAATCATATTGTTGTTTTAATTTGCAATTCCCTAATGACATGTAATGTTGAGCATCTTTTCTCATGCTTATTTATCACCTATATATCTTCTTTGATGTGGTGTCTGTTCAGGTCTTTTGCCCATTTTTTAATTGGGTTGCTTATTTTCTTATTGTTTAGAGTTATTTATATATTTTGGATAACCGTCCTTTATCAGATGTGTCTTTTGCAAATATTTTCTCTCAGTGTGACTTGTCTTCTTGTTCTCTTCACAGTGTCTTTTACAGACCAGAGGCTTTTGATTTTATTTTATTTTCATTTAGTTTTTTAAGGGTTTTTTTTTTTTTGATGTGGACATTTTTAAAGTCTTTATTGAATTTGTTACAATATTACTTCTGTTTCATGTTTGGGTTTTTTGGCTGCACAGCATGTGAGGTCTTAGCTCCCCAAACCTGTGGGGATCGAACCCGCAGCCCCTGCACTGGAAGGCGAAGTCTTAACCACTGGACCACCAGGGAAGTCCTGAGGCTTTTGATTTTAATGAAGTCCAGCTTATCAGTAATTTCTTCCAGTGATCATGCTTTTGGTGTTATATCTAAAAAGTCATCACCATAGCCACGGTCACCTAGGTTTTCTTCTAGGTTACCTTCTAGGAGTTTTATAGTTTTGTATTTTACATTTAGGTCTATGATCCATTTTGAATTAGTTTTTGTGAGGGATGTAAGTCTGTGTCTAGATTCATTTTTTTGCATGTGGATGTGCAGTTGTTCTCGCACCATTCATTGAAGAGACTATCTTTTTTTTCCATTGTATTGCCTTTGCTCCTTTGTCAAAGATCATTTGATTGTATTCATGTCAGTTGATTTCTGTGCTCTCTATTCCATTCCATTGATCTATTTGTCTATTCTTTTTCCAATACCATACCATCTTGATTACTTTGGCTTTATTCGTAAGCCTTGAAGTTGGGCAGTGTTAGTCCTCTGACACTGTTCTTCTCCTTCAGTATTGTGTTGACTGTTCTGGGTGTTTTCCCTCTTTATGTAAACTTTAGAATCAGTTTGTTAATATCCACAAAATAACTTTCTGGAATCAAGTTGGAAAGAGCTAACATCTTGATAATATTGAATCTTCCTATCCACAAAAAAGGAATGTTTCTCCATTTATTTAGTTCTTCTCAATGTTTTCCACCTGCTGGATCTATCCATTTTTGATAGAGGGGTATTGAAGTCTCCACCTGTAATAGTGGGTTCATCTACTTTTCCTTGCAGTTCTGTAGGTTTTTGCCTTATGTATTTTGGCATTCCATTGTTAGGCATATACACATTAAGAATTGTTATGTTTTCTTGGAGTATTGACACCTTTATCATTCATAAATGCCCTTGATAACTCCCCTTGCTCTGAAGTCTGCTCTGTCTGAAATTAATATACCTACCCCTGCTTTATTTTTATTAATGTTAGCATACTGTGTCTTTCTCCATCCCTTTACTTTTAATTTATAGATGCTTTTATATTTAAAGTGGGTTTCCTCAGACAACAGATAGTTGGATCTTGTTTTTTGATCTACTATGACATTCTCTGTCTTTTTAATTGGTACATTTAGACTCACTGCCATACCCCAGTACCCTGACAATGTCTGGCCCCATCAAAGGTCCTCACTTAAAAACTGGTTGAATAAATGAGTCTTATCTACTTGCAAATGCAGAGGCTTTTCATAACTCTTGGTCTTCCTTTCATTTCTCTCTCAGCCTCCAATCCTGAATTTTCTAGTTCAAGCTTGATATCCATTCTGGGAGATTCCACAAATTCCTCCAACACACCATCGGAATTCCTCCAATCCCCACCCCTTTTCAAATGAACTAGTATTGTTCTTTCCAGATCCACTAGTTATTCTAACTGCTATTTCTATTCATTTCTGCTTATGACACCACAATTCCCAGTGTTACCTTCCTGAATTCATATTGTAGTCACCAAGTGTATTTGCTTGCATGTCCTCTATCCCGGTACCTCTATCAAATCTCTCACATTTTACTCTTCTTTCCTCTCTCACTTTCACCTTTCTACCCCAAGACTAAACTGGTCAGTCTCCCTTGGTAGCCTAACCAATCTCTCTTCCTTTCTTTCCTACTCTTAAACCATCTTATTTGATGTTTGCTGTTGCTTAATCTTCCCTAAGGTCAGAGTTTACTACTTCATTTTTCTATCTCATATGCTGTCAGTGGTTTCCCTTTGTAACCACCAGTTAACTTTTGAGCTCTTCCACTAAATGATAATAATAGCTATTATTTGTCAGTGGAATTATGCTTTTTTGTTTTCCAAGTTTTTGACAATGAGTGTGTATTGCTCTTATAATGAAAAATAATTGTTACTAACAAACAATTTAATCTGGGCTAAAGAAGAGCAATGTGATCGAGGTAATGTTTTGACGCTGAGGTTTTGAAAAGTTGAGTAGAAGTTACATATATCAAGATGAGGAAGAGAATCCCAAGGACAAGGAATAGTGCTGGTGAAGAGGTGTGATAGTAGGTGTGTTTAAGCATCTTTGACTCATTCTGTAGAGCTGAGGTGAAAAATACCTGTGGGATAATGCTTGAAATTGAGGCAACAGATGTAGGTGGAAACCAATCATGAACTTATTCTGAAAGTTATAAGAAGAGAGGAGCCATTGAAGAATTTTATAAGAAATAGCTGAGTTGGGATTGTTTTTAGAAAGATCACTCAAGTGGCAATGTGGCAGATTATTTGGGAAAGACAGGGTTGGAGCAGATAAAAATAGGTCACGTTGGGGTAACAAGGGCTTAAAGTAAGGTGGAGGTAGGGTGACTGAAGAAGGGGAGACAAATTCTACAGATGAAAGAAGCAGATCTTTTAGGGCTGGATGTTTGATTGGATGTGGGAAAAAAAAGAGAGAGAAGTTGAGAATGATGTCTGGATTTCTGACATAGTAACTAAGTAGATGATGAGGCCCTTCACCAAGACAGAAAATACTGAGTGAGGACCAAGTATGTGGGGAAAAGATGATGAGCCTGCTGTGGATATCCAAGTTGATACATGAATCTAGAGCTTAGGAGAGAATTCTAGATGAGAAATATAGATCTGGGGGTCGTCCCATGGTTAAAGCTAATGTATGTCCTTAGGGACTGAATGAGAAGGGCAGATTCCCAAGGACAGAGTTCTGGCCCCATCATTTCAGGGGCAAGCATTGGAAGAGGTACACATGATGGAGACTACACAAAACAATCTTCTGTTTAATAGAAAACTGGGAGAAAACAAGATATGGGTGGGTGAGTGTTTAAGAAGGAAGTTGGCAGTGCCAAATACTTCAGAGAAGTCAAGCGGGAAAAGAACTGAAATATGCCTGCTTCATTTGGACCAAACAGAGATCATTGGTGACCTCAGCTTAAGCAGTCTCAATGACATGGTTGGAGTGAACACAGCTTGGTGCAGGATGTATTAGTTTCCTGTGACTGCTTATTGTCTCTGAGCCTTGGTCTCTTCAGTCTGTATAAAGGAGATGTTACTCTCTTTATAGGCCCTATTTTAAATTTGTTCTTTCATTAATCAACTATACTCCAATATAAAATAAAAAGTTAAAAAAAAAGAAATGGTATGGATATTGACTCTTTATCTTATGAGGTGTGGAGGGCTCAAGAACCTGTTACACTGATAATTACAGAATTGCCTGGAAAAATAAAAAGTATTCTCAAATAAGAAGGATAATCTGAAAGGATGACAAGTTACCCATAGAGTACCATTCATCATCCTTATTACCAAACATAAGAAAAACACTCTATGACATAAATCACAGCAAGATCTTTTTTGGTCCACCTCCTAGAGTAATGGAAATAAAAACAAAAATAAATAAATAGGACCTAATGAAACTTAAAATCTTTTGCACAGCAAAGGAAACCATAAACAAGATGAAAAGACAACCCTCAGACTGGGACAAAATATTTGCAAACAAAGCAACTGACAAAGGATTAATCTCCAAAATATACAAACAGCTTATGCAGCTCATATCAGAAAAACAAACAACCCAGTCAACAAATGGGCAGAAGACCTAAATAGACATTTCTCCAAAGAAGACATACAGATGGCCAAGAGGAACATGAAAAGATGCTCAACATCACTAATTATTAGAGAAATGCAAATCAAAACTACAGTGAAGTATCACCTCACCCCAGTCAGAAAGGCCATCATCAAATAATCTACAAACAGTAAATGCTGGAGAGGGTGTGGAGAAAAGGGGACTCTCTTGCACTATTGGTGGGAATGTAAATTGACACAGCCACTATGGAGAACAGTATGGAGGTTCCTTAAAAAACTAAAAGTAGAATTACCATATGACCCAGCAATCCCACTACTGGGCAAATACCCAGAGAAAACCATAATTCAAAAAGGCACATGCACCCCAGTGTTCATTTCAGCCCTGTTTACAATAGCCAGGTCATGGAAGCAACCTAAAGGCCCAGTGACAGCCGAATGGACAAAGAAGATGTGGTACATATATACAATGGAATATTATGCACCCATAAACAGGAACAAAATTGAGTCATTTGTAGAGACGTGGATGGACCTAGAGACTCTCATACAGAGTGAAGTAAGTCAGAAAAAGAAAAACAAATATCATATATTAAGGCATATATGTGGAATCTAGAAAAATGGTACAGATGAACCTGTTTGCAAGGCAGAAATAGAGACACAGATGTAGAGAACAAATATATGGACACCAAGGGGGGAAATGGGGGTGGGATGAATTGGGAGATTGGGATTGACATATATACAATAATATGTATAAAATAAATAACTAATGAGAATGTGCTGTATAGCACAGGGAACTCTACTTCACTTTGCTGTATAGTAGAAACTAACCCAACATTGTAAAGCAACTATACCCCAACTGAAAAAAAAAATGTATTGAGCAAAAAAAAAAAAAAAAAGAGAGAGAAAGAAAGAGTTGATTTTGCTGTTAAGGACAAATGTAAATAGATGGTTTTATAGGGATTTTTTAAATTTATAAGGCAGCATGAAAATAAGTACAACTAGTTTATGTGATACATTTAAAAAACATTAAAAATTCATTTAAAAAAAACTCAAAAAAAATAAATTCGTTCTTTCATGAACAACATTTCAGGAACCCAGCAGAACAGCTGTCACACAGGAGCCCTGTAGGCTACACTGGTTCTCTTTCCCTGGTTTCTCCTTGTGGGCACTGACCAGAGCTCCCTCTTATTTGTCTAAAGTGCATAGTTTGCTCCAGTAGTTTCCAAGGTTTGAAGGGGATTGCAGGATAAAGTTGGTTTTCAATGCCGAATTAGTTCCTTTAAAATGTGTGCTTCCTATCATGTTTCTGTGAGTCTAATGAGTAAGTGGATTCTTTGGGCAGTCATAGGTGATACCTTGCTGAAATCTGAGTGATCTTCTGGCAAAGGCTATTCAGGTCAAAAGAATTGCATGCCCTTCTTCAAAAGTGACTCAGACACTTCTAAGTTGAATTCAGTATCTTTCCTTCCACAGGACAATGTTCACATAAATTCCCTTTCCCATACAATGTGGCTGTGGCTGTCCACAGCCATTAGGATGGGAGAAAGTAAACTGTGATTCTCTCTGATTGCCTTAGGATCAGTGAACTGAGCCCTGATGTTCACTTGACAGAGACTACAGACAATTTTTGCAAGTGTGTTTACAGTTTGCTCATTTACATGACCCTGTCACCATGCTCCTGGGAAGAATCTACCATGAGTCTGAGCACAGCAGACAGCATGAGACAACAAAACACACTGAATGAAATTTGCTTCTGCTTTGGAGGTCTGATTTTTATCAGAAACAGGACCTGGTTGGAACCAGATCTTCAGAGCAAGTCTGATTTATCATTCACATTTATTGAATTCCTTGACAACTGTGTAAATGAAGAAAATCACTTTGTATTTCTAGTAAAAATAATAGCATCTAACCCTTACTGGGTGCCTACAAGGTGTCAGGCATTGTCTAAGCACTTTACTGTGTTAGCTTATCGTACACTATGAAGCTGGGATAGTCATTATCCCCACTCTGTCTATAAGGAAACTGGAATTTGAAGAGGCTAAGTCATTTGCCCAGACGGCACAGCCAGAAAATGGTAGAGCTGGAATCTGAACCCAGGAAACCGAATTCCAAAATCTGTTTTCTTAACCATGGCGCTATACTGATGATATTTGTATGTTTTTTATTGCTACAAATATAGCCAAATTTTCTAACTGGAAGTAAGATGTGATTCTAGTAGACAGCAGTCAGCACGATAGGTGAGTGATGCTTAGACAGTTTAGTACAGAGGCTGAAACTCAAATATCTACCCTCCACTCTGGAAGAAAACTGCTCAAGTCTAGTCATAGTGAGTGATGAGGGCTGTCGTGAGCTGGAGAATACATATCTGCTCATTAATATGCTCGAGGGGGCAACCGTGTATAAACATGTCAGAGTTTTCATTTGTCAACAGGAGCCAGAAATCTGGATTTTAATGTGAAATGGCCAGTTTCAAACAACCCTTTGATGTTAATGACCCTGCTCTATGCATTAATAGTTAAATAGTACTTCAGTATAATACAGGCTAGGTTTTTCCTTCAGTAACCAACACCCCCTGAAGCTCTGTGGCTTAAAACAATTAAAGGTGACTTTTAGCTCACGCTGCTTGGCCAACGTGGGTCAGCAGGAGTCTTTGCTCTTGAACGTCTCAGAGACCCAGACTGAGGGAGGCTTTATTGGAACACGTTTTGCATAATAACTACAGCAGTGAGAAGGGGAATGTGTGACTCACACACTGACCCTTGAAGCTTCTTACAGAAGTGACACAAACACTTAGACTCATATTTCGTTGGCCAAAGACAGTCAATGACCACACTTAAATTTCTAAGGGGGTGGGGAAGTGCAGTCCTCCATGGGCTGGAGAAGCTAAATATTTATGAAGATTCCTAATGATTACCATAGCTCCATATCCTCTGATTTTTCAGGCAGGAATGTTAGAATTTTTTGTAAGGTAGAATCCAATTTTCAGAGATCTCAAGCAGAAGTTGACTCAAAAAATTCTTTGCTTCTTGAAGGATTATATTTGACTGAGCTGGAAAATTCATGTTTTGCTTCATATGGAGTAACGACCCTTATTTGAACACTGACTTCTATGAGCTGATTAAGAAATCATATGCCAGAACTATGAAATAATCCTTAGCTGAAGTGATGATTTATATATGTGTATTTATTCCCCAAAGCACTGCTCATATATCTTAATTTTTTGTTTATATTATCCCCTATCTTGTATAACTTGTCTCATTAACTACACTGTAGAATATAAATCTTGTCTTACTAATTTATACTCTGTAGTGCCTGGCTCTATAGAAATTGGTTATATATGGATGTTAATAAATTTTATTGCTATGTTTATCGATTAGCGGTTTTTAAATCATTACCACTAGAGATCTTGACTTCAGGAAAAGTCACAGAAGTTGAAAATACTTGAGGCAATTCTTAGAAAGTTGCTCAGTGTTCATTAGGATGTGAAGTGAGAGCCAAAATTCAGTAGTCCCTCAAATTCAAGGGCAGTTCTGGCTTATACCCTATGAATCACAAGGCAACCAGAACTTCTTTTCAGATATTATTTTTCTGTGATGTTTTCACATGCTTATTTTTGGCTGTAATATTTGGATGAACTGTAGCTTTAAAAATTATGAAATACATGTCAGTGCTCAGGGGAGTATTCGATTGCCCAGGGTCTTGCAAGGCTCTAAACACTCTTCAAAACAAGCCCGTCCTAGCTCCTAAACCCACACCCTTCCTGGATGACCAGACAAAGGGTGATTCTCTTCTCATGAAATGCAAAGTGCTCAGGGACACGGATGTGTGAGGACAGAGCTTGGCCTAGGAACAGTGTTTTATAATTTGATGGTAGAATTACTACCCTTTGAGAAAGTTGCATGAACACAAGTTACTCACTGATTGAATCTCAACCACGCAAGTGTGTTTCCAGAATCAATCACTCTTAAGTTATTCCACATGTACTTGTAAATATTAACATAATGGCCTGTGTAGCTGGGTTCACTGTTGTCCGTCTGCCGATACTAAAGGTGAGGAAGGTATAGCATAGTGTTAGGATTCTGCTGTCAGATGAGCTGGGTTTTAAAACAATACACTAGTTGTGTAATGTAGGAAAGTCATATAACCTCAGTGACACTCACATGCCTTATTTGTAAAATAGAGATAGAAGGTATCAGAAGGTTGCTATGAAGATTAAATGAAATAATGTGTATAACATATTTAGCATAATGCCAGTTACGTGGTAAGCATTCAATAAAAATCAACTATTATTATTAATATTTTACTATTATCTTTATAAAAATCATATAATCAGGATGAAAGGGTCTCAAAGGATTCAGCTGCTCATCAAATAATTTAATCCCCACTCCAATATTCCTGCCAAAAAGTCTCCTACCTAGCCCATGGTTGAATATTTATTGTTGGATAACTCTGATTTTAAAAACTTTCTCATATTGAACTAAATTATGCCTAAACCTGTAGCTTTCACCGTTTGAAAATACACAGAACGAATGTAAACCCTTTCTTCATGACAGCCCTTTGTGAATTTGAAAATATCTCTAATCATAGGCTTTTCCTTAAACTTCCTTGGAACTTGTCCTACCTCTCCCTGAAACTTTCATTTGATCTTTTTCCTTCCCTTCAGCACCAACATTTTGGAAAGAATAGTCTATAGATGTGGTTCCAACTTTGTCCTGTTTTATATTCTCTTCAACACCTTGGATACAAAATCTGATCCAGCAGTTCTCCAAACCGAAGCATAGGGGCTCAACCCAGCAGTCAAAACAAAAGGAAAAACAGAGAGAGATTAAAGGGGCTCTCTTTTGATGAGCCCTTTGAGTATTCTAATCACTGTACTAAGAGTTTCACATATATTTTCTCATTTCATTCTTAGTAGACCCTACGTGGAGTATGTATTATTGACCCTATTTTACTCTTGAGGAAAATGAGTCTCCTAGAGTTTGAATTGTTCAGCACCCTGCAGCTTGAAAGGGGTGGTAGGACAGGGCAGGTTTTGTAAGTGGGCTGTTTGCCTCTAAGGTCTCTGCACTTACACACCAGGCATATAAATACAAATAAAGTTGAATGTGTATGCAGAGGTAGAGATGGACCAGCTCATCAGTTAATATTATTGGGTGCACATCATGTAAAAGACGTATTTGTAAAATAAAAAGAAATATAAGACATAGCCCTTTTTCTCATACAAGGAAGCTCACAGTCTAGCAAATACACACACACAACTCACAAAAGCAGTAATTCACAAAAGACTGAAGGATATCAGTATACGCATATTCTATGAGATAGCTCTCTCAATTCCTTCCTTATATTTTAAAAATTGTTTATAAAAGTTTTTATAAAGATTGTGTATATATACACACACATATATATATAATGACATACAGGTAGAGATAGGTATAGGTATAGATAATGATAAACAGAAGGAAATGCAAAGATACAAATACAGAATATAGAGAGATATGGATATATCATCAATATTAAGATGCAGGTATAGATTGAGATTAAAAACAGAAAAAAAAATTAAAATAAAACTATGGACCAGAAGGATATACATCAACTTCAGAATAGTGGTCATTTGGGGGAAGAAATGAGAGAATAGGACTAGGGTAGGGATAGAAAGAGAGGGAAGGGGTGGGAAAGAGGAGAGAGGAAATATCTGTGATGTTCCATTCATTTTATGTACATAAAATATCTGAATAAAATTATAAATAAAACACTAAGAGCGGGAGTGTCAAGGGGCAGTCTCAAGTCTTTTTTAATTCTTTGGCCTTTGGAGAAGAATCATATAAATGACAGGGTACTGTCAAGCTTTATATATTATTATATCTTTTAAAAACTATATTCTCATAAGAGAGCCAACTCGTACATTTAAGAAGGATAACACCATAAATACGGTTTCTGACATACAGAAGGTCTCACATCCCCGTATCTCTACCCGCTCCTGACCGCCGTGCTTCTGTCTCTCTGCAGGCAGTGGGCTGCGACCGGCAACTGGGGAGCAACGCCAAGGAAGACAACTGTGGCGTCTGTGCTGGTGACGGCGCCACCTGCAGGCTGGTGCGGGGACAATCAAAGTCACACGTTTCTCCTGAAAAAAGTAGGTTTTAAACCCGATACGATGTTACCATAAAACATGTGCTTTAGACCGTCTGATACTAGAATAACATTTTCCTAATGCTGAGCTTTTTCGTTGGAAAGAACTTTTGACCCGTGTTCTAAAAGACAAATTTCTTCCAAAAAGTGTAGTATATCAAATTCTTATTCCCATTACCTCTTTTTTTTTTTAAAGATTTTTTTTGATATGGACCACTTTTAAAGTCTTCATTGACTTTGTTACAGTATTGCTTCTGTTTTATGTTTTGGTCTTTTGGCCAGAAGACATGTGAGATCTTAGCTCCCCCACCAGGGATTGAACCCATACCTCCTGCATTGGAAGGCGAAGTCTTAACTACTGGACTGCCAGGGAAGTCCCTATTCCAATTACCTCTTCTAAGACTACCTGTTTCTTTGAACATATGCCAATACAGAATATAACTGTTTTTTTTAATTTGCTGATTTTTTAAGGTAAACTATAAGTCATTATTTTTTCTGCCCCCCTCTGATTGCTAACAGGGTAGAAAATATTGTCATGCATTTTTTGCCCATTTATACTTCTTCATGTTTCAATTAGCTGCTGAAGTCATTTACTCTTTTTCCTATTTGGATGGTGATCTTTTCCTTACTTGTATCATGAATATATACTATTTGTTTGTCTGTTGTACCTATTTCTAATGTTCTCTGTTTGTCATTTGACTTTCAATATTGTTTGTGTTTGTAGAATCAGTAGTTTCTAAGTTCTACATATTCAGACTTTTCCATCTTTTAAGTTCAATAATATCTGCTTAAATTTTTTTTAAAAAAATTTTGGGGTCAGTCAACTTTTTCTGTAAAGGGCCAGAGAGTAAATATTTTAGGGCTTTTCAGCCCATATGGTTTCTGTCTCAACTACTCAACACTGTGCTGTTGCCAGGCAAAAGCAGCCACAGACAACCCGTGAACCAATGGGCACAGCTGTGTTCCAATAAAACTTTATTTACAAAAACTAGCCTGCAGGCTGAATTTGACCCTCAGGTTGTAGTTTGCTGACCCTTGCCTTAAAGGGAAAAAATCATACATGTGCGCCTTCTGCCAGTGCTTTTTTTGTGTGTTCCTACTTTATTTTAGTTTTTATAAATTTATAAATTTATTTATTTATTTTTGGCTGTGTTGGGTCTTTGTTGCCGCGTGCGGGCTTTCTCTAGTTGTGGCGAGAGGGGGCTACTCTTTGTTGTGGTGCGCGGGCTTCTCACTGTGGTGGCTTCTCTTTTTGAGGAGCACGGACTCTAGGTGCGTGGGCTTCAGTAGTTGTGGCTCGCGGATTCTAGAGTGCAGGCTCAGTAGTTGTGGCGCATGGGCTTAGTTGCTGTGCTGCGCGTGGGTTCTTCCTGGACCAGGGATCTGACCCGTGTCCCCTGCATTGGTAGGTGGATTCTTAACCACTGCGCCACAAAGGAAGTTCCTGTGTGTTCCTACTTTAAACTCTTTTATTTCTTCGTGTTTATTTGGATGTAACTTATGAAATAGGGATTTTACTTATTCTTCCAAAATAGGGAGAACCTTACAGGAGGGGTGGAAGGTGGGGAGGATTCTCCAGGCAGAGGAAACACAAAGTCATGGTGTGACCCTAGAGGGAAGCCTGGACTTTGTTGAGGAACTACTAGGATTACACATTGGTTAGGGTGGGGGAATAAGACAGAAGGCAACCATAAAGGCCTTCATCATTGTGCTTCACATTTCAGGTTAAATGGAGTCATTGAAGCCATTTAGGCAGTGGAGTGGCATGGTTAGATTTGTGTTTTAATGAAATAATTCTGGCTGCATGTGGAGGTGAGCCAGGAAGCAAGGAGTCTAAGCAGGATGCTGTTTTTAAATACTCCAGGGTGTTTGAAATAATGAGGCCTTGGTCGGGAGTAGTGTGGTGGGAGAGGCAGAGGAAGAAACAGATGAGAGAGAGATTTAGGAGAGTCAGTGGAGTTTGATAATTCTTTGAATGAAGACTGTAAGAGAGAAAAAAAAGGTAGGATGTTGCAGATTTTCCAGCTTGAGCAGCTGGGTGGATTTATTTGCTGTTCATCAGGGTAAGGAATGCATGGAGAGGAGATGCATATCAAAGATAAATGTTCATATACACATGTTCCCATTTCTCTTCCCTCCTGCGTCTCCCTCCCTCCCACCCTCCATATCCCACCCCTCTAGGCGGAACATGTGTATGTGTATAACTGATTCACTTTGTTATAAAGCAGAAACTAACACACCATTGTAAAGCAATTATACTCCAATAAAGATGTTAAAAAAAAAGATAAACGTTCACCTCCTTGGGTTTTTCTTCTTTCCCGAAATTTGGCCCCTTAAGTATTCAGTGCCTTGGTACCTATCTGATACCTTCAAACAGATGTTGATTGTCTTTGGAGTGGAAGAGTTGATCTGAAACATGATAGTCCATTGTTGCTAGTGGCAAAATCCCCATCTTGGTGGTCTTTAGCTATAAATTAGCCGAGTCTCTCCAAAGAGAGTATATAGAATATATCAGGAAGTCATGACAATTTAGCCAGGGAAAAAGTTTAAGGGAATTCAAGTGAAAAGATAATGAAAAGAGTAGGTAAACTCAGAACTTAGCCAAAGCAGTATGGAAGCTGAAGGAATAAGTAATTCCAAAAAGGAGGTAATAGTTGGCCATGTTAAATGCTGTTTTGAGGTAAGCTGGAATTAAGGTCCAAAAATTTCTCTTTGGCAATTTGAAGCCAAATTTGTGACCTTCGCAAGAGTGGTTTCAACGAACTTCTGGCTGAAACCAAAGCCTGAATGCAGTGGGTTTAGGAGTGAACAGAAGGTGAGAGAATGTATCAAGGGAAGGCTTTTCCCAGGAATAAAGGAGGGGTACACACCCACACCATGTCAAGAACTGGATAACTACAGGCACCCTTGAGAAATTAACTGTGTTCCAATACAGTGTTTTGTCTTTTTTTTTTTCAACTCTGTTCATTAGGAGGTAGAGTCAGCTGCTTAAGAGTGAGGGGTCTAAAACAAATTCACAAATGGGGATAATAATTATGCTCAGCTCTTAGGGTCATTGTGAGGATCAAATTGGACTATATAAGAAAAAAATGTGTGACACATAGTTAACACTGGCTGAAGGATAAAGAAGATGAGGCAGATGACCCTACTCTCCAGCCATCCTTTTCTTCATTGGAAGCTGTGATCTCTACATCACTTCCATCTTCTTTAGGATAAAACATTGGCAAAGGGATTAACAGTAGAAAAAACAAAATTTTAAGTACAACAAAATATCTGTGCAAGCTTTGGGAATAGTTGTAGCAGGAGGGTGCTTAGTGACTTGAGAAACAGGTTTAATATTCTTTCATTGCAAACAATACTATCATATAAATTGTCTGTTGCAGACAATAAGCACGAGTGGGTGTTTTGTGAGCTAATACTATGGTGCCAAGGAATTATAAAAAGATTTCAGGCTCCCTAAAATCTAAATAAAAAATAAATAAATAATATATAAAATAGATTAAAAACATAAAACAAATTCACAGATGTAGAAAACAAACCTGTGGTTACCAAAGGGTGGGGGACGAATTAGGAGTTTGGGGTTAACAGATACAAACTACTATATATAAAACAGATAAGCAACAAGGATATACTGTATAGCACAGGGAATGATACCCAATATCTTGTAATAACCTGTAATGGAATATAATCTGCAAAAATACTGAGTCAAGATGCTGTATACCTGAAACTAACACAGTATTGTAAATCAACTATATTTCAATAAAAAAAGAAAAGAGTGAGGGCTATCAGGGACTCGAGAGTGCTCCCATCAAGGAAAGGAGGATAAGGCACTCATCAAAGACAGTAAGGAGGGGAATTCCCAGCGAGACTCTGTGCTCTCACTGCTGGGGCCCGGGTTCAATCCCTGGCCGGTGAACTAAGATCCCACACGCCACGCAGCACAGCCAAAAAAAAAAAAAAAAAAAGACAGTAATGAAGTGGAGGAGTAGCTGCAAGGGGGCCTAGGTGAGATTGGAAGCCATGAGATACATGGGCTTCCTGAAGGAGCTGGCTTTGAGTGGTGGGGTACCAGTGAGAGATGCATTCTATGGCAATTCACAGAAGACCCAACTTATAGATACAGGAGTTTACATATCTCTTCTAACAAGAAGTTTGGAGCTGGCAGTCAAGTCTGGGGAAGCTGTTTTACTATGTTTTTGAGGAACCAGGCTCCTGTCTCTCCTTCACCAGCTTAGAGTATGGCTTTCACCTGGGGTTGCTAAGTCACTATTAAATACTCAGACAACACATCCACACAGCAGATGAGAAAGAAGAAGGTGGTGCAAAAGGCATTCTTTTAATACTGTGCCCTTTAGTCAGGAAAGGAAGTCTTCCTCAGGGAGTTTTGCCTTGCTGACCAGAACTGTGGCATATGACACACTGGCTTCTAAGGAGCTGGAAAACCAAGTATATCACATTCCATCCATTCTGTTATTAGTAATATTGATCTAATGCTTTATAATTCCCAACATTCTCTTCAGGCATATCATTTAATTCCACCGGCCCCCTTACATTGTGGTTTTGACATTGTCTGACCCATTTTACAGGTGAGAAAACTAAGGAATAGAGAAGTTAAGGAATATGGTTAAGAAATTGGAGTCTGGGGCCAGATTGCCTGGGTTTAAATCCTGGGCCTGTTGTTTACTAGCTCTGTAAACAGAGCAAGTTTTTGAACTTTTCTGTGTATCTTGACTTTCTCATTTTAAACTGGGAACAGCAGTTGTACTGCCTTTGTGGAGTTATTGTCAGGATTAAATAACTCAGTCATGCCGAGCATTCCAAATAGTGTCTGGCACCTAGAGAGAGCTCAGTAAATGCTAGCAATATTTTTATTAGAAATATTGCTCATATGGGTACCAAAGGATGTCACACCTCTAACATAACATTAAATGTAAACAGATTTCAAAATCAACACTTGGTCCGCCGGGGCTTTGTTTTTGAGAGAGCTACTGATGGGTGTGGAGGAAAGTCTTGTCAAAGGTGTCAAAACACAGTGAATAGTACGAGAAACCAAAGATAGAGGAAAGAATAAGATCCAGAGGAAGACAGTGAAGAACCAGGCAGGGCTGTGAAGAGTTAACTAGGACAGCTTTGGAATGAGAGGACTAATGGGGAAAAATCTTCACCAGCTCAGGCCTTGGGGAAGTGCCTGCAGTTACTGTTGGCTTTAAAAAGTGTGGAAATCTTGGGCTTCCCTGGTGGCGCAGTGGTTGAGAGTCCGCCTGCTGATGCAGGGGACATGGGTTTGTGACCCAGCCTGGGAAGATCCCACATGCCGTGGAGCGGCTGGGCACAACGGTGAGAGGCCCGCGTACCGCAAAAACAAAAACAAACAAAAAAAAAAGTGTGGAAATCTCATCAGAAAGGATGTCATCTTGTCAGGGTCTGAGAGAGGTTAGAAATTGAGAAAATTCTAATTGAACCAGAGTAGAAGCTGAGTGAAATTGGGTCAAGAAACCAGTCTTTATGGAGAAGTTTGTGGAGGAGGCCCTGGGGTGGGAGGGGATGGGATGGGGGCTGTGCTGGCTGAAAGGGGCTTTTACCTGCTTGACTGCATCGTTCCTCACTCTTGATAAGGTACTTCGTATCCTCTCTCTCTCTCTCATTGAATTCCAGCTTTGGGATTATAGATCCTTTTGAGAATCTATTGATAATTATGCATTTTCTCTCCAGAAAAATGCATGTGTCCCCATAAGCCCCAAATTTGCCATTCCGATGTTTTTGAAGGGGTCTCAGACCCCTGATGCCAGTTCAGGACAATCCAGGAGAAAGGCCCCTAAAAATCTGATATTTTTGATTAATTTCTGCAAAGGAAGAGCAGCTGGAGCTCACAGACAGATCCCTGAATGCAGTGAGGAGAGCTATGCGGTGAGAGCTGGGGGCATCCCGCCCGCGGCTGACAGAGTCTTCAGGCTCTTTATGCCTGTGCTGGGGCTGAGGCTAAACTTAGCAAAGATGCCTGCCTGTGTGAAGACTCGGTGCTTCTCATCCTCGCTTTTCCTTACGGCCCCTTCATGTCTGTTGCTGCTCTGAATCTGGCCAGCTGAAGCTGTTTTTGGCCGGGGTTTTCCATGGGCCATATGGAAGCACTTCCCTATAATCGTGCTTTGTGTGAAAGAAATGTGGGAAACGAAGCCACGTCAATCCCTAAGTGTGCATCACCAGACCTGTGGGGTCCACCAGGCTCCTCTGTCCTCACCTTGCCAAGCAATCATTCCGATCTTCCCCGGGACTTACACTGAAGGAGGCCGTGGCCGGGAGACGCTATTGGCACAGCCCTGCTCTGGAGAAAGAGCACAGGGTTGCTCAGGGGCCCTCGTTTCCATCCTGCAGGGAGGCAGATTCAAGGTGTAAGAGCCTGGAGCCAAAAGCTTTGCTATGAGAAATACCAGAAATTAATCCACATACAGCATGCATATTTCCTGTTCATAGGCAGAAGGAGAGAGACTGAACTAACAACTGGCATCAATAACTTCGGCTGTTGGAACAGGGAACTGGAAGCTACTCAGTTTTTAAAGAGGGAAAACTCTAAAAACAGCAACACCCCTATTTGGAGCATCTTGATTTGGTACTTAGGGACTCACTTGTTTTTCCAGGTTTGCCCATTATTTTGGTCTTGTCCACACAAGGGCATGCACCCATGAGACAAATAAATAAGCTCAGCTTGTCTGATATGAGCTGTTTATGTAGTTGACCCTTGAACAACACGGGTTTGAACTACATGGTTTTGGATTTTCTTCAGCAGTAAATACTACACGACTAAATGATCTGTGGTGGGTTGGACCCACCCCCTCAGAACTGCGAATGGATATGAGGAACTGGGTATACGGAGGGCCAACTGTAAGTTATACTCAGTTTTTTTTTTTTTCTTTTTTTTCGCCGCACTGTGTGGCATGCAGGATCTTAGTTCCCCGTCCAGGGATTGAACCTGTGCCCCCTGCATTGAGAGCACGGAATCTTAACCAGTGGACTGCCAGGGAAGTCCCTATACTCGGATTTTTGACTGGAGGGGGTTGTCGCTCCTAACCCCCGCGTTGTTCAAGGGTCAACTGTACATTTTTCCCTGGTGGCAACTAAGCCTATTGATACAGTGATGCCTAAGGCTGAGCTGGAACACCAGCATTATGCTCAACTTTGGACATTGTGAAGATAACCACACCTTCTTACAAAGCATCCCTGTGTACTCCTGACAGATACAGCATCCTGGGCTAGGCGGACTGTGGGGCTGCCTCACAGGGTAATTCTCACAAGGTTTTCTCTTCATACACTCTTCATTTCTCCTTTGACTGTCATTTCCAAAGATAATCTGTGCATTTAACTTATTCCATAACAAAGAAGACTGTATTGGCTTGCTGACATGCTAAACAGATTGGTTTCCCTTCCTCCTGCCTTCTTATTTCATTTTTTCTGCCTCCTTATTCATCTTTCTTGGGCAAGATTCTGATGGATAAAACTCTTATGCTAGAACTGTGTGTGGGAAAAGAATATTCAAACCAAAGACCCTGTTCATTTTATTTATTTTTGACTTTTTTACTTTTTTTAAATATTTCTTGGCCACGCCGCACAGCTTGTGGGATCTTAGCTCCCCGACCAGGGATCGAACCCGCACCGCCTGCATGGAAGTGCAGAGTCTTAACCACTGGACCACCAGGGAAGTCCCAGACCCTGTTCGTTTTAATAGGATGTTTCCCCATTTAATTCACGAGAGAGAGCATGGCATGGAAGAAGATCCCAAGACTGAAAATCTAGAGCCCTGGGCTTTCGCCCTTGCCTTGCTCTCTCCCATGTTTTTATGCTTCTCCTATGTCCTCTGCATGAAAAAAAAACAAGAGGAAAATGACATGCAGGTGCTGTTGAGAAAGAGTGTTATTGAGGCTGATTTTCACAGAGTAGCCGGACTGACCAGGAACTCCCCAGCTTAATACCTCTTTGTGAATTGCCTTTAGTTTTACACTTATAATAAAATCCATACCCCTTTCCATGACTTTCAAAGTCTTGTGGATCTGGCTCTTACGTTATGTCATGTGTACCATTTTTTTGCCCCTCACTCACTAATCTCCAGTTATACTGACTTTCTGGATGATTTTAGAATGCCAGGTGCCCTTTTCCTCCATGGCTTTTGCATCGACCAATCCCTGAGCCTGGAACATGCTTCTCCCAGCTCTTAACTGGGCTACCTCTTTTTCAACCTTGAGCTCAAGTGTCATCTCCTCAGAGAGGTTTTCTTTGACCAATCCACCTAAAGTCAGCCCTTCTCTTTTCTATTTCCTTCTTAGCCTTTATTGCAAGAAGTAACTATTTCATTTACAGTTGTCTCTTAAATAACATGGGTTTGAACTGCGCAGCTCCACTTATACGTGGATTTTTTTCAATAGTAAAGACTACAGTACTATATGATTCTCAGTTGGGTGAATCCCCAGATGTGGAGCCTTGGATACAGAGGAAACACGGATACGGAGAGCCGACTATAAATTATACGTGGATTTTCAACTGCGTGGAGGTTCAGTGCCCTTAACCCCCGTGTTGTTCAAGGGACAATTGTATTTATTTGTTTAATTGGTCTCTCCTACTAGTCAGGCATTGCAAAAGCAGACAACACGTCTGTGATTTTCACCATTTTATTCCTAGTGCTTGTATAGTACTGAGCACGTCACAGGAGCTCAATAACTGTTGCACGAATGAATACAGGCTCTTTGCTGGAGACAACTCTGCTTCCTATTATGTTTTCAGTGAGACTAAATAATATTGTGCAACAGAACTGGACTGGAAGCCAAAGACTAGGGTAATAACCCCTGCTTGGCCACTATCTGTGATCTTAGGCAAGATCACAGGAACTTTGGCTTTTTCATCTGTGTCCTGAGACTGTTAGCACAGATGATTTCTAAGACATCTTTTATTTCTGAAAGTCTATTAAATATATTTGTAATTTATTCCTTATTTTCAAACACAGAGATCTTGGGATTAAATGGAGGTTAAAGAAGTAAGTCCTAGGATCTCATATGAAGAATTTTCCAAAGCTTTAATGAAAAGATTCCACAGAGATGGCTTGTCTTCTTAAAGAGCGCAGGAGATTTTACATATTTATATTTGTTTACACAGCCTTCTTGGCCCCAAATTCCCTGTCTTTGGTGATAAGGATGCCTTCTACCCACCCTGGTACAGGGAGGGTCCCTTCCCCTGAGATTTATCTCCTGCTTTCCTCCAGTGGAGGGTCAGAGTGTCCTTCTTGTGCTTGCTGTTTCTCAAGTACCTTTAATTCAAAATAATCAGTATGCCAAAGTGGCATATTTTGGGGTGACATATTCTGAACTTCTACATCCCATTACAGAGTCAGAAGGCAAATGACCATTTAGTCCTCACCAGGCTCTTGATTTCTTAGATGCAGTCTGAGGGCAGAAAAGAACTGTTACACTAGGATGCTGGGGAACATCTGGACAGAAAGATGTTGTTAGATGCTGTATGTAACGTAGCCCCCTCTGCTGCATGTTATTCAAAGCTAGTCCTGGAAACGAGCACCAAAGCATACACTGTTAGGCACTCGGCCTGTTACCATGCTCTTTTGGGGTAAAGGCATTTTAAGCCCTTAAAGAGATATACCTCCAGGTTGTTTCTACAGAGACACCAGGGCTAATAGCTAAGGACACTCATTTGCAGATTCAGCAATAAGAGACATCCATGATGTAGCACATGAGCAGCTCAGGGTAGGGGTAGGGATGTCATCGCAGGGCAGGTGTAGGTATGGGAATCGATTTTCAGCGTGCAGCCGGTTGCTCTCACCAAGTCAAATCCCTGCCGTGTCCCTTCTCTACTTTTGAAAAGACGGTTGTTAATTTCTGATTTTTACTTTGCCCATCTTTGTTCCATGGCACGTCTCATTTATCCCACCTCTGTGTCAAAAGGCAGTATGTGGATAGTCCTTCAGCTTCAGAATCCGTGTAGCCACACACTGGCTTTCCCTTCTTTTGCCCCCTCAGTCCCCCACCACATCCACAGAGGGACCGATAGACTCAAATCAAACTTGGCTGCCCTAATTTGGAAAGTTGTCAGCCCCTGTTCTACACAATGTCGTTTTAGGTTAAATGATGCCAAGTGGTTACGGGTGTGTACGAGCATTAATAAACACCATTTTTGTGTTTATATGTTTTTCATTTTACAAAATGAATGCTTTCACGCCCATTATCTCGCTTTAAAGGAAAATAAGTATTATTTTTCCATTTTTTCCATAGGGTTATTATTATTATTAGCATTAACATTTATTCAGGTACTTTTCTTCCTCTTTTAAAAAATAACTCCTTTGTTTTTTGGGAATGGAGAGGAGATTGGAGGGTGTGTGTGTGTGTGTTTGAGCCTAAAAAAGCTGAAGAAGATAAATGCAGGGTCAAGAAAGTAACAGGAAATATGCGTGACCGAAAGTTTTGTTCGGCAAAATACCCAACCAGATTTTAAAAATCAAAAAAACAAAAACCAGGAATGGAAAAGTGGAAATGAGGTTGTTAAAGTGAGAGTAATAAAAGAGTCTGTCTCTTTTCTTGTGTTACCACGGAATGTGTGTATTTAGGTTGGTGTAGTTCTAGTTTGACTTTATAGTGAAAATAAGTGATCTGGTATAAATTACAGTCCTTCTGGGCTGAAACTGATGTTTATTGATTAGTTAATATTGTGTGGACAATTTATTTCCTGTACATCTTGCTACTTAGCAAAACTGTGATTCTGCGGCAGGAAATGAGACATAGAAAAAATATGATGGAACAGCTGGACTTGAGCATTTATGTGTGGGAGGGAAGTTAGTGGAAGCAAACTTAGTAGATCCTTGAGTCAGCCCAGTGATTGCGAAATCAAATAAGTGAAACCCATAAAATCAAAGTCTGTAAAGAATATACTTGTGATGGGACAGTTTGGGTTTATACAATTATAACTTGGTCTCAACAGTAGAAAAGTTGAGTGCAGTTTTTGGTTCTGACCCCAGCCCTACTAATTAGGAAGTCTGTGATCTTGGGCAAGTCACTTAAACTTGCAAAACTTCAGTTTTCTTTATTGTAGGAATGGGTTTTTACTAGAACAAAGGAGGCATTTATCTCAGGTTACCTAGGATTGTGCCTGGGGGCATAGTATGTGCTCAGCGTGGTTTTAATAACTTTTACTTACCCAGTCCTACTGGTGGTTAAGTTCTCTTCTAAGCCCTTTGCGTGTATTATGTTATTAAATCCTCTCAACAACCCCTTGAAACAAGTATTCTTATTATCCTCAATCTACAGATGTAACTGAGACACAGGGAAGGTAGGGACTTGCCCAAAGTCATACAGCCATTGTAAGTGGCGGAGCTGGTATTCCAATCCAGGTTGTCTGGCTCCAGGGTCTGTGATCTTAACCACGATTCCATATTGACTCTCCCAGTAGTTTGTAGAGTAAAAATAATGCAAATGACATTAAAATTGTGATGAGAAGAAGCCCTGGAAGATGGCACAGTGAGTAGCAGTATCAAGGATCTCTTACCCCAAATTTCAATGAAAAAATGTTGAAATAGTTCCAAATAATGAAGGTGTTCCCCAGGAACCAGTTCCCAACACCACCACCAAATCTGGGTGTTCCCAGATGTGGACTTGCTGTTATGAACATCGTAGGATGGGGTAGAGAAGAAGCCTTCCTCCATCTGGTATGTTCTCAACCATTGGATTCTACACCATTAGAAAGTATAATATTTTAAAGCAGCCTCAGAATCAGACCTGATTGGTGGCCTCATATGCAAACTTGTGAGAGGAGGTTTTAAGTGGTCTATACTTAACCTGTCCTGAAGCACAAGAAGCAGCTTGCTCCTATGAGGTCTGGGTCTAGCTCCAGACTGAGGGGGGATTAACCTGGAGGCCATTTGTCTGGGGCTTAAAAGTGTCCCATTGTAACAGGGGAGACAAGGAAAGCATGATAGCAGTATTTATATCAGAACTAGTAGAATCTCAGACAAAAAAAAATCAAAGAGGAGTATTTTATAGCCACCAATAATCAAAAAACAGTCTTAAAAATTTGTGAATACCATTACATCAAAATGTATAAAGAAAACAAAGCCCTATAGGTCTGTAAGAAGAAATTGAAGCAAATAAAACTGCTATGAAAGACTTGAACACACTTCAGTCAGTAGGAGCTGCACAGCAGTATTAGTAATGTTACATTAACAGGTATTATTGAGCATTGAATTTTGGCAGAATGTAATGTCTTTTCAAGCATTTATGGACCATTTACAAAAACTGATTCTATGCTAAACTCCAAAGAAGATTGTAAAAAAAAACAAAACACCTCAATAAAACAGAAACCATCAGAACAGACCTCGCCCTGCAGCTGCACCCATCCGTTCTTTGCTCCCTCCCATCACAGAGGCACAAGTGTCTGTCTTCCTTTCCAAGGCTAATTAATCCCTCCATCTGTGTCCTGGATTCCAGCCCCCTCTACTTCCTCAGGGATCTCATCCCACCCATCATCCCCTCTCTCTTCTTTATCCTCTCTTGTCTCCTTTTCCCATCAGGGTTAAATGTGACCAGATGTCTTCCATCTTAAATAGAAGTATAATTTACAAAATATGTGTGTGTGTATATATGTATACATAATATATGTATACGTATATTAGTATGTGTGTGTATATATACATCTTTTAAACTCCGTATCTCCAGCTACCACCCTAATCTTTCACCTACCTTTATTGACAAGTTTTGGAAAAACTGTTTACATTTCCTGTTTCTACATTTTTGTCATCATTTAGTCCTCAAACCACAGCCCCCTGTGCTTACTACCCAGTTGAAACTGCCTTTACAAAGCCCATTAACAAGCTTTTTACTGCTTCATCCATCAGCACTTTAAGCCCTCATCGGTAGAACATTTGGTACAGCTGGCCCCTCCCTCCTTAAAATTGTCTACCTCACAAGGGTTCCCGCTTTATTTCTGGTCAGACCTAGAATTGTGCCATTTCCTGCAGAACAGTAAAGAAATGCTGAAAAGTTTGTGACTACAGAACCATCCCTGCTTCCTGTCCTAAAGACCTGGAGTTTTCCCTCACCCTGGGTCAGTGCTATTGGAAACATAGCTCACAGATGCTCCGTAGCAGCATCATATGGAGGCTGCTGGATGGGCAAATTCTTGGGCCTCACCCTAAACTTCTGGGTCAGGATTTCTGTGGGAGGAGCAGGAATCTGTGTTTTAATAAGTTCTCCAGGTGATCCTGGGAGGCACTGCTCTGTAAAAGTACCACAGGGACGTCAGATGTATCAAACTGTTCTGTAGGAGAGTTACAGAAACAAAAGGGAATTGCAGTTTAGGAGAAGGCATTTAAAACTGTACAGCATAGATTACTTTTCCATAATCTAAGGACGTTGAATCCTTTCCCTACTTCTTTTTTTTTTTTTTTTTTTTTTTTTGGCTACACCGCAGCATGTACAGGATCTTAGTTTCCCAACCAGGGACTGAACCCGCTCCCCCTGCATTGGAAGCACATAAAGCCTTACGTGGGGACTCTTATAGGTTTCTCCATCTTAGCCTTGCCCAGCTGCCCTGCAATGTGCATTTCCCCACAGGTTAGTACTGTAGGCGACTGGGGGTTCATTGCTGTCTACACACATTTCCCCCGAGTTTGAACCATCTGGCTAAAAGTGCCAGGGGTTCTAGTCTAAGAGGTTTCACTTAAGTGTGTAATTGTCAATGGATGGTAGTTGGAACACACATATACACACACACACATACACACATACATGCACACACACAGGATAAATGCTTCTCAAAGACACTATAGCCTAGTTCACAAAGATTTTCTAAGAGAGTGCTTGGCCCAGTTGATCTACCCAAACAGGATTCCTTCAGCTCAAGAAAGCTTTCTAATTTATTATTTTCAGAACAATTTTTGTTACATAAATGTCTCTTTTATTTAGACCATTTATTTTTTCATAATATTGACTTTTTAAAGCGTTCATCCCAGTTGTCTTATAGCATTTCCCATATTCTGTGTTTGTCTGATTGCCATTTAATTTGTTGATCTCCCTCAAGTATTTCCTATAAACTGAGCCGTGAGGTCCAGGGCTTGATTAGAACTGGATTGAACATCTGTGTGATGTCAGCCTTCCCAATATTAGTAATGCTGTGTTTGATCACTTGTCTAAGGTGGGGACATACAGATCACTCTGTTATGTAGATCCATGTTTCCTTGTAAGAAACCTGCAGGGTGTTATCTTAAGGTGTTAAATATTCTGTTTTGCAACAATTTCTCACATGATAGGTTTAGCATCTGTTGTTGCTCCTGGCTTGAAACAGTACTTACACTGGGGTTTGGTTGCAAAAGGTAATTTTCTAATTCTATCATTACCTCTACATTTACTTGCAGACATTCTTCTGTAAAGAAGCTCCCCAGTCATTTTTTTCATTTCTCACTCTGTATTCAGGGATTTTTATTTATTCAATGTTTTATAATATTATAGACAGTATTCATTTGGGGCCTCATATAGTCCAAAATGTGGCCAGTGGGGGCAGTTCAAGGTGACTCCTTTTGACATAATTCTGTTGGATTTTAAACACTGCCTTGCATTCTAAAACAACAAGGTGTTTTAGGCTCTCTTTGAATTTTTTTCCTTCTCCAGACCTAGAATTGCCTGTATTTTCGTGGAGCCTTGGTTCTTTTCAGTGGGGAATAGTATTTAGAGCCCAAGATATAGGCAATACTTATTATTCCTGGGGAATCATTGCTTCCAGGCCCTTTTCATTACAGATAACTTTGAAAGTACAGAAGAGAGAAAAATGAAGACTTCACATCTATGGGCCTATTTAAAGTTTATTTTATGGTTTCTTTATTTTTACCATTTTTAAATAGAAGTATTTCTTGACAGAAGTCAGAAGCAAATAAAAAGTTGTCTGTATTCTGTGTTATTCATCAACATAATATTATTGACTCTTCTACCTTAAATAATGACACAGTGAAGTACATGTGTTTGGTTACTGTCCTTAGCATTTTGGTCAGCCTCAGCTTACTAAGAATTGTAGTCATTCTGACTCTACTTGGAGATCCTTGTCACCCTCTGTTATTGTAGATGCCATCTTAAAATCTGAAGCCACTGGAAAATTTCCTGAATAATTCAAAAAAATAACATAATAGAAAAAATCAGTGCATTTTTTTATTGTATAAAATTTGGAAAATACAGAAAAAACATAAAAAGCACATTGAGTATGATGTTAGCTGTGGGTTTGTCATATATAACAAATATATATGCCCTTTGTTATTTTGAGATATGTTCCTTCTATGCCTAATTTGTTAAGAGTTTTTAATCATGATTGAATTTTGTCAAATGCTTTCTCTTTGTCTATTGAGATGATAATATGATTTTTTTCTTTTATTCTATTAATGTGATGTATCATATTTGTTGATTTGTATATGTCGAACCATCCTTGCACCCCAGGGGTAAAGCCCACTTGATCATGGTGTATGATCATTTTAAAGTGCTGCTGAATTTGGTTTGCCAGTATTTTATTGAGACTTGTTGCACCTACAATATATTCATTAGGGATATTGGTCTACAGTAGTTTTTTTCTTCTTGAATTTTAAAGTAGTTATATCATTTACAAATAAGGTTTTTAAATTTTTTTATTTCCAATATATAGTCCTCTAAGTTATTTATTTTCTAATTACATTGACAAGGATAAGAATGTGGGGAAAAAATGATGATGATAATCTTTGTTTTGTTCCTGACTATGGTGGAAATAATTCTAATGTTTCACCATTAAGTCTGCTCATGGCTTCTGATTCTTTATTAAATTGAGGGTGTTTTTTTCTATCTCTGGCTTTGTAAGGAATCATTGTAATGCATGCTGAATTTTGTTAGCTACTTTTTTTTTAATTTTAGAATTTTATTTATTTTTTATGTGGCAGGTTCTTATTAGTGTTAGCTACCTTTTTATATTCATTAAAATGATCATAATGTTTAACTCATTTGATCGGTTAATATAATCAATTATATTAATAATTTTCCTAATGTTGACTCAATCATTCATTTTTATAATATGCTCTATTTAGTCATGATTTATCATTCTTATGATAGAGTTCTGGAATTTACTTGCGTTATTTTATTTATTATTTTTACATCCACAGTCATAATTAAGATTTAGTTCACATATTTATTTATGTGATCTCTGTGTTTGATTTGGGTATCTGAGTTATTTTAGCTGTGTATCACTACTGGGAAACTTCCATTCTTCCTATATCTGCAACTTACTTGTTTGCTTTGAGGTTTTGCAAAACTCATCCAACAAAACATTTGGGCCCTGGTTCTTTATTTTCTTCTTTCTCTCTTTTTCTTTTGTAAATAGTGTTTTTAGTTTTTAAACGGTATTTTAAAAGTAACTCATCAGTACATTTTCATTATAAAAAATTCAAAACGTGTAGAACTATGTTTCCCGTCACGCACTCCTAGAACTCTTTTCTTTCCTCAGAGGTAATCACTGTCAATGGTTTGGTGAAAGAGAACGGAGGCTTTTTTTTTAAAAAAGTATTGTTTATTTACTGGACCTGGGGCAGATTAGATATACAACCAATTTTAAATTTACATCTTTTAACTCAATTTTGAAGTGTTTTCACACACACATGCACACAAATTGGCATGCAACAGTTGTCCTAAGGTAAAACCCAGTCACCTTAAACTGTTACAAGTATTTTCACCCAAGGTTGAAAAATTGTTTATCCTGAACATGAAAACCTGTAACAAATTTAAATTAATTGTATAAAACTCGTTACTTGTAGTTTTCCCCTTGCAAAGATCCAAAAATAATGTGTACAAGTAGCTAATATACATCAGTCACAACATAAACCTGGATCATCCCCACACCAAAACTAGATGTTCCTTTAATTTTAAACCCATCATCAGAGGCCAAGAGAAAGTCATTTCGTTTTATACAAAACAAAATTCACATGTGCCAAAAAAGAAAGACCCAAGAAAAACAGAAACAAACACCCTAGTACTGACAGTAATGTTCAGTACACCAATTAAACAGTGGCCAAAATGCCACTGATCAAAAATAAAATAGTGGCTGTATATCACTGCAAAGAAATCCAAGAGGCTTTTAACCCTTTGGCATCAGAAATCCAGATTTTTCCAATTATGTGAATGCATACCTCCTCCGTGCCAAGAGTAGAGAAAGTGGATAAGCCAGCGTGGAAAGAAAAAGAACCACCATTCACTGCAACACCCAGAGAATTGGCTTTAATAGACACTTCTTACAAGGTTAGGCAGAAACCAAAAAATGGTTATTAGCTGCTTGTGTCAACAATTTTAAGTGGAGGTGATTGAGTTCTAAGGTTCAAAGTAAAACTTTAAAGGGGAAAAAGGTTGTTGGTTTAAGTCTTATCTTTAAAGCAAAAACCAGATAGACAAAGTATAAAAGTACCAACCTGGTAGCATCCTCTAAGTCACAGAGCTCTGCCATTAGGCTGGACAGAAAATGTCAAGGTTCAGATTGTTGTTTCTCATAAGGACTCAACAAAATGAATCTTTAATGACTTGAACTGCAGGATAAGGGATCCCAAGAATGCAGTCATTTTAGTAAAGTGCTATCAGTAAAGTACTATCCTGAACAAACTGCATTTTATTATGAAAACAAAAGGAAAGAAGATATAATAAGGACTATGCACCTATATTCCACTTACAGTGTTTGAGTTCTGGAAGGACCTGTATAATGGAGGAAGAATTCAAATATGAGATCATGCCAATCACAGGTCGAATTTCACTCTAACTTTCCTAAAAAAGTGTTTTCCCCCAATATCTGATAATCACAAAGAAACAGAAGCTGTGAATGTACAGTTTAGAAAATAAAAACATAGAAACTAATGACATTATTATGACCAAGACGTTTGGTAAACAGTGAATTATGAGTTTGGGATCATCAGCAAAAGGCTTTTTAAACAACCCTCCGGACCTCAAAAAATCTCCTCAGATAGTAGATCTGTCCCAGTGTCATGGCAACTAGAACAAGAGCTTCCAAGAAGGGCCAAAGGACCACTCTGCTGTTTCTGTTGTCATTGACTGCTCTGTGTATTCTCTCCCGAACTTCCATGTATTCCTGTTCATGCTTTACAGCTGTCATCGCCACTGCAAGCTCGTTAATCATTTCTTCTAGCTTGTTCTGGTGAGCTTCTCTTTCTATGTCTTGTTGTTTGGGGGCCTCCCCAATTTCAGTGGTGAACATCACTATCTTTGGAGTCATGATGGACATCCTATTGCTAAAACAAAACTTATATGTTCCATCCATGTGAGCAGCAAATGTGTATTTCCCACTGGACTCCCGGTCTCCTTTATAAATTCCTTTATTATCAGGCCCTGTAATCTCCACGTCGACGTCCAGGAAGCCGCTCTCAGCCACCTCGAAGACGAGGCCCATCTTGGTGCCCGAGGTGACCCGCTGGAAGAAGCACTCCTCGGCATGCGCATCGATGCTGACGAAGTAGCCCGAGGCCGTGGCCAGGAGGGCGGCCCGAAGCACCAGCAGCTCAGCGAGCGTCACCACTGTGGGGCTGGGGCCGAAGCCAGGACCGGGACTGCGGCCTCCAGAGCCGCCGTCACTGCCGCCACCGCTGTCGTCTCAGCTGCCGCCACCTACGAGACTTATTGTTTAGTGGGCTCAGGCTTTCAGTTTTGCAAAATGAAAAAAGTTCTGGAGATAGGTTGTGATAATCTGTCTTACCCCATCCCCTGGCAGAAACCATTCTATTTTCTGTCTCTATGAACTTGACATACCTCATATAAATGGAATCATACAGTATTTATCCTTTTGTGACTGACTTATTTCACTTAGCATAATGTCTTTGTGGTTCATCTATGTTACATAGCATGTGTCAGAATTGCCTTACTTTTTAAGGCTGAATAATATTCTCTTGTGTATACTTACCACGTGATAGATTTCCACTCATCTGTGGATGCACACTTGGGTTGCTTCCACCTTTGGCTGTTGTGAATAAAGCTGCTATGAATATGGGTGTACAAATATCTGACTTCCTGCTTTCAGTTCTTTTGGGTATACTCAGAAGTAGAATTGCTGAATCATATAGTACTTTTATATTTAATAGTTTGAGGAACTTTTTTCCATGGTGGTTGAACCATTATTTTGTATTTCCGTCAGCTGTTCACAAGGGTTCCAATTTCTTCACATCCTGACCAACACTTGTTATTTTATCTTATTTTTTTAATAATGCCCAGCCTAATGAGTGTGAAGTGGTATCTCCTTGTGGTTTTGATTTGCATTTCCCTAATGATTAGTGATGTTGAGCATGTTTTTATGTGCTTATTGGCATTTGTATATCCTCTTAGGAAAAAAAGTCTATTCAAGTCCTTTGCCCATTTTTAAATTGGGTTCCTTTCTGTTGTCATTGTTTTTGAGTTGTAGGAATTTTTTTTTTTTTGCGGTACGTGGTCTCTCCCGTTGTGCAGCACAGGCTCCAGACATGCAGGCTCAGCGGCCATGGCTCATGGGCCCAGCTGCTCCGCGGCATGTGGGATCTTCCCGGACCGGGGCACGAACCCATGTCCCCTGCATTGGCAGGCGGACTCTCAACCACTGCACCACCAGGGAAGCCCTGTAGGAATTCTTTATATGTTCTGGATATTAACCAGAACATATCTGATATGTGATTTACAAATATTTTCTCCCATTCCATGTGTGGCCTTTTCACTGTATTGATAGTACCCTTTGATATGCAAAAGTTTAATTTTGATGTAGTCCAATTTATTTATTTTTTTCATTTGTTGCCTATGCTTTTGAAGTCATATTCAAGAGATCATTGTCCATATAATTGTTTTTTAACTTTCTTTTTTCATTAATCAATATATATGTTGGCAGTCTTTCCACATCAAGTAATGTGGATTCCACCAGTCAGAATGGCCATCATCAAAAAAATCTACAAACAATAAATGCTGGAGAGGGTGTGGAGAAAAGGGAACCCTCGTGCACTGTTGGTAAGAATGTAAATTGATACAGCCACTATGGAGAACAGTATGGACGTTCCTTAAAAAACTAAAAATAGAACTACCACATGACCCAGCAATCCCACTACTGGGCATACACCCTGAGAAAACCATAATTCAAAAAGAGTCATGCACCACAATGTTCACTGAAGCTCTGTTTACAATAGCCAGGACATGGAAGCAACCTAAGTGTCCATCGACAGATGAATGGATAAAGAAGATGTGGCACCTATATACAATGGAATATTACTCAGCCATAAAAAGAAACAAAATTGAGTTATTTGTAGTGAGGTGGATGGATGTAGAGTCTGTCATACAGAGTGAAGTAAGTCAGAAAGAGAAAAATACTATATGCTAACACATATATATGGAATCTAAAAAAAAAATTGTTCTGAAGAACCTAGGGGCAAGACAGGAATAAAGATGCAGACTAGAGAATGGACTTGAGGACATGGGGAGGGGGAAGGGTAAGCTGGGATGAAGTGAGAGGGTGGCATGGACATATATACACTACCAAATGTAAAATAAATAGCTAGTGGGAAGCAGCCGCATAGCACAGGGAGATCAGCTCGGTGCTTTGCGACCACCTAGAGGGGTGGGATAGGGAGGATGGGAGGGAGATGCAAGAGGGAGGAGATATGGGGATATATGTATATATATAGCTGATTCACTTGGTTATAAAGCAGAAACTAACACACCACTGTAAAGCAATTATACTCCAATAAAGATGTTAAAAAAATGTGGCTTCTTATCATAACTTTTATCAGTTGTAGAGTATTCCTTAATATGGATATACCATTGTTTATTTAACCCCTCCCCAAATGGTGTATATTTAAGTAGTGTTCATTGCTTTTTTTGTATGTATGTATGTATGTATGTTAAAAACAAACAGAAAATCCAGAAAGGATATTTCTCAAAGTGTTAGAAGTGATGATCTCTGGAAATAGTTTCATTTTGTCTGGTATGCTTTTTTGCATTTTCTAATTTTCAGTAATAAATAGGTATTTTTATTTAATAAAACTTATGAACAAGTCAACAAACATAGTGACATCCTTTGATCAAACAATTTCACCCCAGAGGGTCTCAAAACAAATTCTTCTCTGTAAGTTAAACAAACAAAACACAACATCTGCTTGAAGTAATTCATATTGTTGATAATGTACTAATATCATTTAATAATACACTTAATGATCAAATAGGGGACTGGGGGGTAGAATTTCATATGCCCTTAGATAATTACGTGCCAATGAAAATCAATTTCAAAATGTGTAATGGCATGAAGGAAAAGTCTACAGGGACCAGGATTTCCACTAGGTAATTATCTAGGCCAGGTATTATTGAAATTTTTTGGTGCAGGACCAGGTAGTAAATATATTAGGCTTTGTGAGCCATATTGTCTTTGTTACAAATACTCACCTCTGCCTTTGTAGGGCAAAAGCAGCCTCAGATGAATGGGTATGACCTGAGGGCCCTAGTTTGTGGACTCACTCAAGTAGACCAGTGCATTTATTTAAACTTTTCTTTAATGTTTTTTAAAAATATATTTAAATGAAATTATGTGATTAGTATTAATATTCCTTATACACAGTAGCTGCTTTCCAAAGATTTCTTGACTGAAGATGGAAATAAAATATAGTTAAGAACACTTTACAGATGCTCCCAGTTTTGAGTTGCTTATTTTGATGGCCCTTTAGTGCACAAGTTTTATTACATTTGTCTTGTGTTCTTTCTTAGGGGAAGAAAATGTAATTGCTGTTCCTTTGGGAAGTCGAAGTGTGAGAATTACAGTGAAAGGACCTGCACATCTCTGTAAGTAGAATTTAATCTTAACATGTTTTTCTTTCCTGAAAATTTATTTAGCCAAAAAATATATATATATTTCTTTGTGTTAACGGGTAGGTAGATGAACTTCTACCAGTCTGAAATAGTCTATATCACTAGGGAATGATCTATGACCCTGAATTTTTTAGTTCTCATGCCCTAGTGGGAAATTAATCTCCTCATGGGAGAGGGAATCAAGTTATATGTGAAATAAACTATTTTTTATGTGGAGAGTAAACAAGGAGTCTAGAGTCTTCTGGAGATCTTAACAGTTTGGGATAAAAAATAACAAAACGAAATTTAAAACACAGAGCTGTATCAGTGAATATAGCTGACAAGTACATGCTCCGTTGCCAGCATATCACAACCTCAGGTCTAGGGGGCACTGAAAGTAAACACTGGTTTCCCAGAATACTAAGAGTCTGAAACAATAGAGGATTGAAATTGTATTGTTTCTTTGGCCAAAGTCACATGGCATCTTTCTGTCTTAGCTTTTCTGGTCTCTTAGGACCCAAAGGAACTAGAAATACCAAGGTTTGTCTGCTTCTCTCCCAAGATTTCCTGTGGCCATAGGCAGGGCTTTCTTAGTCTTTTTCCCAGGAAAATGAGTTTTTGTCAAGACTGAGACCCTGGCCTTGAAGAAGCTTACTGTGTTCAGCTCTATCTTTCTGTAAAAAGTACGAAACACTATTTGTAACTGTTTTAAAGCCACACAAATCAAGGTCTACTGGATTAAAATGTGACATATTTTGCCATTTTTTTTCTGAGCCACCATCTTAGATTTTCAAATCATAAAAATTTCTCAGGGACACAAGCATTTTTGGTAGCTTTTAAATGTGTTTGTCCATGTGTGTTATATGTGTTTGTATATTTTGGCTGCAGTACCGATAGTCTAACCAGAAAAGTCCTTTGAGAAAAGTTTATATCAAAATGTTTAAGGTCACCAAGGGTATAGATAAAAATCTTGGGAAAAGAAAGAAATTCTTTAGTAAATTATGACCTAAATTAGGGAAGCAAGAGAATATCTTTAGGACAATGAGGGTGAACAATTATTGGAAAGTCTTTTTCAACCCTTACTTTATTATATGAATTATGACTAAAAGAATGTGACTGATGTATTTAACTAAAATATTGAAGTGTTTATAGCCATATAATGGTCAGTTCACTCAAGGCTTTCTCTACAATGAAGCATCAAAACATTTTTTAGGCTTCTTTTTAAAATGGCTTAAGGTCCACAGCTCTTGATGAGAGTAGATCTTCATCCTTGTAAATGCAAACTTGATGTTTGAGAACAGGTGAAAATCATTTAGATCCAAATTTTGTGAATCATTTGAGTGATCACATTGTAAAATAGCGTCCTGGATTCAAAACTGTGAAGTGCTGAACATTCATAGCAGCATAATTCATAATAGCCATAACGTGAAAACAGCCCAGATGTCCATTAACTGATGAATGGATAAATAAAATGGGCATATGTGGAATATTATTTGGCTCTAACAAAGAATGAAGTACTGACACGTGCTACAATAGACATGATCCTTGAAAACATTATGCTAAGTGAAAGAAGCCAGTCACAAAAGGCCCCATATTTTATGATTGTCTTTATATAAAGTGTCCAGAGAAAAGCAAATCTAAGGAGACAGAAAGTAGATTGGTGGTTGCCTAGGGCTGGGGTGAATTGGGTTGGTGGCAGGTCTGGGTTGTTAACGGATATGGGGTTTCTTTGGGGGGTGGCAAAAATGTTCTAAACTTAGATTGTGGTGATGGTTTCCCAATTCTTTGAATATGCTGAAGCCATGAAACTACATTTTAAATGGGTGAATTTTATGGCATATCAAAAAGATGTTTTAAAAAATAAAAAAAATTGCAGTGACTGGGTCTGATTTTCTCGTGATACTACAGACAATTCTTTAACATTCAGCTCTAAAAAGAGTTTTATAAGCTCTAAAAACAGAATAAGTACACAGTAAACAGTTTAGGTAAAGATGAGTACTTGGAGGTAGAATATTCATTTACATACATATATGTTCTGGCGTATTAAACATAACTTTATACTCAAGACTGGCATGGTTCCAAGAACAGAGCTCAAATATATTGCCATTTCTCCAAAGGTGACAGATCTGTTGCTTGGATTATATCTCCTTCTGAACAATCTCAAAATTGGCTCTAGAAGTGTTTCTGAAAGTTACCCTTCTCTGCCAGTGAATAGAATGAACTGGCTTCATTTACAAAGGATTTAGTTACCATTTCTGAACACCGAAATATAGAAGCGTCTTTATTTTCTTGATTTATACAAGTGTTTTCTTAATTTTTTTTTTTTTTTTTTTTTTTTTGCGTTACGCGGGCCTCTCACTGTTGTGGCCTCTCCTGTTGCGGAGCACAGGCTCTGGACGCGCAGGCTCAGCAGCCATGGCTCACGGGCCCAGCCGCTCCGCGGCATGTGGGATCTTCCTGGACTGGGGCACAAACCCGTGTTCCCTGCATCGGCAGGCGTACTCTCAACCACTGCGCCACCAGGGAAGCCCGCCCCCTGTTTTCTTAATTTTTTATTCAAAGATATATTCCTGAAATTAAGCTCACTTTTCAGTAAATAAATCGTTCTTTTTAAGATCCATATTAACTGCCACCCTCCAAAAGGCTGCATAGTTAAGAACTGAGAACACCCAGTAGCGTACTGTTAAGTCTCTTTGCTGTGGAATGGAATTTAATTACAGAATGTCCATCTTGCATATCGCCTAGAGGTGTTTAAATACTGAACTTAAATTTAAATACTGAATTTCTAGTCCTTTCGCAAGCTTGGCTTCAGCATTATATCAAGCACACAGCTCCAGATTTCCCTAAAATTTCAAAAATGGAAACAATAAGAGGGTTCCTGCAAAAGAGATTGTATTGTAGCAAAACTTCAGCATTAAATGTGTTTTGACTAGCAATAAACTCGAGAAGCCAAGATGCCATAAACTGAAAACCTCCATTATCAATTGTAAGAATTGGGATTTTTTTTGGTCCTCTAAGTGCGGTCTGACGACCATATGTAGAGATGTATTAATATAAACATGAGCCCTGAACATAATGACTAATCAAAGGAAATGAATACTGAATAAAGTATGTATACACTATAATATACAACTCGAAGCATAAGTTTGATGTATTTATAACCAAGTCAGCTGTGCTAAATGCTCATTACATGTTTACCTAACAATACTTTTGTGGCCTTCTTAGAATTTAAGGAGACCTCTTGGGATGATTAGCATGACCCTGTCTCTTTCGAAAGAAGCCTGGACAGATACTTCTCAGGGCAAGCCCTTCAACTAGAAGCAGTTAGCAGCATTCATCATTTTTCTAGTCATTTCTTTTAAAAATAACAAGTGTGGATCAAAATATTTAAAGGTACCATGGTAGACTTGAGTTGTAAAGGTTTGGGGATTTAAGAGAGTCTTGATTTCTGATCCTGGTTTTTTTTTTGTATGTGATTTTATTTATTCTCACAACACTAACTTCATTTTTCAGATTAAGCAACAAAGATGAGGGGATTTCCAATATGTTTCTTTGCTGGCTCACTGTGAATTCATCACAGGGGCTTTGTTAATCCAAACTATCAGAATCGTTTGCATCCATAAACCATAAAAAGGTGGCTTCATCAAATCACTTCCCTTGTCTTTATTGACCACCCACTTCTGACTCAAGTTACACAGTTGAGGTCAGAACACCTGCTTTTGACCTCCTATGTATGCAGCCAGGGTTTGTGACCCAGAGAGTGGGAAGCCTTCTGAAGTAATTGATATAAAGATATGAGAATTGGAGAAGAGTGGTTTGGGTAATTCACATGCACTTGAAAACTGGTTTTGCTCCTGTGTTCTCACATCTTTGCCTCTAAAGATTTTGGACACCTTTGAAGTAATAGAATAGACTGAACGTCAGAAAACAAAACATCAAAACCAAACTAACAGATGGATGTCACACTGGTCTTCCCTTCCCCCCAGATCGCATTTCCAGATTCTGACACCCGCTGCCATAGCTCTGCAGCTGGATGAAACTTGGAGAGCTTTGACCAGAACGTTAGCACAGTGGTAAAACAATCACAGCCATCGAATCCATTGCACTCTATTTGAATTTCATCAAGTCACTTCAGGCTAAATCTCGGTCTAGAAGCAGTGTTTTACATGCCTTCTTCTTTGCGTGGATGGATTTTGTCCAGCTTCATTTTGTGTTTTAATGTTACCCGAATGCTCATGATTTTCCCTCCTTTACTTTTAGAGGGCTAATTCATCCAGGGTGGATTCCTCTTCCTATCTCCAGTTTCCCATCTCATTTTTACTGACAATTCACATTCTAACACTCTGTTTTGTATCTTCGTTGGAACTAGGAAATGAATTTAATCTCACACTTCCCAAAAATCTACTGCCGTCATGGAGATCAGGGCCAAAGTGGTAGGGGGTTTGTGTGCCTGAGAGGACCCAGCATTATCCTTTGACTGCTAATGACTCCTGCAGATCAAGGAGCTCATGTCCAGCCTTTGAATTTTTCCCAGAAAAGTTCCCAGCCTGCCTGTCAGGGATAATCAGGGATGTCTCCTAATGCCTGTTATGCAATCTGCCCAGGGCGCTTGAATTCCTGCAGCTGCTCCGGTGGCAGAGAGAAATCGGCAATGGAACACCACCGAAGCACAGCACACGGGGATTGCAGCCTCATAAAATCCAGATAATGTTGTTGTGTTTTTATCAGCTTTTTAAGTTTGAGACGGAATGGAGTTCTGGTTCTGTTGTGTCCTTTGTTCGAGATGGTTAAAGAACCATTGGATACCAGTGAGTCAAGTGTAGGTTTCTGAGGATCAGAGGACCTGGGAGATTGTCTGCTCTGACTCCTCGTTTCAGAAATAAGGCAATGAAAACCCAAGGCAGTGAGTTAGGAATAGATCTGGAGCCAGAAATGCAGGTGGACCAGGTCCACTAAGAATGGTGACATTTACAAAATGAAAGAAAAACAAAAGAGAAGGGAAAGAAAGAAATCACTGAAATAAGGTAGAAGTGTTATTTTGGTTAAACCGTTGGCATTGTTCTGTAAGAGATCTAAAAACACTACTGTTCCTTTAAAAGCTAATGTGAATGAAGAGGTGACACATAAGAGGGATATTCGTGGTGATGGAATAGTTCTGTATTTTGGTTGTGGTCACGTGTGACAAAACGGCATAGGACTCTATGCACACATTGTACCAAGGTCCATTTCTTGGTTTTGATATTGTATTATAGTTGGGTAAGATGTAACCATTCCATTGAGTAAAACTGGATGAAGGTACACACGACCTCTTTACTATTCTTGCAACTTCCTGTGAATCTACAATTACTTCAAAATAAAAAAAAAATTTAAGCAAATTTAGAATTTATTGTGGTTTTGTCTAAATAAAAGTCTAGGCTTACTATCTGAATGGGTGAGAAAATGAGTAACATCGCTTTATTTTAAGTAATAGCTACATCATGAAAAAATATAAAGAAAGAGATGTTTTTTTCTTCCCCTTATTATAGAAATGACTCCAAAGAGTTGGGTAGACCTAACTGGACCTAGCACTCTTGTTTGCTTCTTTTTATAGATAACTAAGAAGCTTATGTATTTATTCTACCAATTTGAATCAATGTTTGTAAACTGAGTGGATGTATTGATATTGTGTTGATATCAGATGCTATTACTTGTAGTAAAATATCTTTTGGAATAAAATGCTTTTAAGATATTCTCTCATTGAAACTTTATTTTTAAATTTTAGTCATTGAATCAAAAACACTTCAAGGAAGCAAAGGAGAGCACAGCTTTAACAGCCCTGGAACTTTTGTTGTAGAAAACACAACAGTTGAATTTCAGAGGGGCTCCGAGAGGCAAACCTTTAAGATTCCAGGACCTCTGATGGCTGATTTCATTTTCAAGGTAGGATGAGCCTCTTCATAAATGTCCTGCATCTGGGGCCCTGCACATCTTGAATTTTAAAAAGAACACATTTGTTTAGTAGGCAGCCAGTGGCTGTTTTTATACAGAGCATGTGTCATTAATATTTTCACCTTGACAGTCAGTTCTGAAAAACTGTTCATCTCTCTAAAGTAGTTTCTGTTCCCCAGCCCCAAGAGTTAAGAAACAAGCTTCACTTTTATAGGGGAGTGATTGTTTTTGCATGTATAACCTCTAGTTGCTGTGTTCAGTTTTAAACCTCCAGATGGATTTCAGTGAAAATGGTCAGTGGCTAAATGCTCCATGTCTTAAACCACGACTGTGCTATTGCTGTCCTTGCAAAGGTGAGCAGAGAAGACAGAGGCCCCCTTCCTTAACCCCCTTTCCTGTTTCCTCAGCAATGTCTCATAATGAGCCCTTGTCCGGACACCTGTCACGAGGTCCCCTCACAAGAATTCTTCTTCCCTTGTAACCACGACTCTGTGTTTCCTCTCTTGGGTACATCAGGAGCATCTTCCTTCACTCAGAGGATATGAAATGTAGTGGCCAATATATTTCCAAGGTGACACAATCTGAAATTCTTCTGATAAAACTATAAATACCTAATACGTGCAAAAAAGGGCATTTCAGTGGATGGTTTTGTCCTATCCCTTTTTGGAAACTTCAAGATGGAAAGGGAAGAAAGAAAAGAGCTCTAATTGCCAGGGATTTCTTTACCTGTGAAAAGACCTGGTGCCTTCAAAAGAACTGTCTGTGTTCCACATTAATTTGTCAAAGAGTGTTTCATTGAGACATCGGTTGTGCCAGCAGAGAAATACCTTTGGAATTAGATGAGAGTTGCAAACTGACTTCTTGTTTGCCTACAGTGTGACCAGCCAAGGGTCGGTCTGGGTGGAGTTGTTGTTTTGAATCTTTGGGTTTTAAATAGTCAACCTTGAAAAAAATCAAGAGATTATAATATTAAAATACCAGTATTTTTACCTGCTTCTTTTTAAAAATGGGAAGATCTGACAACTAGCTTGCATGTTGCCATAGTGATAATTGACTGCAGCTGGGTAACAGCAGTCTTTTCATTAGGGCACACGTCCTCATTTGCCAGGGTCCACACCAGGCCCTAATGTGTTCCTCACATTGAAGGTGTAAGTGTCAGTTGCCGTTCGTAGACATGTAAGTTGCCATTCCTGGACATGACTTGCCATTCCTAGACATTGAAATGACTTCTGTGTCAGACCCTTGAAGTGTCAACCCAATGTAATTCTTTGACAGTAGCTTTGTGAAAGGCTTTTGGGGAAGCCAACTGTCATCTCTTTTTCCTTCTAATCTCTCTCATCCATTGTTATACATAAATTCTGGGCTTGGTTTGCTTCTCTTAGGGTTTTCCCATTTGATGCTCAAGTGGTAAAACACACACACACACACACACACACACAGACACACATCCTTTTTTAAAAATTCTCTTCTCATTCCTACTCAGAAGATCTGTATTCTTCTCAATTTGGAGATATATGACCAAGTAGGAGACATTAGTACAGTGATGGGATGGGAGAAATAGCCACAAAAGTTAAAATTTTAAGATATTGTTTGGTGAAAGTATTAGCATGGAAAATGTACTGTTTATTGATCCCATGCATAAAAACACATATACACATAAACTGTTTACTTCTACAAGTGTACACATGTATGTATATGAATATGTGTGTATACACTTTTTTAAATTTGAGTGGATACATTCCTAACTGAAAACACTGAGGAAACAATGGCTATTTTAGAGGGGATTGGTGCTTTGGGGGAGTGATCTTAGTTTTACTTACAATATTTTAATACTTAAAATAGTTCTTCAAAAATACAGTCATATATCACATGTGTAATTAAAAATTACTTTACACCTTCTTGCCCCAATTATATATTCACCTCTTAATAGAATGCATTTTAGCAGCATGTTGCCACTGTCTGAAGTTGTACTCAGCCTTCTATTTTCCTGTCTCGGAGTTCTAGTTTTCTCAGATTTAATAAACAAATCCAGGCTTTAACTTCAATTTCTGGAAAGATTTTGATCTCCCTTGACTGGAAAGGTTTTTAAAAAAAATATATATATATATATATATATATAATTTATTTATTTACTTACTTATTTATCAAAGAGGGTGTTACACACAGCTGTTGGACTCATGCATAAATAGAAATTCATTTTTGTGCCTACAGCCATTTTCTTTCATGAACATGGTGTGCTCGGTGGAAGAGAAATTGGCAAAATCAGAGACACTCTGATGAAGCAAGAATGACTCTGATGGTTTTCCCTGCCTTATAAGCTTGTCCAAATATTGTGGGTTTCTAGGAAATATCCTTTTCCATTCATTACTTTTTTTTTTTCTCAGAGCACTGTAGTATTACCCAGCCTGTGTTGTTACTAAGATAAGGAACCCTGCTTCCATTCATCTCTGCTTGGCCCAGGATGCAATCAAGGGATTGCTGTCCTTTGAGTGGGAGGTTAAAAGTGTGTGTTAGGTCCCTGATGATGGTCAGCCATGTATTTCATTGTATCTCTTTCCATTCCAATCAACCAAGAGCAGCTGAGTTTAAAAAAAGGAAGACCTGGCTTCAACCTGAGAGAGAATGTGAAAACCAGCTCTGTGCCCGAGTGCTAGTTTCGCTCAGCCATGGGTGCACTGAGATATAAAGGCACCCTCTTTTATACCGTTCCTAGATTAGACCTCATTTCATGGACTTTTAATAAATGGACTGTTGAAAACGACTATATTCTGACATAGTAAAGTATGAAGTCTTCCATGGGATGTTAGAGTCTTTTGTGGTTATTGTGCGGATTCTGAAATCTGGCAACTCACTACACCAATGAGACAAAATTTCTTTTTTCTACTTTTTCAGAAGATATATTTTCATGATTGGACCATTCTTGAAAAGTGCACTTTTTCTTCTTCCCAATGGGTTTCTCACTACACGTTCTGATTTTCCTGAATGATCTGTTTCTCATGGATGACTCTTGTTACTGTGTTACTGAGTCATGGGTATTATTTTCATGAGAGCCCCTGAGGTATTATTTTGCTTCTGCAATATGTGCCTGTTGCCACCAGGGAGCAGTAGAGAGTCTTGAGCCAGTGGTTGATGCTGTATGCTTTGTTGACTGGACTGTAAGAGGCACTATCCATTCAATGAGAATTTACTGAATATCTGTGAGTAGATACTTGTGCACATCAATTTTCAGTATATGCTTATGAGAATAATCTAGTAAAATAAACTTAAATGGCTTTGAGAAAGACATCTGTTTCTGTGGTTAAGTATTTTGATTATTGCTGGTGACTTTTCCCCTCTTTAAAAAACATGTCCATCTTCAAGGAAAAAAAAGTTTCTCTTCCTCGTGGTCTGAAATCTTCCTCTTTCTCCCATTTGGATACTTTGTGTTTCTGTAGGAAAATGTTTTCTGATTTCTTTTCCCATTAGTTTTCAGCTAGGCAAGCCTCTGTCTCTGGTTTCCTCCAAACACAGCTCCAGATATTTTGTATATTTTCTACCTACAAAGTCTTTCTTTTCTTTCTGGGGAGTTATGATAGCACATCTAACTTATCCAGGGCCGAGAGGATTTGAAACTGCCTGTTTTCCTCTCTCTCAAAGAGAAGATTTCAGCCTTGCAATGTGATGCAGACACTAGCTAAATTCATATGTTCACAGGTGTTTCAAAACACAGCAAGACACAGTTTTTAGAGTCTGTGCATGTGTTAGTTTCCTGAGGCTACTGTAACAAAGCACCATAAACTGGTTGGCTTAAACAACAGATGTTTATGTCTCACAGTGCTGGAGGCTAGAACTCTAAAATCAAGGTGAGGGCAGGTCTGGTTCCTTGTAAGGGCTGTGAGGGACAATTTGTTTCGTGCCTCTCTCCTAGCCTCTTGGATCCTCAGGTTTTCTCCCTTTGTCTTCACACCACCTTCCCTCTGTGCATGTCCACCTCTGAGCCCAAATTTCCCCTTTACATAAGCATGCCAGTCATACTGTGTTGGACCCACTTTAATGACCTCATCTTAACTTGACTAGATCTGCAAAGACCCGATTTCCAGATAAGATCATATTCTGAGGTTCTGTGAGTTAGGACTTAAACATATGTTTTTGGGGATGGATACAATTCAGCCCATAACAGTGTCTAACAGAAGAAAAAATTTACCTATTTCATCATGCCTCCCAATCAGAATTCCACCTCATTTTAAACATTTGCCATGAATCACAAAGGTAGAAACTGTTGAAATATTACATGATAGTTACTGTAATGTGGTCTGTTGAGGGAAATTTCTTGGTTAAAGCAGTTCAGATACTGTTCTAGTAGTTACCATAATTCACAGCTAAATTATTGGTGTAATATATACACAAATATGAAAAAAAGTTTTACAGAAAAATCTATTCCATAAATTTTGGAAATTATTTAGAAGTGGCCAAGTAAGGCAGTTGAGTTTGAATTCATTTTCTTACCATTGTTATAAAATCATTTTCCTAACCAAACAGGAGTAGTATACGCTTGTAAATGTTAATGTAATTTACATTAGTTAATTTCCCTTTTTGCCATTCTGTACTTGACCATCTCCCTTGTCAACGGACCTATTCACCCTGGGGGTTTGAAAGTAGTGGTTAATGATTGGGCTGTTGTTAGCAGGACTGCAAAGAGCATTCATGTTCAACTTTTGATTATTAAGGTAGGATTTTCTTCTTTTTTTTAGTTTAGACTTTTGTCTTGCATGTCAGGCTTATGGAAGGAGATAAGCCTTCTATAAATTGACTTAGTTCCCATAACATTTCAAGGACCAAGTTTGGGGGACTAAATCAAAGTGTTTCTTCTGCAATACAGAGGATGCCTCTACCCCCAGTAAGGCTGAGCTGTGGGCTTAGTGTCCTCAGCGCCCTACACTCAGGAGGAGCATCCATTGTAGGGAGACCCCAGCCAGGATGTGGAGAGTCAGCTTCCTCTGCCTCAGGGCATTGTGGGTAAAAGAAGAAAACTGGGGACAGGAGGGAGGAAGCAAGGCAATGAGACATGGATCATGACAGCAGTCACTCTGCAGAGCAGGGAAGCATATTAAGTAGGTTTCAAAGCTAAAGGCAGAGGAGGAGATTTGCTTCACTTTTCATTTAGAACCCAAGAGGAAAATGCCTCCTAGGGTGGCCATCTCCATCCACCACTGGGGGAAGCTACCTTGGAATGAAATTGGCATGAGTGCCGTGAAATGTTTAGTCACAGGTTGCGTCTGAGTTCAGCTCCCCGGAGTCTCCCTCAGCTCCTGTGTGGCATGGAAGGTATCTAGAAAATTCCATGTACTCTTGGCTGGCCAGCCTTGACATGGTGGGGGCAAAATGACCCTGCAGCGGAGGGGTAAATGTAGAGTGACCAGACATCCTAGTTTGTTCAGAAAAGACCCAGTTTCCACCTGCAGCCCTGACTTAATTCTTAGAAGCTCCTCCTTTCATCCTCAGAAACGTCCTGGCTTGGACAGCAAAGCATCTGGTCTCCTTGGTAAGGGGCTGTGAGCTAGGCCAGGGACTGGGGAGGAGTCCCAGCCACACCACGGAGAAACTGAGCACAAGAGTAATGTGGACTGGGCAGGGCAACAGAGGAGCCCACCCACCCTGGCTGGGGAAGAACACAGCTGAATTCACAGGCACTGAGACTCCCTGTGGGCCTCCCACTGGCCAGAGGGACAAGGGACACAGCTGTGGGCCCAAGGACAGGATGAGGACCTCCAGGCATGGATCCGAGGCCTCTTTCCTTTCCCGCCTTTGTGAGGTCCTACATCAAAGACCACCATAGAGGAGATTGGTCTGGATGAGGGCACAGCAGAAAGCCTGGATGCTTCCCCACCAGAAACAGCGATACCTAAAGAGAACTCTTCAAATGAGTGAACCAGACTGACCTCCTAGGATTGAACTCCATTTAAGCTGTTTTCCCCTCCCTCCCTAGTCAGGAGGGGGCTTGTGAAGAAGATCAGAGCAGTTATAAAGAAAGAAGCTGCATCTTTGCGATCGTCTTCATAGAGTATGAGCACTTGTCCTGATTCTACTGCCCGGTCGCAAAACACAAAAGCAAAAACAAAATCTTGGGGGAGAAAAAGTTCCCTGTAGATTTAATAACTTCATTTTTCTAAAGTTTTTAGGATTGGAGGAAGGGACATTATTATTTAATTTGTAGTTTTTATTTACTTTGAAGAAAGAATCCTTTATCTCCCTTTTTGCCTATTTTGCTCTCTAAAATAATATGATATAATGCCAGCGTTCTTGGAATTGAAGAACAAATATCCAAATATGACTCCTTCCTGGAGTTCGGATTCAAATTCTCTTACAATAGTCAGAAATTCTCAGTGGTAGTAACAGGGACTTTTTCCAAGGAAGAATGATAATACTGCATCATGTTTTAATAACATTTAAAGATATTATAATATTAATAGATCTCTAAACAATTGCATTGTCTTTTAAAATGACAATGTGGAGAACTAGAATTGAATGAAGTTTCATCAGTATTATAAATTTAAGCGACGAGTAGTGTGTAGCTTGAGGAAAATATATGGAGTGATTGATTTTTTTTTCAGAATTGTGTTATTACCAAAAAAAAAAAAAAGGACAGAGGACCTGAATAGACAGTTTTCCAAAGACAAACAAATGGCCAACAAGTACATGAAAATGTGCCCAACATCACTAATCATCAGGGAAATGCAAATCAAAACCACAATGAGCTATCACCTCACACCTGTTAGCATGGCTATTATCAAAAAGACAGCAACATGGGTGGGCCTATGAGGAAATTATGCTAAGTGAAATAAGTCAGAGAAAGACAAATACTGTATGATTTCACTTACATGTGGAATCTAAAAATAATCGAAACTCACAGGTACAGAGAACAGATTGGTGATTGCCAGAGGCAGGAAGAGGGTGGGGCAGGTGAAATGGGTGAAGGGAGTCAAAAGGTACAGATTTCTAGTTACAAGATAAATAAGTTCTGGGGATGTAATGTATATTTCAGTGACTAAAGTTAACAATACTCTTGTATATTTGAAAGTTGCAAAGAGAGTTATCTGAGACACCTGTGGGAGGGAGGAACCTTGGAGCAAAATTAAGCCTCTGGCAGAAAGGGAAAGGGAAATGGATATTGGTAAGCAAGTAAATGCATCTGCAACAATAAGGATTATTTCTTTCTGTAAAACATCTGGGCTTAATGCCTTTTCTTTCCCTCCCTCCCTCCCTCCCTCCTTTCCTCCATCCCTCCCTCCTTTCCTCCCTTCTTCCCATCCTTCCTTCTATTTCTTTTTGGTGGCAATGAACAAGACTTAGAAAAACATTTCAGTACCTCTTATGTTTATTGATTTATTTAGAGACCTATTTCTGAGTCAATCTTGCAATTTATTATTTTCTCAAAAAGTGTCTAATTCATCTAATTTTTCAAACTTAACTTTTCAAAAGTAATCATAGCATCCCTTTATCACTAAAAACAAACACACAACAACAGCAACAGACTCAACAGTACCTATGTCTCTTTCATTCCTAAACTTGTTCATTGGCTCCTCGTCTAATTTTTGTTTTGCTCAAACCATCCAAAGATTTGTCTCTGAGACATTTAAGAACTAGATTCGAGGCTTGGTAACTCTCAGAGTTCATTAAAAAATTCTATTTATGTAAATTTTAATTTTTGTTTCCTTTATCTTTACATGGTTTTATTTTGGTATTGTGTTTTTAACTTCTAGAGCTAAATTCTTAATTCATTTGATTTTCAATTTTTGTTCTCCATTAAATGTATTTAGGGCTATCAGTTTCCTCATACAGAAGTTCTTCATTTTGTTGTGGTGTAGGTTGTTAATTTTAAACTTTATGTGTAAGCTATTTGTATCCTGGCTAAAAAATCTTTGCCTTATTTAGGATCAAAAATATTCTCGTATGTTTTCGTCTGGAAATCTTACTCTTCTACCTTTCATACTAAGAGCTATAATCCAACTAGAATTGATACTTGTATATGTTGTGAAGTGGGATCAATATCTTTTTCCCATGGCTATGCAATTGACCCAAAACCATTAAGTGAAAAGACAATCCCTTCCTCATTTCTCTTAAATCCCAAACTATATATGTGTGGGTCTATTTCTGCACTCTGTTCTGTTTCATTGACCTGTTTGCACCAATACCATTGTGACTTAATTACTGTAGCATTAAAATAAGTCTTGATGTCTGGTAGTGATAAGTACTTCAGCTTTGTTCTTGAAGATTATCTTTGATATTCTTGACTCCTTCCATTTCCATATCAATTTTGAAATATGCTTCTAAATTTTTATAAAATTCTGCTGATTTTGATTGGAATTACATTGAATTTGTAGGTCAAATTGGAGAAAATTGACTTTCCAATATCAAGTCTTCCAATCCATAAATATGGTATATTCATACCTTTGTTTAGTTCTTTTAAAATTCTTCTCAATGTTTATAATTTTCAATGTATATGATTTGCATATCTTTTGTTAAATTAATTCCCAAATGTTTGTTATTTTGATGTTATTGTAAATGTTTTAAAACTTTTTTCTGTTTGTTTTCTGCTGGAGTATGAAAATCTAATTGATTTTTGTATATTGACATTATATTCTCACTATATTCACTTGCTAATACTAATAGTTTGTGAATTCTCTTGGATTATATACATACACAGTTATGACACCTGCAAATAATGAGTTCTGTTTCTTTTTTCCAATTATTCTATGCTTTTAAAATTTTTTCTTGCTATATTCCATTACTTAGGACATCTAGTATAATGCTGAATAGAAGTAATGATGGCAGCTGTGCTTGTCATGCTTCTCACTTTCAGGACAAGGATCTCTATAATTCCCCAATTGTGTATGATGTTTTCTATAAATTTCTTGTAGGTGTTTTTATCTGATGAAATAAATTTTTTCCTAGTTTGCATCATTAACATATATAAGCATGGAATTTTATTAGATGCCTTTTTGCATTTTTTGAAGTGATCATATTTTTTTTCCTTTTAATATAGTGAATTACATTGATTTTCAGATGTTAAACCAATCTTACCTTCCTTTAATAAACCTCACTTGGTCATTATTATTTTTTATTAGAATTTATTATTAGTATTTACTTATAAGTATTTATTTTATTATTAATAAAAAGGATTTTCCTTTTATATATCATGAGGTACGATTTTTTAAATTTCAATTTTATTTTATTTATTTTCTTATTAGTTCTTTTTAGGTTCTTATTAGCTATTTTTTAAAATAAATATTAATGTATATATGTCAATCCCAATCTCCCAATTCATCACACCACCACACACACCACGCCCCACTGCCCCCACTTTCCCCTCTTAGTGTCCATACGTTTGTTCTCTACATCTGTGTCTCTATTTCTGCCTTGCAAACCAGTTCATCTGTACCATTTGTCTAGATTCCAAATATATGCGTTGTTTTCTCTTTCTGACAAACTTCACTCCGTATGACAGTCTCTAGGTCCATCCACATCTCCACAAATGACCCAATTTTGTTCCTTTTTATGGCAGAGTAATATTCCATTGTATATATGTACCACATCTTCTTTATTCATTCGTCTGTTGATGGGCATTTAGGTTGCTTCCATGGCCTGGCTATTGTAAATAGTGCTGCAGTGAACATTGGAGTGCATGTGTCTTTTTGAATTATGGTTTTCTCTGGGTATATGCCCAGTAGTGGGATTGCTGGGTCATATGGTAATTGTACTTTTAGTTTTTTAAGGAACCTCCATACTGTTCTCCATAGTGGCAGTATCAATTTACATTCCCACCAACCATGCAAGAGGGTTCCCTTTTCTCCACACCCTCTCTAGCATTTATTGTTTGTAGATTTTCTGATGATGCCCATTCTAACTGGTGTGAGGTGATACCTCATTGTAGTTTTGATTTGCATTTCTCAAATAATTAGTGATGTTGAGCATCTTTTCATGTGCCTCTTGGCCATCTTTATGTCTTCTTTGGAGAAATGTCTATTTAGGTCTTCTGCCCATTTTTGGATTGGGTTGTTTGTTTTTTTAATATTGAGCTGCATGAGCTGTATATATTTTGGAGATTAATCCTTTGTCCGTTGATTTGTTTGCAAATATATTCTCCCATGCTAAGGGTTGTCTTTTCGTCTTGTTTATGGTTTCCATTACTGTGCAAAAGCTTTGAAGTTTCATTAGGTCCCATTTGTTTATTTTTGCTTTTATTTCCATTACTCTAGGAGGTGGGTCAAAAAAGATCTTGCTGTGATTTATGTCAAAGAGTGTTCTTCCTATGTTTTCCTCTAAGAGTTTGATAGTGTCCGGTCTTACATTTAGGCCTCTAATCTATTTTGAGTTTATTTTTGTGTATAGTGTTAGGGAGTGTTCTAATTACATTCTTTTACAAATAGCAGTCCAGTTTTTCCAGCACCACCTATTGAAGAGACTGTCTTTTCTCCACTGTATATCCTTGCCTCTTTTGTTATAGATTAGTTGACCATAGGTGGGTGGGTTTATCTCTGGGCTTTCTACCCTGTTCCATTAATCTATATTTCTGTTTTTGTGCCAGTACCATATTGTTTTGATGAGTGTCACTTTGTAGTATAGTCTGAAGTCAGGGAGCCTGATTCCTCCAGCTCTGTTTTCTCCCCTCAAGATTGCTTTGGCTATTTGGGGTCTTTTGTGTCTCCATACAAATTTTAAGATTTTTTGTTCTGGTTCTGTGAAAAATGCCATGGGTAATTGGATAGGGATTGCATTGAATCTTTAGATTGCTTTGGGTAGTGTAGTCATTTTCACAATATTGATTCTTCCAATCCAAGAACATGTTATATCTCTCCATCTGTTTTTGTGTCATCTTTGATTTCTTTCATCAGTGTCTTATAGTTTTCTGAATACAGGTCTTTTACCTCCTTAGGTAGGTTTATTCCTAGGTATTTTATTCTTTTTGTTGCAATGGCGAATGGGATTGTTTCCTTCATTTCTCTTTCTGATCTTTCTTTGTTAGTGTATAGGAATGCAAGAGATTTCTGTGCATTAATTTTGTATCCTGAAACTTTACCAAATTCATTGATTAGCTCTAGTAGTTTTCTGGTGGCATCTTTAGGATTCTCTATGTATAGTAGCATATCATCTGCAAACAGTGACTGTTTTACTTCTTCTTTTCTAATTTGTATTTCTTTTATTTCTTTTTCTTCTCTGATTGCTGTGGCTAGGACTTCCAAAGCTATGTTGCATAAGAGTGGCGAGAGTGGACATCCTTGTCTTGTTCCTGGTCTAGAGGAAATGCTTTCAGTTTTTCACCATTGAGAATGATGTTTGCTCTGGGTTTGTCATATATGGCCTTTATTATGTTGAGGTAGGTAGGTTCCCTCTATGCCCACTTTCTGGCGAGTTTTTATCCTAAATGGGTGTTTTGTCAAAACTTTTTGTCAAAAGCTTTTTCTGCATCTATTGAGATGATCATATGGTTTTTATTTTTCTATTTGTTAATATGGTGTATCACATTGATTGTTTTGCATATATTGAAGAATCCTTGCATCCCTGGGATAAATCCCACTTGATCATGATGTATGATCCTTTTAATGTGTTGTTGGATTCTGTTTGCTAGTATTTTGTTGAGGATTTTTGCATCTATATTCATCAGTGATATTGGTCTGTAATTTTCTTTTTTTGTAGTATCTCTGTCTGGTTTTTGTATCAGGGTGATGGTGGCCTCGTTGAATGAGTTTGGGAGTGTTCCTTCCTCTGCAGTTTTTTGAAAGAGTTTGAGAGGAATGGGTGTTAACTCTTCTCTAAATGTTCATTAGAATACACCTGTGAAGCCCTCTGGCCCTGGACTTTTGTTTTTTGGAAGATTTTTAATCACAGTTTAATTTCATTACTTGTGATTGGTCTGTTCATATTTTCTATTTCTTCTTGGTTCAGTCTTGGAAGGTTATACCTTTTTAAGAATTTGTCCATTTCTTCCAGGTTGTCCATTTAATTGGCATAGAGTTGCTTATAGTAGTCTTTTATGATGCTTTGTATTTCTGTGGTGTCTGTTGTAACTTCTCCTTTTTCATTTCTAATTTTATTGATTTTAGTCCTCTCCCTCTTTTTATTGATGAGTCTGGCTAAAGGTTTATCAATTTTGTTTATCTTCTCAAGGAATCAGCTTTTAGTTTTATTGATCTTTGCTATTGTTTTCTTTGTTTCTATTTCATTTATTTCTGCTCTGATCTTTTTGATTTCTTTCCTTCTGCTAACTTTGGGTTTTGTTTGTTCTTCTTTCTCAAGTTACTTTAGGTGTAAGGTAAGATTGTTTATTTGAGATGTCTCTTTTTTCTTGAGGTAAGATTGTATTGCTATAAACTTCCCTCTTAGAACTGCTTTTGCTGCATCCTATAGGTTTTGGATCATCGTGTTCTCATTGTCATTTGTCTTTAGGTATTTTTTGATTTCCTCTTTGATTTCTTCAGCGATCTCTTGGTTATTTAGTAACGTTTTGTTTAGCCTCCGTGTGTTTGTGTTTTTTACTTTACTTTTTTTTCCCTGTAATAGATTTCTAATCTCATAGCATTGTGGTCGGAAAAGATGCTTGATATGATTTCAATTTTCTTAAATTTACTGAGGCTTGATTTGTGACCCAAGATGTGATCTGTACTGGAGGATGTTCTGTGTGCATTTGAGAGGAAAGTGTAATCTGCTGTTTTTGGATGGAATGTCCTATAAATATCAATTAAATCTGTCTGGTCTATTGTGTCATTTAAAGCTTTTGTTTCCTTATTAATTTTCTGTCTGGATGATCTGTCCATTGATGTAAGTGAGGTGTTAAAGCCCCCCACTATTATTGTGTTACTGTTGATTTCCTCTTTTATAGCTGTTAACATTTGCCTTATGTATTGAGGTGCTCCTATGTTGGGTGCATATATATTTATAATTTTATAATATATTTTTATAATATAATTATATATAAGTATAATTTATAATCTAAATTATACTGTAATTTTATAATATATCTTCTTCTTGGATTGATCCCTTGATCATTATGTAATGTCCTTCCTTGTCTCTTGTAACATTCTTTATTTTTATTTTTTATTTTTATTTATTTATTTTTTTTGCGGTACGCAGGCCTCTCACCATTGTGGCCTCTCCCATTGTGGAGGACAGGCTCCGGATGCCCAGGCTCAGCAGCCATGGCTCACAGGCCCAGCTGCTCCGTGGCATGTGGGATCTTCCTGGACCAGGGCACGAACCCGTGTCCCCTGCCCTGCATCGGCAGGCGGACTCTCAACCACTGCGCCACCAGGGAAGCCCAAGATTCTTTATTTTAAAGTCTATTTTATCTGATATGAGTATTGCTACTCCAGCTTTCTTTTGACTTCCATTTGCAGGGAATATCTTTTTCCATCCCCTCACTTTCAGCCTGTATGTGTCTGTAGGTCTGACATGGGTCTCTTGTAGACAACATATATGTGGGTCTTTCTTACGTATCCGTGCAGCGAACCTGTGTCTCTTGGTTGGAGCACTTAATCCATTCACATTTAAGGTAATTATTGATATGTATGTTCCTATTACCATTTTCTTAATTGGTTTGGGTTTCTTTTTGTAGATCCTTTTCTTCTCTTGTGTTTCCCACTTAGAGACATTCCTTTAGCATTTGTTGTAGAGCTGGTTTGGTGGTGCTGAATTCTCTTAGCTTTTGCTTGTCTATAAAGCTTTTTTGATGTCTCCATCAAATCTGAATGAGATCCTTGCCAGATAGAGTAATCTTGGTTGTAGGTTCTTCCGTTCATCACTTTAATATATCATGCCACTCCCTTCTGGCTTGTTGAGTTTCTGCTGAGAAATCAGCTGTTAACCTTATGCAAGTTCCCTTGCATGTTATTTGTCATTTTTCCCTTGCTGCTTTTAATAATTTTTCTTTGTCTTTAATTTTTGCCAATTTTGATTACTATGTGTCTTGGCATGTTTCTCCTTGGGTTTGTCCTGCCTGGGACTCTCTATGCTTCTTGGACTTGGGTGGCTATTTCCTTTCCCATATTAGGGAATTTTCGACTGTAATCTCTTCAAATATTTTCTAGGATCCTTTCTCTCTCTTCTCCTTCTGGGACCCCTATAATGTGAATGTTGGTACATTTAATGTTGTCCCAGAAGTCTCTTAGGCTGTCTTCATTTCTTTTCATTCTTTTTTCTTTATTCTGTTCTGTGGCAGTGATTTCCACCATTCTGTCTTCCAGGTCACTTATCCGTTCTTCTGCCTCAGTTATTCTGCTATTGATTCCTTCTAGTGTAGTTTTCATTTCAGTTATTGTATTGTTCATCTCTGTTTGTTTGTTCTTTAATTCTTCTAGGTCTCTGTTAAATATTTCTTGCATCTTCTCAATCTTTGCCTCCATTCTTTTTCCGAGGTCCTGGATCATCTTCACTATCATTATTCTGAATTCTTTTTCTGGAAGGTTGCCTATCTCCACTTGATTTAGTTGTTTTTCTGGGATTTTATCTTGTTCCTTCATCTGGTACGTAGTCCTCTGCCTTTTCATTTTGTCTGCCTTTCTGTGAATGTGGTTTTCGTTTACAGGCTGCAGGCTTGTAGTTCTTGTTTCTGCTCTCTGCCCTCTGGTGGATGAGGCTATCTAAGAGGCTTATGCAACCTTCCTGATGGGAGGGACTGGTGGTGGGTAGAGCTGGGTGTTGCTCTGGTGAGCAGAGCTCAGTAAAACTGTAATCCACTTGTCTGCTGATGGGTGGGGCTGGGTTTCCTCCCTGTTGGTTGTTTGGCCTGAGGTGACCCAGCACTGGAGGCTGCAGCTCTTTGGTGTGACTAATGGTGGACTCTGGGAGGGCTCACGCCAAGGAGTACTTCACAGAACTTCTGCTGCCAGTGTTCTTGTTCCGAGGTGAGCCACAGCCACACCCTGCCTCTGCAGGAGAACCTCCAACACTAGCAGGTAGGTTTGGTTCAGTTTCCTATGGGGTCACTGCTCCTTCTACCTGGGTCCTGATGTGTACACTACTTTGTGTGTGCCCTCCAAGAGTGGAGTCTGTTTCCCCCAGTCCTGTTGAAGTCCTGCACTTAAATCCCACTAGCCTTCACAGTCTGATTCTCTGGGAATTCCTCCTCCCATTGCTGGACCCCCAGGTTGGGAAGCCTGACGTGGGGCTCAGAACCTTCACTCCAGTGGGTGGACTTCTGTGGTATAAGTGTTCTCCAGTTTGTGAGTCACCCACCCAGTGGTTATGGGATTTGATTTTATTGTGATTGTGCCCCTCCTACCATCTCACTGTTTCTTCTCCTTTGTCTTTGGATGTGGGGTATCTTTTTAGGTGAGTTCCAGTGTCTTCCTGTCGATGACTGTTCAGCAGTTAGTTGTGATTCTGATGCTCTCGCAAGAGGGAGTTAGCACACGTCCTTCTACTCTGCCATCTTGAACCTCTGTTGTTCCCTTTCCCAATGATTTTAAATTATTTTATTTATGATTCTTTTTCGGTATTTGTTTCCAGGAGAGGTTTTTGTTTTTGGGGTTGTTTTTTTTCCTGTAATGTCTTTTTTGGGTCTTGGTATTAATTTTACACTAGGTTTATAAAACAAATTGAGAAGTATTTCCTCTGTTCTTATTTTCTGTAACAGTTTGTGTGAGATTGCTATTACTTGACTAGTCAGATGTTTTATTCCCTTATGTGTCAGTTTTGTTTCAAAGAATTTGTCTATTTCAACTAGCTTTTTGAAAGTTATTGGCATAGATTTTTTTATAGTATTGTCTTATTTCTTCATTGCGTGGAGAATCTGTAGCGAGTCTTCTTTCTCATTCCTAATTTTGATTATTTGTCCCTACTCTTTTTTTTCCTTAATCAGTCATGTTGGAGGTCTATCAGTTTTATGAGACTTTTCACAGAAACACCTTTTAGCTTTATAAACCACTTTAAAGTAGTTTCATTCTCATATCATTAATGTTTGCTCTTATCTTTATTGTTACCATCTCTCTACTTTCTCCAGATTCAATATGTTATTCTTCTTCTAACCTTTTTTTATATAAATTTATTTACTTATTTATTTATTTTTGGCTGCATGGGGTCTTCATTGCTGCACCCGGGCTTTCTCTAGTTGCGGCGAGTGGGGGCTACTCTTTGTTGCAGTGCGTGGGCTTCTCACTGCGGTGGCTTCTCTTGTTGTGGAGCATGGGCTCTAGGTGCACATGCTTCAGTAGTTGTGGCAGGGAGGCCCAGTAGTTGTGGCTTGAAGGCTCTAGAGTGCACACTCAGTAGTTGTGGCGCATGGGCTTAGTTGCTCCGTGGTATGTGGGATCTGCCTGGACCAGCGATCTAACATTGGCATTGCCAATGCCAATCCCCTGCATTGGCAGGTGGATTCTTAACCACTGCACCACCAGGGAGGTCCTTTTCTAACTTTTGGGGATGGCTGTTTAGATCAGTGATTTTCATCCAGTTTTTCCATAACATATGCTTTTAACTCTATAAATTTCTCTCAAAGTATGCTTTAGATTTTGTTCCACAAAGTTTGATGTGAAATCTTTTTCTTCATCATTCAGTTAAGTTGCATTGTAATTTCCATAGTGATATATATGATATAGTGATATAGTGACTTATAGAATATTTAGAAGTGTAGCATCCAAGTATGTGGGAATTTTTAAGTAATCTCATCATTTTATACCTTAATTCTACTATAATCAAATAATGTTATATTATTTTAATGTTTTGAAATTTGTTAAAACTTAATTGTGACTCAGAATGTAGCAAATTTTGGAAGACTATGATATGTAGTCTTCTGATGTTGGACACAATGTTCTACATATGTCAATTAGGTCATATTTATTAACGGTTTTATGCAAAATTATAACCTTACTGATTTTTGTCTGCTTATTCTGTTAGTTACCACAAGAGACCTGGTAAAACTATCACTATGACTATGCATTTGTCTATATTTTTTCTGTTTCTTGTCAATTTTTGAATTATATATTTTGAGGCTAGGTGGTTAGGTACACTCACATTTAGAATCATTACCTCTTCTAATGACTTGACCTCTTTATCATTGTGAAACTATTTTCTTTCAGCACTTTGAAAGTATTGTCTCATTGTCTTCTGGCTTCCATTTATTCTGTTGAGAATTCAGCTGTCAGTCTTATTTTTGTTCCTTAGAAGGTAATGTGTCTTTTTTCTTTGCCTGCTTTCAAGTGTTTTCTCTTTGTTTTTGATTTTCATCAATTTGACTCTGATATAATTAACAACTTTCTTCTGCTTGAGGTTCCTGGTGCTTCATGAATCTGTAGCTTGATATCCATCATCAGTTTTGGAAGATTTTCTCATTTATTACCTCTTCAGATATAGCTTCTATCTTATTCTCTTTGTTCTCTTTTTCTGGGACTACAATTATACCTTTATCTCAAATGTCTAATTTCCATTTTCTTTTTATCTGTCAGTTTGCTAATTCTCTGAATAGGTGTATATAATCCAGAAGTCAGCAGATTATGACCAGCAAGCTGACCAACTGTCTTTGTAAATGAAGTTCACAGCTACCCCCATTTATTTATATATTACTTGTGGCTGCTTTTGCATTACACCAGCAAAGTTGAATAATTGCAACTGAGATAACATGGCCTGAAAACTCACTTTTACTATCCGGTTCTTTAAGATAATATTTGCTGAACCCCAGTCTAGTCTACTAAGTCTACTCATTGAGAGAATTATTTAAATTATTTTGCTTTTTATTTGTACAGTCACATTTTATTTTTGTTACAGTTTCTTCGTTTCTGGTGAAATTCTCCATCTTGTCATTTAGTCACAGTATCTTTGTCTAAGTGTTCTTAAAAACAGAGCCTGAGGTGAAAGCTATGTGCTAACACATGTTTTTTGACCATGGGAATAGAATGAGGTGTTGCTAGGCCCTCAAGCCGGGAAACAAGACATGAAGCCAAGGCCAGAGTTATAGGAAATGGTAGTGGTATACTTACATTTTTAAGTTTCTATCAGTTAATGCCCATATCTGGATTTCCTATTTTTCTGATTATATGTCTATTTTCTCACCTTTTTGGTTGGTGTTAAATTTTATCTTTGTTGTATATCTAGGGTTAAAGTTTTGCTGCATATAGTAGAGGAAAGATTATAGATACCATTTGAGACTGGATTAATTATTGCTTCTAGAAGACAGGTTAGCAGCTAATCACCTTCATCCATGGGACTGAAATAATTTGAATCTGGGCATCATTCCCTTTGAAAACTGGAATATTTCCAGTATTTTTTTTTGGCTGCATTGGGTCTTCGTTGCTGCACGCGGCCTTTCTCTAGTTGTGGTGAGTGGGGGCTACTCTTCGTTGCAGTGTGCGGGCTTCTCACTGCAGTAGCTTATCTTGTGGTGGAGCACAGGCTCTAGGCACACAGGCTTCAGTAGTTGCAGCATGTGGGCTCAGTAGTTGCTGCACATGGGCCGCAGAGCACATGGCCTTCAGTAGTTGTGGTGCATGGGCTCAGTAGTTGTGGCTCATGGGCTTTAGAGCACAGGCTCAGTAGTTGTGGTATACAGGCTTAGTTTCTCCGTGGCAAATGGGATCTTCCCAGACCAGGGCTTGAACCCGTGTCCCCTGCATTGGCAGGCAGATTCTTAACTGCTGCGCCACCAGGGAAGTCCTTTCCAGTCTACTCTTATTCCTAGGATACAGCTTTCTTGGGTCCCAGCTGAGAGCCTGGGCTGTTTACCAAGACTCCTCACCTTGGCGGGCCTGGAGCTCCAGGTTTTGCTGCCTCAGCCACTTGAGTCTGATGACAGGCCTGCTCAGCTTCTCAGCTGCTCAGTCACCACTTGTAAAATAGAAAATGTCTTGAGCAGAAAGGTGGTACTTAAAGGTGGTACCAAATGTTATGCTCACACATCTGGGCTTCCTTTGTGTCTGTGATATTGGCCCTGCACATCCTCACTACTATGGTAGTTTTCTGATGCCTTCAGATGCATTAAAAAGTATTTTATGCAGCACTTTTACTTATTCTCAGTGGGAGGATTCATCAGAAACAAACCGTTCTTCCATAGCCAGAAGCAAAACTACTTAGAAGTCTTTTCTGTGCTATCCTCATCCCATCACTGTAACCCTGCCCTTCCCTCCCTCCACACACATCTTGTGTCTGGAATTTTTCACCATTTTATAATTGTATAATTTCTTTTTACCGTTTTATAATTAAATACATCAAAGTTTTTTTTTTCGGTCAACCCTTATTTAGATTTACTAATAAGCTTTACTGATTTATTTCATCATTACTGCTTCTTACATCTCACTACTTTCTTGTGGATTTATATTACTTCTTTTTCAGTATATCCTTTCATAGTTTTTTTTTTTTTTCCTAGTGAGAGTTTCTGAGTGGTAAAGTTTCTGTCATTTTGTGTCTGAGAAAAACTTTATTTCACTGATTACTGATTGATAATTTGATCATAGATTGTTTTTAAGTTGACAATTGATTAGCAATGAATAATTTGGTTGTAGAATTCTAGATGAAAAATTATTGTCCCTCATCACTTTGAAGGTATGCTTTTGTTTTCTTGCATCCATTATTGCCTGTGAGAAATCTGATGCCATTCTGATTCTCACTCCTTTGTAGGGAATCATTTTTTTTCTTTCTGATAACTTTCAGAATTTCTCTTTATCCTTGTTGTTGTATTCTTTACAATGTCTGCTCAGAACTTTATGAATATTTTTAGACTGAGTACTTCTGTTTTTCTTAAGGTCTAGGAAATTCTCAACAATGATGTAATCAAATATCACCTTTTCATTATTTTTTCTATTCTTTCTCTTGAACTCCATGTGATGCTGGCATTTCTGGATCTATCTCTCACAGCTTAACCTTTGTTTTTCCTCTCTTTTTCTCTTTGTGTTGTGTTCTGGGACTTTTCCTCAATTCATTCATTTGTTCAATCACGAGGGAAGGAAAAAAAAAGTAGGGAGAGGACTTGCTGCCTGAGTAAAATATCCTGAAAGTAAACTTACCTCTGTCTATAACTGCTTGCTCACTCTCAGTGGTGCCCCTCCTCTATTTTAATTAGATACTGGAAGGCTTCTATGCAAACACCATGGATTTGTGTACATTTGAGTTTCTATAGTTGTGCTTTCAGAAGGATCTGCTTAAAGATGCTTAAAGATATTGTTATTATAAATGTAAGAATCGCAGTTTGTGCCATGTTGTAAGCAAACCCAGATTACATTTCCTGTCTCACTTCCTGTTCTCATGGAAATTAAAATCAAATGTATTGGGAAGAAAAATAAAACTTAAATAAATAAACTAAAAATACACCTACATTTTTGTGAACTCATTCACAGGCATAGAATTATCTGGAAAAATGACTCCAAGGAGATTGGTCAAAGACCTTCTGAGAGCCCATCTATGACAAATCTAATCGAAATGCTGTCACATCTTAAAATTCTGGGAATCTTCATGTACCAGAGTTTATTGTGATAGATGTGTTTGTCTACGTAGGTGACTTGTGTTCACCTGATGTTGAAAGATGTTAAAGGCACTAGCTCCTTGCATGCGAATATGTTATCAAAGTTGTCTCTGTCCAGACCAGGTACACTGCGGCCAAGGACAGCGTGGTCCAGTTCTTCTTTTACCAGCCAGTCAGTCATCAGTGGAGACAAACTGACTTCTTTCCCTGCACTGTGACATGTGGAGGAGGTGAGGCACAGACTTTGTTCATGAATATTTAGAGTTCAGAGTTAGAAATGATACGTTTTCTTTTTTGAAGCTGACTTTAAAGTTAGCGTGGTACTACCAAATGTAAAATAGATAGCTAGTGGGAAGCAGCCGCATAGCACAGGGAGATCAGCTCTGTGCTTTGTGACCACCTAGAGGGGTGGGATAGGGAGGGTGGGAGGGAGGGAGACGCAAGAGGGTGGGGATATGAGGATATATGTATACGTATAGCTGACTCACTTTGTTATCCAGCAGAAACTAACACAACATTGTAAAGCAATTATACTCCAATAAAGATGTTAAAAAAAATTAGCATGGTAATTAGAGATGTGTAACCACACAGCATCTTACTCAGTGGCCTGGAATGCAGTGGTTTTAATGAATGTGCGTTTGTTTTATTCTTGAACATAGGTGAAAACTGGATTTAGAAAACACCCTTTACTTTGGGCAAAGAGCTGGAAACATGTTTGCATGTCTCTCATGGACTCCAAAATAAAAGCCAAGAGATAGGGGGGATTTTTAATTCTTACCCATCAGAAAAACAAATATCTCTTTCTTTTTAATTTATTCCCTAGCTCTCACACACAGAGAGACGTTCTCATTTGGACACCTAAGTTAAAAGAGAAGCTTTCCATTCTGGGAGGGACATGTATAATGGGACTAAGCTTATTAGTTCAGTTGATTCAATTCTTGGGAGGAGAATAGATGTTTCTCATAGCTGGTGCCCAAGGAAAGACATGATCAGTCCTGCTGGAACCTACATTGGAAGCACCTGGCTGTGTGACTGTCCACCAAAGATAGCATTGGCTGTAAGGACAGAAGGAACATTTTAGGCTCCTTTTGGGGCTCTCCCAATATCCTTCCACTTTCTGTACACCAGCAGAATTTCAATACATTTGTTCATAATGTAGGAAGGCAGTCTGCCTTATTTCTTTCTCTTTTAGCTATCTCTGTACTGCTACAAAATTAAAGAGGAAAATTAATTGTCTCTCTCCAAATTATAAACACCTGTATGCTCCTTGTCTCCTCCTAGAAATATGTTTCCATTTAGAGCAAAGATTTTTTTCTTTAACTCAAGGAGCTGTAATCTCATTCTGTTATTGTCTTGGGGAAAAATAAAAACATACACATAAAACCCACAAGGAAAGCATTACCAAAATTTAATTATGTTAGTAATCAAATCTACATGATTTGTGTTAAATGGCATTTCAGGGTTTTTGGTGTAATCAGGAAAATTAGCTCGCTGGTCTCCAAGGTATTTGGATGGACTTTCCTGGTCTTGTCTGCAATCATCTATGTGGGATACTTGAGATTAGTTTGGAGAAAGTACCAAGATTGCCACTGTCATCTGATATTGCAGACTTTCTGGCAGATATTGGCACCCAAGTAATATTTTATTGACTCCATTTGGATTTTCGTTCCTGTGGTTTTGACCTTGCTTTTTATAATGCATACCAGTCTGTCCTTCTACACTCAGCTTTCATTTAAACCTTGACTTGTAGAAAGCTGTCTATTGGTTTATAAAACCAGATTCCTCTCAGCAGTCGGACCTTTAAATGTATTTTTAGAACTTTAGACCAGTTGGCTGAGGCTGAGAACTTAACTTTGGGGTTTGTTTGTTTGTTTTTTTGGTGTGGTTTTTTTTTTTTTTTTTGGTGAAGAGCTCATTCTGGTTTTGAAAAATTACTTTTTTAAAAACTTAACATGACACTTATGTAGTGACAGGAAACTTGGAATCAAATCTTTCAGGAGGTTAGAAGCATCATTTTGTGAGTTGTTTTTTAAGTTTAGAGCTTGTGGAATGTTCACTTTCCTCAGAGACTGTACAAATTGAATTTAATAGAATCAGGAATAAGTCTCCATTCCTTCTTCTTTGAAGGCTTATGAGGCAGAGGGAGATGTAGGCGGGGAGGGTTTTGTTCCTCTCTGTATAGACAATGCTTATTTTCCCAGTTAGAAAGTTTATTGTCATCAGAGGTACCCCTAGGTACCCCAGGACAGGAAATAAGTAAAATATACCAGCAATGGAATATTTTACAGAAGAAAGAAGCAACAGTACAAGGGTAGTTCTCAGAAATGTAATGTTGAGTGAGAAAAGTAGAAAACAGAACAGGTCTTAAAGCACAGTATCATTAATTTAGTCAAAACAGATACACACAAAACAAAATTCCATAAGACAGATGTATATTTAAGGACATATAAACAATAAATAGGTGTCTCTGGGGGATTGTAATGGGAGTGGTGGTGGGAGAAGAGAAAGTATACGGAAACAAGAGAGCCTTGCACAGTGCCAGGATGAGGAGACGTGACAATGGATAACTATCTTCTGTACCTGAGCTTCAAACAGTTTCAAAGGCGTCTATTGTAACTTTTAGTTGTAAGTGCTAGGAGTACTTCTAACTAATCAGTTCAAGTAGTCATTCTCAATCTTGGCCACACATATTAGTCAACTTAGAAGAACCTGAGAGTCTTTTTTAAAAAGTCTTTTTTTTTTTTTGCTGCTGCTGCACCATATCACCTAGCATTTGTCTAGAGATTTACATTTTTAACAAAGCTTTGACACACATGACCTTATTCGTTCCCCACAACAACTCTAAACCTAAAGTAGTTCGGGAAACTGAAAATAGCACTCAATCCAATTGTTAGCTCTCCATAGGTGCTTTGGCTAAAGAGCCTTACCCCCTTGGGATTAAGCAGTGGGCGTCTGCTGCTTCTACTACCCCACAGCCTGGGAATAAAGGAACAACGTTATTTCTTTGGTCTCAACGCAATCATGGCAACGCAATCATGGCAACAGAAAGCACCCACTCCTTCCACTTTGACCAGTGGAAATGCTGATTTCTTGGCTGCAGTGCTTCTGATTTAATTGTTCTTGGCTGCAGTGCTTCTGATTTAATTGGACCAGGAAGGGACCTGGGCATTGGTGTATATTAAAGCCTCCCAAGTGGTTCTGTTATACACCCAGGGTTGAGAACCACTGAGTTACGTTTCTTAAAGAGGAATAAAAAAGTGTGTGGCAAGTGATAACTTTGCCAAGTAAACCCCAAACGGATGCGATCTTCAGACTTTCTTGTTCTGCTGCTTTAGGGTATCAGCTCAATTCTGCTGAATGTGTGGATATCCGGTTGAAGAGGGTGGTTCCTGACCATTATTGCCATTACTACCCTGAGAATGTGAAACCAAAACCAAAACTGAAGGAATGCAGCATGGATCCTTGCCCATCAAGGTTTGCATAACTACCCATACCCATGCAGCTGAAACAAATCAGCTGCAGCTGTGACTGATCCACCCTTGCCAGGCAACACATTGCCATTGCGTGACCTTGAACGTACACTGGTGGCAGGTACCTGTATTCACATTTATAACCGTGGTCAGTAGGAATTAGGCTCATCAGCTTACTCAGTCTAGTTCTCTCTAGCGGGCTATGTGTCCATGTGCTGTGATCTTTGACTGTTTATAATGAACCTCTTTGAGCATCTCCTACACATACAGCATGAACATTCTCTTCATCCAAGTACAGTGTCTAGTCCATTTGCCAGCCGTAAATACTAGTAACTCACCATTTTAGCTTTTTTTTTTTTTTTTTTTTTTTTTTTGTGGTACACAGGCCTCTCGCTGTTGTGGCCTCTCCCGTTGCGGAGCACAGGCTCTGGACGCGCAGGCCCAGCGGCCATGGCTCACGGGTCCAGCCGTTCCGCGGCACGCGGGATCTTCCCAGACTGGGGCACGAACCCGTGTCCCCTGCACTGGCAGGCGGACTCCCAACCCCTGCGCCACCAGGGAAGCCCACCATCTTAGCTTTTTAAACTGGGTCACCAATCACCACGTTTTGACTTTTGAAGTGTACACATTAAATTCAGTATAAATAATGCATGGTGCAAGGCAGTGAAGAGTTTTAATGCCAGAGCAGTAAAGCTATGCATAAACTATCCTGCTGCATAATTTAGTACCTGATGATTGGATTGCCTGGGGAAGTTTCCTGGCTTTACTACAGTATCTTAAAATAACAGCATACTGTCAAGTCCCAGAATCCCCCACTTAACTGCCAGCTGGCTAAGGCAAAAGTGTGCAAGTGGAAAAGGAAGCATTCTCAGTGGATTTCATTTCCTATCACGAAGCTGTGCATGTCCTGTAATCCCAGGTGTATGTAATTCTCGATAGAGGCCTTTTCAAAAGGCAAATTCTGTGAAACAAAATGGTTTTCTAAAGATCCTGCTAATATGACAGTGTGTTAATATCATTAATATATTTTATCAGACTAACCTGCTAAGATGATAAAAGGTAATAAATAGATTTATCTAAACTAAGAGAAACTCTTGCCTTTGATGACTACATATTACTAGTTCCATTTTCTACATTTTCATATAGAATTGGGATGTGTGTCAGAGATTTTCCTAAAAATTAAGGAGATCGTGGCTGAATTTTGGGGGAAATGGTTCACAACACTCGGCATATTTAGTTTTTAATTTGAAAGAGCTCTGTCTTTTGGGATGTCACACCTGTACTAGTCAAATTAATAAATATGTTAATTGATTAGAAATTATATTCTCACAATGATTTCATTTGTAGCGATGGATTTAAAGAGATCATGCCCTATGACCACTTCCAACCTCTCCCTCGGTGAGTTACAGGTTTCCTTTTTCTTTCTGTAATATGCTCTAAGTAATTTGCAAGGAACTGTAGTATCTGTAGCAATAGACTAAAATGTAAGAGGGGCAGTTATTAGACCTTTCACAGAGAGATAAGGGAACACAGACTTCAAGTCCATAAGAAAGATCTTTCTAAGAATTATATGGAATAGGCTGGCTCAGAGGGTGATGTTTTCTGTCACTGGAGATGTCAAGCGTATCTTGATAACTGGGTATTATAGAGGGACCTCAAGCATTGCAATTGATCAGAAATTTGCATTCCCTTTTATACCTAGATGACTAGGATGGTTCTTTCTGACTTTGAGATTCTATGATTCCCTAGTAATGTTGTCCATTGGTGTTTTATAGTTTAGGGACTGTTTGAAGATGCTTTCACACCCTATAGTTTAATTTATTTGATTCTCACAATGGCCCTGTTGTGGTAATACATGAGGGCAGGTGTCTTACTCCCATTTGACAATAACCTTCGGGTCAAAGGAGTTAAGTACCTCGTGACTGCAGATTGTGTGTAGCAGTTAAGATTAAAGTCTTAAGGTTCCAATTCTGTGCTCTGTCAACCGAACCACAACTGTTATCCCAAGGCTGTACTTTTTGCAATCAACTTTGCAAACTTGAAACAGGCAACAAATAAATAATGTGTTTTCGTTTGTTTGCTTTTGAGCTGGGAACATAATCCTTGGACTGCGTGTTCGGTGTCCTGTGGAGGTGGGATTCAAAGACGGAGCTTCGTGTGCGTGGAGGAGTCCATGCATGGAGAGATACTGCAAGTGGAAGAATGGAAGTGCATGTATGCGCCTAAACCCAAGGTTATGCAAACCTGCAATCTGTTCGACTGTCCCAAGTGGATTGCCATGGAGTGGTCTCAGGTAAGATTTGAGTACACGCCACTGTTTTTAGAAATTAATTAATTTTTGGCTGCATTGGGTCTTGGTTGCTGTGTGCGGGCTTTCTCTAGTTGCAGCGACCGGGGGCTACCCTTTGTTGTGTTGCGTGGGCTTCTCATTGCGGTGGCTTCTCTTGTTGTGGAACACAGGCTCTAGGCATGGGGTTCCAGAGTGCAGGCTCAGTAGTTGTGGCGCACGGGCTTAGTTGCTCCATGGCATGTGGGATCTTCCCGGACCAGGGCTCGAGCCTGTATCCCCTGCATTGGCAGGTGGATTCTTAACCACTGTGCCACTGGGGAAGTCCCGAGTACACGCCACTTTTTAATTCAATCTCAGATTTTAATGATTATTTGCTATGCTCCCAACACTGTACTGGGCAACTTGGGGGAGGCAGAAGTTGTATATGAACGGGGTTCCTAGTCCCAAAGAGCTTAGGAAGAGCCAGTTGGAGGACAGTGTAAGAGAGAACATTGCAGGCATCAATGCAGGTAAGAACAATTAATTAAGAAGCGTAGTACATCTGAACGGAACGGGCATTGGAGCAGAGTTGACTGGGAAGTCTTTGTTGCCTTTGTAGTGCTTGACCCATCTCTAAGATTTAACCAAACGAGAGCCCAGTGAAGACATCACTGTGAGGTAGGGCCAAGCCGAGACGGCTGAGCAAAGGCAGAAATGACACAGAATGACTAGATGTTGAAAAAGGCCCTAATTCACCTCGATTAAAGAGAGAACCCACGTTACTAAGAATTGGAAGATTGGGGCTTCCCTGGTCGCACAGTGATTAAGAATCCACCTGCCAATGTAGGGGACACAGGTTCGAGCCCTGGTCGGGGAAGATCCCACATGCCGTGGAGCAACTAAGCCCGTGTGCCACAACTACTGAGCCTGCGCTCTAGAGCCTGGAAGCCACAGCAAGAGAAGCCACTGCAATGAGAAGCCCACGCACCGCAACGAAGAGTAGCCCCTGCTTGCCACAACTAGAGACAGCCTGTGCACAGCAACCAAGACCCAATGCAGCCAAAAATAAATTAAAAAAAAAAAAAGAATTGGAAAATTCAGATGGAGATGATAGAACTGACATTAGAGGTATGTTCTTAGTCTGGTGGTTACTAAGAAGCTTCGCTATTTTTGTTGAAGAAAATAAATGTAATATATTTTAAGTAATTGAGGCAATAGACTGATGCTGGGAAAGACCAGAGGCAGGCAGCCTATTTGGAAGCCATTGAGGTGTCAGGTGGTGGGAAAAGAGAAAAGGGCAACATCACAGAGGTATAACAAGGCCTTGTGTTAGATTAGCTTAGTTTCCTCTCTAGGGAGATGAGCAAGTAATCCTCTAGAGCAAATAAAGTGCAGTTGGATTAGTCAAAAAATTGCAGGTATTGGTATTTAATATTTTAAGCTTAAACTTTTAATTTACTAGAGGGTGAGACATAATTGACTCATGTTCCTTTAGCTCTTTTGAGTGATCCCTACATATTTAGTTCAACACACACATGCATTCACCTATTTATTTATTCAGTGTGCCAGCTGCCATCCTAGGGAGTAAATAAAACCTGCTTCTACCCACCCCCCTGCCAAAAGCTCATAATCCAGCTGCAGAAACCATACAGACAAATGAACAGTTATGATACAGTGTGACACTGCAGTGAGCTGTATGATGTCCTGTATGGCCGGCACACAGAGGTGGGGTGATTCACTCTACCTGAAGGTGTCAGAGCAGGCTTCTGAAAGGAGGAAGCACTTGAACTGAAACTTGAAGAGTAGAGATAAGTGAGTTTTCTGGGTGAAAGACCCACTTCCAGCCCCAGTTTACAGATGCTATCTCATCACAGTCCTTTTCTAATATCCCTGGCTCAAAATCATCACCCACTACTGCTTCATTTGTACTTAATAGGGCAGTAGTTATCCATCCTTTTTTGTTCACATACCAAAAGAAGTTTGGAAAATTACATACCCCTTTATATATATTTAGGTTGACATCTAAAATTTTTATCACAAGTTTAAATAAAAAAAATCAAAGAATGTCATTTCTAACACGTCTTGAAGGCTGACATTTTAAAATAAAAGTGTTATAGCATTAAAAAAAAATAGGTCCAGTAGAATGTAAATGCCATGATGGTTTCTATCCTTGCCATCTTCCATTTTTAAAAAGTATATGAACAAGCTCTTGAATAATTTGAATGTTTTGCATTATTTTCCCCTTGAACTCACATTTTCAAACCACTCCCCCCCACAGAATTTATCCTAATATAATGTACTTTTATGCTTTAAAGTCTTTTATTGGTTACCCTATTCTACTTTTCTCTAAGGAAATACGTGTAGCAGTTGAAATTAATTTATTTTAATTTCCTATAGCCGTAAGGCTTTAAGTATTAGAAATGTTCCCCTGGATTAAGTTATTATTAAATTTAACTTTAGTACACAACCAAACAACAATTAAATGTATTTCGATTTCTCGTGAATGATTATTATACATAAAAAGTAAATTTTCCTTTGAAATTAGTCTTCCAAGAAGATGAGTGGGGCCTTAAAAAATAGTCCATTGCCAGAATGAAACATGGGTTCAGCAGTAATTTTATTCTTAATTTTAACTGTTGATTTCTTGTTTTAGTTTGTTTTGCATGTACACACTGGGAAGCCTTGTTCACATAAATCAATAGACTGAGATGGAAGGATTTTATTATGGCAAGGTCGTTCGGTTCTTTGAACTTGAGTTATATGCCAAAAATCATATTGTGATCTCTCCTCAAAAATCCACATTACTTCTACAACCTGCAGAGCTTGTTTTTCACTCTTACAGTTCTTACCCATATGTTCTGTGTTGTCTTTAGAGCTTTTATACCACCCCACCCCATCTATATCATGACTTTATTGTCACTTACAATACCCAAATGAAGGATTGTTAACCAACGCATCTCATTCATCCTTCTTGGCTCTCCATACTTTCCACTTTTAAAAAAATCAAACACATTCTCAGTGATGAGAATTTGCTATCATTAAGGATGTATTCAGCTTGAAAGAGGAGTTCTGGGAATGTCGTAAACACTGACCACATCCTTGGGGTAAGTGTCCAGCTTCCTGAGAAGCTACTAAGGAAATAATATTCCTTTGGATCGACCAGTTCTAAGGTAGTTATACCTTATAATCATATTGTTTTCTTTCTCTTTGGGGCAGAATTTTTTTTCTTTCTTGGCCAATATAAAATAGCCTCTTAAGATCACATATATTTCAAATAGGTGAATGTGGGGGTAGGTGAATCAGTTTCCCAGACGTCAGATATAATCTCAAACCTCACTAAATTCATTCAGTATTTGTTCAGTGGTCATAAGAGTGGCATGAGGGAATAAGAGAGGTTTCCTGCTGTTCTGCTCTTCTTGGAGATGGGTCTATGCTGAAAAAGGCCTCCATATCCTCTGCAACTCATCTGTGACAATTGAAGAAGCATCCATGGACTCAGGAAAGAATCTTTAAGCTTTATGAAGCAGTGGTGAAGTCATTATTTTGACAACAGGAGGCTCTGGGAAGGATTTCCACTCTGCCTCTTAGGAACTGCATGACCTTGAACAAGGTCCTTAGGCGGTGGGCTGTTCATTTGCTCATCTGTTAAATGGGAGTGAAGCTGCTAACCTGTCAGTGTGTCAGGACAGTTAGTGAGATCACATCTGCAGAACAGTGTGTGTTCTCTAGCACATGCCCAAGGCTTCTTGACCTCTCCCAGGGGTGGATCCAGGATTGGTGGGGCCTGAAGTTTATACCATATGGAAGTGACTTTTTAAAAAATCTATTTTATTCAAGTATAGTTGATTTACAATGTTGTGTTAATTTCTGCTGTATAGCAAAGTGTGTCAGTTATACATATATATATATATATATATATATATATATATATAATACATTCTTTTTCATATTCTTACCCATTATGGTTTGTCACAGGATATTAAATATAGTTCCATGTGCTATGCAGTAGGACCTTGTTGTTTATCCATCCTATATATAATAGTTTACATCTGCTAATCCCCAAACTCCCAATCTATCCCTCCCCTACCAAGGAGGTGACTTTTTAAGAAGAAAGAATACAAAACACAAATATTGGGTATCTAAGTAAATGTGTATGTACAATAATGAAAGAAATTGTAAGAAATTACATATTTTTTTAAGCTGACAACCCTAATGTGAACTCTGGACTTTAGTTAATAACAATGTATCAGTATTGGTTTATCAGTTGTAGCAAAGGTACCACACTAATGCAAGATATTAACAATAGGGAAAACTGTATGTAGCAGAAAGGGGGCGTATGGGAACTCTCTGTACTATCCGCTCAATTTTTCTATAAACCTTCAATAGTCCTAAAAAATAAAGTCTTGATTTTAAAAACAAACCACACACACATATACATACATACATGCTCACCAACATAATGTACATAAATTGAAAACATATCCTGGATGTTCATGACATGAAAATATTCCATTCATAGACAAGAGTACCTTCCAAATCATAAACAAATAATTCAAGAAGAAAAAATACAACACAAAGTTCATAAAAACTCAGAGAAAATAGCATAATGTTTTTATTAATTTTAAGTGCCTGATACATCTATAATATTTTTTTCCTACACTTTTTGGCTGAATACTCTTCGATGGCCCTTTCATATGACAACAATTTTGGAAGATCAATTTCTATACACAGAATAGAAAGATAATCCTCTAGCATGGTTGAGCAAAAATTGATATTTTTTTAAATTAGTAGTTTAGAAAAGTTTCTTTTGTCTTCACAAATTGTTTTGGATGATGTCATGTGAATTTTTAATCAAATTTGAGAAAACCTATATTAAGTTTCTTTCATATTTGCGTAGAAAGATTTCAGGGCATTTCAATTTTTCTTGCGCTGTGACCTCACCTGAAATACTTTTTGAATGGAGAATGGGAAGGAAGCCTTGCAAGGGAGGGGCCCTGAAGCATAAGAATCATGGGAAATCAGCCTCCACCCCCTTCCTTACATAATGTTTATCTAACGGTCTTTTGTGTTTAACATTCATGTAGATTAGTGACTCTCCTGTGCATGAGACCTTAGTACCTTTGTGGATCTCTTCATGAACGAGAATTTCATTGGCTTCTCTTTTCATCTTTCAAGTGCACAGTGACTTGTGGCCGGGGGTTACGTTACCGGGTTGTTCTGTGTATCAACCATCATGGACAGCACGTTGGTGGCTGTAATCCACAACTGAAGTTACACATCAAAGAAGAATGTATCATTCCCATCCCATGTTACAAACCCAAAGGTAAGTTTGTGGTGCATTTTCAAGTTAAATCAAACGGTGTTTTCCAGCTCTCTTACTAATATTGCAGCATTTAAATTTCAATGTACTAACTTTCTTATAAAAATTGTTTTACTGACAGATTATAGTAGACCCGTCCACCTAGATAAAGAAGTTAGACCTATGTGACTAATTGATCTGGAGAAGAAACTGAGCTCTTATTGATTCAGTACATATAGAGTGGCTCCTGTCTAGGCTTATATTAACATTTCTTGGTGGGCATAAAATAATTTGATGCAGTCCCTGCTTTGAAGAAAAAGGAGAAGGAGGATGAAGAGAAAAAGGAAAAGGAAAATTCCCACATGCCTTCCACCAGAGTGTACATTTCTTGAGGAAGGAACAATGCCAGCTTCATCATATGTCCTATTGCCTACCATGAATGAATGAAGACTTTCAGGTCCCAATCTAGATTTATAGATGCACTTAGAAATTATTTTGTAGTTCCCACTTGTTCCACATGAATTAGCAGAAATGGGTAGCATCCATGGGTAAGGAAGTCTTGGCATCATCTTTTGGGTGTATGTTCCTCTCTAGACATGATTATTTCCATATACGTACTTTAGTGAGGTATTACTAGTCCTCGTGACAAGTATTTCCTTTTGGAAATGGAAAAAGAATTACTCCCAAGTATCAGTGCCAAGGAGTCTTCCTTAGTACTTTGGGGAGGATGATAAAAGTCTTCTTCATTATTTCTGGGTGCATTATTTACACAAATAGCCTCATAGGCAACTAACTATTCAAAAAATATTTATTTGATGATGTCTGTCTTCCAGAAAAATCACTGGTTTCCATGCAAGGTACAAACACTGATTATATAACTTCCCAGTGAAGTCTTTTCTCCATATTTCTGCAGTCAGTGGTACTTTTATAGCCACTTTCTTAGTGTCTGTGATTTTCCTGAAGCAGTCCAAAATTATTTCCTTTCTCATTTCATAATTAGATTGTTTCTTTCTTCACATCTTAGGAAGCTTCAAAGGACAGAGAGGGGCACCAGCTTGCTCCTGCAGGCCAGTGGTAATTAGTAATCATTTCCCTCAACAATTATAGCAATTAAAGTTTGAATAAACCATAGCACTGACTCTCCTCCTCCCAACTTTCTAAGCCTTCTATGTTATTTGCTTTTCTCTATTAATTTCCTCATTCAACGGGCAAAAAAATTTGTGGAAAAAGAAAGCAAACTGATAATGGTTGAAGTAAGAGCTTTAATATGCAAACAACAGATACTGGTACTGATTTATAAAAGGCATTTTTATGCTAACTTGGAGAATGTATTCAACTGTGTCATGGGGTTGTTTGGTTGTATTTTGATAATGTGTTAATAAAAAAAATGTATGACAGAAATTTTTGGTTCCATCCAGAAGCCACTTCATGTACTGTGCATTTGAAAGGTGTGACCTCTTTATTGATGAAATCTTCAGCAAATAACAATCACATATCCAACTCTTGAATGAGTAACAATAATTAAGCTTGTTGTTCATGTTCCCTTTTTGTCAGAAAAAAGTCCAGTGGAAGCGAAATTACCTTGGCTGAAACAAGCACAAGAACTAGAAGAGACCAGAATAGCAACCGAAGAACCAACGTGAGTCCAGGACCTTTTATGGAAGTAATCAGAGCATAGCCAGCTAACATGATATATGCAATTTTTGTACTCATTGGAGTACAATGATATGTTTCAAATCCAAATGACCTGGATTTGCAGACTCTAGAGAGCTTGAGCTGGCTAGAATTCTTCTTTATTTCACAACTCAGCAGTCCTGCTTTGGCAGTATCTGTGAGAAGCCCAGAAAAGAACAGTGCTGTTTAACTCAAAGCAGACCCAGTGGTCTGTTACAGTTAAGAGATTGAGGATAATTCCTAGATCTAGATTAACACATATGATTTGACCAAAGGCCATCATTAAACAAACAGACAGTATTAAACAAATAAACCAGTCATTCCATGGTTAAGTCATGGCCAATGTCTATAAAACCAGTTAGGCCGAAATGTATCAGGGTGGCCTGAGTGATTAAAAGGAGAAATTCCAGAGCTGCTGTGGTATGGGGCAATGGAAAGAATATGGCACTACAAATCTTGGAGCCTAGTACCACCACTTTTAACTATGTGACCTTAGAGAAGTCTTTCATTTTTCTGTGTCTCATTCTCCTTACTTATAAAATGAGCAGGCTGGGCTTGATCTCTCTAGGGTTCGTCCCAACTCAAAAATCCAATGACTTCTATCCACATGGGGTTTGGCAAGTCTGGATTATAATGGTATCCGTGGAAATAAAGTATTAAGAGCATATTAAAGAAACATTCTGGAGGTGGAGGTATAGGGACCTAAAAAGAACAAGGAATCAAAGATGTTGAATCTAACCCAGCAATCTAGAAGAACAACAGCATGAATGGTAGACTTGAGGAATTGGATGGGACGGCTGATTCCCCATCAGGCATATGAAGTCCATGGTGCTGACAGGCTATCACAGGGAGAGTGATTCACAGGATGTCAGAGGAAAGGGGATCTCAGAGGTGATATGGCTGGTCTCCCTCTCAGGACAGGCATTTCTTGTTCAACACCTTCAGCAAGGGCAGAGTTCACTGCATTGAGAGACAGCTCATTCTTGGGTTGAACAACCTGAGTTATTTGCAATAATTTTTTTTTCCTGTTGAGCCAAAATACAACCTCCTTCAAATTTCTGCTTTCTGAAACAGAGAAAAACACATCTATGCTGCATCCCATGTGACAAGTTTTCACAAATTTGCAGAAAGCTGGATCCCAAGAGCACTGTCTTTCCCAAGCTCATCATCATTCTTGGCCTTTTCAGCGGTTTTCACATGTTGTTTTTAGATCCCTTACCAACCCCATTGCTCTTTTCAGAACATTCTCTCATTTGTCAGTGTCCCTTTTAACTGTGGTTCAGCCCAACAGTGAGCCCCTACAGGAGCACATGGATTCCTTGTCTTTGAGAAGGCTCCGTGCCTTTAGTGATGCGGGCCAAGAGAATTGGCACATCACACTTAAGACACATGCAGAGCTTTTCCACATGGACTACTGTCCGATCTGGATGTGAACCCAGAAGACACTGTGGACACCGTGAGGTGAATGACCCCAGAGTAAGTGATTGAAGAGAGAAGAGTGTTTGGCTCATGATGGAAGCAGGGAGATCTAGAATTGGAGTCAGAAGAAGTGGAGCATGAAGGAGTAAACGCAACGAAAGCTCACTGTTAGAAAGACCAAGGGAGCAACGCACTTAAGGAGAGGTGTAGCAGATAGTATTCAAACCTCACCAAAAGCCAAGGAACAACTGTGGGGACTGAGAAAAGGCTGTTTTGTTTGACAAGAAAGTCTTTCTCACTTAATTTTAGAGCAGTAGCATTCAAAGTGTAGAGAAGTAAAACGTTGCAGAGCTTTAAGTAATGAATTCTGAATTGGAAGGAGGTGGGGCAATGGGTATTTGATTACTAAAGAAGGAAGACTGGTAGTCAAGTTGATGAAAAGGAATGGTTATATGTATGTGCTTGGTTTTTGTTGTTGTTTTTCATCTGAAGTTAGGACAGCCTTAAACGTATTAAAAAGATAATAAGGATTTTAGACAAGTCAGTTACCGTCTCTAGACTTCCCAGCTGTACAAGGAGGGTGTTAGGCTAAAAGCTACTGGAACCTTCTCCCAGCTCTCATCTCCTATGATTCTGTAAGGGAAGGAACTTGTAGAAGAAAAGGGACTTGAGACACCTGCAAGGGAGTCTGTAGCTGTCACATAAGGACGGTCATGGAATTCTCAGTCTTGAATGATGCATCCTACCAGGATCTCTTCTCAAAACACAGTTAGATCACAATTGCTAGTCCTTCTGCGTGTCCTCTCTTGGTTGAGTGGTTTGCTCTCAGTTCCCCAAACTAGAAGCCTGCAGTCATCCTTGCCTCTTGCTCATTCTTCCCTTATCTGTAATTAACTACTGAGTTGTGCAGTCATATCTACTAAAGTCTTTCTCTGTTGCAGCTCCTTCTCTCCATTCCTACTACCGTCCTGTCCAGGTCCTGAAACCACTAGCAGAACACTTACAACAGCCTTCTAATCTGCTCCCCACTCGATCCCCTGAAATCTGTCCTCTAACCCAAACTAGTGTAGCTAAGGCACAAATCTGATCTTTCTTACAACGTTCAGAATATCCCAATGTTTCGCCATCCCCCAAAGACTTACACTCATTCACCAGGCTAACAAGCTGTAGCAGGGTGTTAGCCTTCCGAGCTCCCAGCCTCATCTCTGACCGCTTCCTTACTTTGCCTTGAATGGGATGCTCCAGCCACACTGAACTGGTGGTTGTTCCTTGCTAGCAACAAGCTGCCACTCACCTCCATCCCTTTAATCATGTTTTCCTCTCTATTGGGAATGCCCCTCAACTGCTGTGTTTTTTTTTTTTTAATATTTATTTATCTATTTGGCTGCGCTGGGTCTTAGTTGCAGCACGTGGGATCTTTTCGTTGCGGCATGTGGGATCTTAGGTTGCGGCATGCGGAATCTAGTTCCCTGACCAGGGATCAAACCCAGGCCCCCGGCTTTGGGAGCACGGAGTCTTAAACACTGGACCACCAGGGAAGTCCCTTACTTGTTTTTTTTTGTTGTTGTTGTCACTGTTCACTCGTTATTTTATTTATTTATTTTAACATCTTTATTGGAGTATAATTGCTTTACAAGGGTGTGTTAGTTTCTGCTTTATAACAAAGTGAATCAGCTATACATATACATATATCGCCATATCTCCTCCCTCTTACGTCTCCCTCCCACCCTCCCTATCCCACCCCTCTGGGTGGTCCCCAAGCACCTAGCTGATCTCCCTATGCTATGTGGCTGCTTCCCACTAACTATCTATTTTACATTTGGTAGTGTATATATGTCCATGGCACTCTCTCACTTTGTCCCAGGTTACCCTTCCCCCTCCCTGTGTCATCAAGTCCATTCTCTACGTCTGTGTCTTTATTCCTGTCCTGCCCTTAGGTTCTTCAGAACCTTTCTTTTTGTTTTTTAGATTCCATATATATGTGTTAGAATACGGTATTTATTTTTCTCTTTCTGACTTACTTCACTCTGTATGACAGACTCTGTGTCCATCCACTTCACTACAAATAACTCAATTTCATTTCTTTTTGTGGCTGAGTAATATTCCATTGTATCTATGTGCCACATCTTCTGTATCTATTCATCTGTCGAAGGACACTTAGGTTGCTTCCATGTCCTGGCTATTGTAAATAGAGCTGCAATGTACATTGTGGTACATGACTTTTTTTGAATTATGGCTTTCTCAGGGTATATGCCCAGTAGTAGGATTGCTGGATCATATGGTAGTTCTATTTTTAGATTTTTAAGGAACCTTCATACTGTTCTCCATAGTGGCTGTATCAATTTACATTCCCACCAACAGTGCAAGAGGGTTCCCTTTTCTCCACACCCTCTCCAACATTTACTGTTTACACATTTTTTGATGATGGCCACTCTGACTGATGTGAGGTGATACCTCATTGTGGTTTTGATTTGCATTTCTCTAATGATTAGTGATGTTGAGCATCCTTTCATGTGTTTGTTGGCAATCTGTATATCTGCTTTGGAGAAATATCTATTTAGGTCTTCTGCCCATTTCTGGATTGGGTTGTTTGTTTTTTGGATATTCAACTGCATGAGCTACTTGTATATTTTGGAGATTAATCCTTTCTCAGTTCCTTCATTTGCAAATATTTTCTCGCATTCTGAGGATTGTCTTTCATCTTGTTTATGGTTTCCTTTGCAGTCCAAAAGCTTTTAAGTTTCATTAGATCCTATTTGTTTATTTTTGTTTTTATTTCCATTTCTCTAGGAGGGGGGTCAAAAAGGATCTTGCTGTGATTTATGTCATAGAGTGTTCTGCCTATGTTTTCCTCTAAGAGTTTGATAGTGTCTGGCCTTACATTTAGGTCTTTAATCCCTTTTGAGTTTATTTTTGTGTATGGTGTTAGGGAGTGTTCAAATTTCATTCTTTTACATGTAGCTGTCCAGTTTTCCCAGCACCACTTATAGAAGAGGTTGTCTTTTCTCCATTGTATATTTTCCCCTCCTTTATCAAAAATAAGGTGACCATATGTGCGTGGGTTTATCTCTGGGCTTTCCATCCTCTTCCATTGATCTATATTTCTGTTTTTGTGCCAGTACCATGCTGTCTTGATTACTGTAGCTTTGTAGTATAGTCTGAAGTCAGGGAGCCTGATTCCTCCAGCTCTATTTTTCTTTCTCAAGATTGCTTTGGCTATATGGGGTCTTTTGTGTTTCCATACAAATTGTGAAATTTTTTGTTCTAGTTCTGTGAAAAATGCCATGGGTAATTTGTTAGGGATTGCACTGAATCTGTAGATTGTTTTGGGTAGTAGAGTTATTTTCACAACGATGATTCTTCCAATCTAAGAACATGGTATATCTCTCCATCTGTCTGTATCATCTTTAATTTCTTTCATCAGTGTCTTACAGTTTTCTGAGTACGGGTCTTTTGTCTCCATAAGTAGGTTTATTCCTACGTATTTTATTCTTTTTGTTGCAGTGGTAAATGGGAGTGTTTCCTTAATTTCTCTTTCATATTTTTCATCATTAGTATATAGGAATGCAAGAGATTTCTGTGCGTTAATTCTGTATCCTGCTACTTTACCAAATTCATTGATTAGCTCTAGTAGTTTTCTGATAGCATCTTTAGGATTCTCTATGTATAGTATCATGTCATCTGCAAACAGAGACGGTTTTACTTCTTCTTTTCTGATTTGGATTCCTTTTATTTCTATTCTTCTCTGACTTCTGTGGCTAAAACTTCCAAAACTATGTTGAATAATAGTGGTGAGAGTGGACAACCTTGTCTTGTTCCTGATCTTAGTGGAAATGGTTTCAGTTTTTCACCAGAGAGAACGATGTTTGCTGTAGGTTTGTCATATATGGCCTTTATTCTGTTGAGGTAAGTTCCCTCTATGCCTACTTCCTGGAGGGTTTTTATCATAAATGCGTGTTGAATTTTGTTGAAAGCTTTTTCTGCATCTATTGAGATGATCATATGGTTTTTCTCCTTCAATTTGTTAATATGGTGTATCACATTGATTGATTTTCGTGTATTGAAGAATCCTTATATTCCTGGGATAAACTTCACCTGATCATGGTGTATGATCCTTTTAATGTGTTGTTGGATTCTGTTTGCTAGTATTTTGTTGAGGATTTTTTGCATCTATGTTCATCAATGATATTGGCCTGTAGTTTTCTTTCTTTGTGACATCTTTGTCTGGTTTTGGTATCAGGGTGATGGTGGCCTCATAGAATGAGTTTGGGAGTGTTCCTCCCTCTGCTATACTTTGGAAGAGTAGAAGGATAGGTGTTAGCTCTTCTGTAAATGTTTGATAGAATTTGCTGGTGAATCCATCTGGTCCTGGGCTTTTGTTTGTTGGAAGATTTTTATCACAGTCTCAATTTCAGTGCTTGTGACTGGTCTGTTTATATTTTCCATTTCTTCCTGGTTCAGTCACAGAAGGTTGTGCATTTCTAAGAATTTGTCCATTTCTTCCAGGTTATCCATTTTACTGGCATATAGTTGCTTGTAGTAATCTCTCACGTTCCTTTGTATTTCTCAGTGTCAGTTGTAACTTCTCCTTTTTCATTTCTAATTCTGTTGATTTGAGCCTTTTCCCTTTTTTTTCTTGATGAGTCTGGGTAATGATTTATCAATTTTGTTTATCTTCTCAAAGAACCAGCTTTTAGTTTTATTAATCTTTGCTGTTGTTTCCTTCATTTCTTTTTCATTTATTTCTGATCTGATCTTTATGATTTGTTTCCTTCTGCTAACTTGGGGTTTTTTGTTCTTCTTTCTCTAATTGCTTTAGGTGTAAAGTTAGGTTGTTCGAGGTTTTTCTTGTTTCTTAAGGTAGAATTGTATTGCTGTAAACTTCCCTCTTAGAACTGCTTTTGCTGAATCCCATAGGTTTTGGGTCATCGTGTTTGTTTTTTTTTTTTTTTTTTGCAGTACGCAGGCCTCTCACTGTTGTGGCCTCTCCTGTTGCGGAGCACAGGCTCCGGACATGCAGGCTCAGTGGCCATGGCTCACGGGCCCAGCCGCTCCACGGCATGTGGAATCTTCCTGGACTAGGGCACGAACCTGTGTGCCCTGCATCGGCAGGCAGACTCTCAACCACTGTGCCACCAGGGAAGCCCAGGTCATCATGTTTTCATTGTCATTTGTTTCTAGGTATTTTTTGATTTCCTCCTTGATTTCTTCAGTGATCTCTTGGTTATTTAGTAGTGTATTGTTTAGCCTCCATGTGTTTGTATTTTTTACAGATTTTTAACTGTAATTGATATCTAGTCTCATAGCATTGTGGTCAGAAAAGATACCTGATGTGATTCAATTTTCTTAAATTTACCAAGGCTTGATTTGTGACCCAAGATACGATCTCTCCTGGAGAAATTTCCATGAGCACTTGAGAAGAAAGTGTATTCTGTTGTTTTTGGATGGAATGTCCTATAAATATCAGTTAAGTCCATCTTGTTTAATGTGTCATCTAAAGCTTGTGTTTCCTTATTTATTTTCATTTTTCATGATGTGTCCATTGGTGAAAGCGGGGTGTTAGAATCCCCTACTATGATTGTGTTACTGTCGATTTCCCGTTTTATGGCTGTTGCATTTGCCTTATGTATTGAGGTGCTTCTATATTAGGTGCATAAATATTTACAATTGTTATATCCTCTTCTTGGATTGATCCCTTGATCATTATGTAGTGTCCTTCTTTGTCTCTTGTAAAAGTCTTTATTTTAAAGTCTATTTTGTCTGATATAAGAATTGCTACTACAGCTTTCTTTTGATTTCCATTTGCATGGAATATCTTTTTCCATCCCCTCACTTTCAGTCTGTATGGGTCCCTAGGTCTGAAGTGGGTCTCTTGTAGACAACATATATACGGGTCTTGTTTTTGTATGCATTTAGCCAGTCTGTGTCTTTTGGTTGGAGCATTTAAAGCATTTACATTTAAGGTAATTACTGATATGTATGTTCCCATTACCATTTTCTTAATGTTTTGGGTTTGTTATTTTAGGTCTTTTCCTTCTCTTGTGTCTCCTGCCTAGAGGAGTTCCTTTAGCATTTGTTGTAAAGCTGGTTTGGTGGTGCCTGATTCTCTTAGCTTTTGCTTGTCTGTAAAGGTTTTAATTTCTCCATTGAATCTGTATGAGATCCTTGCTGGGTAATCTTGATTGTAGGTTTTTCCCTTTCATCACATTAAATATGTCTTGCCACTCCCTTCTGGCTTTCAGAGTTTCTGCTGAAAGATCAGCTGTTAACCTTATGGGGATTCCCTTGTATGTTATTTGTTGTTTTTCCCTTGCTGCTTTTCATATTTTTTCTTTGTAGTTAATTTTTGATGGTTTGATTAATATGTGTCTTGCCATGTTTCTCCTTGGATTTATCCTGCATGGAACTCGCTGTGCTTCCTGGACTTGATTGAGTATTTCCTTTCCCATTTTAGGGAAGTTTTCAACTATAATCTTTTCAAATATTTTCTCAGTCCCTTTCTTTTTCTCTTCTTCTTCTGAGATTCCTATAATTCGAATGTTGGTGCATTTAATGTTGTCCCAGAGGTCTTTAAGACTGTCCTCAATTCTTTTCATTCTTTTTTCTTTATTTTGCTCTGCAGTAATTATTTCCACTATTTTATCTTCCAGGTCACTTATCCGTTCTTCTGCCTCAGTTATTCTGCTATTGATTCCTTCTAGAGAATTTTTAATTTCATTTATTGTGTTGTTCATCATTGTTTGTTTGCTCTTTAGTTCTTCTAGGTCCTTGTTAAATGTTTCTTGTATTTTCTCCATTCTATTTCCAAGATTTTGGATCATCTTTACTATCATTACTCTGAATTCTTTTTCAGATAGACTGCCTATTTCCTCTTCATTTGTTTGGTCTCATGGGTTTTTACCTTGCTCCTTCATCTGCTGTGTGTTTCTCTGTCTTCTCATTTTGCTTAACTTACTGTGTTTGGGGTCTCCTTTTTGCAGCCTGCAAGTTCATAGTTCCCTTTGTTTTTGGTGTCTGCCCCCAGTATCTAAGGTTGGTTCATTGGATTGTGTTGGCTTCCTGGTGGGCAGGACTAGTGCCTGTGTTCTGATGGATGAGGCTGGATCTTGTCTTTCTGGTGGGCAGGACCGCATCCAGTGGTGTGTTTTGGGGTGTCTGTGACCTTACTGTGCTTTTAGGCAGCCTCTCTACTAATGAGTGGTGTTGTGTTCCTGTCTTGCTAGTTGTTTGGCATAGAGTGTCCAGCACTATAGCTTGCTGGTTGTTGAGTGGAGCTGGGTCTTAGCGTTGAGATGGAGCTCTCTGGGAGAGCTTTTGCCGTTTGATATTATGTGGAGCTGGGAGGTCTCTGGTGGACCAATGTCCTGAACTTGGCTTTCCCACCTCAGAGGCACAGGCCTGAAACCCGGCCAGAGCACCAAGACCCTGTCAGCCACACGGCTCAGAAGAAAAGGGAGAAAAGAAAGAAAGAAAGAATGAATGAAAGATAGAAAGAAAGGAAGGAAGGAAGAGAGAAAGAGAGAGGGAGGGAGGGAGGAAGGAAAAGAAAATAAAAAGAAATAAAGCTATTAAAATAAAAAATTAAAAAGTAATAAAAAAAAGAAAGAAAAGAGCAACCAAACCAAAAAACAAATCCCCCAATGATAACAAGCTCTAAAAGCTATACTAAAAAAAAAATATATATATATATATGGACAGACTGAACCCTAGGACAAATGGTAAAAGCAAAGCTCTACAGACAAAATCACACACAGAAGCATACACTCACAAAAAGAGAAAAAGGAAAAAAATATATATATATATAAAATAAAGGTAGAGAGCAACGAAATCAATAAACAATTATACTAATGATAATAAACTCTAAATACTAAACTAAGATAAATTTAAAACCAGAAACGAGTCAGTTGCATACAGCAAACCCCATGTCTACAGTTGCTCCCAAAGTCCACCATCTCAATTTTGGGATGATTCATTGTCTATTCGTGTATTCCACACATGCAGGGTACATCAAGTTGATTGTGGAGATTTAATCTGCTGCTCCTGAGGCTGCTGGGAGAAATTTCCCTTTCTCTTCTTTGTTCACAAAGCTCCTGGGGTTCATCTTTGGATTTGGACCCGCCTCTGCATATAGGTTGCCAGAGGGTGTCTGTTCTTCGCCTAGACAGGATGGGGTTAAAGGAGCAGTTGATTAGGGGGCTCTGGCCCACTCAGGCCAGGGGGAGAGAGGGGTACAGAATTCAGCGTGAGCCTGCGGCGGCAGAGGCCAGAGTGATGTTGCACCAGCCTGAGGTGCACCCTGTGTTCTCCCGGGGAAGTTGTCCCTGGATCATGGGACCCTGGCAGTGGCGGGCTGCCCAGGCTCCCGGGAGGGGAGGTATGGGTAGTGCCCTGTGCTTGCACACAGGCTTCTTGGTGGCTGCAGCAGCTGCCTTAGCGTCTCATGCCCGTCTCTGGGGTCCACGCTTATAGCCACGGCTCGCGCCCGTCTCTGGAGCTTGTTTAGGCGGTGCTCTGAATCTCCTCTCCTGGTGCATCCTGAAACAATCGTCTCTTGCCTCTTCAGCAGCTCCAGACTTTTTCCCGGACTCCCTCCCAGCTAGCTGTGGCGCACTAGCCCCTTCAGGCTGTGTTCACGCCGCCAACCCCAGTCCTCTCCCTGGGATCTGACCTCCGAAGCTGGAGCCTCAGCTCCCAGCCCCCACCCACCCTGGCGGGTGAGCAGACAAGCCTCTTGGGCTGGTGAGTGCTGGTCAGCACCCATCCTCTGTTTGGGAATCTCTCCGCTTTGCCCTCCTCACCCCTGTTGCTGCACTCTCCTCCGTGGCTCCGAAGCTCCCCGCTCCGCAGTCTCTGCCTGCGAAGGGGCTTCATAGTGTGTGGAAACTTTTCCTCCTTCACAGCTCCCTCCCAGAGGTACAGGTTCCGTCCCTATTCTTTTGTCTCTGTTTTTTCTTTTTTCTCTTGCCCTACCCAGGTACGTGGGGAGTTTCTTGCCTTTTGGGAGGTCTGAGGTCTTCTGCCAGCGTTCAGTAGGTGTTCTGTAGGAGTTGTTCCACATGTAGATGTATTTCTGATGTATTTGTGGGGAGGAGGGTGATCACGTCTTTTTTTTTTTTTTTTTTTTGCTTGTTATAGAAAATTTCAAGGCTGTATAAATGAGGAGAGAAGAGTGTAACGAACCCCCATGTGTCCATCTCCCACTTGCAACAGTTATCAACTTGGGGCCACTCTTGCTTCATCTACACTACTACCTCCAGCCCACTGGGCCATTTTGGAAGCACACCCAGACAGCATATCATTTCATTCATAAATATTTCAGTATGTAGCTCTAAACTAGAAAGACCTTTTTTGATAACCACAATGCCACGTTTTAAAGTGTGGTTCTCAAATTGCTTCCTGTAGAAGCATCTGTGGTGCTATTTAAAATGCAGATTTCTGGACCTCACCGAGTCAGACATTCTGGGAGTGGGTCCCAGGCACCAGCTCTTTTTTTTTCTTTTGGCTCTGCCAGGTATTTTTTAAATTGTGGTAAAATGTACATAACCTAAAGTGGACCATTTTAACCCTTTTTAAGTGTACAGTTCATTGATATTAAGCACATTCACATTGTTGTGCAACCATCACCACCATCCATCTCCAGAATTTTTCATCATCCCCAACACAAACTCTGTACCCACTAAACACTGACTCCCCATCCTCCTATTCCTACCCCCAGCCCCTGGTAATCTCTGTTCTACTTCCATCTCTATGAATTTGTCAGCAGCATTTTTAGCAAGCACGCTGGGTGACTGGGGGTGGGGTGCATCCAAATTTGGGAACCATTGGATCAGATAGTCCTGAGGGTCCCTTTTAAGTTACGAAAATACAGTTTGTTTTACTTAACTGGAAAAGGCCCATATCGTGTAAGCTTAGCAGGTTCCAGCCCCGTCTCCATCCTCAAGCCTGCATGAACTGTCAGCCCCGCCCAACCTTGCTGGTGGCTCTTCTAGTCCCTATTCACTGTGCAAAGCTGGTTCACTCTTTCCTCCTGTAGGACGCCACTTCTTTCTTCCCATCATGGAAAACCGAGGCCCCAGCACCTGTTCCCGGGCCTGAGCGGCTGCCTCTCTCCACCTTCCTCGCTGTCTCGCTCTGTGGTCTCTCTGCAAGTTTCCTTTATAATTCATGCTGCCTGGCAGCTTCTGGCCTGTTCCTGGCTGTCTAGTGTGAAGTTTATGGTTTCCTCCTACCACTTCTGACTCTAGTCATTCCCTTGATTTCCAAACAAAACCACAACATATCTCAGCTTCCAGTTCATCCTTTTATTACCCCTGTCTCTTGTGGTTTGGGGATGCTTGCTTGTTGACAGTGAGCTGTATTTCAGATCCCTTGAGGAAAGCCTCCCAAACCCTCCTGGAGAAGATAAATATTTCTGCCTCTGTGGTTGACTATGGCCCGAGCTCTGAATTTACATAGAAAGTGGATGTTCAAAAGGTTTTTCTTTTTAATTAGAAAAATAAAAATTATAGCTTATAAAGCTAAGCTGGGGAACTGCAGTTTTGACCTTCTTAACTTTCAGCTGTGGAATGTGTTGACAGTTGATACGGTTCATTGTTGTTTTAAAAGTTCTTCCCTGGAGCCTTCGTAGTTTCTACGGGATTCACAACACTTCCTTAGTCATGCTGCCCTCCCTCCCATTTTTCATATATGAGAACCAAGGATTTAGAACACTTTGTGTATTTTCTTCACTGCTATCTTAGCTTCTGCATTTGTGCTATTTGTATTTGCTAAAATCAAATTAGGTTATGTTTCAGGCAGCTGTTTTTCTCACAACAGCAGTAAACAACTAATATTGAGGACTTCTTTTGTGCCAGACTGTGTTCTAAGTGTTCCATGTGGATTAACTGATTTAATTCTCACAATGACCCCATAAGGAGGCATTATTATTAGCTTCATTTTAGGGATGAGGAAACAAAGGCATAGATTAAGGAATTATCCAACATTTCAGAGCTATTAAGTGGTGGATGGTGATTCTCTGGCATGTGATACTAGGAAGAGCTCCAACTTTATGTTAGGAGACCTGAATTCAAGTCTCTCCCATCCTTAGGTTGGTCTAATAGGGCAGATAGAGAAGTTAGTGATTATATTACGGTATTGTAAGGCTTAGGAGGTCAGGGATGGCTTCCTGGGAGAGATGGTACATGAAATGATGCCCTAAGATGAACACAGATGTCAGAACAGCATGTCAGGTATTGAGGTTTCATGTTGGCCAACTGGCCTATGGGGGCCACACCTGGACATTGAGGTACTAAGCGTGGAGAGGGGGCTGGAGGAGAAGTAGGTGGTAATGGCAGCTAGGAAAGTAAGCAAGTCTTGGAGGTCCTCCATGGTTCATAAAGGAATTTGGACTTCACCTGGAGGCAGTGAGAGCCATTTAAGGATTTTTAACAAGTGATGTAATCATGATTACATTTTTAGAGAGATCTTTCTGGATGTCTGCAGTTTGTTTCTAATTATTTACTATGATAAATAAAACTGTAGCAAATCTGAAATTGCCCATCTCTTCATCTCTAATTGTCTCCTTGGGACACGTTTGCTGGGGTGGAATTTCTGGGCCAGAAGATAGGCACGTTGAAGGCATTTAATTTCTACTGTCAAATTTCCTTTTTAAAATTTAAACAAAAGGTACTATAGTGTTCAGGCAGTGCTGAATCTTGTTTTGTTTTTGTTTTTCCCCCATAGTAATTTTAAAAATTAAATTCTCATTAAATTGGAGTGGATCTCCGTGCATTTTTTTCTGGGAGATTATACAGATGGCATACTCTCTAAGACCCTCTATATTTAAGGATGCCTTTCTTATACCCTCAAATGAGCAGGAATATGAACTCTTGTTTAATAAGCTATCTTCTTTTTTTTTTTTTTCCTTAAAACTGTGGACATATGGTTCTGGATATTGAAAAGGAAATATTTGCGCCTAAACTGTCCTTCCTCCTTGTGTTGTGAACCATTTTTTTTTTCTGCTTAGATATAAGATTTTCCCCATATACTTAAAATTAGAGGATTTTTCTAGAATAAGTCCAGGTTCTATTTTCTTTTCAATAATTTTGGTAAACAGTGAGGGCTTTTAGGACATAGATTCAAATCTTTCTTGGGTGCATGAAAGTTTTCTTCTGTTGTATTTGTGCCCCTTTTCTGTTATTTTTCTTATTTATTCTAAAGATTCACCAACTGTCTGTATTGCATCTCTTCTCTATTTTTAACATGTGATATTTTCCCCCACCTCTTTGTCTTTTTTCCTCCATGTTTTGGAAGCACACCTCCCCTTCAAACAAAAGCACTTGCCCTCCTCATCATTGAATGTATTTCCTACTATTCATTTGGATTTTCTTCTGTAATAGAGCAAACTTTGCATTATTTTTGTATTTTTCAGTCTTTTCTCAACCAAGCCAGAGGTCTTTTTTCCAGCCATGTTTTAACTCCTTAACCCCATCATTTATCTTTTGTTTTGTAGAATGCTTCCTTGAATTTTATTGTCATTAAATTTTAAGGAGATGCTATACATTTCCTTCTGTTTCTGATAATATTTTCCCCAAAATATGCTTTTCTTTCACTAATACAGGTTACATTCTTCTTCTTTTAGAGTGAAGAATTATTTTATCAAGTGGATATTGGTGTTTGTTTATTCATTTTTGAAATAAGAAAAGTAAATGCCCCCAAATAGTATTGTTGAATTTTCCTGGCATCCTTTTATTGTCATCTTGGATGATCTTAAAATGCATCTCTCACCTATGATCTCTCACTGCTGAGGCAGGGTAAAATAACGCCAGTAGCTACTTTGTAATCTTTGACAAATTACCCTCAGTTTCCTCATCTGTAAAATGGGAATAATAACAGTACTTCCTGATGGGGTTGTTGTTATGAGTAAATGATAAAATATATGTGAAGTACATAGAACAGTATCTCACACGAATAATAATACAATGAATGTTAGTTGTCATTTTTTATTGTATTGTAATTATTGAACTTTTCACTCTGACATCTCATTTAATCCTTACCTAACCCCATTAGGTTGGTACCATTACTGTTCCTATTTTACAGAAAATTATGGCCTTTGTATTTGAATAACAATTTGACTGGACATAATATTCTTGGGACCCAGATTCTCTCTCTCAAAACTTTTGCTCCATCCTTTTCTGGTTTTGAATGTTGTGAGTCTGAAGCCCACCTGACTTTTTATTCTTATAGGGGACTTTTTTTTGTAATGCTTATACAATTCTTTCTTCATCCTCAACGTTTTACTTTTTTAAGCCAGGTAAATTCATCTACACAAACATAGTGCTTTAAGACAACACAAATTTATTATCTCACAGTTCTGTAGGTCAGAAATCCAATAGATTCAACTGGTTTCTCTGGATCCCACTAGGCTAAAATCAAGATGTCTGTCAGCCTGAATGCTTCTCTGAAGGCCCTAGGGTGGAATCCACTCCCAGGCTCATTCAGGGAGTTGGCAGAATTCAGGCCCATGCAGTTGCAGAGCTGAAATCTCCATTTCCTTGCCGGCTGTTGGCCAGGAGTTGTTCTCAACTTCTGGAGGCCTCCTACATTCCTCAGCTCCTGGCCTCTTCCATCTTGGAGCCAGCAACAGCGGGCTGAGTACCTCTCATGCTTTGAATCTCTCTTGCCTCTTGTTCTGCTGCATCTCTCTAACTCCAGCCAGAGAATTTTTTCTGTTTTTAAGGACTCATGTGATTAGATTAGGCCCACTAGGATAATCTCCCTATCTTGAGGTCATAACCTTAATCACATCTGCAAAATCCCTTTTGCAATGTAAGGTAACATATTCATTAATTCTAGGAACTAGGGTGTGGACATCTTTGGGGGGGGCATTATTCTGCTAAAAGCTCTAGGTTTTTATGTTAATCATTTTTTCATCACTTTTTCCTGGAAGACAGCGTACCTTTCCAAGCTGTATTTTAGGCACATTTTTCGCATATTTTATTTATGAACACTTTTTTTCTGTTTCATGTGTTGAAACCTCTACTTGAAGAATCCAGTTGTCTTCAATACTGGATTATTTAGGTTCTCTCTCATTTTATCTCTAAAAACTGCATTAAAAATCAATTTTAGAGAGGTATAATTTACATACAAAAACTGTCTATTCAAATTGATGAGTTTTAACAGATGTACACAACCATAAAACCCCAGCCCCATTCATGATGCAAAATATTCCCATCACCCCAAAAGCTTCCTTTGCAGCCCATCCCTCCTTTCACCCCTCTAATTGCTTTAAAAGCTTCTCTTTCTCTCTCTCTTAACACTGCATTCACTTCCAAGTCTTGCTTCTGTGTCATTAATTTGATTTTCAGCCATATTTCTTCTGTTTTTCTTCTTAGTTCTGAATTATTTGTTAGTTTCTAATAATGTTATGTTTCATAGTTTGTTTCTTCAGCTCTATAGTTTTCCATTTTATTCTGTTGTTTTGTCATCTTGTGTCTAAGCTCTCATGTTAGTGAATTGCTCTTCTTTTAAATTCTTCTATTGTACAAAGACATAGGGAACATGCTCTGTTTCTCTGGTTTTGTTGTGCCCAGACACTGCTCTTCAAATGCTTGTGTGCAGCTGTGCTCCATTCTTTTCTTTAAAAAAAATTACTGCAGGAGAGAAACAAAAACAAAACAAGATTAAGAACTGCATGAACACTATACTATCTTTCCTTTAAATAAAAAATAATACATAGAAGAAGATCATGCTAGAAGATGCATACATTTTGGAGTTGCCATGGCTCCCCACATCACCTCCCCCAAATCATTCATGGCTAATTTGGACAGCTCTGACATTTGTTTTTTAAGAGAACCCTTAAAAGGATCTTTGAAAACCAACTTGAGGAAATTCCCAGGTGGTACAGTGGTTAGGACTCTGTGCTTTCACTTTTGAGGGCCTGGGTTCTGTCCCTGGTCTGGGAACTAAGATCCCACAATCCCCCCCAATTTTTTTAATTAAAAAATTGAACAGAAAAACAACTTGAAATATCCAGGACACCTAGAAAAATATCAAGTGTAACCATCATTTGCCCTTTTGGGGATTGAGGTGAGCCTTCCTCTCAGGATTCTCAATCTACAAGACACAAGAGTCCAATCTGAATGGAAAAAATCTACTTCCCATTAAAATATAATCCCAAATTTTAAGTTTTTATTAAAGTTTTTATACAAAGGCGAAAAGAGAAAAAATATTAATGATCGTAGAAGTACCGCATTCATATGGTTAGAAAGTTCAAACATTTTAAAGCTACAAAACAAAAAGTAAAAGCCTCCCTCTACACACTCCAGTTCCCAACTCTTGCAATTGCTTCCTGAAAAGAGAAATTATATGTAACTCAGCATATATAGACATATAGCTATAAATATATACTATATATATAGTATATGCACTATATATGTATATATATGCCCTTTTGTGTGTTTAGACAAAAGATCATAGTATATATATCCCATACTTATTTCATTTAACAGTCTTCAAGAGAAGACTATTCCTTATCAATCACATAGACTCACCTCCTTCTTTTATTTTATTTTATTTTATTATTATTTTTTTTTTTGCGATACGCGGGCTTCTCACCACTGTGGCCTCTCCCATTGCGGAGCACAGGCTCCGGACGTGCAGGCTCAGTGGCCATGGCTCACGGGCCCAGCCGCTCCACGGCATGTGGGATCTTCCCGGACCGGGGCATGAACCTGTGTCCCCTGCATCGGCAGGCAGACTCTCAACCACTGCGCCACCAGGGAAGCCCTCACCTCCTTCTTTTAAATGACCTCATCTTATTACATTCTATGGATGCATCATCTTAAATTTAATGTCTCCTCCTTTCCAGTTCTACCATGGGAAAACAGCAAGCAAAGTAGAGAGTAAACATGCAAATATTACTCCAATACCACTCCATCCTGAGAAGTTAAGCAAAACCTTTCATGGAAATTGAGGATTAGAGAATAGAGTTTCCCACTAACAATTTTCAAACCAGGAAACAAAATGCGGAAAGGGAGGAGTTATTGATATTTCTTTATTGGGCTCATCTAAAGCAATGGTGTTTCAATTCTGCTGATTGGTATGTGCTATTGTGTACAACTGTAATGAAGCCTTTGAGAGACCCTTGTAACCATATCATTCTGAGATTTTAAACATTAAGCCTTGGAAGTGCATTTTAAGCAAACATCTCAGCAGCATTTTCTGAAGTTAGTTAGTACAACATTATCCCATGAATAGAGGCGTATATTCACTTAAATTTAGGAAATGATGCACATCATATTCCCCTCTTAAATATGTATGGTATGCATTCATATCATAGTTTTTGGAAAAGTTTTGCAGTAAATAAACCTATTCAACCTTATTGAAAGCAAAGTTTCCCAGACTTATTCTATTACCACACTCTTTCCAGCCTATTACTTGTTGATGATATCTTATGATGCAAATGTTCCTTCAGAGTATCTTTAAAATATATGTCCCTATTGAATCTATGTTTTAAATTCAGTGCAGGAATCAGTAAACATTTTCTGTAAAGAGCCAGATAATAACTATTTTAGGTTTTGCAGACCAAACAGTCTATATTGCAAATACTCAGCTCTGCCATGTAACACAAAAGCAGCCATAAACAATGGTGAACGAGTGATCGTGGCTGTATTCCAATAAATCTTTAATTATGGACACACATTGAATTTTATGTCATTTTCACATGACACAAAATATTTTCCTTCTTTTTTCCCCCAGCCATTGAAAACTATAAAAATCATTCTTAACAGGTAGGCTGGATTTGACCTTTGTAGGCCTTTGGTCTACAGACCAAAGGGTGACACCCTATGATTTAGTGGCTAATGATTCAGGATAAGAAATAAATGCTTTATTCAGTCAGATTGGGCAACACCTGGGATATTTTCAAGAAGATTCAGAAGTTTTGTGTATTTATATATTAAATAGAAAAGAATATTAAAGCTTCATCCACTCTTTAGAAAGCATTTGTTATCCTACCGTGTAGCTCCTAAATATGGAGACATTTTAATAAAACTCTGCCTGTTAAGAAAGGGTAAGCTCAATAAAGATTTCTTGAATAAATACTGGTGAACATTTCCATATTATAAAAGAAATCAGAGTAGAAATGATCTCTACACAATGGTTTATTTATTACCAGATCTTAAAGAAAGCCTTTTAGTGATGATCTGCATAGGTCAGAGCACAGAATTTGAATTATAAAATGGGTACAAAAGTTCAGTGTATCTCTGGTGCAAATTTCTTTCCGTGGCTGACGGGGTTGGAACATTTGTCAACGACACATTTTTGAGCACCAACAAAAGGACAGCATTCCAAATATATTGAATTCCCTCTGGATGAAGTTACTTTTTTCCTTCATAGAATGCTTGTCACTCCTTTTGTGGCCTCTCTTGAATGATTGCCCGTGTCCTCCCCCCACCCGGGGCTCCCCCATTTCACGCAGGTTCATTCCGGAGCCCTGGTCCGCCTGCAGCACCACGTGTGGGGCAGGCGTTCAGGTGCGAGAGGTGAAGTGCCGCGTGCTCCTGACATTCATGCAGACGGAGACCGAGCTACCCGAGGAAGAGTGTGAAGGCCCCCGGCTGCCCACCGAGCGGCCCTGCCACCTGGAACCCTGTGATGAGAGCCCCACCTCCCGTGAGCTGGCTGCCTCCCAGCAGGAGCAGGACAATGAGATGACTTACGACTGGGAGTATGCTGGATTCACCCCTTGCACCGCCACGTGTTTGGGAGGTATGTGATTTTTTGTTAAAGGGACAGTTAGGTCTTGCATTGCGGATGGTTTGAGAAATCACTAAATCGGTTAAGCCAAATATGCAAATTAGCAGAAGTCAAAAGGAGGTTAAGGTTGAGTAATTGAAAACTATGCCCTTTCTTTCAGTTTTCATCGTGATTATTCTAGAAGGATAAAGGACTAGTGGCACTGTAGCCTATGCTCCTTGGCCTAAGCATCTGCCTAACTGAGATGGAGCGAGAGGTCACTGATTAATAGAGAATAAATAGGAAAATGCAGAAATGATTAGTTAAGGCAATCTTGTGCATAAAACAGAATTACAGATTGAGGCAGCCTGGGATTGCCCTATCTGATGCAACTCTTGGTCAGAAGCCATCCTTAGAAAATATTTAGATCCATACCTGCACATTGGACCAGAAACCAGTGCAGAGCACACTGATCACCATGATTTATGTGTGTGTACGTGTGGGGTAACATGCATAGCCAGGGGACCCTGTTAGGATTAAGAAGTGGTAATATAGTCAGGGGACCCCACTGGGGTGGAAGTTGGCCCCAAGGTGCTTTAAGCATTCCAGGATCCAAAAGGGACTGGATGAGCAGACAGTGGGAGTCCAGATAGTCATTCTCTCTCTGTTGGAAGGAAAAAGACAGAAATAATCAATGGGAAACCTAGATCCTCTACTAACATGAAGGAGACTCATCTCATCAGGAATCCAGCCCCCTGACATCCTATCACTGACTCCTGACTGCACCTTCCTGCCAGCTGTCGTGGCCAAAGTTGGGGGCTAGAAATGCTAGGAAGCTATTGCCTTAGGAGGCAGTTGGCTCAAGAGCACGCTCCACTCCTCCTGGTGGCCCCGCGCCCATTAGGAGCTCCCGTTCGGGTCTTAGAGCTCATGGACCAGTCATTGTGCCCGAGCCTCTCCTCTTTTGCCCCTCAGGCTCTTGAGTACATTCTCAATCCTTGCCATCCAGTCACTGTGACTTCATGGTATCTGTCTTTCTCCCTTCTTGTCTAATCAACCTGTAAACCCACCTATCCTAGACACCAGCCTGTCAATAAACCCAGATGAGGTGGTGTGTGCTTTACCCCCAGGTTTCAGCTAAGCTACTGCCTTTCGCCTGGAGGTACACATGTGCAAGTTAGGAGGAGAACCCTTATCTGCCTCCAGATTCTCTCTATCTCTTACTTGCTTCTCCCTGGTTCCTAGAAGCCCATCCCAAGTAGCCAGGAATTTAGCCTGGTTCACTTGGACCCTAAATGTCTGCTATGTCTCTTCCCTTCCGGGCACATAAGTCTCAGTTACCTGCACACTGCCACATGTCTGCTGTTGCCCCAAAACCTAACTACTGCTCCCTCTGGGTTCAGGGTCCTGGCCACGTCTTTTGTTATATCTTGGAAACCTTAAGACTGATATGCCCTTGGCAATCTGGGAGCTAGTACTTTCTTGATGAATCTGGGGAAACCCTCTAGAGATAGTCACTGGGATGCAAAAATGTCCTCTTATTCAATTGCAATTATAGATGTCTGGAACTTTCTACTACATGACTACAAGATGCAGCTATCTCTACCACTTCTGAGCCACTACATTGCTGTATTTTCACCAGAGACTTGGAGCTTTGTCTTTCATTATGAGAGCAGAAATAAGCCCTGCTATTGCTTGCATACCCCAAAACTACTGTGTTAATCTCAGGCTTTTAAATACTGCCATTGATAGAATTACTGTTGCATCTAGTACTCTGTCATCCTTGACTTCAGTTCTTTTCCTGAGTGGGAAGGCCCTCTCCAGATGGGAAAATATGGCTTGTTGGGTCCTTGGAACTCAACAGGCCACTAGGAGCTGCCCAAGGAAAATTGACCAGGTAAATTCTGATTCAGTTGGAAGAGTCTATTAGACCTCATTTTTGGAGCCTGATGCCAAAATATTTGGATCTGCTGTGTTCCCAGTGTCCACTAAGACAGCCCTAGTTTCCACCTCCAGGATGCCTGGACCCCTGGAATGATTTTTTTTTGGTAACAACTTTATTAAGATATTAATTCACACACCATATGATTTATATATTTAAAGTATACAATTTGGTGTTTTTAAGTATATTCATCAAGTTGTGCAGCCATCATCACAATCAGTTTTAGAACACTTTCCCCCCAAAAGAACCCTGTATCCTTAAGAAATCACTCCCCATTTTCCTTCAAGCCCCCATTTTCCTGCTAGCAGCAGCCTCTGGCAACTACTAATCTACTTTCTATTTATTCTGGACATTTCATATAAATGGAATCACACAATAAGCAATCTTCTGTGACCCCTTTCTTTAATTTAGTGTGTTTTCTATGTTCATCCATGTTGTAGCATAAGTCAGTACTTCATTTCTTTTTAGGACTGAATACTATTCCATTGTATGGCTATATCACATTTATCCATTCATCAGTTAGAATTTGGATTATTTGCATGTCTTTGGTATTATGAGAAATACTGCTCTGAACATTCATGTTCACATTTTTGCATGGACATATGTCTTCATTTCTCTTGGGTATGTACTTAGGAGTAATAGCATGACCAGGATCTGTTTAAAACATAAAAGTTCTTGTGAAACTTGACTAATGCAGTTTATCCTATGGGCACTGTGGACCTTTTGGCCTATTGTGAGGAGAAAAATGCCTTGCACATGTTAGAAATGCATTTCAGTATTCAGATGGTTGATGGGAAGGTGTCCATTTATTTCTGACATCCTCTTGTGTATCTGGAACGCATTTTACATATTTTAATAGCCCTCAACTTGGTAATCTTTCAACTTTCAGTTAAACGGAATTTAACCTTGTGAGGGTGCCTTGAGTTGTGTAATTCAGAATTATATCATTAAGATGAACCTTGGATACCCACTAACCCAAATTTTACAGTTGAGGAAGCTGAGGATTAGAGGGCATCACACAGTCCAAAATAGAAAATGAACAGCTTAATTGTCATTCTTTAGAGAGTGTTGATTGAACTGTCAGCGCTTATAATAAGCTTCTTAACTTTGTAAAAAGTAATGTTTTTAATTTCTTGGGTTCAAGCTTAAAATTTCCTCTTAAATACATAACTAAATTCTATAAAAACTGGAAAGCTTGGAGGATTATAAAATCCTCTATAAATGCAGGAAACCGGACACCTGCTCTGCGCTAGACTCCATGCTCTGCACTTGCTTCTGGGCTCAATATCAGCGTATAAAATGAAGGCATAGTTCTTTTCCTGATGGAGTGCAGCTTTTGATTATTTCGGCTTTACTGTCTCTACTGCATTACTTATAGGCAGTGATACTTGCCCCTCTGTGATCCATTTTAATGTGGTTTTAAAGGCTTGGCGTCTACAAGTCCACTTATGTGTGGTTTTGAATGTGGGTTTTTAACCCTCACCTGGATAATAGGGAGGGTAAGTCTGCAGTGACTGAAAACCACAGGAAAGTAGAATTTCCACAGGCATATAGTTATTTCTTCAACATTCCTGTTTCTGTAGAAAAATAAGATACACAAATTATAGATTTCCAAAAAGATAAACTTTCGGTCACATCCTGATATTGTGTATTTGTATATTCTAACTTGCCTTCACATCATACAGGAAATAAAAGTAAATCCGTTTATTGTCATTACTGATGATTAAGAACGTTTTACAAATCTGCTTTCATACTGGAGTGGCAACAGAGAATTCTTTTTCAATTCCCAAAAGTATGAAGCATGCAGACATATTCAATTTCCATCTTCCAGAGTGTGTGTATGTATGTATGTATACAGCATTGTGTGTTGTGTGTGTATGTGTGTATGTGTGCGTGTGTACATACGTGTACATTCTAGAAGTTATGCTTACCTTTTTAATACCCTCTGGTAAGGTTTTGTAATTTACTACATCATAAACATTCCTCACTAAACTTTTCTTTGGTATCTTATATTATTTGTTGCATTTATGACCTTTCATTTTCACCCTTGTATTTTCTAAAAGCACAGGCTAGTAGGATACACATGGACTTTGAGGCCTGGCCCCATTTTTTTTTTTTTTTTTTTTACAGTACACGGGCCTCTCACTGTTGTGGCCTCTCCCTTTGCGGAGCACAGGCTCCGGACACGCAGGCTCAGCGGCCATGGCTCACGGGCCCAGCCGCTCCATGGCACGTGGGATCTTCCCGGACCCGGGCACGAACCCGTGTCCCCTCCATCGGCAGGCGGACTCTCAACCACTGCGCCACCAGGGAAGCCCCTGGGCCCATTTTTGAACCCTAGTTCTGCCACTCCCTTTGGGCTAGTTATTTAAGTTTGTAGAGGTTTATTTTTGTAAAATGAGCCATATCTACCTTATTAGGATTAATGAAAGGATTAACTGTTATTCTTTTTTTTTTAACATCTTTATTGGAGTATAACTGCTTTACAATGGTGTGTTAGTTTCTGCTTTATAACAAAGTAAATCAGCTATACATATACATATACCCCCATATATTACTCAGCCATAAAAAGAAATGAAATTAACTCTGATTCTTAAACAAGGTTATGTTGGAGAGGTGTTTAATCACAGTGCCTGACACGTGGTATATAATAAATGTTGGTGGGACGATTGGTTTATAATATAATAATAGGTTATTCATCTTATATTAGGCTACTGTTTTTTTCTCCTTTTTAAAAAAAAATCTGACTAAACTGCTGAAGCCCTTCATGCATCTAACAGTTTCCGAGTGCATTCTTTTGAATTCTTCAAGTAAATAATCATCTGCAATTAATGATGATTTTTCTCTTTCTATTTCCAATAGTTATTTATCTTGTTTATGTTTTATATCTTACTGCATTGTTCAAAATTTCCAAAACGATAGTAAATAATGTGGATAATGCCAACTTTGCCTTGGTCTTGACATTAGCAGGAATCTCTCTATTGTTTCATTCAAAAACAACAGCCTATAAATATTTAGTGCATGTTTCTTTGTGCCAAGCACTTGCCTAGGTGATATGGACTCAGTAGTTCCTACCTTTGGAACTCAAATCTAGTGAGTGAAATGTGTTACTCACATAATCACACACACACGTATGTAAAGTTACAGCTGGTTATAGCAGCTACAGAAGAAGTATGTGGTTCTATGAAAGCATATAATAGGAGGAATTTGACCTAATTAGGGAAGTCAGGGAAAGCTTCCCTAAGAACAATTACACTCGAACTTAAATCTGAAAGATCAGGAATTAATTAAGCAAAAGAGAGGTTGGAGATGGTGGTACAAAGAGAATTTCCAGCAGAAAAAAGATCATGTGGAAGGGCCCTATGTGGCGGGAGGGCACATGGGACATTCCAGGAGCTGAAGAAGTCGGGCACAGCTGGGGTACTGAGAAAGACGGAGTTTAATGTGAGATGATGCTAGAGAGGAATGCAGGGGCCAGACAGTTAAGGCCTTACCGGCCGTGTTGATTTGGGTCTTTATCCCAAGATCAATGAGAAGCCATTCAAGTCATTAAAGTGGGAGTCAATGATCAAATGTTTATTTATTTCAAAAAGGTTAGTCCGGTTGTATTGTAAAAAAGGGATTAGAAGGGTTTATAGCAGATGTAAGAGGGAGGACCATCAAGGAAGCTTTTGCTTGGTCCAGGAAAGAGCTTGGGCTGGAGTGGTGATGATGATGGAGATGGAGTGACCAGATGACTTTGAGAGATGCTGAGAAGGGAAAAAGTCTGTCAGTGGAGTGGGCCAGTGGGAGTGAGGTGGCAGGTCTGAGTCCTAAGATTCTTTTCTGAGATGATGAGTGCCGACAGGTGGTCCAGTTTGGCAGAAAGAAATCACGGCTTCAGTTTGGACATAATGATTTTAAAGTGCCTTTAGACTTCCAAATGGAGATGCTAAAGAGACAGTTGAATGTGTGAGTCTGAAGCAAAGTGGCAAGATCTAGTCTGGAAATATACATTTACGAGTCATCTGTGTACAGAGAGAATTGAAGCCAGGGGCATGGATGCAAATCTTCAGGAAGAGAACACCTGTGAGCCGTGGGGAGGGTCTAAGAATGAGCTTTGAGGAAATTCAACATCTGATGGCTGGGTGGAGGATACTGAGCCACAAAAGTCAATGCAATGAAGAGGTCAGCCAGATAGGAGCAAAACCAGGAGGGAGTGGTGTGGTGGGAACCATAAATCACAGCATGATCCTTTTTGACCCACCTCCTAGAGAAATGGAAATAAAAACAAAAATAAACAAATGCGACCTAATGAAACTTAAAAGCTTTTGCATAGCGGAGGAAACCATAAACAAGACGAAAAGACAACCCTCAGAATGGGAGAAAATATTTGCAAATGAAACTGAGAAACATTTAATCTCCAAAATATACAAGCAGCTCATGCAGCTCAATATCAAAAAAATAAACAACCCAATCCAAAAATGGGCAGAAGACCTAAATAGACATTTCTCCAAAGCAGATATACAGATTTCCAACAAACACATGAAAGGATGCTCAACATCACTAATCATTAGAGAAATGCAAATCAAAACTACAATGTATCACCTCACATTGGCCAGAATGGCCATCACCAAAAAATCTACAAACAATACATACTGGAGAGGGTGTGGAGAAAAGGAAACCCTCTTGCATTGTTGGTGGGAATGTAAATTGATACAGCCCCTATGGAGAACAGTATGGAGGTTCCTTAAAAAACTAAAAATAGAACTACCATACAATCCAGCAATCCCACTACTGGGTATATACCCTGAGAAAACCATAATTCAAAAGTCATGTACCACAATGTTCATTGCAGCTCTATTTACAATAGCCAGGACATGGAAACAAGCTAAGTGTCCATCAGCAGATGAATGGATAAAGAAAATGTGGCACATGTACAACAGAATATTACTCAGCCATAAAAAGAAATGCAACTGAGTTATTTGTAGTGAGGTGGGTGGACCTAGAGTCTGTCATACAGAGTGAAGAAAGTCAGAAAGAGAAAAGCAAACACTGTATGCTAACACATATATATGGAATCTAAAAAAAAAAAAAATGGATCTGAAGAACCTAGGGGCAGGACAGGAATAAAGACACAGACGTAGAAAATGGACTTGAGGACACGGGGAGGGAGAAGGGTAAGCTGGGACAAAGTGAGAGAGTGGCATGGACATATACACACTACCAATGTAAAATAGATGGTGGGAAGCAGCTGCATAGCACACGGAGATCAGCTCTGTGCTTTGTGACCACCTAGAGGGGTGGGATAGGGAGGGTGGGAGGGAGACGCAAGAGGGAGAGGATATGGGGATATATGTATACATATAGCTGATTCACTTTGTTATACGGCAGAAACTAACACAACATTGTAAAGCAATTATACTCCAATAAAGATGTTAAAAGTAAAATAAAATAAAATAAAAATACACATACAAAAAAAAAGGCAAGGAGAAAGTTCCAGAATGAAAGCAAAAGGCAAAGTATCAACAAATGTCCTAAGATGCAAGGGAGTGAAATTCAAAGCCTGGTTGTGGAGCTCATTCTTATATAGTTGCAGGAGCAGCTCCTAATGGAAACTGGCAAGGGAAAGGCGAGGATGGATGTGAGGGTAGGTGGGTTTATCTGCTTGATCGCAGGAAGTTCCTATCTGGTTGTTTCTGTTTGAGTGTGTGAATATTTGTGTGTGAGTGATTTGGTATGTGAATGCCCAGTTGTTTGAGGTCACATGTAGTATTCTTTTATTATACTTTTGACTTGATTACAATGTGCTAGTATTTAATTTAGGGTTTTCCATGCATGTATGAATGATATTGATGCATGTAGGTATCATCTATTGAGCGTGGTGGAGTACAAGAATGCCTTCCTGCAAATGGGAAAGTAGGACTGCAAGCTGATTTGGCCCACTATGGGCTCATTTTAGCATACATCCTATGGAGATGTGTTCCCGACATGGTACATCAGCAATAGCTGTTTTGTTCTCTTCAAATCCCTTCAAATCATAACAGGCCTCTAGCTGTAGTTTCTTCCAGCTACTCTTGATATAATTGGTCACTTCCTTTCAGGCTCCAGTGATGTTTATGATGCCCTTCATAAGGCCAAATGGCTTTCAACAGTCCTTAATTTTTACCAGCTGTCTCCTCATCTGGCTCCTAAAATGAACTCACCTATTTTGGAGTGCTATAAAACTTGCATTTTCATACCAAAATGGCACACCTCTGGGTCCATACCATATTATGGTTCTACTTTTTTTCATTACCTGGGAGTTTATAGTAGTATTTATTCTGTCATACTGGCTAATCAGCAGAGGGAAAAACCTATGCTAACTGTTCTTTTCAATATGGCCCTAGGCTTGCATCTGTCATATAGCATTGTATAAGGCAACATTATATGAAGTAGATCTGGATTTTTTTTCTTTTATAGATTTTTGTCATCAGGTTTATACTAGTTTTGTGAGATGAATTGGAGTTTTCCATAACTTTTAATAATCTTAAATAGTTCATATCATAGATGCTATCTGTTTTAAAAGTTTGAAATAATTTGTTTCTACAACTGTCTAAATTCAGTTCTCGCTTTTCCCTCTTGGGGGCAGGATTGAGGGGGGAGCATTGTGGCTGGATCTTTAACATCATTTTCAAGTTTCCCCCCTGCTTATTGTTATATACAAGGTCTTAATTTTAAAGTGAATTTCATAATTTAGATTTTCTTGGAAATAAGTCATCTATTTCATGGTATTAAGACCATCATCAAGAGATGTTCATCTAGTGTCAAGTTGCTTTAAGGCTTCCTCTTCTCTTTTTTCTTGTCACAAATAATGTGTAACCTAGTCACTCTTTTTGACCTAGGAGTTTTATAGGAAATGACTTTTAAAAAATTCTAATGTTTGGATTGGGGGGGTGGGTTCATTGTTTATTATTCATTTATAGTTGGACTCTATTATGGTCAAGAATGTTACTTGCATAATTTCTGGCTTTTGGAATTTAGTGCAGTTTTCTTTATAGACTCATACAGGATCAATTTTTGTTAATGTTCCACTGGTGCTTAAAAAGAGCATATTACATCTGTTTCTAAGGGCCAAGGCTATTTGGTATTTTATCAACATAATTTTCTTATTCAAATCATTTTCCCACTTTGAAAAATAATTTGATATGTTAAATAGTGGGTGTCATCTGAAAGGTTCTGACTATAGATTTTTTTATTGCCCCAGGTATTTCTTACTCTGTGTGTGTGTGTGTGTGTGTGTGTGTGTGTGTGTGTGACGTTACTTGGCATGTTGAATTAGTCAAGATTTGTTTGCAAGAAATCCAACTCAAACTAACCTTAAACCAACAAAAGACAATGTATTAGCTCATTTATTGGCTCTGCTTCCCCTCATAGAGTCTGTGTTTTTACCCTTTAATTATGAATTCATTTCTTGATGTAGGCTTTGGATATTTTTTTTGCCAAAGAAAAAACAACCCTCTTACTATGACATTGTAGAAGTCAAATGTGAAGTGAAGGATGTTGCCTCATGCTACCAAAGGAATTTATTAGAAAAATTACATCGAAATTTCAACACTTGATTTATTTTATGACTTCTAAATGCATATTTGCAACTACTATCCACATTTTAAGTATAAGATGAAGTAAACTTATTTTTATAATTTTTACTTTTGAGGATAAAGGTTTGCTCAAACCTCTTGAAGTGAAAAGTGGTGAGGTCATGTTGTAGGCCCAGTATGTGGGAAGGGAGATATTCTCGTGGCCGTTTTTGGAAAATGCATTCTACCTCAATAAGTATCCTAAATCGCCTATTAAACTTTTATATTTTTTTGAGTAAAGTTGCTTTAAGACCCAAAGATTTGTCACAAATGTTGTGGAATTCCATCAAAATGGTTAAAATGAGATAACTTTGGTGCTGTCAGACTCACCCCCTCAGTCTCCAGAAAACGTTTCAAAATAGTCTCTAAGTATCGTTTCTAAATAATTTTGATTACAAATTAAAATATATGTGAAAGATAACTGAATTTTTCTCAGATTAAAAAGAAATGAAACCTGCTAGAAAATGAACATCTATGTCCCTGTAAAATCACTAAGAAAGTTTGACATTTGCTGGTGAGAACCAAAGGTGTGATGTTGTAGCAGTGTCTCCGTGTATTTCAGGTGAGCCAGTGTTTATTAAAAAAAAGAAAAAGGTTCATGGAAGATGCATGGAGATTTAAGACTGCATCCTGCCATGGACGGGAGCATAAGATTACAACTGAAGAAAGCAAAAGAAAATTTAGTGAAAAGAACTGAACATCTCAAATACATATTTTATACATACTTTTGGCCTGTACTGCATTCTGCGAAATATTGTAAAATGGTTGAATTGAAACATGGCATTTGGAAAAAGAACCACAATCTTATAACATAATGGAACACACATTTTTGCATGAAACTGAATACATTTGCGTATTTCAAACAGCATAGTCAGTCGCTATTACAATTTTCATTTGATTTTTTTCATCAAAAGTTTCATTTATATTTTGTTCAGTTCTGATTTTCCAATAATTTTTTTTTTTTTGTCTCAACAAAAAAAGAAGAGTGGTTAAGACATGGGCTTTGGGGTCAGACAGACCTGTCTAGCCTCAAAGGAAAAATGTGCCTGTGAAAGTTCATATTTGAACAGGGAAGCTGGTTGGCTGTATTGCATTTTGGAATCCCTCGGGTACAAAAGAAAGACCACTGAATTCGGAAGCAGGAAATCTGATTTTCAGTTTTGAATCTACCACTCTTTTGCGGTCTTCATTTCTCTTTCAACTGTTTCCTTATGATTAAATTAATAAAATGGAGATAATGATACCATTCTTTTGACCTCACAAGATTATGGTGGGCGCAAATAATGTATTTGAAAGCACTTCATACACTGCAAATCACTTTCCCCATGGGAGGCACTGCTGTTGTTTTCGCTAGTAATAGAAATATTACTAATGATAATATTAGTGAACAGGAACTCCAACTCTAATGAAAATTTTAATAAGGGTTATACATCAAATTTAGCACATGTTCAATGATACAAAGAAAGTGTTATTCTTTAGGAGCTGATATGAAAATTCCTCTTAGGGAAATTATTGTATATGTTTTGAAGGAACTTTGATGATTCACTTGAGGGAACTCCTAGCTTTGAGTATATTTGGAATGCAGGTCAGTCTGAAGGTGGATGGGGAGTTGGGATGCTCCTTAGAGTCTTAAAGTGAGTATATTTGCGGGAGGGCCAGTAGAGGGACTAAGTTTAAAAGGTGATGGAGAGACTATCAAAGACTGGGAGACTTTGCAAAATGCAAAGTCGTTTGCTCCACGTGTACCCTGAAATGCAGCCTGCAGCCACGTAATATGGTCAAAAGGGCGGTAGCTTAAGAGCGAGCAGTCTCAAGACCCTGTTTTCTTTTTTCCCCACAATGAGTTATTCTAAGTCATTTGCACTTTTTCTCTTTCCAACCTCCAGGCCATCAAGAAGCCATTGCAGTGTGCTTACACATCCAGACCCAGCAGACGGTCAACGACTCCTTGTGTGATATGGTCCACCGTCCTCCAGCAATGAGCCAGGCTTGTAACACGGAACCCTGCCCACCCAGGTATGTGCTGTCTCATGCTCCCAGGACACACCATCTGAATGGTAACACCCTCCCTTGCAGAGAAACACGTGTGTGCATTGAGACTGGCAGGTCCACCCAACGTAGATCAGCCTGGCCTACGTCGGAGTTCTCCCTTCTCTGTTCAACTTATGCCCCAGCCAAATTCTTGCTAAGATGCACAGATACTGCCAGGTTCAGCAGGAAACCCCTTTAGTCTGACTTTTGTTTGCATGAAACATGAATGAACATGAACTGGCCTGCTGCTGACAAAACCATGAGGTCAGCAGTTTTGTTCTGTCTCCTGTCTGTCTCCTCAAGAACATTCTTTGCCTAAAGCCACATCCAAGAGCACAGGATTTGAGGTCGAGTTGGCACTGGTACACAGTAGGTGCTCAATCCATATTTGTTGAATGACTGAGTGATCTCCTATTTGTTACCTAGAACTCACACCAGTGTGTTCTTACCTTCCCACTGATTTACCATAGATCTCAGATTATGGGGTGTAATGTTACAGGCCCCAAAGAGTAGGCGAGGTTGACTTATTTTTGGTCTCCTTGGTCTGAAAGTTTGAACTTAAAAGTTAATCTGCTTCCTTTCATAAGTCCTTTTAAGATCCTGGGGAATTTTATCAGAAGGAAGGGTAGGTTTTCCCCCTGTTCCTCTATCCCTGCGTGTTGCTGGCTACAGAAGATTATAACTCAACATCACTGGTCTCTCACACAAGACCTTGCAAAATCCAGGCTCCATTTTTTTCTCTTCTCTATCCTTTGCCTTTATGATCTTCACCACTCTTCTGTGATAAATTTAAAACCAAAAATTTAAAGCCCATTCCCAATCACCTCCTCTCTCTTGTTGCCAGATTCTCTTTCCTGCCTCTTAGTAATTATATCACCCATCTAATGAGGTACCTGTATTCACTAAAGGTGAGTTTAGTTATGTCTAGGACCCTAAGTAATTGAGGAAGTTTATTGTGTCCCGTGCCATACGGGAGTAAGGATAGGTTTTTATGTTTATTCAGGAAATAAGTTGTGCTTCTGGAATTCTCTTGATCTTTCTGATTTTGATTCCATGAGATGTGTTGGCTATGAGGCAGAAACTCCTGCCTGCCTTCGTGGTCTGAAAGTGGTGAGGGTGAGGATCAAATAAGTCAGGGCATCCTGGAGATCCAGTCTTATGTATCCCACAGATGGGCCGTTTCCTTGTGGGTCTTGCTCTCTAACCTGCAGAGTCTTGGGAAGAGGCCAGCTCAATGCGTGCTTCATCCCTGGGGAGACCACACCTGCAGTGAGCCACGCACAGGGTTTTATATAGCCATATTTCTTTTTAAAAAAAATTTTATTGGAGTATAATTGCTTTACAGTGTTGTGTTAGTTTCTGCTGTACAGCAAAATGAATCAGCTATACGTATACATATATATCCCCTCCTTTTTGGATTTCCTTCCCATTTAGGTCACCACAGAGCATTGAGTAGAGTTCCCTGTGCTATACAGTAGGTTCTCATTAGGACATGGAAGCAATCTAAATGTCCATCAACAGAGGAATGGATAAAGATGTGGTCCATTGCCATATTTCTGACTTAAGTTGTCGGCTAAGGAAATGCGGGGAATTTCTTGACTTGCGTTCGAGCCATCTTGCTGTGCTCAGCTGAGGAGGCAGTAAAGACCTACAAACGTACTTTGGAGAGCAAGGCCCAAAAACAGCATAGGGAAATCTTCTTTCCTAGACATCCCATTTCCACCCTGAGGTTTCTGAATTCCAGAGTCATCCATACCAGAACACTAGCAGAAAATTGCAGAAGAGACAATATAGTACGACTATTAGGATCTAACTGGGTGTCAGGATGCCCACTTTGTCAAGTCTGTCCGGAGCTTTCCAAGAACATCAAGTATATGGGAGGTGGTGCTGAGGCTATATCCATTTGGAATGTCCCTTTCATCTTTTTTTTTTTAACACCTTTATTGGAGTATAATGGCTTTACAATGGTGTGTTAGTTTCTGCTTTATAACAAAGTGAATCAGTTATACATATATCTCCATATCATTTCCTCTTGTGTCTCCCTCCCTCCCACCCTCCCTATCCCACCCCTCTAGGTGGTCACAAAGCACCAAGCTGATCTCCCTGTGCTATGCGGCTGCTTCCCACTAGCTATCTATTTTACATTTGGTAATGTATATATGTCCATGACACTCTCTCACTTTGTCCCAGCTTACCCTTCCCCCTCCCCGTGTCCTCAAGCCCATTCTCTAGTAGGTCTGCTTCTTTATTCCCATCTTGGCCCTAGGTTCTTCATGACCTTTTTTTTTTTTTTTTTTTTTTAGATTCCATATATATGTGTTAGCATATGGTATTTTTCTCTTTCTCACTTACTTCACTCTGTATGACAGACTCTGGGTCCATCGACCTCCTACAAATAACTCAATTTCATTTCTTTTTATGGCTGAGTAATATTCCATTGTATATATGTGCCACATCTTCTTTATCCATTCATCTGTCGATGGACACTTAGGCTGCTTCCGTGTCCTGGCTATTGTAAATAGAGCTGCAATGAACATCATGGTACATGACTCTTTTTGAATTATGGTTTTCTCAGGGTATATGTCCAGTAGTGGGATTGCTAGTTGGTATGGTAGTTCTATTTTTAATTTTTTAAGGAACCTCCATACTGTTCTCCATAGTGGCTGTATCAATTTACATTCTCACCAACAGTGCAAGAGGGTTCCCTTTTCTCCACACCCTCTCCAGCATTTATTGTTTATAGATTTAGTGATGATGGCCATTCTGACCAGTGTGCAATGATACCTCATTGCAGTTTTGATTTGCATTTCTCTAATGATTAATGATGTTGAGCATTCTTTCATGTGTTTGTTGGCAATCTGTATATCTGCTTTGGAGAAATGTCTATTTCAGTCTTCTGCCCATTTTTGGATTGGTTTTTTTTGTTTGTTTTTTTGCGGTACACGGGCCTCTCACTGTTGTGGCCCCTCCCGTTGTGGAGCACAGGCTCCGGACGCACAGGCTCAGCGGCCGTGGCTCACGGGCCTAGCCGCTCCGCGGCATGTGGGATCCTCCCGGACCGGGGCACGAACCCGTGTCCCCTGCATCAGCAGGCAGACTCTCAACCACTGTGCCACCAGGGAAGCCTGGGTTGTTTGTTTTTTTGATATTGAGCTGCATAAGCTGCTTGTAAATTTTGGAGACTAATCCTTTGTCAGTTGCTTCACTTGTAAATATTTTCTCCCATTCTGAGGGTTGTCTTCTTGTCTTGTTTATGGTTTCCTTTGCTGTGCAAAAACGTTTAAGTTTCATTAGGTCCCATTTGTTTATTTTTGTTTTTATTTCCATTTCTCTAGGAGCTGGGTCAAAAAGGATCTTGCTGTGATTTATGTCACAGGGTGTTCTGCCTATGTTTTCCTCTAAGAGTTTGATAGTGTCTGGCCTTACATTTAGGCCTTTAATCCATTTTGAGTTTATTTTTGTGTATGATGTTAGGAAGTGTTCTAAGTTCATTCTTTTATATGTAGCTGTCCAGTTTTCCCAGCACCACTTATTGAAGAGGCTGTCTTTTTTCCATTATATATTCTTTCCTCCTTTATCAAAAATAAGGTGACCATATGTGTGTGGGTTTATTTCTGGGCTTTCTATCCTGTTCCATTAATCTATATTTCTGTTTTTGTGCTACTACCATACTGTCTTGATCACTGTAGCTTTGTAGTATAGTCTGAAGTCTGGGAGCTTGATTCCTCCAGCTCCGTTTTTCTTTCTCAAGATTGCTATGGCTATTCGGGGTCATTTGTTTTTCCTTACAAATCGTGATATTTTTTTGTTCTAGTTCTGTGAAAAATGCCAGTGGTAGTTTGATAGGGATGCATTGAATCTGTAGATTGCTTTGGGTAGTATAGTCATTTTCACAATGTTGATTCTTCCAATCCAAAAACATGATATATCTCTCCATCTATTTGTATCATCTTTAATTTCTTTCATCAGTGTCTTATAATGTTCTGCATACAGGTCTTTTGTCTCCTTAGGTAGATTTATTCCTAGGTATTTTATTCTTTTTGTTGCAATGGTAAATGGGAGAGTTTTCTTAATTTCACTTTCAGATTTTTCATCATTAGTGTATAGGAATGCAGAAGACTTCTGTGCATTAATTTTGTATCCTGCTACTTTACCAAATTCATTAATTAGCTCTAGTAGTTTTCTGGTAGTATCTTTAGGATTCTCTATGTATTGTATCATGTCATCTGCAAACAGTGACATCTTTACTTCTTCTTTTCCGATTTGTATTCCTTTTATTTCTTTTTCTTCTCTGATTGCTGTGGGTAAAACTTCCAAAACTATGTTGAATAATAGTGGTGAGAGTGGGCAACCTTGTCTTGTTCCTGATCTTAGTGGAAATGATTTCAGTTTTTCACCATTGAGGATGATGTTGGCTGTGGGTTTGTCACATATGCCCTTTATTCTGTTGAGGTGTGTTCCCTCTATGCCTAATTCCTGGAGGGTTTTTATCATAAATGGGTGTTGAATTTTGTCAAAAGCTTTCTCTGCATCTATTGAGATGATCATATGGTTTTTCTCCTTCAATTTGTTAATATGGTGTATCACATTGATTGATTTGCATATATTGAAGAATTCTTGCATTCTTGGGTTAAACCCCACTTGATCATGGTGTATGAACCTTTGAATGTGCTGTTGGATTCTGTTTGCTAGTATTTTGTTGAGGATTTTTGCATCTATGTTCATCAGTGATATTGGCCTGTAGTTTTCTTTCTTTGTGACATCTCTGTCTGGTTTTGGTATCAGGGTGATGGTGGCCTCATAGAATGAGTTTGGGAGTGTTCCTCCCACTGCTATATTTTTGAAGAGGTTGAGAAGGATAGTTGTTAGCTCTTCTCTAAATGCTTGATAGAATTCACCTGTGAAGCCATCTGGTCCTGGGCTTTTGTTTGTTGGAAGATTTTTTATCACAGTCTCAATTTCAGTGCTTGTGATTGGTCTGTTCATATTTTCTATTTCTTCCTGGTTCAGTCTGGGAAGGTAGTGTATTTCTAAGAATTTGTCCATTTCTTCCAGGTTGTCCATTTTATTGGCATATAGTTGCTTGTAGCAATATCTCATGATCCTTTGTATTTCTGCAGTGTCAGTTGTTACTTCTCCTTTTTCATTTCTAATTTTATTGATTTGAGTCTTATCCCTTTTTTTTCTTGATGAGTCTGGCTAATGGTTTATCAATTTTGTTTATCTTCTCAAAGAACCAGCTTTTAGTTTTATTGATCTTTGCTATCATTTCCTTCATTTCTTTTTCATTTATTTCTGATCTGATCTTTATGATTTCTTTCCTTCTGGTAACTTGGGGGTTTTTTTGTTCTTCTTTCTCTAATTGCTTTAGGTGTAAGGTTAGTTTGTTTATTTGAGTTGTTTCTTGTTTTTTAAGGTAAGATTGTATTGCAGTAAACTTCCCTCTTAGAACTGCTTTTGCTGCATCCCACAGGTTTTGGGTCATCGTGTTTTCATTGTCATTTATTTCTAGGTATTTTTTGATTTCCTCTTTGATTTCTTCAGTGATCTCTTGGTTATTAAGTAGTGTATTTTTTAGCCTCCATGTGTTTGTATTTTTTACAGATCTTTTCCTGTAATTGATATCTAGTCTCATAGCGTTGTGGTCAGAAAAGATACTTGATACGATTTCAATTTTCGTAAATTTACCAAGGCTTGATTTGTGACCCACGATACGATATCTCCTGGAGAATGTTCCATGAGCATTTGAGAAGAAAGTGTATTCTATTGTTTTGGGATGGAATGTCCTATAAATATCAATTAAGTCCATCTTGTTTAATGTATCATTTAAAGCTTGTGTTTCCTTATTTATTTTCATTTTGGATGATTTGTCCATTGGTGAAAGTGGGGTGTTGAAGTCACCTAGTTTGATTGTGTTACTGTCAATTTCCCCATTTATGGCTGTTAGTATTTCCCTTATGTATTGAGGTGCTCCTATGTTGGGTGCATAAGCATTTACAATTGTTAGCTCTTCTTCTCGGGTTGATCCCTTGATCATTATTTAGTGTCCTTTTTGTCTCTTGTAATAGTCTTTGTTTTAAAGTCTATTTTGTCTGATATGAGAATTGCTACTCCAGCTTTCTTTTGGTTTCCATTTGCATGGAATATCTTTTTCCATCCCCTTACTTTCAGTCTGTATGTGTCTCTAGGTCTGAAGTGGGTCTCTTGTAGACAACATATATACGGGTCTTGTTTTTGTATCCATTCAGCCAGTCTATGTCTTTTGGTTGGAGCATTTAATCCATTTACATTTAAGGTAATTATCGATATGTATGTTCCTATTCCCATTTTCTTAATTGTTTTGGGTTTGTTATTGTAGGTCTTTTCCTTCTCTTGTGTTTCCTGCCTAGAGAATTTCCTTTAGCATTTGTTGTAAAACTGGTTGGTGGTGGTGAATTCTCTTAGCTTTTGCTTGTCTGTAAAGGTTTTAATTTCTGTGTAAAATCTGAATGAGATCCTTGCTGTGTAGAGTAATCTTGGTTGTAGGTTTTTCCCTTTCATCATGTTAAATATGTCCTGCCACTCCCTTCTGGCTTGCAGAGTTTCTGCTGAAAGATCTGCTGTTAACCTTATAGGGATTCCATTGTATGTTGTTTGCTGTTTTTCCCTTGCTGCTTTTAATATTTTTTCTTTGTAGTTAATTTTTGATAGTTTGATTAATATGTGTCTTGGCGTGTTTCTCCTTGGATTTATCCTGTATGGGACTCTCTGCGCTTCCTGGACTTGATTGACTATTTCCTTTCCCATATTAGGGAAGTTTTCAACTATAATCTCTTCAAATATTTTCTCAGGCCCTTTCTTTTTCTCTTCTTCTGGGACCCCTATAATTCGAATGTTGGTGTATTTAATGTTGTCTCAGAGGTCTCTGAGACTCTCCTCAATTCTTTTCATTCTTTTTTCTTTATTCTGCTCTGCAGTAGTTATTTCCACTATTTTATCCTCCAGGTCACTTATCCGTTCTTCTGCCTCAGTTATTCTGCTATTGATCCCTTCTAGAGAATTTTTAATTTCATTTATTGTGTTTTTCATCGTTTGTTTGCTCTTTAGTTCTTCTAAGTCCTTGTTAAACGTTCCTTGTGTTTTCTCCATTCTCTTTCCAAGATTTTTTATCACCTTTACTATCATTATTCTGAATTCTTTTTCAGGTAGACTGCCTATTTCCTCTTCATTTTTTATGTCTGATGGGTTTTTACCTTGCTCCTTCATCTGCTGTGTGTTTCTCTGTCTTCTCATTTTGCTTAACTTACTGTGTTTGGGGTCTCCTTTTCGCAGACTGCAGGTTCGTAGTTCCTGTTGTTTTTGGTGTCTGCCCCAAGTGGCTAAGGTTGGTTCCATGGGTCATGTAGGCTTCCTGGTGGAGGGGACTAATGCCTGTGTTCTGGTGGATGAGGCTGGATCTTGTCTTTCTGGTGGGCAGGTCCACATCTGGTGGTGTGTTTTGGGGTGTCTGTGACTTTATTATGCTTTTAGGCAGCCTCTCTGCTAATGGGTGGGCTTGTGTTCCTGTCTTGCCAGTTGTTTCACATAGGGTGTCCAGCACTGTAGCTTGCTGGTCGTTGAATGGAGCTGGGTCTTGGCGTTGAGATGGAGATCTCTGGGAGATTTTCGGTGTTGATATTATGTGGAGTTGGGAGGTCTCTGGTGGACCAATGTCCTGAACTTGGCTCTCCCACCTCAGAGGCACAGCCCTGATGCCTGACTGGAGCACCAAGAGCCTGTCATCCACATGGCTAAGAATAAAAGGGAGAAAGAAAGAAAAAGATAAAAATAAAATAAAATGAAATAAAATAATATAAAGTTATTAAAATAAAAATAATTATTTTTTAAAAATTTAAAAAGTAATAAAAAAAAGAAAGGAAGAAGAGAGCAACCGTACCAAAAAACAAATCCACCAATGATAACAAGCACTAAAAACTATACTAAAAGAAAAAACAAGAAACAAACAAAAAAACCTGACAGAACCCTGGGACAAATGGCAAAAGCAAAGCTATACAGAGAAAATCACACACAGAACCATACACATATACACTCACAAAAAGAGAAAAAGGGGGAAATATATATATATATATATATCATTGCTCCCAAAGTCCACCTCCTCAATTTGGGATCATTCGTTGTCTATTCAGGTGTTCCACAGATGTAGAGTACATTAAGTTGATTGTGGAGATTTAATCCGCTGCTCCTGAGGCTGCTGGGAGAGATTTCTGTTTCTCTTCTTTGTTCGCACAGCTCCCGGGGTTCAGCTTTGAATTTGGACCTGCCTCTGCATGTAGGTCGCCTGAGGGCGTCTGTTCTTCGCCCAGACAGGACGGGGTTAAAGGAGCAGCTGATTCGGGGGCTCTGGCTTACTCAGGCCAGGGGAAAGGAGGGGCACGATGCAGGGCGAGCCTGTGGTGGCAGAGCCCGGTGTGACATTGCACTATCCTGAGGTGCGCCGTGTGTTCTCCCAGGGAAGTTGTCCCTGGATCATGGGACCCTGGCAGTGGCCGGCTGCACAGGCTTCCAGGAGGGGAGGTGGGGATAGTGACCAGTGTGTGCACACAGGCTTCTTGGTGGCGGCAGCAGTAGCCTTAGCATCTCATGCCCGTCCCTGGGGTCCGCGCTGCTAGCCGCGGGTTGCGCCCGTCTCTGTAGCTCCTTTAAGTGGCGCTCTTAATCCCCTCTCCTCGCGCACCAGGAAACAAAGAGGCAAAAAAAAAGTCTCTTGCCTCTTTGGCAGCTCCAGACCTTTTACTGGACTCCCTCCTGACTAGCCGTGGTGCACTAGCCCCCTTCAGGCTGTGTTCACGCCACCAACCCCAGTCCTCTCCCTGCGCTCCGACCAAAGCCTGAGCCTCAGCTCCCAGCCCCACCCGTCCCGGCGGCTGAGCAGACAAGCCTCTCGGACTGATGAGTGCTGTTTGGCACCAACCCTCTGTGCGGGAATCTCTCCGCTTTGCCCTCCGCACCCCTGTTGCTGCGCTCTCCTCCATGGCTCCGAAGCTCCCCGCTCCGCCACCCGCAGTGTCCGCCCACCACGGGGCTTCCTAGTGTGTGGAAACCTTTCCTCCTTCACAGCTCCCTCTCACTGGTGCAGGTCCCGTCCCTATTCTTTTGTCTGTTTTTTCTTTTTTCTTTTGCCCTACCCAGGTACGTGGGGAGTTTCTTGCCTTTTGGGAGGTCTGAGGTCTTCTGCCAGTGTTCAGAAGGTGTTTGGTAGGAGTTGTTCCACATGTAGATGTATTTCTGATATATTTGTGGGGAGGAAGGTGATCTCCACGTCTTACTCTTCTGCCATCTTGAAGCCTGCTCCCTTTCATCTTTAGGGAAATAGCACTCAGGTTAAGTATTAAAAACCTTAGTAATCCAAATTACTTATCTTAGGTTTCTCAGTTTTTTCTTATTCTAATATTGGAACCAATGATTCAGATATTTTTGGAAAAGCCGGAGTTTCTGTTTTCCTTCCCTGCCCCATCCCTCCTCTGAGGCCCTGTAAGATGGAGACTACCCATCTGAACTGGGGTAAGAGACAAGGGGAAATACAGGAGGTGAAAAACATAGTTTAATATCTCAACATATTTTCCCACAAAATTGGAATCATGCTCTATGTGATTTTGTAAACTGGTTCCTTAATCTTGAGTCTTGGAATGGGGTAGAAGGAAGAGTTAAGCAAACATAAACATAAATAAGTATATTACTTAAATTATAATAAATGCTATAAAGAAACAGAAAAGGTCTCAGGAGCAAGAGTAACGTGAGGGGGCTTCCCTGGTGGCGCAGTGGTTGAGAGTCCGCCTGCCAATGCAGGGGACATGGGTTCGTGCCCCGGTCTGGGAAGATCCCACATGCCACGGAGTGGCTGGGCCCGTGACCCATAGCCGCTGAGCCTGCACGTCCAGAGCCTATGCTCCACAACAGGAGAGGCCACAGCAGTGAGAGGCCCGCGTATCGCAAAAAAAGAAAAAGAGAGAGAGAGAGTAACGTGAGGACCTAATGTAGATTGGTGGGGGCTGAGGGTTGGGTGCAGGTGGTCAGAGGAGGCCTTTCTGAGGAAGTTCTATGTGAGTTGAGATGTGAAAGAGGGGTAGAAGTTGGCCAGGGGAAGTGTAGAGGAAGGAGTGTTCTAGGCAGAAGGAACAGCATGTGCAAAGACCCCGAGGAAAGGAAGAAGTTGGTGTGGTCAGGAAACTGGACAGAAAGGAAGTCAATGTATCCTGAGATGAGATCAGACATGGCAGGGCCATGGTAGGCATTTAGATGTGATCCAGAGAATCAGTGGGGAGCCATTGGAGGCTTTACACAATGAAATGATAAAGTCAAATTTTAAAAGACTGCTCAAACCCTGAAATGGGGAGAACAGTGATAGAGATGATGAGATCAATTACAAATTTTTAATAAATAATAAATGTCCTTAAATGAGGTACCCAACCTGCCACAATTCCACTTGAGTATCCCCCATTTAAACCCTGCTTCCATGTGAATCTGCAATAGTTTTTCCTTAGCTTGTCATTTCCTTTTTACTGTTTATATAGTGCCGCAAATATTCTTCATCAAGATGTTGACTCTGCTTTTAGATTTGTAGCCATGAATAACATTGCATCTCTGCTGTCTGTTCCAGAAATGCTCAGAGCATCCTTCAAAAATACTGCTTCCCAAATCATGCCCCTCTGTGCTCCAGGGTTTTGCAGAGGTGTTTTTGTTTTGTTTTTAAATTTTATTGAAGTATAGTTAATTTACAATGTTGTGTTAATTTCTTCTGTACAGCAAAGTGACTCAGTTATACATATATATATTATTTTTCATATTTTTTTCATTATGGTTTATCACAGGATATTGAATATAGTTCCCTGTGCTATACAGTAGGACCTTGTTGTTTATCCATCCTATTTATAATAGTTTGCATCTGCTAATCCCAAGCTCCCAGTACTTCCCTCCCCAAACCCCTCCCTCTTGGCAACCACAAGTCTGTTCTCTATGTCTGTGAGTCTGTTTTTGTTTCATTGATTTGTACCATATTTTAGATTCCACATATAAGCGATATCATTTGATATTTGTCTTAGTATGATAATTCCCAGGTCCTAGCCATTCCTAACTGCCTTGATTCAGATGTTTTGACTGAACGGTTTCTTAGTTCCTAAATAACTCCTGCTTCTAATGTTTCCCTGATCCATACGCACACATGTGACTATGAAAGATCCTTCTAAATTGTAGAATGACCATGTGAACTTCCACAAAAAACCCTTCAATGACTTCCCTTTACCTGTGGAATATCCACATTCTTTACTTTGGCATAGGTATTTGTTTCCTTGGGCTGCCATAACAAAGTACCACAAACTGAGTGGCTTAAACAATAGAAGTCTATTGTCTCACCAATCTGGAGACTAGAAGTCCATAAACAAGGTGTTTTGGCAGGGTTGGTTCCTTCAGAGGGCTGTGAGGGAAAACCTGTTCTGTGCCTCTCTCCTAACTTCTGGTAGCTTGAGCGTTCCTTAGCTTGTGGATGGCATTCCTCATGTGTTTTCATATCCTCTTCCCTCTGTATGTCTCTGCATCGAAATTTCCCTTTTATAAGGTCACTACTCATATTGGATCAGGGCCCAATATCTAATGACCTCATCCTAGCTTGATCATCTGTAAAGACCCTATTTCCAAATAAAGGTACATTTCTAGGCACTAGCAGTTAGGACTTCAACATCTTTTTGAAGAAAAGAGTTCAACTCATAACAGCAAATAAAGTCTTTGTTACCCTGGTTTTAGGTTCTGGAACCACATTTCCTGTCATGACCACTCTTACCTCATCACACACTACACACACACACACACACAGAGGTGTTCACACTGAGGAACTTGCCCAGCAGCCACACTAAATTATTCACTATGACCCATGTTCATGCTCATTCATGCCTTCTGGGCCTTTGCACATACAGTGCCCTCTGCCTGGAGCCCTCCTCCAGGAAATAAGCTAATACTCTCCCATAAAAGTAAGCAGTGGCTCACTTCTTACTGGTATAATGAAGTCCAACAATGTGAAATGGGACCCTAACCTTAGACACTTGATAGGGGTAAGTCTTAGTCCAGAGAGAAGTGGGAATGGGTCAGGGGAACAGGATAGAGCCCTAGTTCTACCTCCATCAAGGCATTTCAGACATGTCCCTTAGCTCTCTGGGCCTAGTTTCTTAATCTGAATGTTGAGGAAAAGTGTCAGACTTTATGATCACCAAGGTCCCTTTCAGCTCTAGTCTTTCATTGTTGAGTCATGCTTTCAGGTTGCATTTCTCACTCACATCTCTAGGACTCTGCCTAGTGTTTTTGCAATTATCCTCGTATCTACTCATGAGTTGTTTGAAATGCTCAGGGTTTGTTTTAGTTCTAAGAATAACAGCCTTTGCTTGACCTGCCCAGGAGGCCAAGGCAGGGTTGAGTTTGTTTTGCAGTGCTGTCCTTCCTTGGCTTACCAATCAGGGCAAGATTTGACAACAAGTCTAGAAACTGTTCCTTAAGGCTGCCGATGGAAGCATGCTGGTTTATTCACGCACCAGCCCACGTGCAGGATCCCTTCCTTCCCTCAGCCTCAGCGAGAGATCCTGCACATTATCTTCTTCAGCAGCATCTTGCTCACAGAGCTTTCAAGCTAGGACTAAGGCAACACACAATATATCTTGGCCACTTTGCAAAATTAAGGGTCTGCTTTTATGTGAGAGAAATACTATTCCTCATTTTGAAGTTGCAAATTTAATAAACTTTTTGAAGTTTGAGAGTCATATTGGAAAAAAACCAGCAGAGACAAAGGGTTGATGCCAAAATAAAGGTAATTTTACAAAAATGTTTTAGGTTCTAGAAACCAGTGGTGTAGGAATAACAGGAACAGGATGTTGCACAATATTTACATACAAATATTTACTGACTCCAAGGGCAATAGCAGTAAAATATTACAGCAGGGTGAAACTTACCAGTGAGACTGGATTGGACAGTCAGTAGATCTTTATTTACCCAAAGGCAAATGCATTTAATGTATTAGCCTGAACTCTCCAAGGTGGGGTCTTATATGTTTATTTGCTTTTATGGGGTTACTCCCCTTGGTCTACCCTGTAACTGCTGAGTGTCTGCTATTTATGGAGTTTGCTTTTTCCAAGAGAGAGCCAGCGGTTCCTAGAAACATGCGGGGTTACTTAATAGTCCCACTAGTCCGAGAAGAGCCTTCTTCTATGACAGGATTCAACACAGCTAGACAGGGAAGTAGGGAAACAGGAGGCAAGAGTAATGTGTTTCTGTACCGACTTGTTACCCAGTTCTTGAATTAAAAAAAAAAATTCTGTGTTTAGTTCATTGTCTGTTAATAAGAAATTGTTATCCATTTCTTGAATAAAAATGGTTCCACTTCTGCTTCCTTATGGCACTAATTGATTCTTCTAGTTACATACTTTCTTGAAAGACTGATCATCCTGAAGTCACTTCAAATAAATTACATAGTTAAGCTGAGTTGTTTTAATAGTGCGACAAAAGCCTTCTAATTATTTAGCCATGTAGTCTGATTGTCATCAAAGTATGACCTATATATCTACTATAGGTGATTTCCTTCACCTCTAAAGCTCCTGGAAATTTAGATATTAATAGGCTAATTAATAGATTAACTTATATACTTCCAATTATATCCAATACTATGGATAGCAGGGACTTACCATCTTCCTTTTAATTAGTGGGAAAGGACCCATGTTCTTTGCTTCTTTGTGAAAAAAAAAAAAGATAAAAAGCTGCTGCTAATCACAACCTGAAGCCATTGTTTACCTGAGGCTGCTTACTTGTGGAGAGGAAGGACAGACACAGATAGAGGCCTGGGACCAGATACCGCCCCAGATTACCTGTTGGCTTGGTGGTTGGATCATCAGTGTCCTTACAGTGCTTCTGTGCCACATTGTCCATAGAAGACCTCGTTCTAGACTGGAGACCCTGGAGGACTAGATGGAGGCAAACAAAACTAAGACAGGAATGGTTAAGAGACAGAGAAGAGGATTGAAGGAGGTGGAGGGAGAGAGTACCCTCTTCCAGTTGAGGCTGCAAAATGAAGTTCCAAAGCATGTAAAAAAATCTAATACTTATGAAGATAGTCCACAGATTCAATAGTTGAAAGATGAATTCACTCCAGAAGAAATTAAAATATAAGAACAATCTGAAAGTACTTTAAACTAAGTATTATTGGGATCTTTGGAGAAATAACTAATAAATAATATCCATGTAAAGAACTAGAAATTTTGAAATAGAAATAGGCAGGAATGTGGTAGAGTAGATGTGTATTATAAAGAAAACATTAGAAAACCTAGAAATGAAAAAAAGTCAATGAAATAAAGGAGTAAGCTATAGACAATTGAAAGAGTTGGTGACTTGAAGATAGTGCTGAGGATGTCAAATGAATCAAACCACAGAAGGTTGATGATTTGGGGAAAAGAGAAGAAATTGCAGAAATAGGGAAATAATGGCAGAGAAGCAAGATATTAAACTGTTTACTAAAACTCAGGAAAAAATACTTCTAGTATCAAGAGAAATAAGTGAAAACAAATCCCCACTTTGATAGGGCATAGTGAGACTGCAGAAAATCAGGGATGACAAGAAATTCTTAAAAGCTATAAGACATGAAAGACATATTAACCCCAAGAACTTATTAACAAGTGGAGTTTCCAGAAAACAAAGGAATAACATATTCAGAGAACTCAGGGAAAGTCATGATCATCCTAGAGCTAAACTTGCTAAACTTTCAAGTATATGAATGTGGATGTCCAATTTTAGCCTTGTGATGGACTAGATATCCTGAATGCCCTTTTGTTAAAGCTCCTAAAATACCAGGTAAAATATGTAAAAATAACTTGAAATGTAGAACTAAGCTTGTAAGAAAGTAGGGGAAATCCTCAGTAGCCAAAACGAAGCTGAGGCATGAACCTGGAGTGGTAACCCAGGATAAAAGTTAGTACCTCCCTGGGGACAGCTACCAACAGCCCTTTATGCAGGAGGGGGTGTTATATCCATCTGACTATGTGATCTGAAAAATTAATTCACATCGGTTTTGACAGACAGAATGCAAATTCTGTGTAGAGGAATGATGTAACTTCCACCTAGAACTTAAAATTCCCACAAAGACCTAATGGGAATGACCTCATAAACAAAAATCAAAATACTCAGGAATAAACAGCATGGGAGAATCAGTGGGAAATCAGATACACAGAGCATCAGATAATTGGAATTATCAGATACAGAATATAAAATAAGTTTGTTTAGAATACTTAAAGGTACAAAACTGGAAATGAAAACCTAAGCTAGGAACAACCTATCAAAAATACTTGGACAGTTTTTTTAAAGAACCAAATATTAGGTTGAACCATATAAAACTTAAATTTCATTGGTTAAAAATGGTCAAATATTGGCAATTTCATATGGTTCAACCTAATAGAATATCTAGAGGTTAAATTTAAAATCACTGACATTTAAAAGTTATGGACTGGGGCAAACAGGTGAAGTAGAAGAGAGATCTGAAGAAATTACCTGGAAAAAAGCACAGAGAGCAAACGAGATATGTAAAATATGCACTAGAGATAAGAAATACAGAGGAAATATTGAGAAGATGTGTATCTAAATGAAGCTACAAAAAGATAGCAGGTAATATTCAAAGAGATAATGGCTAAGAATATTTTGAAGTTAATGAAAAATATGAATCCTGAGAATCTGGAGTTACAACAAATCCCAAGCAGGAAAAATAAAAAGAGATACACACCTAGACACATGGTTGGGAAGCCTTGGAACTCCAAAGACAAAGAAAATATCTCAAAAGCAATCAGAGAGAAGAGATGTATAAGAGGAACAGCAAAAACTGACAGTATTCTTCTCATTAGTAATAGTGGAATATTATCTTCAAATGGCTAAGAGGAAATAACTGTCAGCCTGGAATCGCATACTTAGTGAACAATATTTCAAAGATGAAACAAAGGTGTTTTCAGATTGTAATGGGGTCAGCAAACCGTGGCCTTACAGGTGGTGTGAGGATTAAGTGCATTAATACATGTAAAATACTCGAAAAAGAGCTTGGCCCATGGTAAGTGATCGATAAATGTTAACTACTATTATGTTAGAAATTCTAGGTGAGCAAAACCAGGAGACTTTACTATCTGCAAACTTTCACTAAAGATAATTTTAAAAGAATGTGTTTATTAAGCAGAAAACTGATCCTAGAGGGACAGTCTGAGATATAAGAATGAATACTGACCAAAGTACATTGTAAAGACAGCTATCTAAAAAAGAATCACTGACTGTGCAAGTCAATAATAATATCTGAATGTGGATTTGAAATAGATATTGGACAACAAAGCCTTTTAAAACTGGGTCAAATGTTGATTGTGGAGTTAAAGTGCTTTAAGCCCCTTGTACTATTTGTGAAGATGGAAATAATTTTGATTAACTCTAGAGATGTTAAATAGGCCCTTTAAATTTCCAAGGGTAACTCTAAGGATAAAAGATAGCAGAGGAGAAAGCAGAATGAAAAATATAATGAACTCAACCAAACCTGTAGAAAAACAAAACAAAACAGGAGTGATTAAAATAAGTATGGAAAAGTCAGGAGAAACAGAATTCTAGACAACAGTAACAGATGAGAGTAGTTCAAGAAGCCCTTTCATCTTGATCAAGAAAAGGAATAGAGATACCAAGAAACTCTAGACTTTATTATCAATATTTATAGTGATACATGCTATAATTTAAGGATAAGTGCTAAAGGAATATAAATGCTGGTTTATATATTCATTTGTCTTTTTGCATGTTAATTGAATTTTTTAATTTCTAAAGTTAAAAAAATCCAATTTTTAAATTTATTTAAATTCAAATTTATTTATTGTTTGACATAATGTTTTTCATTTTACACCTATTATACTTTTATTATTTTTAATGCCTTTGAGATTCCCCTTAAATTTCTTATGTTTATGCTGTCTCTTTTTTTGTTTTTCATAGTTCACCATAAATTTATCAATTTTATATGTCTTTTGAACAGCCAACTTTTGTTTTCTAGTTTACTCATTTCTGTTCTCATCTCTCTTTTTGTTTCCTCTCCCTTACTTTTTTTGGTCTAATATACTGTTTTTTTAACTTCTTGAAATAGATTATTGTTTTCAGTCTTTCTTTCATTTTAATATATGCATTTAAGACATTGATTTTCTTCTAATCATGGCTTTAGCTGCATCCCACAGATTTTGACATTTCATATTTTTTAACATGCATTTAAAAATACTGCCTAATTTTCATTGTGATTTCTTCTTTGACCCATGAGTAATTTAAAAGGTTATTGCATAATTTCTAAATATTTGGGGGATTATCTAATATAGTTCCACTGTGGTCAGAAATGTGATAGACTAGGTGGCTTAAACAACAAAAGTTTATTTTCTCACAGTTCTGGAGGCTAGAACTTTTAAGATCAAGGTGCCAGCAGGGTACAGTGTTTGATGACAGCTCTCTTCCCAGCTTGCTGACAGCTGCCTTCTCACTGTGTCCTTTTATGGCAGAAAGAGAGAGAGAGAGAGAGAGAGAGAGAGAGCAAGCTCTCTGGTTTATCTTCTTACAAGGGCACTATTCCCATCAGGAAGGCCCCACCCTTACGGCCTCTTCTAACCCTAATTTCTACCTAAAGGCCTAATTTCCAAACACTATCACATTGGAGGTTAGGGGTTCAACATATGAATTTGGGGAGAGATACAAACATTCAGTCCATAGCGTGTACTGTGTATTATTTTAATCCTTTGATTGACTTGCTTTCATTTTACTTAGGATGCATATTTCTCTTTTATTTAGAATTCAGAATATATAACCATATGTAAAAAATATTTTTTATATACATTTGTCAGATTTTGTGCTCAGGTTTTACCGAGCTTCATAATATACATTAAAATATTTAATCCTCTTCTTTACTTTGGAACGTTATAAATAACATAGGAATTCACTTGTTTCTTAGAAACTTGTAGGCACTCAATTACACAATTAGCAAGCTCTAGTCCCTTTCTTGAATAGAACTTTTTGTAGTTGCCTAATAACATGTATTTCATCAAAATTTTCAAACGTATTATTCAGTTCTCTATGTTCTTATTAAAATTCATCTTTCTGATAAGCCAGGAGCTTAGAGAAGTATTTCACAGCTTAAAATTTTTTTATTACATATCCTTCCATTTTTCTTATATCTAACATCTCATATTTCATACATATTTGTGCTTGTTTTTCAGTCTCGTTATTTGTTATATCATCATTGTGAACTCTTGCCTTCATAAATTAAGATTTTACTCTTTTTGCTCTATTTGTCTTTAATACTGTTCTTCATTTTTTCTCTTAGTCACATAAGTAAAACATGTTTATTAGAGAAAGTTAGAAATCAGAAAAACTGAAAAATCACCTTTAGATAAACACTAATAATTTTTCAAAGAACTCATTTTTTCTGATAATGAATGTTTATTATAAAGAAAATCAGGAGAAAGATACTAGCAAGAATAAAGAAAATAAAAATCCTATCACTTAGAGATCATCAGTGTTAACATTTCAATGTGTAATTATCCATATTCTTTTTCTGCATGCGTTTATAGTGCATAAAATAACATGGCTATTTTATGACCTGTTTTCTAATAAAAATACATGAATGTATTTCCATGTCATTAACTATATATCTACTTTACCTTTAATGGCTGCTAGCATGGTGCTTTATGAATAGACAATTATTTATTTTGCCCTTTATTATTAAATGTTTAGATGGCCTCCTTCCACTTTGTAAAATTTAATTAATTAATTAATTAATTTTTTGCTGTTACAAACTACCCTGGAGCAAGCATTTTTTTATTAATGTACATTTTAAGCATTTAAAAATTCTTTCCTCATGATATATCTTTACAGTAACTAGTTAAAAATTCATGATTACTAAGAATTAAATATCCACAAATTAAAATAATCATTGTATACAATTTTTTACCCATCAGACGGGCAGAGACTTTTTAAAATGATATTGTCCAGTGTTGGTGTGGCTGTAAGATACCAGGCCATCTCACTTGCTTTTGGTGAGAGTGTGAATTGAGAGAATCTTTTTTGAAGGCAACTTGGAAATATGTATCATGAGCAGCTGCCCTGGGTTTTAATTTTTACAGATGTTTCATGAGAAAACCTGATTTTTCCAAGATCTTATTGGAAAGGAATCACATTTCATATACATATACATATATATATATATATATATATATATATATATATATATATATATATATATGTTGTAATCCTAACATAAAAGAATTTTCTTAGGGATATTCCAAATAATGAATCCAGGTGCCCTGAAAATTTCCTGAAGTGTGCTTTTAAGCATTTAAAATTCTTTTGGCACCTATATAAATCATCCTTGCCTTGGGGCTCTATTCAAAACAAAACTAAGATTTTATTATTGCTGTAGGGTGGTAGGTTAGGATGGAGAGAAATTTACTCTGGACTTTCCCAAACAGGTAAAATCTTTAAACCCTTTCCTGACACTTCTTGCCCTGAAACATTGTATTTCTGTACTTTAATTGCATATGTTGATGCTGTGACTCCAGGATCTGGATGTGGTGGGTGGAGTCTGGAAGTCCAGAGAGGAACTTGTCCATGCTCTGGTTGCTGCACAGAGTCCATTGGACAGTTAATGTTGCCCACTTGTTTTTTTTGGTACAGGTGGCACACGGGCTCTTGGGGACCCTGCTCAGCTACCTGTGGTGTTGGAATCCAGACCCGAGAAGTGTACTGCCTGCACCCTGGGGAATCCCCCTCCCCTCCTGAGGAATGCCAAGATGAGAAGCCCCATGCCTTACAAGCATGCAATCAGTTTGATTGCCCTCCCAGCTGGCATATTGAAGAATGGCAGCAGGTATGGCAGACTGGTGACTCCACGGCCGCCAGGCTGATGATTGTAAGAGCCCTGCATTGCACTAAGTTGAAGAGGGCCAAGCCCGTTGACTCACCTCCTTCTGTCTTCTCAGTGTTCCAGGACCTGTGGTGGGGGAACTCAGAATCGCAGGGTTACCTGTCAGCAGCTGTTAACGGATGGCAGCTTTCTGAGTCTCTCAGATGAATTGTGTCAAGGACCCAAGGCATCTTCTCATAAGTCCTGTGCCAGAACAGACTGTCCTCCACATCTAACTGTGGGAGACTGGTCAAAGGTAAGGGCCATTGCAAACTTCACCGTCCCTTCTTTTCTGCTCCTCCCTTTTTTCAGCCTTTCGATATTTCCTCCCTGAGATGAGAGCTGGGGCTAGTTTGAGGTGAGTGGAATGTCTAGGGTGCAAAATTTCAGGAGGCACTTACTCACTCTCTGGGTTGTGTAAGTGCCCTGGTCCAGACCTACACTTGATGATCCGTTTTCAGTTTTTACTCAATATTACTTAAACTGTACTCAACACGTTTCTCCTAAACCAAATCCCGTTACTTCTTTCTTTTGGAAGAACCAAAGTCATTGTATCCCAGGATTAACTCAAAATCAGTTTGGTTCTTCTCTGCCTTAGGTCTCCTTACATAGAATTATTTATTAAACCCTGACATTTCAACTTTCTGAAAATTTTCCATACCTTTACTTCCTCTGCATTCCGTTGATACCATTGCTGATTTTACCATTTACCCTCTCAAGTTCACATTAATTGCAATAAGCAGAATTCCAAACTATCATTTTAGTGTTGGCAGGACTTAATATAGTCTAGTAGCAATGCCTCATTTTTCAGGTGGGGAAAATTAAACCCAAATAGCTGAAATAAGCTGCATGGTAGGAGCAGAATCCATGCCTTTTAACCTTATTCCAAGGGTTCTCTCTTTGATATTACACTGCCCACCAGATTCCCGGCCTCTGTACCACTCTCTCATCTCCACACCATCTAACACCTCAAAGTATTCCCATCACTGCGTCCATCAAGTCACCTCCTACAGGTCGGAAAAATCAACTTTCAGTTTCCCAGAATACCTTGCAGGGCTTTCCTTGAACTGATGGGACTCATATTCCAGCCCCCTTTATTCTTATTCCAGCTCTTTCTTCCAGTCTTGCTGCATCTTTACTGTCTATAGGCTGAGGTTTTAGCAAAGGTTCTGAAGCAGGTAGTTGAGGTCCGTAATGAGGGTCCTCTAATCTCCAGTCACTGCCCCAAATGTATATCTTCTGGGAACAGAGGGGCAATCTAACCTTAGAAATAATCTCAAGAAATAAGAAAGGGCAGTAACTGACATTTATGACCTTCCCTGAGTCCTAAATTCAGTGATGGTACGGTTGCAACCTATTGTATGATACCACTCCCGTCTCATCCTACGACGGCCTTGGGAGCAGATGTATCCATTTCTGTAGATGAGAAAACAGAGGTACATTCAGACTGAAGTCGCCTTCCCAAGAGTAGAGCTAGGATTCAAACCTGAGTTTGTGTGACCCAAGTTTAGTATAAACTGTGTACACTCATGTCTCTCATGCAAGAACAAGAGCTTTTGAGCCAAACAGACCCATGATGGAACCTACAAGCTTTAATGCCTGCAGGTGACCTCGTTCCATATCCTTAAACCTGTGTGAGCCTCCATTTTCCTTTCTTTTCACACAGTGGTTGTTCTGAGGATAACATGAGATATTAGGTATGGAAACACCTAACAGAGTGGAGCCTTCCCATCCCCCTGAGCATCCTTTTGGCATAGGTTGGATCGATAGTACTTTTATCTGCATGTTCTACAGTTTTATATTTTTCCTGTTTTAACTGTCTAGCTCAATTAAGTGCTAGTATGTGTAAACTATCTTAACTGACAGGCCACAAGTCATGGTCCTCATCCAGGTCACTGAGGGTCTACCTAAATGTTTCCCCAAACCCTCATTAAATGCTTCTGGTTACCGTCTCCATAAGGTTAGGGGCTGAACTTCAGGGAGGGGATAGCCACGCATTTGTGGAGAGAACTCTTGGCATCGTGAATGCTTGGTCACCTTACTGCACTCAGTGTGACACAGGGACCAGCCAAATGGGCATCTTTTTAGAAGCTGGGAACTTGTAAGAGATGAGGATCTCAAGTCCCACCCTGACCTACGGAATCAGAATCTGCATTTGAACAAGATCCCCAGGTGTTGTCAGGCACATTACCCTTTGAGAAGCATTTCCCTACCTGCCCCTCATCCTTGGGAGGGTTGCTTAGCCCTTCAATGTGTCCAAAGTAGGTATGGCTCTGGGAAATAACTTCTGTGAGCAAGTGCTGCCCTAACCCAAGAGGAAGAGGCAGGAAAAGGGAAAGACAAGGCATGAGCGGAGGTGGTGGGTGGGCACCTTGTTTCTGGATGCAGCCCGGGAGCACCTAGAACCCCTGCCGTGCTCTAAAATACCACACCCTCCTCATCTCTTTTCTTATTTCCTCTGAGAAAAAAGAGGCCTTCACAGTTCCATCCTACCTCCTGAACAAACTCTTCTCACTGGCCTTTTAGAGGAGAGGCTGGGGCTGACATCCTTGCTTTCCTCTCCTGTCCATTCCCTCTGGATATAACGGAATTTGTAGTTGCTGGGTATGTTTCACTAAATTAACACCCTTTACCACGTTTACTCAGGCTTGCCTTGTGTCTTTGCTCTTGTTGTTACCCTCAAATCCTGGGCCCAGCTCTAAGCTTCCCTCCTCTGAAGTCTTCCACTCCCTAAAATCATACAGCATTTCCCAGCTTTAACTTATAATGACCCCAGGTTTTTTTTTTATTGCATTTTAATGGGGAGCTACTTCCTGAGCATCCACATGGTCTTCTCATCTGGCCTATAGTGTCCTTGAGGCCAGTGGCCATGAGATTGCTGACAGGTCCTTGGGCCCTATAGACCTCTGAGCAGGTAAATACTCTTCCTCAAGAGCCTTTGCAAAGACAGGGGAAATGCAAAATGGTGTTGAAGTAGTGAGCTGTAGTAAAGCTCAGGCCAGCTAACAGAGGACAGGAAAATCATTCACTGGAAGAGATTTTGCTGGAAGAAAGAAGAGGAGACAGAAGAGGTTAGCCACGTGGCTGGGCTGGACCTGAGGCAGATCAGTTTCCTAGGCAACCATTCACCAAGGCGAGAGCAAGCTTGTGCACACTCCAAGAGGTCAGCCCAAGCACAGTCAGGACATCTTCCTGCTCCTAACCAAGGCCACATCTCCAGGACACCTGCATCTGGGAGGAGGAGCAGGTGTGCCCATGTGCACAGGAAGGCAGAGCCAGCGTTCAGACTTGGGTCCAGTTAGTCCCACGTGTCGCCCAGCAGTTTGTGTTTCCTACGGAAATCAGCTTTTCTCTTGATGGTTGAAATTTTCTCTCATTTCTGAGTTGCTTTGTTTTGACAGAGACTCTGATGCCAAATTGCCACTGTCCCTAAAGCTTTTTGCCAGGCTTGTCCCTCTGGCATGGGATGGCTCATTCTTGTGGTTCTGGATGAGGCCCTTCCACATTGGAACTGGCCACTACCCCTGAACCCAGAGAGACTGAAAAGCCATACCAGAATTTCCGCTTTTCGCCGAGCCAGGCCTCTCAGGCTACAGCTGGAATACTCCTCTCTCCCCGACACTAGCTCTATTCATGGCATGTTTGGGCTTTGTTCATTCATTGGCTCATTCCTTTTCCTTGATTTCCTTAGATCTGAACCCAGTTTTAGGCAGAAAGGAAACTTCAATTCTTACACTGCTTTTCTAGTTACCAAAAAGGAGTATTGGCTTGCCTGGTGGCGCAGTGGTTGAGAATCTGCCTGCCAATGCAGGGGACACAGGTTCGAGCCCTGGTCTGGGAAGATCCCACATGCCGCAAGGCAGCTAAGCCCGTGTGCCACAACTACTGAGCCTGCGCTCTAGGGCCTGCAAGCCACAACTACCGAGCCTGTGTGCCACAATTGCTGAAGCCCACACGCCTGGAGCCCGTGCTCCACAAAAGGAGAAGCCACTGCAATGAGAAGCACGTGCACTGCAACGAAGACCCAACACAGCCAAAAATAAATAAATTACATAAATAAATAAATTTGAAAAAAAAAAAGGAGCATCGACACTTATATGGGGCAGTCTTCCCTGAAGGTGGATTTCTGCAATCCACATACCCCTTGTGGACTGTTTTGTGACCCTATTCCTTTGACTGAAATCCAGTAGCCTCTCCTCATTCTTTGTTCTCTCTACTTTGATGGAGCATTTGGCCATTCTGTCCACTTTCATCATTCTCCTTCAGGGTGTTTCTCGGTGTTATTTATTTTTCCTACTTACCCAACTGCATCTTTTCTATTGGTTTGCCTTCTTCCAAATCTCCAAAAAGCTCAGTATTTGACCCTTTGATTTTTATCACTGCATTTTTCCTCCATTGATGATTCTGTGGTGGGACTTCTCTGACTTCTATAGGTGACTCTCTGTCTCCAGGAACAGTTTCCGGCGTTCTCTTCAGTACCTGTCCTTAGCTCCCCAAGTAGGATGTATCCTCATTATGGGAAAGCAAAGGGACACCCTCTTTATTCCCAACCAGCTCCCCCACCTACTTCCTGTCCCTGTCAGTGCACCAGCATCTTTCCAACACTTCTGATCATCTCTAACTTTGCCTCCTGTATGCAGTTACCTATACCTGCCAACTCTTCAATTCTTGAAATATGTCCATATGCTAAGTAAAAAGGGAAAGATCTCTATACATGAGGCATTTTACAAAGTACAGCTCAAGATATGCCCAGGACACATGGATTTCCAAATATGGCTTTCCAGTTTTCAATAGATTTATTAATTATGACTCAGGAAGGCAGTAGTGTGTTGGAGCCAGTTCATACTAGCTTTCGAGAACCAATTGTGATCTCTTCCTACATTGTATTCAGTGACATTTGGATGACAGCTTGAAATCAGCCCTGATGGGAATATTTACACCACAGAAATTGGCAAATGTTACAATCAGGGCCCTCTTTTCCATGAACCTGTTGTGAAACATTTACTAGCATACAACTGCATGAAAGGGATATTCACACACACACACACACACACACACAATCTTATCAACAAGACAGTTTCAGCTTATTGATAAGACAGGTACTTAGGATAGAAATGCTCTTACTTGTTGACTGAAATAAATAGACTTGTAGAATCTTCTTCTAAATTGAGTATGCCTATTGCCACAGCTCAGCATCTTCACAGTCATTTACTGAGCACTGCTATGATTGATTACTCCAGGTACCAGGAATCTGAGACAATCAAGAATACAGTCTTCAATGAGCTCACAGTTGAATGAGGCAGACCGATGAAAAAAATTGTATATAAAGTCCAATAAAGTTGTCCCGTCTACAGAAATAAGTGAAAATTGAGGGGAAACATCTGAGTCTGCCTGAGTCCCAGGAAAGTGTTGTAGAAAATGCAGCTTTAGAGTTTGGTCTGAAGGATGAGACCCGATTAGAGTCCTGAGAAAAGAAAACCAAAACAATGTAACAGAACAAAACTATAAATAAAAGATTCCAAGCACCACACTGAAAGGGCACACCATATACCTGGGAAAATTGACCCAGAGTGGTCAATATCAAGACATACTCTACTAAAGACACTGGATGTTAAAGATTAGAGAATAATGTGTTAGTGTTTCTAGGCAAAAGGACCAAGTCACTTACTAGGGAAAGAAAACCAGGTTAGCATCAGACTTCCCAACAATACCACTTCATAGTAGAAAACAATGGAGCAACATCTTTAATGTACTAAAAGAGGAAATGTGAACCAAGGATTTTCTGTCCTGCCCAACTGATCTTCAAGTTTGAAGGTCGCAGACAAATAGTTCCAAAGTTACAAGAACTCAGGGTATGTTGTTCCCATGAGCTCTTCCAGAGGAATCTACCATTTTTCTATGGAATAAATCATAGAAGCTTTGGCATAAATTTGCTGTTTTATGAGTCATAATTAATGGCACTGGTCCTGTCATCTATGCTGTCTCAGCTGTGAACCTTCTCTAATGGCACGCTAACCTTGAACTTAGCAGGTACAAGGTCACGTGAGACCTCCATCCAGAAGAGGGGTTTACAAATGGTCTTCCCATTCATAATGGGGAGAAAAAGTCAAATACTGATCATGAGAAATGGCTTATGAGTGGTGATTGGCAATTATGTAACTACTGTTTTTATATTCTATGGAAACCTCCTAGATGATGATTTGATGTGTTAAAAAAATACATCATAAGTTGCTAAATGGTAATTTTGAATTATTTGTTCAAAAGCTTACAAAAAGCTTCCCTCTGTATTGAAAACTATTAATAATTAGGGCTTTCTGTTAAAGAGGACAATAAAGGCATTTAAAAAAATTCCATTCCCCTTCTGTGAAACCCAGCAAAATACCCACAAAGAGAATGAAAGAGCAGGAACATCCTGTCTTTAATGAACAATGAAATAAATGGCCACAAGCCCAAACTATCAATTATGAGACACACCTGCCAAAGACCGTAAAATCTGGACCAAAATGAGAGAGGGAAGGCTGAGGGCTGACAAAGATTTCCTCAGGCACGAGCAGGATATAGATTTCCCTAGGAGTAAGTGTGATGGTCCTGAAAGGCCTACTCAATGGTTCTTTGATTACAGACACTAGATGGGGGACCATGCGCTGCCCCTGAAAACACCGTGATTGTCCCTACAGAGCCATGGGGGAGATGGAGCTGCAGGAGAAGCCACATGTTTAGGCCTCCCAGCCAAGGAAGGCTGCAGAAATGGAGTGGTGTGGAGGAAGGAGGGCAGCAATTGCTGGATGATTACACAGTGAACGAGTTACTGAAGAGGCTGTTCCCTGAGTCCCACTGACCCTTTCAATGCCAAAATCTGAAGAGATATATGGGCAAAGGAAATAAAAATTTGGTGGCAGACTGTTGAAGACAGCAAACTTATGGAAATGCACTAGCTCGTTCCCCAAACCCGTGGTATTCACAAACAGCCAGCTGCAGTTAAAAAGCTCCGGCAAGAGGGAGGAGATATGGGAACATATGTATATGTATAACTGATTCACTTTGTTATAAAGCAGAAACTAACACACCATTGTAAAGCAATTATACTCCAATAAAGATGTAAAAAACAAAAAGCTCCGGCATAAAAACTATGCATCAAAACTGGGGGAAAAAATTGAAGGGGAAGAAAGAAGTTAAGGTGTGGGGAAAGGAACAGGAAGAAAGAGTCATGTGAACAGCATAGTATCACAAAGGTATTACCCAGAGAAAAGTTCTGAAAAATAGACTCCATATTCCCAAGGAAATTATAGTCATGATGTCTGGGGGGAAAGTGGCTTTAAAATGAGGTTTGAGTTCAGAAAGAGATTATGAGTCAACAGAAGATGAAAAGACAACTTGGAATAGTCAGGGAAAAAAAGTGAAAAGAAGAACTTTAGACAGCAGCTTGTACTTTACAAGCAACAAAAAGTAATTAAAACGACTGGAAACAGCTATGGTATACAAGCTGGAATAACTCATATAAAATGATATGAAAAAGGGTAAGATGTAAAATGGGTTTTTAGAGGCAATGATGGATATGGAAAGGCAGAGAGAGGCGATTAGACCTAAGTGTAATTGGTATTTGTGAGAAGAACAAAACAAATGGAACAGAAAAATATTCAGAGATAATTAAGGGGAATTAGTTTCCTTTAATAAAAGCTTTAATTTGCAAGTCATAATGGTATACTACGTGCCACTAAAGTATGACCCACTAAGACATAGCCTGCTTAGGTGCTGAACTTCATTGGTAAAGAAAGGAGCCAAAGGGCTCTGAACATAAAAGGCAAACAAATAAACAACAAAAATTCTCTGCTTGGCCTCCTACACCTTCACAGTAGCATTAGATGCAAGAAGACAGTGAAGCAGTGTCTGCACAGTTCAAAAGGAAAGGAAGTATGACCCAAGTATTTTCTCTTCATCTTGTTCTTCATGTGGAAAGGCAAGAGAGGCAGTCAGAGCATACATACCCATAAGCCTGTCTCGAAAAACTTGCAGGGCCATGATGAAGCACCAAGATGACTAAAAATAAAAAATCCAGGAAGGCACAGGTGCTGGTGAAAAAAGATGGAAGATGAATCGTAAATTCATTTAAGCACAGGATTAAGAGTAATCAACCAGCAATTGCATCTCAGAACAGAACGTAAATATCAGAAAATCTTGACGTTAGCTAAATAATTTAAGAAAAACAAATGGAATGTTTGCAGAGGAGAGCTGGGTGAGAGGAAATGTAAATGTGCTTACCAGATACTCTTGTTAAGTCAAAATATGTCAGTAAAAATAAGTACCCGAACCTCTTGTTGGTTTCTTTCATCTTCTTTCTTAACTTCGGAGAGTTCTTTTGGGAATTAATCACTTAATAGTGGAAAAAAATCCGCATTCAGCAACTCTTTTAATCTTATTTTAGTTTATTTTTTTCTAATATACCTAATAAAATTGCAGTAAAATTTTAAATTAAAATTGCATGTACACATGTAATTGACTACCAAATATCAATGTTATAGACACAGTGATTATCAAATATTAATGTTCTTTTACGTAGAGCAGTTTGGGTGTTTTTTAAAACAAAAACTTTCCTTTTATACTTTTCTACTCCTTGAATTCTTGATCATGGGTGTATGTCATTTTTTAATTTTAATTTTTTTTTATTGAACTATAATTGACATATTATATTCGTTTCAGGTGTGCAACATAGTGATTCAATGTATACGTTATGAAAAGATCACCACAATAATTCTAGTCACCATACAAAGTTAATACCATATTATTGTCTATATTATGTCATTTTTTAAAAAGCAAAGTCATCCTACTATATTAATAAATAGCTAAAAATAAATTAGATTAGATATCTGAAAAATAAATTAGATATCAATTACAAGACCATAAAACCGCACGATAATAAATTACTAGAAATTAGTTACTATCTCAGAAAGAAAGAAAGAAGAAAGTAAGGAGGAAGGAAGGAAGGAAGGAAGGGAGGGAGGAAGGGAGGGAGGGAGGGAGGAAAGGAAGAGAGAAGAGAAAAGGCAGAGGGGAGGGGAGGGGAGTGATGGGGAGTGGTGGGGTGAGGGAAAATCTCCATCTCCTAAAAGATGTTCAAGCCTAGGAAGTGCTTACTTATTGGTGCACCCATACATAACACCCCTCCTGTTTCACCGTAGGAGACGTCGCTGTTGCTGCGGGGGATGTGTCTGCTCACACTCCGTTTGACTCTGTCTCCCGATTCTCATTACAGTGTTCTGTCAGTTGTGGTGTTGGAACCCAGCGGAGACAGCAGGTATGCCAAAGGCTGACGGCCAAAGGCCGGCGTGTTCCCCTCAGTGAGACCGTGTGCAGGCATCTACCTGGGCCCCCTCTTGCGAGATCTTGCCGAATGCCTGTGTGCAGGAGTAAGTATGGAAAGTCCACGCTTCACCATATATGCCGATTCTGTTCCTCTCCCCGAGTGGCTTCATCTTCCATAGAGCAACACGTTTCTAATCTGTAGGTAAAGCAAATCAAGCAGGATTCAGGATTGTTATAAGCGGCAAATGGTATAATATTGAAGACCAAGATACAGCTCTAAGAAAAGTCAGTTTGAAGAAATATCCACCCGCTTAACAAATGCATCCTGTGTATATACATACATATACGTACATATATGTATGTACGTATATGTATGTATATATACTACTAAGTTTACCAGCAACTTTCCTGAAGAAACTTACCAAGTAAGAAAAACGATAGTAACTTTAAACAATGTCATAGCATTCATGGCATTTATTGAGCACTTACTCTGTGGAGTTCCTTGCAGACATTACTGCACTGTCTTATTTAGTCCCCAGCAACATTGTGAGCCAGGTATTATCCCCATTGAGAGATGAGGAATCCAAGACGTAGAGAAGGTCCGAGATTTGACCAAGGATCTGTAGCTGCCAGTTGGGCCTCTTGGCTTCTTTGACCACAAATCTGTCTGATTCCTGAGCCCACACTCTTAGCCACCTCTCTGTGGTGATTCATAGACAACATTAATTTTTTTTCCCTGGGAATTCTTTGAGAATAAGTTTTCAAAATCTTGAGATTCCAAAAATTCGAGATCCCCAAGTTTTATTGTATCCTGGAATTCAAGAATGTCTGTGGCGTGTGGTGCAGTGTCATGCTTCAAGCTGCTTACCTGTCTGATTTTTATTAATTGTGGATGGTTGCATAGCAATGTGGCTGGACCGTAAACTGTCTTGGAGCAGAGTGAAATTAAATTCTGGCAGCTTCCTCTAAAATAATAACAGAATAACATGTGGAATACATCGTGGTTATTAGGGCATGCAATATGGTAGAAGATGAAGTTGTAAATTATTATGGCATACAGTAGAAAGCAGAGTAAAAGGATAAGTTTTAGGGAGAAAAAAAAGCAGGAAAAAAAGACAGTCATATTTCCCCTTGACCCTATCTCATTCTCTAGCTTGCCAACATGTAGGTCATGGAAGCAGACAAGAGACAGGAATGCATTCTCCCAGCACAGCCAAGTCACCCCGAGCTGGGCCTCCACTTCAGCCATAGCCTGGCCTGATGCCATCACCTTGGATCAATGGCCCTGGCTTGCATAAATTTGGCTTCTCCCTCTGCACGCTCCTATGGCATTCTCTTCCCCCCACCACCGTATCAGAGCCGAGGGATGAGCTTGGCACAGACCCATTCTCCCTACCTCTCCTGCCTCTGCACCATTTTCCCTCTGTCATCACACACTTAGCACGTACACCGCCCTCATCCCACCTTCAAATGCATCGTGTGCGGACCTCCAGCATCCTTTCTACCTTTCACCAGGACACACCACCACCAGGTCCATTCTTTCTCTCCAACATCTGCCAACACCTAGGACAACCAGAATCCATGTGGATGACTTTCTCACACCCTGATATCCCAATTTCCCAACATGGTCAATTTCACTGACAGCCATCCCCTTGGCAGGGTGACACCCTAGACTTCCTCATTTCTTGGTACTTAAATAGCTTCCTGCTCTTCTACCATTCCCCACCTGGCCCCTGCTTATTTAGTTAATGCTTCACTGTGACCTCTGGTTCTTCCTTCCCTGTTGTCCCCAAACTTCCTGCTCTTGCACTAGAAACCACTCCTATTGGCTGGCATTTCCTCATCACTCACTTAACCAATTCTAGAGTCAGATCACTATGCCCTTCCTTAACCCACTACCTCAATCACCCTGCTCATCTTCAACCCTGGTGGGTTACCTTTTAGGTGATCTTTTTTTACTGTGTCATCATTTTTAACTTTAATTACAACCATGTATATAAATGATAACACACAGAATAAGTTGAGAGAACAAGGGGATGTAAAGGAATTAATGATTTTATCTTGTATCACAGATCAGATAACAGCTGAGTAGGACTCCTGTTTCAAAGAGTTGACTGTTTCAGATAATAAAGCGTGGTAATTTATCACATCCACATGATTTTAAAACCTAAGAAACCTCTTTTATATTTTAACCAAAATAACACAAAATAACAAACAAAGATCGGTTTGCATACATATTTAACAAATGTGCATACATAATATTTTTAACAGTATACAAAATCAATGCATTTCACCATGTCAATTCAAGCAGAATTCCATCTTTCTAGATATAAACTGAACATCTCTTGTCATACATACTTTCTGACCTACCACTGCAGATCACACGCAGGCTTAGGTACTTTGTGCAATCTCCTTTAAAAGAATCCATAATGTCATGCCTCAAGGCAATTAGGATGACATCACCTTTTAGGTGATTTTTATTTGCTTGTTTTTTAGTTCCCTGACCTGAGCTACTGGGATTTGCTGAAGAAAATAATATCACCATCCTGATTAGACATACTTCATATTCATGCTATCTGATTTACCTGGGCAATAATGTGTGGGTGTTTTTCCTCTTCCTAATAATTCCCAAGAAATTCATCATAGCAGCTATTTCGTAACCACTCTAGTGGCCCCAAATTCCCATTTCTCTGTGGATAAACTCATCTTTTATTCCTCTATTCTGACTGTCCTCTCTCCTTCATGTCACATCCACACCCTTTGCTCACCAGACTGGAAAAGTATGGTCTTCTTTGTAGGCCTAATCCCTCAGTTATGGAAGAGGTGTGAAGACAAGAAAGATCAAGCCCAACTATGCTGTGATCTTTATTCCTTGTCAAGGCTCCACTTCTAGAAATGTGTCCTAATCAGTGCCTTGAGTTTAAGTAAAACCCATCCTCTATGGAGGAATCTTCTTGCTCCTCGTTTTGACCCTTTTAATGTGCAGTGGGGTGGAGGGCAAGGTGGGGGGGGGGTGTCAAGATGTCTTGAGCTCCCCCTAGAGGCCAGCGGTGCACCATACAGTCCAGTTATACCGACTGCCTGCTTCTCCCCAGACCTTCCCTGCATTCTCCCACCTCCAGCTTTTACCCCTTGCTTAAATTCTTCCCTCCGCCATATCTAGCAGCTGACATTCTTCCCATTCTTGAAGGACCAGTACAAATCCTACCTTCCCCATTAATCTTTCTCAGTTGCACTTAATCTCTGAAAAGTAATATGACATTGTGGTTAAGCCAACTTGAGTTCAAATCTCATTTCTATCAGTATCTCATCATGTGACATTGGGCAGGTTATTTAATCTCTGTGAGTCTCAGTTTTTTATCTATAAAATGGGAATAGTAGTTGTACCTACCTCGTAGAATTGTTTTGAGAATTAATGCCTAGAAAGTGCTTAGAAACAGTGCCGGGTACATACTATATAGGCTCAAAAGTATTAGTTATTTTTAATGTCATTATCACTTTAATTCCTATTATAGCTTTAAGATAGGATAAAATGTAACAGAGTAACTAGTATTGTGTCCTCTGGCTTACTAGGCTATAAGTTTATATGGGGTAGCTAGGCAGTAGCTCTGGACAGTTTTTCCACGTAGGCCCCCAAAGCACTTATCATAATGAGTTGTACCCAAAGACATGCTTTTCAAATATGTCAGGCTTGGATCATCCTCAGATTGCTATAAAAAGCCTACCTGCCTTGGCTTCCAATCAGGCATCTAAAGAAAACAAAAGATAATAGGAATATAGTGTTTGGGTTTAGACTTTTTTCAATTATGGCTCCTGGTTTTAAAGGTTCCCAAGTTTTGGTGAAGAATTCTTATTTTTCACCCAAGTACTGACATCAAAATAGTTGGAGGACTTCCCTGGAGGTCCGGTGGTAAGACCACACTTCCATTGCAGGGGGCGCGGGTTCGATCCCTGGTCGGAAAACTAAGATCCCACATGCCACATGGTGCAGCCAAAAAAAATTTTTTTTTGAGGGAGGGGAGGCACCCAGGCATGTGCTATATGATGAAAATGTCAAGAAACATATGCCTCATCCCCTTCCCAGTTTATCTCAAACCCACTCGCTTCTCTCCAGCTCTTGGTCTTCCTCCTTGTACCAGCCCAGCGTCTGCCTCTTCAGCTCTCATTATAGAGAGCTTCTACTCTTCCTCTATGCCTTCTCAGATTCCAGTGACACCCACCCCTGCCTGCCTGACATAGCTGTAGCCCTTGGAAACCCAGACAGGCACAGGGCTACCTTGCCAGCACCCCTCTTGGGCTTGTGTCACCTCCTGCAGCATCCAACAGCATACGTTTATTTTATCTTTTGCTCAGTCATTCATTTGTTATTCATTCAATAAACAGTAAGAGTTTTCTCTTACTGTTTACTCTTACTTACTGTTTACTCTTGTTTATGTGTACCAGACACTATGCTATGCCCCAAGGACAGAGATGATCTCTCTGCCTTGGCATATGTTGCTTTCAGTGTCAGAGGATAGCATTTCCTTATTAATTCTTTCAGGAATCATTCATCAAGTGCTACTGTGTTTTAGATGTTATGATACAAAATGAAAAGGATCCCTTCTCTTGTCTCTAAGAACTCATAGTCTAGTGGGAGAGAGACATATATAAACAAATAAGGAGAATAAAGTGCCAATGATATCATAAAAGGATGCAGAAGTGCTCACTGCTGCTGGGGGATGTGAGGAAGGGTTTCAAAAAGGAAGAAGCTTTGAGATGAATTCTGAAAGCTGTGTCCATTCATCAGATCCACACAGGACACAGGAGAATCTGGGAAAAGAGAACAGTGTCGGCAAAAGTGGGGCATGACAAATGGAGTGGTATGTTTGGGGAAACTGCAGGCAATTCCATAGGATTAGAACTGAGGTTGAAGGTGGGTTATGGTGAAAGGGAAAGCTTGAGAGGTGAGCTGTAGAGCATCTTGAACCCCATAATGAGGAGTTTAGATTTTATCAAAGAAGGATGTGACATAGTCAGATTTTATTTTGGTTTATTTACTCAGACAGCTGTCTAGATATATTTTTTACATTAATTTTTATTGGAGTATAGTTGCTTTACAATGTTGTGTTCGTTTCTCCTGTATAGCAAAGTGAATCAGCTATACATATACACATATCCCCTCTTTTTTGGATTTCCTTCCCATTTAGGTCACCACAGAGCATTGAGTAGAGTTCCCTTTGCCATACAGCAGGTTCTTATTATATCTGTTTTATACATAGTAGTGTATATGTGTCAGTCCCAGTTTCTCGCAGCCTCCCTTCCCCCACTGGTATCCAAACGTTTGTTCTCTACATCTGTGTCTCTGCTTTGCAAATAAGTTCATCTGTATCATTTTTCTAGATTCCACATATAAGTGATATTATACGATATTTGTTTCTCTCTTTCTGACTTACTTCACTCTGTATGACACTCTCTAGGTCCATCCACGTCTCTGCAACTGGCACAATTTCCTTCCTTTTATGGCTGAGTAATATTCCATTGTATATATGTACCATATCTTCCTTATCCATTCCTCTGTTGATGGACATTCAGGTTGCTTCCATGTCCTGGCTATTGTCAATAGTGCTTCATATATGGATATATTGGAAAAATATGAGAGTGCAGGCAGGGAGTCTAGTCAAGGGGATATGACGATCTCTAAGTGAGAGAGTGTGAGGATAGAAGCAGTGAGGCTACATTCTAACAATGTTTCAGATGTCCCATCTAAGTACCTGATGGCTGGCTAGAGTTGGGAGCGAAAAGGACAGTGGTGTGCTTGTCAGTGTTTAACAAGCAGCTCTGGGGCAAGGTGGTGGGTGGCGAGGAGGGAGAGGTTGCTGTCATTTGTTACCTTTGCTGATTTCTGTGGTGTAGATACTCCCGTCATGGTTGGTTTCTGGCTACCAACGTGGCATCATTGAATGCAGAGTTGGGAATGGATAGTAACAGTCTCACCGACCAGTGAGTCTGTGAGAGGAAGGGCCAGCATGCCAGTGGACAGGGAAAAATCGAGATGACTCTAGAATCTGCCTGGAGGAGGTTGGTAGAAGGTGAAGCCATTAACTTAGGGCATATAGGAAGAGGAGGACTGTTGGGATGGGTTAGGGAGGCAGAGATAAAGTGTTTAGGTTACAATATTTTAAACTTGAAGTAGCAGGAAGAGATTTCCAGTCAGCAGTGGACTGTTAGATCTTGTGCTCTAGAGAAAGGTCTAGGTTAGACAGATCAACTTGGGAGGCATCAACCTAGAGTTATTAGTTACAACTACAAGATCATCCAAAGAAAAGTTTAGAGCAAGAAGAGAAAGGGAGGAAGTGGCCAAGCACTGACACCTGAGGGGTGGTAGCAACAGCCAGCAGCATGCTGGCAACGAACAGTGGTGGGAAAGGACCAGAAGAAGGGTTTAAAAAAATGGTGGGGAGGCGAGACTTTTCCATGAACCGAGTGATTACGGGCGCCATGTGTCCTAGAAGGGTCAAGTACGAATACTGAAGGGAGACATTTTATTTGTCACTAGGGGACCATTGGTGGCCTTCCCCTGAGAGCTTTTAGTGCAGTGCTGTGAGCAGTAGCTCATCTACCCTCGGTTGAAAAGTGCATGAGAACCAAGTGTGGAAGCCGTTCCTTCAGCCTGATGAGACACTTACTGTGTAATCTTCATGGGGCTTCACAGCCCATTTAACCAGTCCCGCCTATAGCATCCCTTGTAGCCTCCTCTCAGCTACCTGTGTTTCTACCCTAAAGAGAATCTGAAAAAAAAGCTGCCCGGGTTCTTGATAGAGCTCCAAAGGGGCTTGTGAGATCCTCCATGCCAGTGGGAGCAATGGGGGTCAGCACCAACCAAGCAGCCCCATCCAGAGCTGGATTCTGAGGGGCCTGGGTTCCACAGGGTAATAAGAAGGCTTAGAGGCTGCTTTGCAGCCAAAGCCCATTCGGGAGTGGCAGGAGTCACGTGATGGTAAGACCAAGTGGAAACATCCAGCACAGGTGGCTTGGGGCAGAAACCTGGCATGGTGCCAAGACTTAGTGTCATGGCAGGGACACAACTGGAATTAGGGCTGGACACGAGCAGGCAAAGAGCAGAGGCAATTGCGATAAACAGCCTCGGGCACCAGAGCTGGCCTTTACTGGGTAGGGCAGGCTGACACTGAGGCCAGAGGGAGGACCTCCAGAAGAAAGATCTTTTCGTTTTCTGGAAACGCCAAAAGATGTGGCATTTCTCATATCCAGCACAGTGGGAGAGCGGAGGGATGGGTTGGTACCCTCGCACTGCCTGCAGGCCCTCCAGGAGGATGCCATCACTGCCTGGCCACTCTCTATCTCATCAGGCTTGTCCAGTGTGGCAGTTTGGGGGCATATCCAGATGCAGGAGGAGGCAGTCACCCAAAACCAGACCAGTTTCTTGCCCAAGAACTGTGTCTGATGAGGCCATGCTCCAGGCACTGCTCCAGAGGAACTCACCGGAGTCTCAATAGAGGAATTGGCTCATGCCGTGGGACCTGGCAGCCTGGCAGAGCCTGATCCCAGATCCCTCCCCAGGCAAACATGCTAACTGAACTGCTGCACACCCAGCGTGAGTAATTGCTAAACAGGCCTGGTTGGGAATGGAGCTGGGGCCACAGGGCCTGCCTTCCAACAGATGGGCATGCAGCCAGAGGGAGCGGCTGAGCTGCTTGTGTGGCTCACCCAGCCATGGGCAGGTCCTTTACCAAGGCTAAACACTGCCTGTCACCTGCAGATTCCCCAGCCTGCTTTTGAAGGAGTCAGGTCCCATCTACTTTAAGCCCCAAGCTCAGCTGAGGGACATCTGGCTACCAGTGGATCTGAATGTAATTAGAACCCTTCTCCATGGTAATTAGAAACCATCTCCATGGCAATTAGAACCCATCTCCGCACAGGATGCTGTGTGGGCTTATGCCAGCCTCAGACCATCTCCAGCCTGAAGCATCGAGCCAGGCACGTGCTGCATTCCCCATGTGGGCTCCTGCACCTTCCCAGTAAGAGCAGGAACGTTCAAGCTATGGCCTCATCTGTAGCAGCCCTCAGAGTCTGTCTCCACACATCTCTGTCAGTTGCATGAGTTCAAAAGTCTGACTCTGACCCAGCTTAAACTCCGATTTTGAAGAACAAGTTTCAAAGCCATCCACGTGCACATTTATCTTTCCCATTGTCCGCCACTGAGGGATCAATGACCAGACAGGGTGTTCAACTGAATCCTTTTAAATGATAATAAAAAGAGATCTTTATAGGTGCATATAAACACATATATGTAGATATTATGGATATGTATGTGTATAGACATACATACATACCGTGCATTGTGACAACAATAGGCCACTGATAAGTTAAGTATTCATAAAATGCAACCAGATAAGTAAAATTAGAAACCAGTGAATAATAAAAAAGGAAAACAAACAAGGCTAATATAGGATTATGTCTTGAATTTTGCACTTCTGTTATGTGTGGGCACAAATTTAGCTCTAAACTTGATAACGTAACTATCTTGGAAAAGGCAACCTGGTCGATTACACGGTTCAGTGTTTATTGGGTAGGAAATTGACTAATTACTCAGAGGAAAGTGTAAGAGTTCCTGATGGTGAGACCACAAAGAAATCCTCCTACCTCCTCCTTACAGAGGACACTGCAAGTTGTGAAGACTTTGGCAGGGTTCGCACAGAAAACACAGTTGCTCTTTCTGATTTTCCCTTCCCTCTTCACCAGTAGCATCCCATCAGATTACCTTTGAGTTAATGCAGTGGGACGCTCTGGGGCAGTGGTCCTCAACCTTCGCTGCCCATTTCAGTCACTTGGGGAGCTTTTAAAAAGTCTGATGCCCAGGCTGTTCCCCATAAGTCAGAATTTCTGGAGGTGGGACCCAGGGTATTGAGATGAAAAAACAATAATAGCAGGTGTTTTGAATGTGCAGCAAAGTTTGAGAGCCACTGCCTATAGTCAGAGTTGACATTGAAACTCTACACACCAGAGTTGTAACTGGTTGTTAAAGTAGGGAAATACTTCCCCAATGGTTAGTAAGTAGCCTCTGCCTGAACCCCACGACTGTCTCCAAGCTGCTGGGACCCTCCTGCCAGGAGCCGTCTGACCTCCTCATAGTGTAACAATGTTGGGAGAGGGAACACTGCCAAGACCTGGTCCAGTGCTACAGCTGCCATCTGCTCCGGTTGACTGCACCCTCGCCATGCAGATTGTTAAGTATTTGGCATAGCATCTCTGCCTATAATAATAGATGAACCATAAATTTACCAGGAATCCTTCTGCTTTTGATCATTGTTGAACAGCGGTAAGTCCAAAACTCTATATTCCCAACCGAAAGAAAACCTGTATGCCTTAACTGGCTGAGGGGAGCTTGACACCCTCTGTGAAGGGTCTGCGTCCCACTAGGGAAAGGTGTATGCATGACAGGCCACCCCGCTCCTTAGAGATGAGCCGAGGGGAGCGTTCTCAGGCAGAGCCGTGGACAAGGGGCCTGGCCTATGAACTGCATCTCTGTGGAATTTGCATGCAAACTCACTATGCCTGTCCCTCACTTAGACATTCTCTACCACAACCCTGTTGTTATGCACCCAACCCTGTTGCTTTTCTGAACGTACGGGCACCACCACAGCCCAGCAGGCAGGCAGACCCTAAAGGGATCATGAGCCACCCGAGAGGAGTCCAGGAGTTATTCTGGCAAACCAAGGTACTGGTGAACACACTCTAGTTCGTGCCCAGGGCCTGAGAAGTCCGTCTAAGCGGAGTTTTAATCTGGTTCTCCTCCCAGCATATCCCTGCCAGTGCTACAACCAGGAGGAGCCGTAACCGGGGTCCTCCAAGGTTCTGATGCCCACCCTCCCCCCCACCCCATCTCATGACCTGAATTCCACAGTGCCATTTCTGTGGATCCAGTCTCTCTTCTGTCACTTCCTCCTTCCAGGCCCTCTAGCCCACGCTCCACCATCTACCCATGGACCTAAGTACATCTTCAAAAAGGAATCAGTTTCCCACCTGTATCAAGCCCCCCTACTCACTTCAGAATCACCCTAGAATGCATTGAGGCCTTCCTTCCCGCAGGTGGACAGAGGGAGAGAGCCACTGCTCTTGGGGGATGGGATCTGAGGAGTGTCCTCTTTGGCCTTAGCCCATTAACTGCAGCCAATGCCCAGGAACAAGCAAGAGTCAGCCGACCCTTGATCCGTCTCAGCTTGCCCTGTTGTTTGCTGGCTGGACCTGCCTTTGTCCGCTGACAGTAGTCATATATGAGAGCTTTTAAGTGCCCGCTAATGTGCTGTGCACTTGATATAAATGCTCTAACCTGTCACATTCCTCTGACAAAGGTGCTAACATTACCCACATTTTATGAGTGAGAAAACTGAGGCTCAGACAGGTTAAATGACTTGTGCAAATGGCAGTGCTAAGATTCAAACTCAGATTCATCTGGCTTCCAAGTGCCTGTCCTACCTTTTCTTCTTTGATCTCTTGCTTCTTTAGGCCCCCATGCTAGTTTAACTGACCCGCTTGGGTTATCTGCTGCAGTTGGCCAGCTTCATCCTCCTTTTCAGATCCTTCAAACGCATTCACTCCTCTCCCCAACCACTGCCTCCCTCAGATTTGGGGTACCCCTGGCCAAGCCATACTAGATTCTCAGGGGCCTCCTCCCCTAGGTGGTGGAGGCCCCACATATCAGACATCCCCTTACTGAGGGAAACATTTAACCACTTAACCTCATGCCTCCCCAAACCAGAGCTTTGTAAAATAATTTATATGCTTCCGTGCAATTCATTCAAACGTGCATTCTTTGCTGCTAAAGTACCAGATAGTTGTGAAATTTACCCCCATCTAAGGATGTATTTTATACATATATATATATATATATATATATATATCTCATTACTTATGTTTTAGTTCTCAAATGTCTTAAAAGAGGAAAAAAGAATTTGTTGACTTGTGCCAGCCTTGGAAGATTACAGTCAAAAAGTTTTCATTATTGAGATATTTGTGTTTTCTTTTCTTTCTTTTTTTTTTTTTCCTACAGAAATGCAACCAGGGAGGACAAAGACCAACCTTGGCAAGCAGGGTCCTCAGATCCTTGGTGTCCAGAGAGTCTACATTCAGACAAGGGAAGAGAAGCGCCTTAACCTGACCGTCGGGAGCAGAGCCTATTTGCTGCCCAACACATCTGTGATTATTAAATGCCCAGTGCGACGATTCCAGAAATCTCTGATCCAGTGGGAGAAGGATGGCCATTGTCTGCAGAACTCCAAACGATTCGGCATCACCAAGTCAGGCTCACTAAAAATCCACAGCCTTGCAGCCCCTGACATCGGCATGTACCGGTGCATTGCAGGCTCTGCCCAAGAGACAGTGGTGCTCAAGCTCATTGGCACTGACAACCGGCTCATTGCACCCCCAGCCCTCAGAGGGCACACAGGGGAATATCCTGGGATGGACCACAACGAAGCCAATAATTTGGGAGCCATGTGGCATAAGATGAGGCAGAAGTGGAGTAACAAAAATGAGCTTTATTTGGACGATGGCCAAATTCATCACCAGCTTCTCTTAAGAGCTCTGTTGGGCCACTGCAGCCATTCTGCAGGAAACGCCAACTCCTGGGAGTTTGAGAAAAAGCAGTTTGAATCCGCAGTTAAACAGGGAGCCTACAGCATGGATACCGCCCAGTTTGATGAACTGATAAGGAACATGAGTCAGCTCATGGAGACCGGAGAGATCAGTGATGACCTGGCGTCCCAGGTGATATATCAGCTGGTGGCCGAGTTAGCGAAGGCACAGTCTGCACATGTGCAGTGGAGGGGCATCCTGGGAGAGGCGCCTCCTGCGGCTCACCTAAGGGGGGAAACGGGAAGTGTGCCCCAAAGCTCAAATTCAAAAAACTCAGGCAAGCTGACATTCAAGCCAAAGGGACCTGTTCTTTTGAGGCAAAGCCAGCCCACCTCGATTTCTTTTAATAAAACAGTAAATTCAAGGATTGGAAATACAGTCTACATTACAAGAAGGACGGAGGTTATCAATATACTGTGTGAGCTTGTTACCCCCGGTGAGGCCACATATACATGGACCAAGGATGGAGCATTGTTACGACCCTCCGAAAAGTAAGTAAAATAAGAATACAGTGTTTCCTCTGTAATACTGTCTTAATGGTTCTTCTTCCAGCTTTCTTGAAAATATTTTCAAATCCCTTCTCCTAAGAATGTGTTTCCAACAGGATTCTTTAGGAAAGAAACTCAAAAATGTTAGGGTATGGAATGTAAAATAGTTAGCTAGTGGGAAGCAGCAGCATAGCACAGGGAGATCAGCTCAGTGCTTTGCGACCATCTAGAAGGGTGGGAGGAGATATGGGGATATATGTATACATATAGCTGATTCACTTTGGTGTACCACAGAAACTAACACAATATTGTGAAGCAGTTATACTCCAATAAAGATCTATTTTTAAAAAAAAGAAAGAAAATCAAGGTAGTCTTTACTTCACCATCATTTTAAAGTGGAGGGCTAAATGGCTACCAGTTCTAGGAGAACAGTTACTTTCTTCTCAGCCTACTATAGATAAGATTGTTTTCTGGCTTCCATTTTTGTTGTTGAAGAGTGTGTTGTTAACGTAATTATTATCCATTGGTAGGTAATATGTCCTTCTCTGTTTATCTTTCAAAATTTATTCTTATCTTTGGTGCTCTGCAGTTTTATGATGGTCAGTCTACATGAGTGTCTTGTTTTATTTATCTTGCTTGAAATTTCCTGCACTTTCTGTACTGAAGATACATATATTTTATCAGTTCTGGAAAATTCTCAGCCCATTTTCTTTTTGAATATAGCTTTTTCTTCTTTCTTCCTAGAACTCCAAATAAATGTATGTGAGAATTTCTCTGTCTCAATCTTCCCTGTGTTTTTTTTTTTTTTTTTTGCGGTACATGGGCCTCTCACTGTTGTGGCCTCTCCCATTGCGGAGCACAGGCTCCGGATGCGCAGGCCCAGCGGCCATGGCTCACGGGCCCAGCCGCTCCGCGGCATGTGGGATCTTCCCGGACTGGGGCATGAACCCGTATCCCCTGCATCGGCAGGCGGACTCTCAACCACTGCGCCACCAGGGAAGCCCTTTCCTGTGTTACAACCTCTCTTTCATATTGCCTCTTTTACTTTCTAGTTTGCTACTTGTCTCTTCAGCATTGTAAAAAACTAAGTGGATATTAGCCCACCCACTTAGTTTTCCATTTCAGTGACCACATATATAATTTTTAGAAGTTCTGTTTGGTTATTTTGTGGATTGTTGAATAATTTTTGATAGTTTGTCAAGGTGTTCTTCTATTTATGTATATATTATGTAAAGTATAAGATTATACATTAAATATAAATAATCCAAAAGCTCCAACTAAAAGCCAGAGATTGTCAGATGATAACAAAGCAACAACTAAAATATAGGTTGTCAACAAGAAGTTCACTTCAAATGTAAAAACACAGATAGGTTAAGAGTAAAAGGATGGAAAGCAGCATATCAAATAAATGCATACCTGAATGTTTCTAACAGCCTTATTCATAATAGCCCCAAACTGGAAATAGGCCAAATGTCCATCAACTGATGACTCTGTAAACAAATTATGGTATGTCCATAAAATGGCAAATGCTCACCATAGATAAGGAAGGAGCTACGGATATATACATCAATATGGGTGAATATCAAAACCATTATGTTAAGTGAAAGAAACCAAGCATAAAAGACTACATACTTTATAATAATTCCATTTATATGAACTTGTAGCAAAGACAAAATTACAGTGATAGAAAGAAGGTCAATGGTTGTCATAGTCCTAAGGTTTCGGGGGAGGGGACTTGACTGCAAGGGAGCAAAGGAAACTTTTTGAGGTTATAGAAATGTTATATATCTTGCTTGTGGTGGTGGCTACACGAATGTATACATGTGTCAGAAATCAAATTGTACACTTAAAGTTAGTGAATTTTATTGCCTGATAATTACAGTTCAATTTATAAAATGTGTCTCAAAACAAAAAAATCTTAATAGTATTATACTTCCTTTTCCCCTCTCTCATGTGCTAATTTTTATCATACATTTTACTTCTACTTACATTATATACTCTAAAATGCGTTGCTACTGTATGTATTCCATACAATCACCTGTCAAAGGAATTTTAAAATGAAAAAAAAAAGTCAGGGTATGGTTTTCACATGTGCATGGGAATTCTCAAAATGAAATCATACTGTCCCAATCACTATCACATAGGTGTGATACAAGACTGGATACCGTTAAGATTGAATTTAAGCATGTACAGACTCTCTCTTTGCAGGTCACTTAACATTTAAAAATAAAATCAACATAAGGCCATTAAAAAAGCATACTTACAGTAATCTTACATTGTGTAGGAACTGTAAATCAGAATCTTCCATATCTAGGAGATGTGGTATCTCATTTGAACTCACACCAGCCCCATGAGTTTGGCAGGGTAGGGGTTAATACTTTTCTGATGAGGTCGCTGAAAAACAGAATCTCTTTTGCAAATATTTTCTCCCATTCTGAGGGTTGTCTTTTCATCTTGTTTATGGTTTCCTTTGCTGTGCAAAAGCTTTTAACTTTCATTAGGTCCCATTTGTTTATTTTTGTTTTTATTTCTCAGAATGGGAGAAAATATTTGCAAATGAAGCAACTGACAAAGGATTAATCTCCAAAATTTACAAGCAGCTCATGCAGCTCAATAACAAAAAAACAAACAACCCAATCCAAAAATGGGCAGAAGACCTAAATAGACATTTCTCCAAAGAAGATATACAGATTGCCAACAAACACATGAAAGAATGCTCAACATCATTAATCATTAGAGAAATGCAAGTGAAAACTACAATGAGATATCGTCTCACACCAGTCAGAATGGCCATCCTCAAAAAATCTAGAAACAATAAATGCTGGAGAGGGTGTGGAGAAAAGGGAACACTCTTGCACTGCTGGTGGGAATGTGAATTGGTACAGCCACTATGGAGAACAGTATGGAGGTTCCTTAAAAAACTACAAATAGAACTACCATATGACCCAGCAATCCCATTACTGGGCATATACCCTGAGAAAACCATAATTCAAAAAGAGTCATGTACCAAAATGTTCATTGCAGCTCTATTTACAATAGCCAGGAGATGGAAGCAACCTAAGTGTCCATCTTCAGATGAATGGATAAAGAAGATGTGGCACATATATACAATGGAATATTACTCAGCCATAGAAAGAAACGAAATTGAGTTATTTGTAGTGAGGTGGATGGAGCTAGAGACTGTCATACAGAGTGAAGTAAATCAGAAAGAGAAAAACAGATACTGTATGCTAACACATATATATGGAATCCAAAAAAAAAAAAGAATAAAGAAAATGGTCAGAAGAACCTAGGGGCAAGATGGGAATAAAGATGCAGACCTACTAGAGAATGGACTTGAGGATATGGTGAGGGGGAAGGGTAAGCTGGGACAAAGTGAGAGAGTGGCATGGACATATATACACTACCAAACGTAAAACAGATAGCTAGTGGGAAGCAGCCGCATAGCACAGGGAGATCAGCTCCGTGCTTTGTGACCACCTAGAGGGGTGGGATAGGGAGGGTGAGAGGGAGGGAGACGCAAGAGGGAAGAGATATGGAAACATATGTATATGCATAACTGATTCACTTTGTTGTAAAGCAGAAACTAACACACCATTGTAAAGCAATTATACTCCAATGAAGATGTTAAAAAAAAACAAACCAGAATCTCATGACTAATTCATGGCCAGTCAGAACTAGGGACCTTATCTCCTGAACACTGCCAGCGATGTTTGAAGATCACACAAATAATAGCTTCGGTAGAAAGATTGAGAATCTGAAGTAATTTTCTATATCATGAAGTTTTTCATGTCACAAAATCCAAAAATAAGATGATTAAGGATCAAAGTTTTCTGAGATGTTCAAAACACAATATTATGGCTTCCCTGGTGGCTCAGTGGTTGAGAGTCTGCCTGCCGATGTAGGGGACACGGGTTCCTGCCCCGGACCGGGAAGATCCCACATGCCACGGAGCGGCTGCGCCGGTGAGCCATGGCCGCTGAGCCTGCGCATCCGGAGCCTGTGCTCCACAAAGGGAGAGGCCACAACAGTGAGAGGCCCGCGTACCGCAAAAAAAAAAAAAAAAAAAAAAAAAAAACCCAAAACCCACAATATTAAGTCACCTTATTTTATTGTGATAGTTATCCACATCAGTGCAAAAATATCACATTTCATTCATTTTACACAAAATAACAGGGGATAACAGAAATATTAATTCGCTTTTGTGTTCTTTTCTGTCTTCAAATCTTGCTGTTTGTACGCATAGGGTTATAGACCCTTTGCTTTCTTTCAATTTGAGTTTAAGAGCTCAAGCTGCACCTTATCTGCCTCTAGGGATTGTTGAGAGACACAAAACACCAGATGTTAAATTGTTTTGCAAACCATAAGTTCCTTTAAAAATGCAAGTTTTATTTTTATCATGTCGTTTTTTTGTGCATCACCTAATATGTGAAACATTAAAAGAAATGTAGGTAAAATTCAAATTTTATATTAAATTGTTAGGCTATGTCTTAGAATGAAAAGATAGAACAAATATAATTTTTTATTGTTTTGCCTGGAACGCTGAACACAAGAGTATAATGAAGTTTTTGAAGTGGAATTAACCTTCCGGATCAACTAACTTGGCAGTTCTCAAATCTTTTGGTCTTAGGACCCCTTTAAACTTAAAAAAATGATGAGAAGCCCGAAGAGCTTTTGGTAATGTGAGTTATATCTAGTGATGTTAGAAATTAAAACCATGAAACAGGGCTTCCCTGGTGGCGCAGTGGTTGGGAGTCCGCCTGCCGATGCAGGGGACGCGGGTTCGTGCCCCGGTCCGGGAGGATCCCGCATGCTGCGGAGCGGCTGGGTCCGTGAGCCATGGCCGTTGAGCCTGCGCATCCGGAGCCTGTGCTCCGCAACGGGAGAGGCCACAACAGTAAGAGGCCCACATACCGCAAAAAAAAAAAAAAAAAAAAACATGAAACATCTAAAAGAGCTGTTTATTAATCCATTTAGAAATAAGTAGTAAGCCCAATTCATGTTTACATAAATAGCATAATTTTTGAAAAGCAGTATTTTAAAAATTACTGATAATGGCATTGTTTTACATCTTTGCAAATCTCTTTCATGTCTGGTTTAATAAAATATAGCTGGATTCTCCTAAATGCTTCTACATTCAATCTGTTGTGATAGGTTGTGTGTGTTTTTTTTTTTTTCAAAGGATAATTTAATAATTTAGTTCCCAGCTGGTCAAGTAACAAGGATCATTCTGACTTCACACCCATTTGAGAAACAGTTGGGGGCATAAATTATAAATGGAAACAAAAAAAATTAATGATTTTCTTTCCCTTCTCAGACCATTTTTCCATAAGATTGGGGTATAAGAAGGCTACAAACAAATGCATCATGACATTACACTAGCTTCACCTTTCATTCCTACAGCCCGAGTTAACGAAAGGGAAACAAGACGATTTCTAAAAAACACATATATTCCAGGAAAATCTCTCTAGTAAAAAGTGTGACTAGTATGACGGTGTGTGTGCATGTGAGCACTTCTGGGGTATTTCCATGCCTTTGGGGTGCCATAAGGTTCCCCTTTAGATTTAGTAAGATGGGGATCTATCACCTCACACTGGCTTTATAGTGGTTTTTCCCATAGTTAAAAGGAAGTTATGGGGCTTCCCTGGTGGCGCAGTGGTTGAGAGTCCACCTGCCGATGCAGGGGACATGGGTTCATGCCCCAGTCAGGGAAGATCCCACATGCCGTGGAGCGGCTGGGCCCGTGAGCCATGGCCGCTGAGCCTGCGCGTCCGGAGCCTGTGCTGTGCAACAGGAGAAGCCACAACAGTGAGAGGCCCGTGTACGAAAAAAAAAAAAAAAAAGAGAAGTTATGAAACTAATATACTATGGTAAATCAACTATATACTTCAATTAAAAAAAAGAAGCTACACCCTGTTATTCCTGACACTGAGATCTTTCAAGTCCAAGTGCAAATACAGATTTAAAACCTGTTTTTCTTTGGTTTCTTTCTTTTTTTTTTCTTTTTTTTTTTTTTTGAGGTACGCGGGGCTCTCACTGTTGTGGCCTCTCCCTTTGCGGAGCACAGGCTCCGGACGCGCAGGCTCAGCGACCATGGCTCACCGGCGCAGCCGCTCCGTGGCATGTGGGATCTTCCCAGACTGGGGCACGAACCCGTGTACCCTGCATTGGCAGGCGGACTGTCAACCACTGTGCCGCCAGGGAAGCCCCTTTCTTTGGTTTCTTCACTTGAAAATTTTATTTCCCTGAAATATTCTGTTGGCTTTCTCTTTTTCCTTAGGTGTGCTATTTTTTTTAACATGTGCAAGTGGATTATCAGAAAAAGCCAGCACAATGGATATTTTCCTTAATTTGCATTTTTGGTTTTTCTTTGCATACAATGTTTCTTTTGTTCTGAATACAAATGATTTTTTTTTAAACATCTCAGCTCGGTGCTTTGTGTCCACCTAGAGGGGTGGGATAGGGAGGGTGGGAGGGCGACGCAAGAGGGAGGAGATATGGGGATATATGTATATGTATAGCTGATTCACTTTGTTATACAGAGAAACTAACACACCATTGTAAAGCCATTATACTCCAATACAGATGTTTAAAAAAAAGGTATGTTGTTTTTATTGACGTTTATAGAGAGAATTTGGCTTCATACAGATATGTCAGTTGGAAAGAGAAGGAATATTTTCATAGCCCTTTCAGGTAATTGTGGCTATTCTTTTTTTAATGCTACACTAAACCTAGACAAGTGGTAGTTTCTTAAAGGTTAGCTGGAATGTGGAATCTAAAACCATATTAATGAGATTTTGGTACTCTGTTACAATGAAATCTATTGGTTTCTCTTGCTCTTTGAATGGATGTTTTAACTATACTAGATTTTATAACATCATACATTGGTCGTTTGGAAAATACTGGCTGACTGAGTTATACACATCTTCCAAATGTTGACACATTTCATTGTACAGTACAAAAAAGACGTATATTCTTTAATATTACTACCCAGCTTTTCAGAAGAGTCTTTGAGTTTTCGAAAACAGTCAAACTCACAATGAAGGCTACTGATTTTCCAAAATTCTAATTTTCCCTTGAAAGCTCGAATGTTATCATGGGCAACAAATACTGTCAGTTGTTTTCCTCGAATTTGCCAGCTCGTTTATGTTCATTTAAAAAATTATCTTCCAAATACCCAAGTCTGAATAATCATGGTTTGTCTGTCAGTCATTCTTGCAAGTAAAGTGGTATGCCATGAAAAAGCAGCTAGTTCAGCTAGCAGTTCACACAATCACACCAACACACTTGGGCATGCAGCAGAAGTGCTTTGTATTTCCCGTTTTGTCGTACAGAATATTTCAAAACTTACACTCAAGGGTCAAGTTATAGTAAAATTAATAAGTTCTACTGCTTCATTAAGGACATTTTTTTTTTTTTTTTTTTTTTTTTGCGTTACGCGGGCCTCTCACTTCTGTGGCCTCTCCCGTTGCGGAGCACAGGCTCCGGACGCGCGGGCCCAGCTGCTCCGCGGCATGTGGGATCCTCCCAGGCTGGGGCACGAACCCATGTCCTCTGCATCGGCAGGTGGACTCTCAACCACTGCACCACCAGGGAAGCCCCATTAAGGACATTCTTAAGGGAAACTGGCATTTTTGTTTTTACTGCAAGTGTGTAATACCAAGAATACAGTGACTATTGGTACCCTTTGGTGCCACTGCCTTGGTTCCAGTTCAGGTACCAATAGTTTTACCCATCACTGCTTTTACTATGAGTGCAAATGTCAACACAGTGAAAAATGCAAATAATGGCTTAGTATTTACTATTATGAGGATAGTTTTGAGCTCACGGACCCCTGGCGTCCATGGACTACCCTTTGAGGACAGCTCAACAGTTTCGCTTTAGAAATTATAAGGAAACAAGAGGCTGAGAAGGTTGATCAGTTGACTTGTGGCCATAAAGTACGACAGGGATGTAGTAGAGCGTGGTCAGTTTAAGTCAATGTTTGTTGAATTGAGTTGATTTTAGATTGTTTGACTTGTTCAAATGGAATTAACATTTGTTTCTGAGGCTGAGACTCCTGGAAATCCTATAAAGGTTCTGACATCCCACTCAGATGTGTTTCTGCATACTCTGAGGATCAACCATTTGATATTGAAACAATCCTATATGGCTATTAAGAGTTTTTGTTTTTAATGTTTTAAGGGAATTTTTAAAATATCTATTTTTATTTCCTTTTTTTTTCTCAAATTTACCTAATTAATTTTTTCAACTTATGTTTAAACTCCTTTATGCAACAAAGGTTCTCACTTTTATATATATTTTTCTGAACTTCATAAATCTTTTCAACTGAAGAAATTCTGAAATGGAATTATGTTTCTGAGAGCCTCTCTCCCTTAAGAGGAAACAGCGTGGGCGTGGAGTACGTTTGGACGCCAGCTGAGTAAGAAATCTCAGCTAGGAAGGGAAGGCTGTGGGTAGGTTCCCTAGGGATGATGTCTATGGAAAGATCAGCCTTGTTATTACTTCAAGTTAAGAATAAGGTTATGCAGCAAAGGCCAAGATCAGGTTCCTTAAAGAACTTTCAGCCCACGGACTGGTCCAGGCTGGATACTGGGTGGCACCACCTGGCAAGAAGGTTCACATGTGCTCGACTATTTCTAATCTCAGTGATTTCTCATTGTGCTGTAAAACTGAGGCCAAGAAAACCAAGGAATCATCTGAGAATTGCTAAGTCATACAAACATACATATGAAATAATTTAAGAAAACATTTTAGTGTATAAACATTTGTCAAGTAGAGTTATTAGTTATACTTTCGTTCTTAATCAACTATTCCTTAATAGGGATTTGACAGTGCAAGTCTAGCCCTAGTAATATCTAGGTCTGCCATATTCGTGTTTTTGTTCTGGGCAATTCAGCTCTTTTGTTTTCTGCCCACCCTTGATTATTTCATTTGTGGGTTGCAGGAGAGCTTGCATCTTCCTAGTACATTTATTCTCTACCATTTTTCTGTTCTAATCATTCACGCATTTAGTCATTGAATGTATTTGAAAACTTGCTGTATACAAGGCACTGTGCTAAGCATAGAAAATGCACAGCTGTGAATAAGATTTGGTCCCTGCTCTTGACAAGATCACAGTCTGGTGGGAATAAAAAGATATTTTATAAATATCTTTTTACATATATGAACCAGAGCAGAAGGAGCCCAGAGCGGGCAGAAGGTAACTCTGGGAGATTGGGGAAAGCTTTACCGGGGAAATTACATTTGTTCCAGGACTCAGTGGGTAAGTTAGAGTTTGCCTGGAGCGGGGAAGGGCATTCCAAATAAAGTGAACAACGTATGCTAAAGCTCGGGGTGATGACAGATCATGGAATGTCCTGGAACCTGTTAGAGGTTCATTATGGCTGGAGCATAGGATGAGCGAGCAACATGAAGTGATGACAGGAAATGAAGTGGCCCCGTTCAGTTCATGAAGAAACATATAGTGTTTAGTGGTCAGAACAGTCCATGTTGCTAAGATCTGTAAAGTGCGAAGGGGAAGGGAAAAAAGTAGTATACGGACCACTGATCCAGACAACCTATTAGCAACTTCAAATCATTAAGAAAAAATTAAAATAAAATTAAAGCAGAACAAGTACTCTTTCTCATTTCCTGAATAGTTACGTCACCTGTGAGGATACACCTGACCAACTCTGATTCTCCAAGTGGTATTTACATGAGGGTGTTTATGAATATCAAGTGGTATTTACATGCAGGTATAATAGTGGGAAGCCACAAGGAACTCACACAGTGTAGTCCTGATTCTTAACAGCATGGTCAAAATCCAATATAATGCAGCTTGAGCTTTGTTACCTCCACTGACTTTTTCGTACCGTGATAGTGAGATAATAACCATTGCCAGGCAGCAGTAACTAAAGGTCCACTCACTTCCAGTGTGAAAATCTGAAATGAAAAGTCCACGTCTGCAGTTTGTTAAGAAGGATCGGGGCAGAAAACGAGGGCTTAACATCCGGCAAATTAAGGTTTGCTCGTTTGTCTTTTTTATTTATTTTTAATTGTTTTTAGTTTTAAAACATTTTAATATAATTTTAAAAGCCTTTGTATGGGAAAATATTGACACACAGAAAGTGTAACATTGATTAAACGTTACATATGATATGGATCTCTGGTATTCTAAATAACACAATAAGCTTATTTTTAAAATGTTCTTATTCACTAAACAAATTACTTTCAGGAAACACAGTACAGTTAGCCCATAAGTTCTTTAGGAGATTGGGTACTGTAAACATTGGAAAATGAAACTTACAGATGTTCTTTATTTATTATTATGAGCTATAATAATGAAAGTCAGTCTGAAGAGAGTTTCAAAATTATGTATTTCTGGAGGTTATGTCACTCGGATAAAAATGAGTTTATAGGAGTGACAGTCGTAAGACTGGACTTAATCCTTTGAGGACTCAAATAAGAGCATAATTTAAGCGTGACAGATTTAGAAATGAAGATTTTGTCCTCATTCATAAAAAAACTAAAAAATTAATAACTTATTATCCAATATTAGGCATATCATTAACAAAGTAGAATCCATTATCTCTGTTTTCTCACTTGTGACTTCAGGAGAAAGTGAATTTAAGTTCTTTATTTTCAACGACTTTTAAACTGCTATAATAAAAAGGAAGTAAAATTTGAAGAAATTTTCTTAAGTTTTCAATGTTTATTCTGAAGAAATTTGAAAGAATATAAACAATAGTGAAATCATTCTCTACTGAAAGTCATATAGGATGGTCCTCTAGTCTCATAAACCAAAAGATTTATTATTTCATATAGAATTAGAAGAGAAACCCCAGTTAAAATAGTATGAAGTGAAAATTGATAAAGAATATAATAATTTATGGCACAATGTTTATTTTCTGTTCATAAGTGGTAGAATGGGTCAACCCTGAATTTTAAAAAAATTAATAAAGGAGATTCGATTGACCATTGACAGATTTTGCTGTCTCTAACTTCTCCCTTTCAACTGTTTCCTTCTTGTTTTCTTATAAAAACCTCTTCCACTCTCTTATAACTAATATTTCACTGAACACTTGGGAATTTTCTATTTCTCCCTTTCCTTCCATAGCCAAAATCGTGTTCAGGACCACCATGCATGTGTATACAGTTTGTACTTTGCACAAAGGTACCCAGCTGAATGGGCAAATCTCTGGCTGAAATTGAGCTCACAAATTGCCCACAAAGCTGTGAAAGGCATTGTCTCTCCAGAGGAAGGGAAGGAGGTGGACAGAAGGGAACCCTCTGCTCACCAACCCCTGAACTTTGAGGCTACGTTTGCCAAGGGTGAGGGTCAACTTTTTTTCAAATTCATACAGATATCCTATAGCCTAGAAGCAGCCCTAGTTTTCAGAGTTGCTACTCCCACTGCAAATGTTTCTAACATTTTCAAAGGAGTAGTACCTATTAAAGTCAACTGTAACACAGTAAGGTGTGGGTCAATAATGATGACAGACAGGTGAAATTCAGTATGTATAGAACTGAGAAATAGAGAAGCAGGAGACAGCATGACTTAGTATCTCTGAACTATACACAAGGGAATCAGTGCTGATCCCTGTTTGAGATCATCTTTCCCAGTAAACCATACTATTAAGGAACAGTAGCGTGGAGACTGTGTGTGCCTAATAATCCCTGCTATACTTCTTTTGTAACTTCACCTAGAGTTTACCTTACTTGGACTTTTGATTTTCCTGTAGAGAATGACACACATGTCTCATATGGATTTGTAAGGTGCAACATTAGTGAAATTTTAATAATGACTAACAAATTATAAAAGAAAGGGAAAAATCAGATGATTTAAACTCACTATTAGTATTCAGTACTGTATTTTTCATGCTTGAAAGAAAACTATGTAATGTACCAAGAAAAATTGCAGTTGCGTTTTCTTGAAATGTATAGTCTTACAATTAAACGAACCTTACAATTTGTTTGCAATCTCATTTGTCTTTTTTAAAACGTGGTAGATTAAGCATTGAGTCCATCCAGAAAAGTCTGTTCTCATGCAAAGTGAGATAGGATGATTGGATCTCCAAGCACAGTCCAGCTCTACCATTTCCCTGAGTTTCAGCCAAGAAGGACTTTTCCACCCTCTAGTCTATATAGTTGTCCGCTTATAGGCAGGAAGCTTGACAAGATCATCTCCTGGGATCCTTGCCAGCCCAAAGTCAATCATTTTGCTGTCTCATTCTCTGTGAGTTGCTGTGGTTCTAGAACAGTTCAGTGTGTTACACGAGCGCATCCTCTTTCTGACTGTTCTACAGAGTCATTGTGGATGGAATGGGGAAAATACAGATACAGAAACCTACAAAGAAAGAACAAGGAATATATGGATGTTCTGTCGCTAATCATCTGGGTTCGGATGTGGAAAGCTCTTCTGTGCTCTATGCAGGTAATGCCTATTGTTGAAACCTGGAATGCCTGGGTTTGGTTTTGTTTTGAACATTAAACTCTGAAGCAGCAGTTTTCATGCAGCAGAATCACCGGGAGGTGGGGTTAAAACACAAATGTCTAGACCCTATTCCCAGAGGTTCCGACACAGCAGGCTTGGGATGGAGTCTGAGAATGTGCATGTCCCCAGGTTATGCCAGTGCTGCTGGCCTGAGGACCACACTTTGAAAACAGCTGCTCTAGGGTTTGCTTTCTAAGAACTGGGAATTAATGAGACAGGGTTTAATCGGCAGTGTTGATAGTATGGACTTTTCATTTTTAAAGCGCCACCAGCTGGCGAAAGAGAGTAATTATCCTTTAAAGGTTGATGTATACCTTGCAATGGCATACCCCCCAATCCTTAGAAACACTTTCAGGAAATTGTCATTGTAAATTAGTGTAAATTGTCCCAGGATGTAGACAAAGTCACTTTAATATTAAAGTGTGCTTTTTTTATGAAGGAACATTTTTAGCTGGCAAAGTTGTAAGCAATGCTTCCTTGTGTCAGGCTCATGTTCTGGGATTAAAACTAAAATAAGAAAGTTATCGTCCAACTCTCTGCTGTGTGGCTTCTGGTATCTATGGCTCAAATAAACTAAGGTGAGGAGAAAGACAATATCAGGGATTGCAACCCAGCATTTAGACAACTAAGCATTGATGTAGCCAGTACATCACATCTCTAAATAGAGGAGGTTGGACCAGTTGATTTTAAAATCTCCTTCAATGTGCAAGGCTTGATGCTAAGTCCTTCTCCTGGCTTCATTCCCAAGGTAGGGCCTTCAGGCCTTGATTTTCTGTGCCTTGATCCTCCCGGACTGTTCTCTCCTGTGAGCATCAGCTCTTTTCCAGAAAACTTCAGTTCCAAGGTTCTGGAATTGCTGGGAGGAATAGAAGTCTCTCTTGCAGCTCACAAATTTCCCCGTAAGTCCATCCCAGAACAGCTCAGATTCATGGGAGAGCTGGTGCAAGGTCCTCAGGGGCCAGAGGACATAGGACAATGACAGCCCTTTCCCAGCCCAAGAGTTCCTATCTTTTCAGTTCTCAGGATAGCATTTCAGTGCCCCAAGCACTCCAGGAGCAAATGGAACATTTTGTCACCCAAACATGGTCATTCCCAAGTTCTCTTCTCCAGAATACATGGTTACCAAACACCAAAATGTTGTTATTCTTTCATGTCCTATGCATTGGTGATAAAACAGATTAAAGAAATATGATGTGGCCTCTCCCTCCAAGAGCTTACCTGCTAATGGGGTGGAGGAGGGAAACCAACCATAGCAATAGTTCTGCAGTAGAAGAATGTGGCCTTACCTGACCCCCACATGCTCCTGAGAGACACCTGGGCAACCAGCACCTTTCTCTACCTCAACAGCCATCACCCTGTAATGGTAATGGTGTCTCCCACCAGTCTGTGCGTTGCTTGAGGGCAAGAATGGTTGTTTTCCAACTTCATATTCCCATTCTCCAGCCCAGGCACAAAGTATGTTTCCTGAGTGAGTTCATAAATGAATCTGGTAAAAGTACATGGTTCTTAATATCCAGGAAAATAAAAGTCTGTGAATGAATTCCTGATTCTTTATGACCTTGTTTTTAATTTTTTCCATACAAGTGTTATGCAGGTTTGTTTCAAACTTTCCTTCCAGAAAAAGAGTCAGGTGGTCCCAAGCCCTCATGTGTTTTGGTCCTGCTTTAAACTCATCCAAGGCTGCACTGCAGAGATGTTATTCCTGCCGTGCCATGTCTTGTTTGCATGAACTTCTGATTCCTTCTTTTTCAAAGTATCAAAGAGGACTTTATCCTCAATTTTGGTTATAAAACCAAACTATCCTCACAGTCTGTATATGGTTGTTGCAAAGCCTCTTTGTAGATATCTCTTTGAATGCATCCATCTGTCTATCCATCCCCTGAGCACCTCCAGGCTGTGGCTGTGCAAATCCCCATGGGGCACCACGAGGGATACCGAGAGAGCCAGGACTCCGCTCCTGCTCTCAAAGAACTCAGCAAAGCTTACCAAATGCAGCATGGTTTACTCAGAGCAAAAGCCTGAACCTAACATAGTTTCCTGCTCCCTTTGAATTAAGAGGCACCTGTCATCTTGTCTATTGGAAGAAATATCACCAGACTGGAGCACAGCCATCTCTCCGTCGTGATTGGAGGCATCGTGGAAGCACCCCAGCGAGCAAACGTGACCATCCAATGTCCTGTAAAAGGTGAGCGTGGTCATTTCCAGTGGGAGAGCACAAGGCCAGCCCAGTGTGGCCGGGAGTCGCCAGCTGGCATTTTGGTAGCTCAGACAGCCCTACAAGCTTAAAAATCTGATTTTCCAGCACCTGACAGAGGATCTGTCTCTCAAGGGTGAGCTGATACTAGCTCATGAGACCAGTGTGTAAAACAGAATGCAGTTTAATCATTCTCATTGAGGACTATGAGGACATGTACAGGACCTGCCCTGTACACTGGCATGCTCACATTGGCAAGACCAGAACACCCTGTCCCGGTGGGCAGATCTGCTCAAAAGGCCAGCTTCTAGCAGGTGATTGCTTGGTGAGTATGGAGTTGGAGCAAGGTTTGTTGGAAATCATTAGCTGTGTCCTCCAGCTGGACAAAGGCTGTGCTAGGCAAGGCCAGGTCAGAGAGTGGGAATGTCAGGGTCCCGTGGCCTAGACTGTCTGTCCTGGACTGTCCTTGGGTGAGCATCACCAGTCTGTGCCTCAGTGGCTCTTTCTGCTTTGTTTACAACAGCAGCTAAACCTTCTTCTAACTGACTCATTCTTTCTTTAATAGAAATGCCATTTTCAGTCTGACGTTGTCTTAATCTAGGGCCATTCTGTCTCTTTAAGCCATGGATTCTTAAGTCTTACCCCGGGCCCATGCATGCCCCAACTGAGATTAATATACGCTGTACACACGTACATTTTATGGGGGCCAGGGGGCCTGTGTGAATAGCTTTGATCAGTTTCTCAGAGAGAATTATAAACTCCTCAAAATTAAAATCTACTATGTTAGGGTGACCTTGCATGTGCCTGTCATTTACTGTGCATTGATTTAGTTCTCTGGGGAACTGTATTTGCCTGGTTTCCTAGTTCTAACGGGGTACCTGTAGTTGCAGCCCCTTAAGATGAATCTTGCCAAGGCCAGAGAGCCCAGGGTAACCGGAGGAGCCCTTACGGCTGGTCTCGGTACCAGAGTAAAGGTGCACGTAATGACAGGATCCTAGGACACAGCCATCCAGCTCTAAGGCTCTCCCTCCCTGTCACTGTCAGTTAGTTACTTGCCATGTTTCCAGAGCTTCACCTTTGGCTTCACAAGCAGTGGAAAGTTGCTAACCCCCAAGGTATTATTTTTCACCCCTTGGAAGTCCCTGCAGTGTTTGGCCTATGCAGACTTTTGAAAAATCCCTCCAGCCTCCCAACTGACTCCACCCACAAATATGTGAGTTTTCTGGCAAAACACACCTACCATTACAGAACGGGCGGCGTTCTCTGGCTGCAGCAAGGAGAGAAGCAGAACGGAACTCTGTAGTTGCCAAGCCACAAATGTCTAGAGTTTCTACAGCTCTACACCTGCAGAGGATTCTCAAAATAGATCTGACTCCTATTAAGAGAAACCTCAACTTTTAACATTATTTCTAAATTTCTTACTTCCCCACAATAGTTTACAATTAGGCTTTTGTGGGGACAATCCATTGAAAGGACTGTGGTGTATTATTTGCTGTCGTAAGTCAGGGACTGGAAACTGTTTTCGTGAGTGAAGCCTCCAGCTAAGACCATTAAGCTTGTCTTGGTTTATTCTCCGGCCAGGCCCAGTCAGCTTGTGTGCCGTCTCTGACCACTCCTTGACACCTGCAGTCCCTTGGACCCCGTGCTGTGCCCCCTCGGGCCCGCGATGCAGCTCGGTGTTGGCAGACTTCCTCTGCCTCTTCTCTCCCCCCCATCCCCCCTTTCAGCTCTTACTAGGAATGGGCCCATTTGGTCTTGCTTTACTTGGCAGTTATCCCCTGTGGCCTACACCCCAGGAACTCGTCAGGAGGTCTTTCCTTTTCAAAATAAACACCTCATTTTGAGTTATGTGCCATTTTAAATAAGCCTGCAGTGAACTTACTGTGTTTTCTTATGGGCAGAAGTCATAGCTAACTTTGCTTTTTATGGAGATTCATCTTTTTAAGTGAAGATGAAGTAATGATGAAGTTGATGAAGGGTCAGAAGACTTGGGTTTTACAGACAGATCCGTCACTGGCTAGTATATGACCATAGGTGAGTCCCGTGTCCGTGCTACTCTTATCTCTAAAATAGGAAATACACTATATTAGTGGAAGAAGGGACCTGGGTTATCATCTAACTCAGCCCCATTTGATAGAGGAGGGCATTATAACATGTACAAACTTGAATACTGCTTTCCAAAATTACATTTTCATATTGCAAACTGAGATTAGATTATTACTGTCAATCAGTGGCATGTATCAACTTTTCTCTTATTTTTCAGTTGCCCTTAAAATGTTTTCTACTAATCAGAGTGAGCTTATCTATTCATACCTTTTAGACAGATTCATAGTTCTTTGTTATAGCCAAATATGTTTTAGTTAATGCATGTGGTATAGATATCAAGTGATTGTCCCTAGTCACTCTTATATGATATTTCTAATCATGATATTAAGTAATAGAACCTGAGAATCTGCATTCCTAAGGGTTAAAAGTTCTAAGTTATTCGCAAGAGTTATTTGTCTTATTCTTTAAAAAAAAAACAGTTTCTTCTAAAAATGAGAGGGGTGGGGAGTTTAAACTGCACCCTCTCTGCCACCTTCTGGTAAGAAAGGAAAGCTCATCTGAGGAAAACGACCAGTAAATATCAAGAGCTGCATATTTTATTTTTTCGTGTGTTAATGCTTAGCAAGAACATTATTTATCCTATAATTTCGTGTTAGGTGTGTATTGGGTTGCTTGTTTTTCTTATTCCTTAAGCTCATTAGAGGTGCAGCTGATCTGAGTCTCTGCTCTAAAGTGTTCTTGTGTGTTGGGCTCCTCTTTAGTGTCCAAGAAACTCTCTTGGCCCACAGGTTGGAATGAGGTTAAGCTAGGAAGATGCTTTGGAAAACAGTTTGGCAATTTCCCTCAAAGTTAAACATTTGACCCAACAATTCCACTCCTAGTTACATACCCAAGACAAATGAAAACATGTTCACACAAAAACTGGTACCCGAATGCTCATAGCAACTTTATTTTTAACAGCCAAACAGTGGAAACAACTTAAATAACCATCAGCTAATGAATGGATAAAGAAAATGTAGTATATCCATACAATGGGATTTTATTTGGTCGTAAAAAGGAATCAAATATTGATACATGCTAAAACATGGATGAATCTTTAAAAATGATGGTAAGTGAAAGAGGCCAGACACAAAAGATCACACAGTGTATGATTACATATCCATGAAATGTCTAGAGTAGGCACATCCATAGAGACCGATTAAAGGCTGCCAGTGGCGAAGAGGAGAGGAAAATGCAAGAGAATGGAGAGTAATGACTAATAGGCACAGGTGTCTTTTTGCAGTGATGAAAATGTTCTGGAATTGGATAGTACTGACAGTTGCACAACTTTATGAATACACTAAAAAAAAAAAAACAAACACCGAATTGTATGCTTTGAGAGGGTGAATTTTATAGTATTTAAATTATATCTCATTAAAATCATAATCACAATATATTAGCATGTACAGTTAAAACTTACAGCACAATCATATATTTATGAGTGTATGACTATATGGCAAAAATATATAAACATTCATGGGAAGGACATATACCAATGTCAGGATTGTTGGTATTCCTGGGAGAGAAAGGAAGAAAGCAAAGTTTAGGGACAGAACTTTAGCTGTAGGTGTAATGCTCTATTGCTTAAACAAGAACTAAAGCAAATAAGGCAAACTGCTTTCTAGAAAGTCTAAACTTACTAGTGATATAGATTTAAGCCCTACACCTCTGTCATTTCTGAGTTCCCCATTGATAGGAGAGGATGGGGGAATAAGTAGGTAGAAGGTACAAAGCTGAGTGCACAGTGTGTGTACAAGCAGATGGTGGGAAGCAAGGGTCTAAGCAGGTAGCAGCAGGGTGCTTGGTGCTCCATGAGATGAACAGAGAGAAGGTAAGCCATTCATACCTAAGAGATGCTGTTCAGTTTCAGAAGAAACATATTACATAAATTTAAAATCATCTTCTTAATCCGGAGAATTTTTTAGGCTTAAGGTGCTGTGAAATATACCTAGAGTTTTGTTGATGTCTAACTGAATTATTAGCTTTCTTTACTGGCTTTAATGATTTCCCTTACAGGGGAGGACTTTGAGAAAATTTTTGTGGTGCAGCAAGATTATATGCTTAAATTCCTGAACACAGCCTCATGTGTCTGACAATTATTTTCCCCCGACAACTACTGGTTGACGTTATGCAGTGTGGAACTCAGTAGCAGTGATTTAACATATTTAAGTCACAAATCCCTTTGACCACCCCCCACCCCCCACAAAAAACTCTCTCTCCAGAAAAATACAACTACCCACAACATTTTCCATATAATTTTCAGAATACTTAAAGAGAAAATCTGAGGGTAATCTGCTTCCTCTTATTTTATGAACCAAACGTTTTAGTGCTTTTGACCATATTCTAAATTAAAGCTAATTTATTTTGCTTCATCTCTAGTTTTTGAAATGTATCCCCTCTTCTGTACTATGTTTATCTCTTATTTACACCATATACAATCCTTGAAATAACTAATTTTTTAATAGTATGTTTAAATGCTCTTCTCCCACTCAAAAAGCCTATCCCCTTCCCTTGTTTTTCCTACCTCTGCCTATGATAAAGAAATTTTCTCACCATTCTCCTCTCTGAACCCTATATTCAATCAAACATCAATCACAGATAGTTGGAAATTCCATCCATCTTTCCATCCATTTAGCAAGCATTCACTAAGCATCTACTAAGCCCAGTCTAGTTCCTTAGTGTACAGAGATGAATAAAATCTTGTTTTTCCAGATACATAGACAAGGAAACTATGATATAGCAAATGCAAAATATGTTTTTATGAAGCCACATGGAGGAGAGAATAGTTAAGGCTCCCAAAGGATCGGAGAAGGTTGACAGAAGAGATGACACTATAACCAGGCTACTTGGAACAAAAAGGAAGGCCATTTTTGTTGAAACAGTATATATGCAAAAGCACAGAAACATGAGAGCTCCTGGCTTATTTGCAAAACCATAAGCAGATCCACGTGACTTAAAGCAGAGGGTGTGAGGAAGAGTGGGAAGAGGTGGGTTTGAAAGTATACATTGGGACCAGATTGTGAAGGGCTTTTAATGCCACGCTAAAACCCTTGGACTTCCTTTTATTGGAGGCGGGGAGGCAAAAATTTTTTGTTTTTACTTTTTGGCTCGGCTGCGCAGCACATGGGATCTTAGTTCCTTGACCAGGGATCAAATCCGCACCCCCTGCATTGGAAGTGCGGAGTCTTAACCACTGGATCACCAAGGAAGTCCCAAGAAATGTTTTAAGTAGAGTAATGGTATGACCCAATCTGTGTTTAAAGAGAACATTCTGTCTACAGTATGGATGCAAAGTTGGGGGCAAAAGAAACTGCAGAAAGCCATAAATTAAGCTCAGTGAAATCGCATCGCTGGTCATTGACTGGATTGTGGAGCCAGTCACTCAAGATATTAAATTAGGATTCCATGCCTCTGGAGAGCTTATACAAGAGAGAGCAGGCATATCAAGCAGTTAGCAATGGATGAGTCATTAATTGAGGATCTGGGACACAGTCGTCCCCAGGCTAGGGCTGGGACGTTGGCACAGAGGTAAGTCAAACATGGAGAGAAACTACATTGCAAAGAGCTAAGGATTATATGCTGACAGGCAGCATCTCAGTAAGAAACATATTAAAAAGCCATCAACACTCATCACCCCAGATAACAATAACTTGAGCACCTAATATGTGTCAGCTTGAATAGGCTATGAGGTGGATATTATCATTATCTTTGTGTTGCTAAAGAGTAAACATGCTCAGGGATGTGCAATTACTTTTTTTTTAAGATTTTTTTGTTTTTTGATGACCATTTTTAAAGTCTTTATTGAATTTGTTACAATATTGCTTCTGTTTTATGTTTTGGTATTTTGGCCACGAGGCATGTGAGATCTTAGCTGCCTGACCAGGGACTGAACCCGCCCCCCTGCATTGGAAGGAGAAGCCTTAACCACTGGACTGCCAGCAAAGTCCCTATGTGCAGTTACTTACCCGTGTGTATATATGTAACGAGTGTGGGAGCTAAGATTTAATCCCAAGTCTGTGTGACTCCAAAGGAACTGGAGGGAGAAGGAGGCTCTGGGCTTGAGACAGCAGAATGGGCACCCAGGTGGCCTAATCAGAGAGGAGAGTGTCAAAGCAGAGGTCTGAGGCAGGACTTAGGAAGTGCTGCAGCTTAGGGACAAGGTGTCAGAGGCTCAGGTATGAGCAGCAGCCAGGGCCCACTGGAGAACTGTCCCATGGTGGGAGGTCTAGGATCCAGGCAGAGTCCACGGAGAGGCTGGCCTCTCGCCAGCCTGCAGGATGCCAGCCAGTGTTAGACCAGAGGTCTACCTGAGTGTCCCCCCTCTGTCCCCAGGAGGATTGAGGCCCCACCTTGATGCATGCCTCGCCCATCACTGCAGTAGCAGGAAAGGAACATGGCGAGTCATGCACCATGCGGTAATGATTCCCCACTGCCTCACCTAACCCTTGATATACTTGCCCCAGACCTCTTTGTACTCATACTTGGATTATGTAAAGCAATTGTCTGTTCTTTGAAGATCCGCTGAAGATTCTCAATGCTCCTTGGAACATGATTTCTTCTCCTTTGATCCATCTCAGTTTCCCATTTGGAGGAAACATGAATCTCTACACAGTCAAGAACTAGAAGGAAATGCTGGCATAAGGTAGCTAGATGTGCAGAATGAAAAACAGAAGGGGCTATTCAAGCACCTATCAAATTTCATACTTACTGCAAAAAGCCACGTGCTTGGGCTTCTATGTCTGCCGAGACTGAGTCCCGCCATCTCTTGAAGCATTCAGACCACAGCTCTCGTGGGCCAGTCCTGTCAATCAGCAACACTTCTTTCCTCCCCAAATATCTATTCCCCACTCGTGTCGTCAGTCCCACCAATATGTTTCTCTGCCCTGAAAACTTCACAGACACCCAGCCCTGTGTTAACCTTCACCCCTTCACATTGTAAAAACAGCTGACCCACAAGGCCTTTTATCATGCAATTTCACGTTGTGTCCATTTATTCTCTGTCCTCCAAATAACCATGCACCTTTCTTCTATGCGCCATCAACAGACCAGTGGAGAAACCGAGTTTCAAACTGTAGGTTCCATGGAGCCTTGTCAGGGACCCCAAACTTACCTTTCAACCCTACCTACCCTCTCCCACAGCATACAGTACAACTAAGAGACCTCCACGTTTCTGCAGTTTTGTGAATTGGACTTCCTTATATATACATTAAAAAAAAAAGTTAAGAATCGGTTCTGCTACTGTTAGAAAGCCACTGGTTGGAACACTAGAATAGGGCTTATGACTCCCAAACTAATATATAAGCTCTCTGCCATGATAGCTTTTACCCCCATGGTGTTTTCATTACCACAGTTCTGAAATGAAGACGCATTAAACCCACCTAAATTGTAATGACTCGGTCCTGGGGGGGCCTGCTGGATGCCGATCCCGTAGGCAGGGTTCCTCCTGGGCTCCTCCTCTTTGCTTTCCGACTTCAGGTCTTCTCTTGGTGATCTTCTGAAGCTCAGGTTTCTAATGTGACAAGTTGCTTCACTCCCCCGGGCCTCTGAGTGGTGCCTGGGGCGGGCCCTGTGTCCTCTTGGCTCCTCAGATGCTGTTGGAGCGGAAGCCAGAGTGGTCGGTGCTGAGCTCCCCAGACCTGTCTGAGATCTGCTAGGGAGCTTTTCTTTAAAGGCAGTAAGAGGCAACGCCTCAAACCAATCGTATCTGCTTATCTTGTTAGAAAGGCCCTACTTGCTCTCTGCCCCCCAGGGGTCTCAACTTTAGCTCTTTTATGCTCTGAGATCCCCTGGACATGGATGGAGAGCTCAGGATAGCTGTGGAGGCTGGAGGAATCCTTCTCGTGTTAAACACACAGAACCATCAGAAGCCCTCGGATGACTTGTTTGTCCACGTTCACTCCTCTGCCTAATTGCGCCTTCTTAGAGAGAGAGCAGGGTGCACAGGACCCACAGAAGGTGGGCACTTGAGGAGAGGAAATCTAGTTAGAATTCACCCTCCAGAAATTTTAAAAAGCTTGCCAGTACAGCCTGAAAAAGGCATTTAGGAAGTATTGATGTTAGAAAAAGAGTCACTGTGAGGAGAACACCCCACATTAGGGTGCAATAACAGAGGACCGGAATAGAATTTCAGCATCTTTAGTAACATCCCAATTTAGGAGCCCCTCTGTTTCTTCTTATTTTTCATTCATTTATTCCCACCAGTTATGTATTTGATAATTGAATACCCATGTGTTCATTTTCATGACTGACAGACAATCTGCTCAAGCCATTTTATTACCATGGGTAGTATCAGTTCAGGCCTGGACATCACCTCCGACCCCACCCCACCCTACCCTGAGAGAGTCTGATTTAATTTGTCTGCAATATGGCCTGAGAATCAAAGTTTTTTAAAGCTCCCGAGAAGATTCTAATGTGTAGCCAAGGTTAAGGTTAAAAGCCAGTGCTTTAGCCAGTAAGTGGGGCTAAAGTGTCTACTGGAACTTATCTCAAATGTTACCTGAAAATGAGAGACTCTCCCTCAGGAAACAATGGGTAACAAGGAGTGAACCAGAAACAGGTTAAATGGCAGGGCCAGGGCCATGCTCTGGGCTCATTCTGAAGGTGGAATAGGCATGTCAGCATGTTCAAAGGTCCACAAAGGAGGAATCAGCTTCAGTGTCAGAGGGGGTCATGGAAGAGCAGCCTTAAGATGGCTCTTTAAGAATTAGTAGAAATTTTCCAAGTGATAAAAGAGAATAGCAACTAAGTCCCTAGTGGGGAGAAGGCACTTAGAAAATCTTAGCGATTACCCACAGTGAGGTGAGAACGGTGAGGTTCCCGGGGCCGGAGGATGAGCTGTTGTGAGCAGTGGTACCCGTACATTGAAGGGCTTTTGTGCTTTTCTCCTCCAAGAAGTGTCAAAGCTATGGAGTTAGGAAAACTGAATCTTACTCCCCATCACTCCCAAGGAGAGAAGAACTGCTCAACAGGGTAAGTGGGGCAGCTCAGAGACACAAGAGAAGCGTCAGTGCCTTGAGGGAGGAGGAAAGGGAGCCTTGTGGAGTCAACCAAGCCTTGAGAGATCACCCTGGGAGCTCCACTGACAGCAGCCCACACGTAGTTCCCAGGCTTTCCTGGTGGCTTGTGGGTCATGGTGTATGACTTCCAAACAAGCCATACATTGAATGTAGCTTTTTTTTTTAGATGGTGGTGGTAGGAGTTTAGTAATTAATTTATTTTTGCTCTGTTGGGTCTTCGTTTCTGTGCGAGGGCCTTCTCTAGTTGTGGCAAGCGGGGGCCACTCTTCATCGCAGTGCGTGGGCCTCTCACAATTGCGGCCTCTCCCATTGTGGAGCACAGGCTCCAGACGCGCAGGCTCAGTAGTTGTGGCTCACAGGCCTAGTTGCTCCGCGGCATGTGGGATCTTCCCAGACCAGGGCTTGAACCTGTGTCCCCTGCATTGGCAGGCAGATTCTCAACCACTGCGCCACCAGGGAAGCCCTGAATGTAGCTTTTAAGGAATGTATCAAAGCTCTTTGTCCATCCACGTCCCAACGTTACATTGATAGATTAACAAAATTGATGTTTATCAGGAAGGGCCTCTGAATGTCCCAAGATTATCCCCATTTGAGCTGCTGTTGAGGAATTCCCTGTGCTGGGGTCAGTGGTTATCACCACTTGTAAACTCCAGCATGCATTCCTGTGCTTGATTTGCACCAGCTTTGACTTTGAGTCTTGTTCTTCAGGGAACCACTGGAGGTTTTCGGTTTTCAGGTAATATATAGAATAACTCTTAGGGGTCCTTCCTAGCCTATAAACGGGACCCCAGAGGACACTATCCAGCAGTGAATTGTGTAGTGCTTGTGAGATACGACTGTTGGAGTTAAAAGAGAACTGCTCAGTCCCAAGCAAACAGGAGTCCAGGGTTGCTGAGAGGTCAGGGCTGACCACACCAGGAAGAGGACTTGCTGGCACCCTTCCTCTATGGCAAAATAAACACGTTTTTAAAACCTTTGAGGAAAGACTCTTGATTATGGAATTGGGGATCGATGCTATGACCCAGATTGTTTCTAAGGTCCTCAGGTCAAATTACTTGGGGACCTGATTATGCCAATCTGTTAACATAATTCTACTAAAGAGGAAGTACTTCCATAGCTATTCAAGAGAATTCTCTGAATGGTAAAAGCCAGAGCCTTATATTTGGAGGGAGTTCTGGATATGGCCTCATTGAAGGATAATCCTTTACATCCAAAAACATAGTTACGTATCTATTGCCAAAAGAACAAAAGGGTATGCAGTTAACTCAAAAGAGGGAAATGCCTTGCAAAATGTACTGCATTGTGAAGATTGACCCACCAGTCAAGAAGGGTATGTACCTTTTGTGCTAGTGGCTTTGAGATATTCTCTTTGACACTGAAACTGTGAACTCTTGTTCATTTGTTTCATCGATTAGTAACGATTCCCTTTGTGCTTTGCCTACACTGTGTTCAGTTTGCCTCTAATGTTATAAACTGGCAGCAACATTTCTTCCCATTCCCTGGAGGTGACTAGTGGTAGCTTAAATGTTCAGTTTTCATCTATGAAAAAAAGACAGTATGAGTGTTGAGTAGCTGGAGGAAACAAACCAATGAACAAAACATACAAGTGTAATCTATGTGATACATTGATAGAAAAATCTAGCATTTAGAGCAGTCTGAAGAGGCCAAGGATTTTACAGTATAGAATATTTCATGAGCCCTTCAAGGGTGAAGGAAATTTGTCTTTAAACAGTGACTATTTTAAAGACACCCCAGAGGTGCAGACTTTTTGCAACACGTGTTTTTCACAGCCCCTCCAGATCTGAACTTTTTTTCCATAACATTTGCCTTTCAAAAACGATTTCAGCATTGTGGAAACAGAACGTTGAATATTTCAGAGCTGTAAGTCTTGGGGGAAATAGCCTGTCTTTGAGGTTAGATAAATAAGATTAAATTATTTCTGACATTTTATGGCTGTTTCAACAGAGCAAACATTTGTAGGTTTGAAAGACCATAAAGAATTCCATCTGAGTTTCCTCTGGCCTCTGCGGTTCTTTGAACACATTCACAGGTGCAGTGATGCTCTAGGTGTTGAGTTGCAGGGTCAGCTCCTTTCCTCCAGTGGAGACCTTTGTCTCCCCCTTTACATCTAAAAAGTTGCCAAGTTTAGTTTTGTTTTCTGAAATTCCTTATCTGTGTAGAACATTACTATCTGTGTAAACTCAGTATCATACCCTTGCCATGTGGAGGTTTAGGTTTAAATTGTCTCTGACCCCTGTCAGTTCCAGAAGGGTTTGGAGATTCCAAAGCCTTCTGGAAGTGACTTCAGAGAGTTCTTGGGGGGCTTACACTGCCCCGGACCCTCTGCTTCTCACTCTCTCTTGCACCGACCTGGTATGGTCTCTCTTTTGCCCTCCATCAACCAAGGATGAAAAACTCACTTCCTTGACTGGTTTCTGCTCATAGGAGGACATCCATTAATACCAAGCATTTGGCAAGGTTTTCAAGCAAGGCTGAAGATGCAGGGATCATGGCAAAGGCATGTCATGACTCAGCCCTTCTTCTCCCTGTTCTCCTTCACCCTCAGCCTTCCTGTCCTCACCCCTAACCTCCTGGGATCGCCATAGGAACTCTAGATTCTTCTCTCCCTCTTACGCAGCCCCTGCCTACAAATGCACGCATCTAAACCTTGCAAGATATTCTGAAGGAGAAGCATCACTCTCTTTAGAAGACAACCATAGGGACTTTCCTGGTGTCCAGTGGTTAAGAATCTGCCTTCCGAAGCAGGGGACATGGGTTGGATCCCTGGTCGGGGAACTAAGATCTCACGTGCCGCGGGGCAGCTTAGCCCGTGCGCCACAACTACTGAGCCCGTACGCCTCAGCTAGAGAGTAGCCTGTGTGCTGCCACGAAGAGCCTGTGCACTGCAGCTAAGACCCTGTGCAGCCAAAATAAATAAATAACTAAATTTTTAAAAATTAATATTTTTTAAAAAATGAAATGAAAGAGCTCTAAAGCTTAAAAAAAAGAAAGAAAAAAGAAAACCAGAGTTATATACTGTAGATAAGAACAATTTCTCCGACCTGTAGTTTGTTCCATTCAGTTTATTTCAACACGCTTGCTGTGTGTAAAGCACTGCTCTGGGGTTCCTGAGGTCAATCTGCATGTCTCAGCCCGGAGGAAACTCGTTGGCTGATGGTTGCCTGAGGCCTCATACGAAGTGAGAGGCCCATAGGGTGTGTCTCCTTAGATTGCTGAAAAAAGAGGCCGACTCCTGAGAGGAGTCTTACCCTCCTTGTACTCTGCTGAAAGCCTAACGGTGGGAGAAGCTGATGTTCAGCATTCCAGCAAAGCTAGGACCCCAGCACCTAGAGGAGTGCGGGTACATAGTAGGCACTTCCAGAGCATTCAGTGGGTGGATGGATTCTTGTCTGCGTAAAGGTGTAGGCGATTGTTGGTGGGGGGACAGTCTGAGTGGCAGATGTGTCGTCTCCTACACCAAGTGATGTAAGCACAGGCACGGGAGACTGAAAGCAACTAGGAAGTCATAGAGGATCAGAATAACTAGTGACCAAAATGGACTCCAAAAAAATCATGCTGGGAGATTTCCCTTTTTAAAAAAATTTCTGCTGAACAGTTAAGTTCTGCTGAGATGAACCGCAGAATTCCTGAGCACAGCTTTCACAGCACCATCCTCACCAGCCCCTGCTCTGCGTTTCAGAATGACTGAGGTGGGGTGTCTTCAGGGAGCACCCTGAAACGGGAGCTCATTCCCCTCGTGGAATCACCTGCAGCTCAGACTTCGGGTTGGCTGAACTGTGGAGAGGCTCTGGAGGTTGTCAGGAGCCCTGGGTAGCCAGAGGAGCCTGGTCATTCCAAGCTGGTGCGGCCAGAGCAGGACGGCACTGCAGGAATTGAGACTGCGCCCCGCTAGATGCTCTACGGTGACGTCCTTCCCTTAGGGTCTCAGCCAGCAGAACCTGTTTCCTAAAGCCTTGAGGACGGGTGAGCCCCATGACAGGCAACAACCCCAAAGTCAAGTCCTCCTCTACAGCTGCCTTAGCTTAGGCTGTTATACCAAAATACCATAGACTGGGTGGCTAAAACAACAGATATTTATTTCTCCCAGTGTTGGAGGCTGGGAAGTCCAAGGTCAAGGTGCCTGAAGGCTCGGTGTCTGGTGAGAACTCCTCCTAGTTTACAGACAGCCATCTCCTCATTGTTTCCTCACATGATGGAAAGAGAGAGAGATCTCCAGTATCTTCCTTTTTTTTTTTTTATAAGGGTATTCATCCCTTCATGGGAGATGCACCCTCATGAACTCATCTAAAGCTCATTACCTTCCCAAAGCCCCATTTCCAAATGCCATCCTATGGGCGGTTAGGGCTTCAACAGATGAATTTGGTGGTGGAGGTGGGAGGAATGAAGCGTGAACATCCTGTCCATAACAAGAGCCTTGAACGCGCTTTTTTTTTTTTTATTGGAGTATAATTGTTTAACAATGTTGTGTTAGTTTCTGCTGTACACCGAAGTGAATCAGCTATACGTATACATCTATCCCCTCCCTCTTGGACCTCCCTCCCACAGCCGCCCCCATCCCACCCATCTAGGTCATCACAGAGCACTGAGCTGAGCTCCCTGTGCTATATAGCAGGTTCCCACTAGCTATCTGTTTTACACATGGTAGTGTATATATGTCAATCCTAATCTCCTAATTCATCTCCCCCTCCCCTTCCCCCCTCGTGTCCGCATGTCCGTTCTCTATGTCTGCATCTCTATTCCTGCCCTACAAATAGGTTCATCGGTACCATTTTCCTAGATTCCACATATATGCGTTAATATACGATATTTGTTTTTCTCTTTCTGACTTCACCCTGTACGACAGACTCTAGGTCCATCCACGTCTCTACAAATGACCCAGTTTTGCTCAACATCACTAATTATTAGAGAAATGCAAATCAAAACTACAATGAGGTATCACCTCACACCGGTCAGAATGGCCGTCGCCAAAAAGAGCCTTGAATGCTTTCAATTCGACACACTCTTCTGAGCACCTCCTACACGCCCAGCTGACAGCAAGGAGCTCCCAGAAAGACAATACTGACCATGACATAACGTGGTCAATGCGATAGTGTGCGCACAAATACAACGCTCTAGGAACTGGGAGGAGTAGACAAGCAGCTCAGTGTGGGAGGTCCCAGGAGGTGTGACCAGGCCCATGAAGATGAAAAGGTAGGAACATTCCAGAGCAAAGAGCGTAAGTGAGGACACCTGGCATGCAAGGGCAGGCTTACTGCAGGACACGGAATTGGCTACAGTCTGAGGTCTGTGCAAGGAGACCCGGCAGGAGGGTTGGAAAGTCAGGCTAGGAGTGTGGCTGGAGCTAAGTGATGTGGAACTGACAATGCCAGGGCCACGAGCTTCTGAAGGCAGTCAGGGCTCAGCACTTTGCTCCCTCTGACTTTGCATGAAGAATTGTTGGCCCAGGAGTGGGACTGCTGGATCATACAGTAGTTCTGTGATTAGCTTTTTAAGGAACCTCCATACTGTTCTCCATAATGGTTGTCCCAATTTACATTCCCACCAATGGTGTAGGAGGTACTCAATACTCTATAATGACCTATTTGGGAAAAGAATCTAAAGAAGAGTGGATATGCGTATATGTATAACTGTTTCACGTTGCTGTACACCTGAAACTAACAGAACATTGTAAATCAACTATACTCCAATAAAAATTAAAAAAAAAAAAGAATAGTTGGGAAGTAGGGAATCCAGCTGAGAGGTTGTTTCAGTAACTAAGGCAGGAACTCTGGCCCTGAGCCACAGCACTGACCGTGAGAATGGAGAAGAGTAGATGATCCAGGAACATCCTAAGTTAGAAGTGATTTTTTTCTAACTTGGTGGCAGATGAAACATGGAGGATGCAGAGGCGAGATCCGAGCGTGGCTCTGAGGCTCCGAGGTGGGGAGGTTGGATAGATGCAGTGCTGAAATGATGATGCAGAACAAGCCTACGGGGAGGTAAGAGGAGAGGGAGAACGAATTTGCTGTGGGACTTACTGCGTTTGAGGCACCTTTGGGACTCGCGGATGGGAGACGTCCAGGAACTGCTGGTGTTGAACTCGAGGGATGGGTTCAGGTTGGACAGGCAGATGTGGGCATTGTCAGCATAGGAGTTATCACTGTGTTCTTAAAAGCTGATGAACTTGGCCAGGTTAGTTGTGTAGAGTGAGGAGGAAGAGGTCGGGCCATATTCTGCTGTGGTCTCACCCTCCTCATTGCAAACTTCTTATCTCCGACATTTTCTTTTGGAACACGATGATGCCAGTTTGTTCCCAGAAGTGCGTGCTGCTGTGGCCATTTGGCCATCTGGGTTGTTTTCATACCTAAGTTTTTAGTCCAGACGCCCATGGTTACAAGTGTCAGAGACCCACCTCGAACTCGCTCAAGAAAAATAGAGAAGGTACTGGCTCTGGAAACTGAAAAGTCCTAGGGTGCAGCTAACTTTGGACACATCTGGATTCAGGAACATAAATGATTTCATCAAGAATCTGTCTCTCTCTGGCTCTCAGCACGTTTTTTTTCCGTTTTTTTTTTTTTTTTGAGATGATAGAGGCAGATCACATAGCACCATATAAGCCATCATAAGCACTTTGTTTTTTATTCTGAATGAGATGGAAGCAATTGGAGGAATGACATGATCTGACTTACGTTTTAGGAGAAACACTCTGGCTACCATGTTGAAAATAGATGGTAGGGAATCAAAGAGTGAAAGGAAGGCCAGTGTAGGAGTAGGGAGAATGGTTAGGAAGATTTTGCAAATTCCAGGTGAGTGAAGCCACCTTTAGATAGCCTGACCTTGACTCCACTCCCCGCTCCAGCTACTGCCTCATTCCTCGATTTCTATCATAGCAAAACACCTCAAGAGCAGTTTGTACAGTCTCCAATTTCATCTCCCCTCATCCTCTCGTGAGCTCACTCCAGCCAAGTTTATCCGCACCACTCAACCTTCAGAGCTGTCGTCAAGGTTACCAACAGGCCCACCATGTAAGTCTGTGCATTGCCAATTCAGTGGTCAGTCCTCAGACCTTTTACTTGGCCCTTTGACAGTGACTGCATTTGACAGTTGCACTTTCTCCTCAGCTTCTGGGAAACCACACTCCCAGTTCTATGCCCACCGTATCACCTGTTCCTTTTCAGCCTCCTCCGCTGGCTTTGCCTCACATCTCTGATCTCTAAGTTAAGGTACCTCAGGACTAGTCCTCAGACATTTTCTGCTCTCTAGCTGTACTCACTCCCTCATCAATCTCATTCATGCTCAAGGATTCAAATGTCATCTGTATGCTGACAACTCCTTGATTTGTATTTCCAGCCCCTACCTTTCCTCTAAGCTCTAGGTGAACAGATCCAAGTGCCTGTTCAGCATCTCCCAGTGAATATCAGATGTTTCAAACCTAACTTATCCAAAACTGAATGCCTGAGTTTTGTTCCCAAAATCGCTTCTTCATGGAGTTTTTCTCTGAGTCTCAGAGAATGGCAGTGCCTTTATTTCAGTTGCATAAGCCTAAAATCTTGACATCACTTTTGACCTGCATTTCTCTCTGACATAGCCCTCTATCCATCAATCCCCCATTCCCCAGAGAAATCCTTCAAAATATATCCACCTTCAAAATATATCCAGAATCTGAACATTTCTCACCACTTCAGTTGCTACCAAGCTGCTCCAACCCATCATCTCTAGGCTGGATTGTAATCACAGCCTCCTCGGTGGTCTCCCTTTCTGCCCTTGACCCCTACAATCTACTCTCAATGTAGCAGTCAAAGTAATCCTTTAAAATCAAGAGTCAGAACACACAACTCTTCAAAGCCTTTAGAATAAAAACCAGAGCCTTACAATGACCTATAAGGCTCTCTATGATCTGAGCCCCCACCCGACCTGCCATTTCTCTGACCTAGCTCACATCCCTGCAGCCACAGTGTTCTTTTATCTTTTTCCAGAATAAGAGAAGCATGCCCTGAAGTCTAGTCTGATGAAGCCTAGGGGACTGCTTCTCAGAACAGTGCTTTCAGATGCAGACTATATATTATAAAGAAAACCAATTATAATCAAAATACAGATATCACAATATTAATAAAGCAAGTATGGGATCTAATATGTGTTTCTTTACTAATGCATTTAATTGAAAAGCTAACATTCATCCAATAAATACCACAGTTTTGAAGTAGTGATGGTATAAAAGATACTGTGAGATATCTGTAAGAATTATAATGTGATATGAAAATATCTGTGATTTCCATTGGCTGCAGCGTCCAAGGTTCTGCTACCTTGGTTTGTTGCTTATGTTCATAGTTGATGGAAATGCTAAATCTCAGCTGGAGTAAGTGGAAAGGTCACAAACCCCTGAATTCTGTCTATGGACCTACATGAGGTTCAGGGACCCCCTGGTAAGAACCCTGCTTCAGGCCTGAAGCATGAGCTGTTCTTTCTGCCTGGAGTGGTCTTCCCTGAGGACCCCGCGTGGCTTGTTTTACCTGGCTGAAGGGCTTTAGTACACCTCTTTTCAATGTAGAATTGACAGCACTGTTGCTTGCATGCCTCTTATGATAGAGGCATAATGAATAAGCCAATACATGTGAAGTGCTTCAGGGTCTCTCACTGTAAGAGGTTTTATAATTTGAGAAAACTCCCCTTAATTGGGACTAGTTGCAGGAGATAAATCTGAATACCCTTAAATTGTAAAATAGTTTCAAACTTAGTGTTGCTTTAAAAAATGTTCAGTTACTCAAGAGAGAATGACTTAGCAGAGGTCTTAAAGGAATCCCTTTAATTAATAAATAACAATTTAAATTCACATATACGGAGGCTAGTTAAGTGTTTGAAGGGATTTCTGAAATGTTTCACATTTTTCGCCTCAAAATATTTACGGAGGTTATTCTCCTCCCAGCTAATACCGCCCTTTTCTAAATTACCACAGATTCCAAAATAATAGTGTCTGAATTTATGAAGATTTTTAATAATAGAGTCAGCATTTTATTTTTGCCATTTGGAAGAGAACACTGGCGTGAATAACCAGGAAGTCATGCTGACGTATCTTTGGGATATAATTTTCTTCTAGTAGATCCATTCCCTAGTTCACTCATTTATGCATTCAGCAAATATTCATTTGTCTACCCTTTGCCAGGCACTATCCTCATGATCTACTGGAGAGGTGAGAAATTAATGCAGTAATAATGCTCAAGAAGAGTGCTGGTCATAGGAGGTACATAATAAAAGTGAGTTGAATAAATATATAAAGTGACAGGTGGGTGGATGGATGAACAGATGAATTTATCTCACACATACCTTTCAGCTGAAAGGAATCCCAAGAGAAGTTTAACCTAGTCTCTCATCTTTACCCTTGACATTTTTGAGCAGTATGGTCTGAGGCTTTCAGGAAACCACAGATTTACTTCTGTGGTCTTTAGGCAGAAAAGAGGGAGACCTGATTTGCTCTTCCTAATGTTACCCTTTGAAATAAAAACAAGTGTGTAAAAGAGATAACAAATATAGTCAGTACTGGGAGCAGAGATGCTGGTTGGGATCTATCTAGATGGGCCAGGAGGAATTTCTGCTCATTAGAGCTCTGAGTCAGAATGCTGAGGTTAGGCGGTAAAAATGGCATTGAACTAGCACTCAAGAAGCACACAAGAGCATCCACTGTATCACCAAGGTCAATCTTAGGTAGTGTATGTACTATGTCCCCAAGAAAATCTAGAAAAGCAAGATGATCCATTGGTTGTTCAGTAGCATGTTTTTCAATCTCCACATCTGTGTGATTTTCCAGGTTTCCTCGTGAAATTAACTTCTAGTTGCATGGGATATCTTTTTGCATCCCTTCACTTTCAGTCTGTGTGTATCCTTACATCTAAAGGGAGTCTCTTGTAGGCAGCATGTGGATGGGTCTTGGTTTTTCATCCATTCAACCCCTCTGTGTCTCTGTGTTGGCTTCTATAGAGATGAAGCAACAACCTTTCCCAGTTTTGAAGCAGTAGCCTCATGCAGGAGATGAACCTTGTCATTCAGCTCTGCCTTAGCTCCTGGTTGTCTCTCTAACCTTTGTGCTTGTCCAAGCAGCCTACTACAGTAAGTCCCCTGCATATGAACGAGTTCCGTTCCAAGAGCGCATTCGTAAGTTTAATTCGTTGGCAAGTCCAACAGAGTTGGCCTGGGTACCCAACTAAGACAATTGGCTCTATAGTACTGTACTGTAATAGGTTTACAATACTTTTCACACAAATAATACATAAAAAACAAACACAAAAAATAAAGAAAACATTTTTAATCTTACAGTACATTACCTTGAAAAGTACCAGCTATATTACTGCTGCTTTTAAGCTTGCTTCCAGACATCTTGGGCTTGAAATAAAGATACTGTACTATTGTCCTCTATACTGTACTGTACAGTAAAGTACACAAAAGCACAACCACTTGTAGAAGATGCATGCGATGTGACAATGTACTCTAGACACGTGAACTTACGTGATTGGACACGCGAACGCACATTTGCATCTTTGAAAGTTCGCAACTTGAAGGTTTGTACGTAGGGGACTTACTGTATGTATTTAATAACTCCTCATAGTTGAGGATGTGCTAAGACCTGTCAGTGTCTCAAACAGGAGGCTCTCAGAACCTAGATTCAGGCTGACTGCAAGCTAGACCCTCAGGATCAGTTTTTCCTTTAAGTATGTAGATACATACAGTCCTGTGGGACTGTAAGTGTAACCCCTGATGCCCACCAGCATCAGAAGATTTGGAGGGGTCCCCTGGGTGGCAGCTGCTGAAATCAGGGCCCCAAATGAGTGTGTAAGTTCCTTTTCTGGGTGACAGTGGTGAGCTGGTGCGAGGCGGAGGGAGAGTGCCAAGGGGCGCTACATTCTACAGCCTACATTCCTTGAAAGCAGCTCCATAGGCCACTAAATGTGAGCCAGACCTGAAGCCAGCCCCTCAGGCCAAAGCTCCAGGACAAGCAAAGAGACCTCCTTCATAGAAAGACTGGGGGTGTGTTTCAGTCCGTTGTCTGTGCAATGCCCTGGCAGTGGTAGCCTGCCAAGAACTACCTCTCTGATTGCCACAGTCCTGTGGGACCCAGGAATGCAAGCCACCACCCCCTGCCTCCTCCCTACCCTCCCACCCCTCCATCCCACCGCTAACCCTACACCTACCCCTTCCAACCCTGGCCAACAGAGCCACCAGATCAAGGAGCATCCCTTGCGTGGCAGCCACAAAAACCAGGGTACCAGATACAAATGAACTAACTTACAAAACAGAAACAGAGTCACAGACTTAGAGAATGAACTTACGGTTAGCCTGGGGAAAGTGTGGTTGGGGGGAGGGATAGATGGGGAGTTTGGGATTGACATGTACACACTGCTATATTTAAAATGGACAACACACAAGGACCTACTGTATAGCACAGGAAACTCTGCTCAGTATTCTTTAATAAACTAAATGGGAGAAGAATTTGAAAAAGGATACACGTGTATGTATAACTGAATCACTTTGCCGTACACCTGAAACTATCACAACATCGTGAATCAACTATACTCCAATATAAAATAAAAATAAAAATAAAAACAGGATACCAGAGGTAAAAACCAGGGCACTAGATGCACGTATAGCTTGCCTGCAGGAAACACTGGTACCCGGAGCATGGCAGAGGGTGAGCATGAAGACAGCTCCCACCCTCAGAGGTCTCTGCGAGGGATCACAGCCCCAAGATGCATGTTTAATCAGAAGCCTGCCCCTCGGGCGCAGTCATGATGCTTAGCTAATAGGCCTCCTTCACAGAAAGGAGGACCTGGGTCTGTGGCCTCTTGCTGTGCCCTGGGGGGTGGTACCTGTTTAAGAACTCTTTCTCCATTGGCCACAATCCTGTGGGACCCACCAGTATAAGCCCCATTGGCCACCAGAGCCATGTGATACAGAGGTGTCCCCTGACAGCAATCACAAAAATCAGGGTGCCAGATAGGAGTATGAGCTCTTTTCTGGGTGACACCAATTATTACGGTCTCAAGGGACCAGGAACACAGGCTCCCCTGTCCTCCAGAGGCATCCGCAGGTGTCAGCCACAAAAATCAGGGCAGACTTGTGTAAAAGCTCTCTTCTGGGAGATTCTAAAGCTCTGGAGCACAGCAGAGGGAGAGCATGACAATGGCGCCCACCGGTCCTCGTCCCTGGAGTGTTCCTGCAGGCTCCTAGGAGTATGTGTAAAATTCGATGCCTGCCTCTCAGGCTGCAACATACTTATAAGAATTTATCTTGCAGGTCTGCTCCTCCTCTTATTTTCCCTGTTTCAATGAATGGCACCACCCTCTATCTGCATGTCATCCTTAAATCCTTTTTCTCCTTCACTCCCGCATAGAACATCAGTCACCAAATCCTACTGATTTTTCTTCTTTAATATTTACTAAGTGAATCTATTCTCTCCAGATGCCTCACTCCCACCATTGTTTCAGCACCCTTTGCGTCTCACCTCGATTGCTTCCATAACCACCTAAGTGGTCCTACTGATGCTTGCCTCCCTCGTCCCCGTTTTACATCTCATCCAGAACGATGTTTCTGAAGCAGCAATCTGATAGTTTTAACCACTGCTTAAAAGAATGAAACTATTTCCTATTTCCTTTAGGATAAATGCCACCAAACTCCTTACTGTGGATAATAAATTTTCATTTTATGGGTACTTGCTGACCTCTGTAGTCATCTCTCCTCACTCCTACTCCATGTACTTTAAGCTCCATTCATAAAAAAACAATTTATGATTCCCCAAATGCACTATATTTTCCTTCATGTTGTGCCTTTTTGCACGCTGTTCCCTCTAGCTAAAACTGTCTCACCGCCACATCCACCCCCTTCACCTGACGTGTTTCTACTTGTCCTAAAGTATTAGCTTAGATGTGGGAATCTTTCCCCTCTCTCCAGTCTGCATTAAATACAGCTTTTACGTGCCAGTGGCATCCAGTATTTAGTTTATCATAAGCCCTCATGTCCTTTTATTGCAATCATCTGTTTCCCTCCAAAGGAGGGAATTAAAATTTAAAAATTAAGGCTGGGACTTCTCAGGGAGCTTGGAGAAGGCACTCGAGAATCAGACAGGTTAAGCCTACCCCATTTGTTGACAATCTTCCATCTTAAGATCCTAGAAGACCACAAAATTAAGGCTTCTAAAATCAAGTTTCTTAAGGAAACTTAGTTCACATATCCTTAGCACCAGCATAAAGTCTCACATATAATAAGCACTTTGTAAACATTTTTTTTTTTTTTTTTTTTTTTTTTTTGCGGTACACGGGCCTCTCACTTTTGTGGCCTCTCCCGCTGCAGAGCACAGGCTCCGGACGCGCAGGCTCAGCGGCCATGGCTCACGGGCCCAGCCGCTCCATGGCATGTGGGATCCTCCCGGCCCGGGGCATGAACCCATGTGCCCTGCATCGGCAGGTGGACTCTCAACCACTGCGCCACCAGGGAAGCCCTGTAAACATTTTTGAATGAGTGAAATAATGGTAATGGTTTATTTCATCTCAAAATATAAGATATATAGTCAAAGCTGTACTCAAAGGAAAATTAATAACTTTAAATACTTTAATTTTTTAAAAATCCAATTAAAATTGAATATTAGCTCAAAGGTTTAGAAATTTCCATGTGAGTTAGAAACAGAAGGAAATTTCTTTGGTTTGACAACAGCTAACAGAAAACAAAAGCAAACAACGTGCTTAAGGATGAAACATTAGTAATGTTCCCTTTAAAGCTGGAAACAAGACAAATTTGCCTGCTGTAACATGATTCAGCATTGTTTTAGAGACATTAGCTGATACAATGCAATAGTTAATAGAAATTATAGGTATAAATATAGGAAAAAAGATAAAATTGTCATTACATATAAGTGATGTGATTGTTTACCTTTAAAAAACAAAATCATTTGAAAACTATTCAAAATAATAAACTTTAGTAAGATGATTATATACAAGATAAAGACGCAAGTGTTCATTGCTTTCCTAATTGTCAGGAATCAACAACTATAAAATATATTTTAAAAGAGCCTGCTTACTATGGCCATAAAAAGTATAAGATGCCTAGGAATAAATCTATCAAGAAATATACAAGACCTACCTACATTGTGGTTAAAAGGTAAGTTCTGGAGTAAACTACGTGGGTGTGAATCTCAGATCCAGCGTTTACTAGCTGTTGACCTTAGGAAAGTTTAACCTCTCCATGTGTTTATATTTGTAGAAGAAACTACAAAACTATATATATGCACTTGTGATTAGCACTTCTCTGTGTATTTAGGTTCTGAGCTAGTTTTGACTTGACCAGCTTCCTCAGCTGTAAGACAGAGCTAACAATGACTGCTTCCCAGGAGTTGGGAATAACCGTGAGAAAGTGTCTCAGTGTTCATGGAGCATGTGTTTTGCCTCTTGTAAGGTGCATTGCAGATGTCATGATTAGAGCGATGACATCTCTTTCTTGTCAGAAAGCCTTGCCATGTCTGCCATAGCCTCTCTAGCCAGAGCATTGAAGGAAGAAAGGACATCCTCAAAACCAGTAACCCTGCTGGATCACCGGAGGCTGCCCCAGCTCTTATGAACAAAATGAGATTCCTCTTAGTTTCACATCCCAGAGCCCAGCAAACTGCTAAGACTTCTCAAGATGTGGGGGAAGAAATTCTTTCAATTCCTCATGCTCCTCTCTGTGTCCAGAGGTGTTGCTTATAGTCTGCTCACCCCTACGTTGACCCAAACTTAAAATGCAACACTTCTTTTTGTTCCCTGAAATTATCCTCTTTCACAAAAGCATGGATGAACAAAACCTACTTCCCTAAAGATTTTGTATTCCTCCTGAAGGGAGGAACATTGCATTGCATTTTGCACAGCGAACCACTTAAACATCCATATTTGACATTTTTGTTTCCAAAAGGCTTCTTTGTGACAACCCACTGCTAGGATTTCTCTCTGTGTCTCTGCCTCCACATTCATCTGGCTTCATCAGCTCCTCTTTTCCAACCACTCTCCCGTTACCCCCACTCAACTTCAAATTTCTCTCCCTTCCCAATACAAAGCAAGCTCACCCTCTTTGGCTCCTATTCCTTGACTTATATACATAAACCAACCCGTGCTCAGTAGACGAAAGCCCTTTGCTTCAGCAGCATCCCCCACCTGCCATAGAGGAGCTATAGAAATAGAAAGAGCCATTTTTCCTATTATATGTGATTAAACCCATTTCCTGACTTGTGGTCAAAATGCTAAATGGTATTTGCATATGGCCCTGTGGCCCTATTCTTAAAGGAATTTGCCTTGTCATATTTGTTTTTCTTCCAAAGGTGTCCCTCAACCTAATGTAACTTGGTTGAAGAAAGGAGGATCTCTGAGTGACAATATTTCCTTGCTTTTCAATGGATCCCTGTTGTTGCAGAATGTTTCCCTTGAAAGTGAAGGAACCTATGTCTGTACAGCCACCAATGCTCTTGGAAAGGCGATGGCAACATCCATCCTCCACTTGCTGGGTAAGCGTCAAATTCTTGTTGTCCTTCAAGTGCTTCCTATAATAGGTACAAAGTAGGACCTGGTTTTGTTGATTCTGGGGTCGAGGAGTAAACAAGTGGACATTAAATGGTTTTAACTATTGCTGCCACTGGCCACTTACAAACGAGCACTAAATCTAATACTCTGTCTTACCAGTTCTTCTCTTAGAAGGTTGTGACTTTCTTGCTGCTACTTCTCTGCCTAAGAACCTACATTGGGATATAAACTTTCTGCCCAGAATCAAGATCCTTCATATTCTGCCTTTACATCTACTTAATTCTTTTCCCTGACCTCCATTGTAAGCTAGCACTAAACTCTGTTCTAGGCAACATGGTTTCCTGCCCTGTGTTCCAAACCCCCCTCCACACACATACCCCATGCTGCTTCCCTGGAAGTGTGGCTTCCATTCATATTGCTTACCCAGGAAAAGTGCTTATTGCACTCATGCTGCTCACTGCCTTTATCATGTTGCCCCAATACCTCCCATCCTGTAGGGCCAACTGAATTCCTATTTCCCGTGTGAATCCTTCTCTGATTTTTTTGGACCTCTCCTTTCTGTGGTCTCACCCCTTGGTCCCTAAGTTCTAACACACATTGGTCTCCAGTTGTTTCCTCTTTCATTTATGTCTCCTCAGCTAAATTGTGGGTCCCTTAATGGTACAGACCATGTCTAATGTTTCTTTTGCAGTCCTAAGAATATAATAGAGTATGAGGCACACAGTAGGTGCTCAACAAATACTAATCAATTTGAGTCTTAAGACACCTTGTAGTGGGGTCAGTATTGTAATTTGGGGAAGGTCATTGCAGTGAGCCCCCGGCACAGGGTGATAAGCTGGCTTCTTCTGCTGCTGTCTGTCAGGCATAAGATCTGGAGCTCACGGAAGTCTTGTCACCAGAATGAGCTTTAACTTGCAGGGGTTTGAGGACTCAATAAATAATACTTCTCTTCCCCCCCCAGAGTTTGGAAGTGATTGAGAGTTAATCACAGAAGTCAGTTAGACTGACATTAGGGATCATTTATTATTGTCCTTTGTCTCTCCAGCACCTAACACAGGTGTAAGTATTAAGTAAGTGTTTCATAAATGAATAAAACCAGGTCACTGGCAGAACTGGTATGAGATTATAGAATCCACTGCCAAACTAAGAGGATGATGGAAAGAGCTGTCTCCATGGCTTTTCTTGTTGGCAGTTAGAGGAGCCCAGAGACATAAATAGATGGGGATTTGGAATAGGTGTCATGCACAAAGCACTTTGATGTTCATGAACTCTTTAGATATTTACAGTAGCACAGTGTTGGGGTCAGTAATCTTTTATCCCGTTGTATAAATTGAGGAAACCTGCTACTCATTGAAAGTTTGTACTAGAGGACTTCTCTGGTGGCGCAGTGCTTAAGAATCTGCCTGCCAATGCAGGGGACATGGGTTCGATCTCTGGTCCGGGAAGATCCTGCATGCCGCACAGCAACTAAGCCCGTGAGCCACAACTACTAAGCCCACATGCCACAACTACTGAAGCCCGTGTGCCTAGAGCCTGTGCTCCACAAAAAAAGAGGCCATCGCCATGAGAAGCCCGCGCACCACAACGAAGAGTAGCCCCCACTCGCTACAACTAGAGAAAGCCCGTGCACGAAGACCCAACACAGCCAAAAATAAATGAATAAAGAAATGAATAAATAAATAAACTTATTTTAAAAAAAGAAAAAAAAGTTTTTACTAGAGCCCAAATATATAGTCATCTCTTTCAGTGTTCTCCATACTGCCCTCCTTGACTCTCAGTTCTGATCAGAAAGGCACTGGTGTACCTCCATGTGGCCCTTCCCAAAGAGCCTCTGTGGTCCTCTAGGATCTTAATATGGAATATTGTCAACAAATGGGGTAGCTTAACCTGTCTGATTCTTGAGTGCCTTCCCCAAGCTCCCTGAGAAGTCCCAGCCTTATTCCTTGCCTCTCCCCCTCTCCACTCATGAGTCCGTGTGGGTGTCTCAGTTCTGCCCTGAACACCTCTTCTCTCAGAAGTCTCTCCAGTCAAGCAGCTCGTGACTTTCGTCACATGACTGAGGAATCAAGAATGTCTTACATCACACAATACACAGCATTCCTCTACAATCCTTCTGCTCTTACACTCATGCACTCCTCACCATGTGAGGTCCCCTATAAAACATCACCCCTTCTTCTGTTCCCAAAGCTGTCTGGAGGGGAAGAGCCCTATAAGCCCCAGCTGCTTCCTCCAGTCCCTTTTGGAATTCTGGTGGATGTATTTTTTCCTACCTTGTTAGTTAGGCTATAAACCCCAAAAACATGCAGAGATGCTACATGTTAGTGTAGTTAATAACTCTAACTAAGCCCCCGTGGCACTCCGCACACCCAGCCCCACACGTAGCTCCCAGATCTGTGTAAGCCTGAGTGTCCTGAGACAGAGCATTCTATTGCAAAGGAATTATTTCCCAGGAGTTGTCATCTTTCAGAACACCCAAGATGGCACAAGAATTAGATAACTGCTAATTGGTAAACAAGGGTTCCTTTTTTTTTTCTCAGAACAAAGACAGTCAGGCAGTAAACTTCTATTTCCTAAGGACCATAAACAGCATATGCTCCAGGCATCCACACCGAAACCAACAGTAATGGGCCAACAAGAGAATCCCTACCTTCAGGTCTGGGATTTGGGCTTTTGGGGGAAATTTGCTGGTGGTAAGGCATGTGCTAAGAAAAGGACTTAGTTAAAAGACCCTCCATGTTTTGCACTTTGCAATAAGTAAAATTATTCCTAGGCATCCAGCCAGCTTTTCCCTTCCCCCTCAACCTTCTGGGGTTCAACTTTTTCCTTCCATATTGAACGTTTCTTAAAAAAATTCACTCCTGAGGAAGCCCACAGAGGTCATATACCAAATCTGCATCATTATTTGTGGTAATGCAGACATTGGTTTTCCAGTTGCAAAACAATTGCTAACTTGGTAAAGATTAACAGAGGGAAGATTTGCTAAGAACTATGCAATCAATTCTTTCATTTGTCTTCTTTCACAAATATTTTTTCCCACACATATCAGTACTTGGTCACAAGAACCTAATCTGGGTATTTCCAGCTTGCAAAACTCTTTAGGAGGCCAAGGGAGAGAGGTAGAATTAAGAAAATCAGAAATACTTATGAGAATAAGGTGTAACTTTGTGGGTGTATTCATACAATGAAATATTATTCAGCAATAAAAATAAAAGAATGAATGACTGATATACAGGACAATATGGGTATATCTCAAAAACATTATGTTAATCAAAAAAAGCCAAACACACAAGAGTACGTATCGTATGAAGTCCAAGAACAGATAGTACTGATGTATATTAACAGAAGTGAAGAAGTAGTTGCCTGGAGGAGAGGGAAATTGATTAAAAAAGAGGCAGGAGGAAATTTTAGGGGTGATGAAATGTTATATACCTTGCTGTGGATCACGGTTACGTAAGTGCATACAATTGTGAAAACTCACAAAACCACATTCCTGATATCTGAGCATTTTACTGTATATGAATTATACCTCAGTAAAAAAATACATATTTTTTTAAAGAAATGCACGTGTGTCCTGCCTTGAATCATCAAGGTGTCTTTGTGAAATGTGACAGACTAGAAAGAGTTAGATTTGGAGACAGACACACTGGGCTCCAATCCAGCTGAAGGACCCTGGGAAAGTCACTTAGCTTTTTTAAGTGTCCACCTCAGCAAGTAAAACTAATCTAATTCACAACATGGCCATAAGGATTAAATGGAAAATTGATGTTAACGTGTTTAACTCAATACCTATCACCTGGAAAATTCTCAATAAACTTAGCTATTTTTTAAATTTGTTTTAAATAAACTGTAATCCTGGGCGGGGCAACTAAAAATATATTCTCTTCTCCTTTGCAAATGATACCATATGCAACTTAGGACAAATATTCCAAAATCAAAAGGAAAATGGGGAAAACAACTAAGTTAGAGAAATCAGTCCCTCTGTGAGGGAGCCTGTGGACAAAGCTGGTAGCTATCAATTACTTGTGATTATTACAAAAAATCTGGCACTTTCTGTGGTCATACACAAATGTGTCATCATCGTGTCCTACCTCATCTTTCTACCATGTGTCAAAAGTGAAGGGAAAGGCTGCTTGGAAGGGGGATTAAAGAAAAAACCGCTATAATTATTGGAGGGGGTCAGCTTCAACGTTTCTAAAGGAAACTCCCATTTTCACCTTTCCAGATGTTTCCAGAACAAATTATGTATGCAGTTTCAGGAATAATCTGAAGTTTAGATTCAGAATTAATGGAAAAGTAAGAATGGAATTGAAATGCAACTTTAACATTTCTGCCTAATCCCTGCTCCCTGCTAAACATCTTTCATTTCTCAGCCTGATCCACTTTGGAGAAATAGAACCCATTAGGGCATCCCCTGCGAGACCCTCCACTCTTGTCCTGTTGGCTCTGCTTGGAGAGTCCTGAGGAGCCAGCGCACTGCACAGGATACCTCCGCCTTCTCTCTGGGCTTTTTCTGGCGGATCCAGCTGGTCTGCAGTAGCCCCTCACCCAGGCTGTGGTCCAAGGGCCCCATTCTGGCTGCCATTCCCACCAGTTATTACAATAAGCTAGTTGAGGGAAAAGAGATTTAAAGGACTCCCTTGCACTGTATGATGGCTTATTCTCCGTGTGGTACTCAGAGCACCAGACAGGCAGGTAACCAGAAAACAGCTGGCGGTGGTCTTTGGCCGGGTTGTCTCCAGCCCATCATCATTTCTCATCTGTCATGACATTCATTTCCTTTCCATAGAGACTTTCTGGGAGCTTGGTAGCTGGACACATTGTTCTGCCACTTGCGGCCACTTGGGAGCCCGAGTTCAGAGACCCCAGTGTGTAATGGCCAACGGGCAGGAAGTGAGTGAGGCCTTCTGTGAGCACCTCCAGAAGCCGCTGGCTGGGTTCCAGCCCTGTAACATCTGGGACTGCCCCTCGAGGTATGTGTAGTCATCTCATCAGTACCAGGTTTTGGCTTATTTTAAAATGCCCAGTCATTTGGATTTAATAACTCGACCACTATGATTTGTTTAGCATGTACCATACAAGGCACTCTGCTAAGTGCTTTATGTGGATCACTTCACAGTCACGTATGAGGTCGATGTCGTTCATTTTCTATTTTACAGATGGAACAACTCCCCTAGGCCGCACAGTTACAAGGGCCAGAATTCAAATTGAGATAGTCTGATTTCACAGCATCTGATCTTAATTGCTACCCAGATCTGTTTCATGCACTCACAATGTACCTTAAGAGCACAGTGAAGCTGATTTCATGGGTTTACCCAGGAGATAAGGCAGTGGGCAAAATCATGAGAGGCACTAGCTAAAAGCACAGTTCCTTAGACTCTACGTCCAGGGGTACTGCCATAAATAACCTTTCTGTGTCACAGACAACACAAATCAATGGTTTTAAAAATGTCCAAAGTCAAACTCATGATCTCCACCAAATCTGATCTGTCCCCAGTGTTCCAGATCACATTGACAACATCCTAAACTCCCCCTTTCCTCTCACTTCCATCCGTTCTTGTCAATTCCCACTGTTACCAATGGAGTCCAAGCCATCATCATTCCTCACTAGGACCACTCATGGAGCCTCCTGAGTTTTGTCTCCTCTCTAGAGTGCCTTGTCCACTCTATAAGAATCATCTTTGAAAACACAAACTCATGGGACTTCCCTGGCAGTCCAGTGGTTAAGACTTTGCCTTCCAATGCAAGGGGTGTGAGTTCAATCCCTGGTCGGGGAGCTAAGGTCCTACATGCCTTGCGGCCCAAAAACAAAAACATAAAACTGAAGCAGGGCTTCCCTGGTGGTGCAGTGGTTGAGAGTCCGCCTGCCGATGCAGGTGACGCGGGTTTGTGCCGCGGTCCAGGAGGATCCCACATGCTGTGGAGCGGCTGGGCCCGTGAGCCATGGCCGCTGAGCCTGCGCATCCTGTGCTCCGCAGCGAGAGAGGCCACAACAGTGAGAGGCCCGCATACCGCAAAAAAAAAAAAAAAAAAAAACAAGCAATATTGTAACAGATTCAATAAAGTCTTTAAAAATGGTTCACATCAAAAAAAAAAAAAACCTTAAAAAAAAACCCTAAATGCAAACTCATCACGATGCTCCTCACTTGAAAAGGGAACCCTCTTGCACTGTTGGTGAGAATGTAAATTGATACAGCCACTATGGAGAACAGTATGGAGGTTCCTTAAAAAACTAACAATAGAACTACCATATGACCCAGCAATCCCACTACAGGACATATACCCTGAGAAAACCATAGTTCAAAAAGAGTCCTGTACCACAATGTTCATTGCAGCTCTATTTACAATAGCCAGAACATGGAAGCAACCTAAGTGTCCATCAACAGGTGAATGGATAAAGATGTGGCACCTATATACAATGGAATATTACTCAGCCATAAAAAAAGACGAAATTGAGTTATTTGTAGTGAAGTGGATGGACCTAGAGTCTGTCATACAGAGTGAAGTAAGTCAGAAAGAGAAAAACAAATACCATATGCTAACACATATATATGGAATCTAAACAAAAAGCAAAAAAATGGATCTGAAGAAACTATGGGTAGGACAGGAATAAAGACGCGGACTTAAAGAATAGATTTGAGGACACAAAGAGGGGGAAGGGTAAGCTGGGACGAACTGAGAGAGTGGCAAAAACATATATACACTACCAAATGTACAACAGATATCTAGTAGGAAGCAGCCGCATAGCACAGGGAGATCAGCTCGGTGCTTTGTGACCACCAAGAGGGGTGGGATATGGAGTGTGGGAGAGAGACGCAAGAGGGAGGAGATATGGGGATATATGTATACGTATAGCTGATTCACTTTGTTATAAAGCAGAAACTAACACAGCATTGTAAAGCAGTTATACTCCAATAAAGATGTTAAAAAAAAAAAAAAAAACTTCCATGCCTTCCCATTGTTCTTAGGACAAAGGTCAAAGTTCCTGGCATAGGGACTGGATCTATCTTGTTCATTTTGTCCCCCAATGTCTAAAATAATGCCTTGCATATAGTAAGGGCCCAGTACCTATTTCCTGCCTGACCGAATAGGTGAGTGAAACAATATAAGTCCCTGTGTCGCGGCTTCCCTGGTGGCGCAGTGGTTGAGAGTCTGCCTGCCGATGCTGGGGACACGGGTTCGTGCCCCAGTCCGGGAAGATCCCACATGCCACGGACCGGCTGGGCCCGTGAGCCATGGCCGCTGAGCCTGCATGTCCGGAGCCTGTGCTTAGCAACGGTAGAGGCCACAACAGTGAGAGGCCCGCACACCGCAAAAAAAAAAAAAAAAAAAAAAAAAAAAACCAGTCCCTGTGTGCTTGGGTCTCAGGCAGCCTTTCTGCCTCATTACTGTGTCTCCCAGCCTGGTTTTTGGATCTCCATCCACAATAGTCTTTTTCGTCACTTCGATATACTGTTCTGTCTCCTGACTCAGGGCATTTGCACATACTGCTTCCTCTCTTTTCACTTAGTTATTACTATTCATCTATTTTCAGGGAAACCTTCTAGTCCCCAAACTAACCCAGACCCTGTGCTATATGTTTTTCTATTTCCGTGTCATTCTTCTGCACAGCTCTTACCACAATCTGCCTGTCTTGCCCACGTACTGGACCATCAGTTCTATGAGAGCAAATCCACAGCTGGTGTGTTTAACAAGTTATCCCCAGCACTCAGCACCGTGATTGCCCCATTTCACACTCTCTAAAAATATTTGTTAAAAGAATGAATGATTGAATAGCATAGTCCCTAGCAGATAATTGACCAATGATGCCGTTGACTGAAAATAATGCACAACCTAAAATTTGAGAGGTCTGTTTTATTCGATGGACGTTCTGAGGACTTCAAGCTTGGGACATAGCATCACAGATAATGCTGAGGAACTGTTCTGAAGTGGCAAGGAGGGGATTGGGGAACCACGATATATAGGAGTTTTTGCAACAAAAGACCAGGTAGTTGGAACATCAAAAGATTATTGTTAATTAAAGAAAACCAGCTATCTCAAGTTAAGGAATTTAGCATCTTTGTATGGGAAGATGCAAGAGTCTGGGCTTACCAAAATCATTCCTTTGATGTGCACCTCCACTATCTGGGGCCAGTGTCTTTTGCTTTCTCATCCTGAGTCTCCTCGGGGTGGTGCACCATCAGGGCAGCCGTAATGTGATGGCTTGATGGCTGCAACATCCTTTGTTTACTGACATGGCAGGCAATATTTTAGTTCAAAATGCCAAAATTCACAGTAAAAACAAACAAAAAAACAAACCAAGACAAAAACCAAACAGTACTAGTACTTACTGAGCACAAACCTGCACTATTATCAACCTCATTTTACTGAGGAGGAATCGGAAGTGTACATAATGCTGTACAGCTCACTGCCCTGTGCAAATGCCCACCCCGGATCCATGATCTGTGCCTTGGTGGAGAAGTGGGAGGTATGGTCACACCGTGAAACAAAACAGATGCCTCGGAACACGTTCTCAGAAGAGTCGTGGATACCGTAGTCACCTTGACCTGTCTTCCAGTGCCGTAGGCACCTTGACTCTGGCGTGAGCTCTTCCTATCCTTCAAAGGAAGAGCTGGTGCAAGAGTCATCTGTCCCTCAGGAGGCAGCAAACTGATGCTAGAATAACTAGGAGGAACTTGATCCAAGCAATCTGCTTTATGTCAATTCTTGATTCGCACAAAGTGAGAATTCACATTGGGAATTTTATCCTTGTTTATTAAGTACTCTCAAGCCTTTAGCCACTCCTAGAGAAAACAGAGTCATACACTTTCATACCTAGAAGAAACGGTAGAGATCATCTAACCCTAGATCCCTCTACATCAGGGGTCCTTCACATTTCAGTGCCACGGATCCCTCCATAGTCTAGAGAAGCCTATGGCTCCCTTCTCAAACAAGGGTTTTAAATCTATAAAAATAAAACATACTTGATTACAAAGGAAGCCAATTAATTATATGGAAGTACAGTTCCTGAAGTAGTTTTCAATGTGTGATGTAGTCGTAAATTTGCTTCTCTATCAACACACTAAATTATAGGATCTGCTAGTACAACTGATTTTGAAATGGTGATGAATGTAACTGCTGTTCTGGATGCCTGCCACGATTTTCATGGCATGTGAAAACAGCTGTGATTTCTATTGGTAACAAAATCACAGGTATTGCTACTGCTAATATACGTTGTGGCCTGCATTTTTACAATTGAAGGCAATACTCAATTGCCGTTAGAGCTTAGTGACAACGAGGATGTAATCCTTTTCCCATGCAAGTCCGTGGTTCCCTTGGAGAACCATGGGGCTCAGGTTAGGAACCCCTACTCTGCAGCATCCTGGTGGCAGCTCGAACATCTTGAGTGACAGCGCACTCAGTATCTCCAAGGTGTCCAGGTCCTAGTTCAGTCTCCTATAATCATTATGAACTTTAGGGTCAGGTAAATCTAGAAGCAGTCCCAGCTTTGTTGGCATGTTAGTTATGTGACCATAGCTATTTAACCCTGTGGACATCGCTGTCTTCATTGCAAGAATGGGACAAGATGACAATTACATTAGAAAACATGCAAATGTCTCAGAGCACAAAGAGCACATAGGTGATTTAGCAATATTTTCTTCCCTTTGGTTTCAGTGAGTTGAAATGCACCTTTTTGAAGTTTCCGCCTAATTTTGCCCTAGCTCTACTCTTTGGAGCCACACAAGTCATGGCTCCTTACATACTTGAAGACGGCTCTATCCCACCCCTATGTTGGTTGTCTACGTGGTGATTCTGTTGCTTCTCTGAGTAAAAGAAAATCTGAGCATATGGCTGGGAGTTATCTGTGCTGCTGCCCATTCCCTGAGAGACGTGTGAGGGCCCTGAAACAGTCATCATGTTAGGATCGATTTTTCCTTTGGAAGGCACTTCCTGTAGGATCTGTGCTACCCGTCCTTACTAATACGCTCCTGGAGTATTTGTTCTTAGGTGGTTCACGGGCACGTGGTCAGAGTGCTCTGTGTCTTGCGGTGAAGGATTCCGCAGTCGGCAAGTGGCCTGTAAGCGCGCGAGAGCCAATGGGACTGTGCAGGTGATGCCTCCGAGAGCATGTGCCCCCAGAGAGAGGCCTCTGGGAAGAAGACCCTGCTCCACTCACCCGTGTGTTCAAGGGCTTATTGAACCAGGGAACCAGGTAACGGTGACAAATCTAGTGTTTTGAAAGTATGATCATCTAGTACAATCATCCACTCCCTGTGGTGAAAGCCATGCATCAAAAAAATAAAATTAAGAGACTTTCCTGGTGGTCCAGTGGTTAAGACTTTGCCTTCCAGTGCAAGGGGTGAGGGTTCGATCCCTAGTCAGGGACTAAGATGCCATAAGCCCCGCGGCCAAAAAACCAAAACATGATACTGAAGCAATATTGTAAAAAATTCAATAAAGACTTGTAACGTGGTCCACATCAAAAAAATAAAATGAAATAAATCCATGAATCAGGGCCCCTTTGCACAGGGGAAGAGTAGAGCCCAACTACTGCGTGACAGTCATGAAACTCAGCTGCACGGGGACCTTACCACACTGCGCACAGGCTGGTTCACGGGACCTTCTTATCCTTTTATGGGCCCCTCTGATGTAATTAACACAGGCCGCAGAGACCAAGAGTTCCCCTCGGCCCTTCTGAAAATGTTCGGGGATGTTAGTGCAGGAAGGGATTTGACACTTTCTGCACTTCTGCCCCACAGTGCAGCAGTTGTTGCTGCTGGGAGTCATTGTGCTAATTCTCTTAGGTCATTTGTCCCTTTAGTTGTTTTGATTAACTCCACCTACTACATGGCTACACACTTGTCTAACTGGAAAATGCACAGCCCCAATTCTGTGCAGGGACGATGCAAAGCAGAGTGTGATACCTCTTTCTGGAGTTTTTTAGGAAAACAAATCACTGGAGGTATAGAAATACTTTCCTTATCTGATGTCAGAGCGTGCCGCAAAGCTGTTGTAAGTAAAATAGTGCAGCATTATTACAGGAATAGATGTGAGTCATGGAATATAATTAGAGTACAGAAACAGACCCATGTAAAATGAGTTTAAATTTCAAAGGCAGCTCATCATAGAGAAAACAATAGTTCAATACAAATAAATAGTATAAAACTACAAAAAGTTTTTTTTCCAGACATTAAAGATCTAAATAAATGAAAAGACATCCTGTATTTATGGATCAAAAGACTTAATATTATTCAGATGACAGCACTCCCCAAGTTGATCTAGATTCAAAACAATCCCTTTCAAAATCACAGGATCTTTGCAGAAATTGACAAGCTGATCCCAAAATTCATATGGAAATATAAAGGAGCCAGAATAGCCAAAACAATCTAGAAAAAGAAAAAAGTTGGAGGGCTCAGACTTCTCAGTTTCAAAACTTACTACGAAACTGTAATAATCAAGACAGTGTGGTACTAGCATAGCAGAGACACATAGATTGATGAAATAGAACTGAAAGCCTGGAGATAAATCCATGTATCTATGTCAACTGATTTTCTGCAAAGGTGCCAAGACCATTCAATGGGGAAAGAATAATCTCCTCAACAAATGGTGCAGGACAGCTGAATAGCCACATACAAAAGAATGAACTTGGATTCCTAGCCTACAACATATACAAAAAAATTAAGTCAAAATTTATCAGAGACCTAAATTTAAGAGCTGAAACAATAAAGCTCCTGGAAGAAAATGCAGCCATAAATCTTCATGCTTTGGATTAGGAGATGGTTTCTTAGATATGACACCAAAACATAAGCTACAACAACAACAAAAATAAATTGGACCACATCAAAATTAAAAACTTTTTTTTGCTACGAAGGACATGATCAAGAAAGTGGACAGCCCACAGAATGGGAGAAAATATTTAAAAATCATATATATGAGGAGGAGCTTCAAGGTGGTGGAAGAGTAAGACGTGGAGATCACCTTCCTCCCCACAGATATATCAGAAATACATCTACATGTGGAACAACACCTACCGATCACCTACTAAACACTGGCAGAAGGCCTCAGACCTCCCAAAAGGCAAGAAACTCCCCACGTACATGGGTAGGGCAAAAGAAAAAAGAAACAAAAGAGACAAAAGAATAGGGACGGGACCTGCACCAGTGAGAGGGAGCTGTGAGGGAGGAAAGGCTTCTACATACTAGGAGGCCCCTTGGCGGACGGAGACTACGGGTGGCAGAGGGGGGAGCTTCGGAGCCACAGAGGAGAGTGCAGCAACAGGGGTGCCGAGGGCAAAGCAGAGAGATACCCACACAGAGGATCAGTGCCAACCAGCACTCACCAGCCCGAGAGGCTTGTCTGCTCACCTGCCGGGGCGGGTGGGGGCTGGGAGCTGAGGCTCAGGCTTTGGAGGTCGAATCCCAGGGAGAGGACTGTGGTTGGCTGAGTGAACATAGCCTGAAGGGGCTAGTGCGCCACAGCTAGCCAGCAGGGAGTCCGGGGAAAAGTCTGGACCTGCCGAAGACTCAAGAGACTCTTTCTTGCCTCTTTGTTTCCTGGTGCGTGAGGAGAGGGGATTAAGAGCGCCACTTAAATGAGCTACAGAGACGGGTGTGAGCCGCGGCTATCAGCGCAGACCCCAGAGATGGGCATGAGATGCTAAGGATGCTGCTGCCACCACCAAGAAACCGGTGAGCAAGCACAGGTCACGACCCACACTTCCCCTCCCGGGATCCTGTGCAGCCCGCCATTGCCAAGGTCCTGTGATCCAGGGACAACTTCCCCAGGAGAACACACAGCACACTTCAGGCTAGTGCAACATCACGCTGGCCTCTGCCACCACAGGCTTGCCTCGCATCCATACTCCTCCCTCCCCCCAGCCTGAGTAAGCCAGAGCCCCTGAATCAGCAGCTCCTTTAACCCTATCCTGTCTGAGTGAAGAATAGATGCCCATCGGTCACCTACACGCAGAGGCGGGGCCAAATCCAAAGCTGAATCCCAGGAGCTGTGCAAACAAAGGAGAGAAAGGGAAATTTCTCCCAGCAGCCTCAGGAGCAGAGGATTAAATCTCCACAATCAACCTGATGTACCCTGCATCTGTGGAATACCTGAATAGAAAACAAATCATCCCAAATTGAGGAGGTGGACTTTCGGAGCAACTACATATATATATATATATATATCTCCCTTTTTCTCTTTTAGTGAGTGTATATGTGTATGTTTCTCTGTGTGATTTTGTCTGTATAGCTTTGCTTTTACCATTTGTCCTAGGGTTCTGTCTGTCCTTTTTTTTTTCTGCGGTACACGGGCTTCTCACTGTTGTGGCCTCTCCCGTTGCAGAGCACAGGCTCCGGATGCGCAGGCTCAGCGGCCATGGCTCACGGGCCCAGCCGCTCCGCGGCATATGGGATCCTCCCGGACCGGGGCATGAACCTATATCCCCTGCATCGGCAGGCGGACTCTCAACCAGTGCGCCACCAGGGAGGCCCTGTCCTTTTTTTTTTTTCAACGTAAAAAATGTTTTTTCTTAATAATTATTTTTTATATTAATAACTTTAGTTTATTTTACATTATTTTATTTTATCTTCTTCTTTCTTTTTTTTTCTCCATTTTATTCTGAGCCGTGTGGAGCACAGGCTCTTGGTGCTCCAGCCAGGCATCAGGGCTATGCCACTGAGAAGGGAGAGCCAGTTCAGGGCACTAGTCCACAAGAGACCTCCCAGCTCCACATAATATCAAATGGCAAAAATCTCCCAAAGATCTCCATCTCAATTCCAAGACCCAGCTCCACTCAACGACCAGCAAGCTACAGTGCAGGACACCCTATACCAAACAACTAGCAATACAGTAACACAACCCCATCCATTAGCACAGAGGCTGCCTAAAATCATAATAAGGCCACAAACACCCCAAAACACACCACCAGACATGGATGTGCCCACCAGAAAAGATCCAGCCTCATGCACCAGAACACAGGCATTAGTCCCATCCACCAGGAAGCCTACACAACCCATGGAACCAACTGTAGCCACTGGGGAGAGACACCAAAAACAACGGGAACTACGAACCTGCAGTCTGTGAAAAGGAGACCCCAAGCATAGTAAGTTAAGCAAAATGAGAAGACAGAGAAACACACAGCAGATGAAGGAGCAAGGCAAAAACCCACCAGACCTAACAAATAAAGAGGAAATAGGCAGTCTACCTGAAAAACAATTCAGAATAATGATAGTAAAGATGATCCAAAATCTTGTAAATAGAATGGAGAAAATACATGAAACGTTTAGCAAGGACCTAAAAGAACAAAAGAGCAAACAAACAGTGATGAACAACCCAGTAAATGAAATAAAAAATTCTCTAGAGGGGATCAGTAGCAGAATAACTAAGGCAGAAGAATGGATAAGTGACCTGGAAGATAAAATAGTGGAAATAACTACTGAAGAGCAGAATAAAGAAAAAAGAATGAAAAGAATTGAGGACAGTCTCAGAGACCTCTGGGACAGCATTAAAGTCACCAACATTCGAATTATAGGGGTCCCAGAAGAAGAAGAGAAAAAGAAAGGGACTGAGAAAATATTTGAAGGGATTATCGTTGAAAACTTCCCTAATATGGGAAAGGAAATAGTTAATCAAGTCCAGAGAGCACAGAGTCCCATACAAGATAAATCCAAGGAGAAACAAGCCAAGACACATATTAATCAAACTATCAAAAATTAAATACAAAGAACAACTATTAAAAGCAGCACGGGAAAAACAAAAAATAACACATAAGGGAATCCCCATAAGGTTAACAGCTGATCTTTCAGCAGAAACTCTGCAATCCAGAAGGGAGTGGCAGGACATATTTAAAGTGATGAAAGGGAAAATCCTAAAACCAAGATTACTCTACCCAGCAAGGATCTCATTCAGATTTGACGGAGAAATTAAAAGCTTTAGAGACAAGCAAAAGCTAAGCAAATTCAGCACCACCAATCCAGCTTTACAACAAACGCTAAAGGAACTTCTCTAGGCAGGAAACACAAGAGAAGGAAAAGACCTACAATAATAAACCCAAAGCAATTACGAAAATGGTAATAGGAACATAAATATCGATAATTACCTTAAATGTAAATGGATTAAATCCTCCAACCAAAAGACAGAGACTGGCTGAATGGATACAAAAACAAGACCTGTATATATGCTGTCTACAAGAGACCCACTTCAGACCTAGGGACACATACAGACTGAAAGTGAGGGGATGGAAAAAGATATTCCATGCAAATGGAAATCAAAAGAAAGCTGGAGTAGCAATTCTCGTATCAGACAAAATAGACTTTAAAACAAAGACTATTACAAGAGACCAAGAAGGACACTACATAATGATCAAGGGATCAATCCAAGAAGATGATATAACAATTGTAAATATTTATGCCCCCAACATAGGAGCACCTCAATACATAAGGCAAATACTAACAGTCATGAAAGGCGAAATCGACAGTAACACAATCATAGTAGGGGACATTAACACCCCACTTTCACCAATGGACATATCAGCCAAAACAAAAATAAATAAGGAAACAGAAGCTTTAAATGATACATTAAACAAGATGGACTTAATTGATATTTATAGGACATTCCATCCAAAAACAACAGAATACACATTTTCCTCGGGTGCTCATGGAACATTCTCCAGGATAGATCATATCTTGGGTCACAAATCAAGCCTTGGTAAATTTAAGAAAATTGAAATTGTATCAAGTCTCTTTTCCGACCACAACGTTATGAGACTAGATATCAGTTACAGGAAAAAATCTGTAAGGAATACAAACACATGGAGGCTAAACAACACACTACTTAATAACCAAGAGAGCACTGAAGAAATCAAAGAGGAAATCAAAAAATACCTAGAAACAAATGACAATGAAAACACAATGACCCAAAACCTATGGGATGCAGCAAAAGCAGTTCTAAGAGGGAAGTTTATAGCTATACAAGCCTACCTTACGAAACAAGAAACATCTCAAATAAACAACCTAACCTTACACCTAAAGCGATTAGAGAAAGAAGAACAAAAAACACCCAAAGTTAGCAGAAGGAAAGAAATCATAAAGATCAGATCAGAAATAAATGAAACAGAAATGAAGGAAACGATAGCAAAGATCAATAAAACTAAAAGGTGGTTCTTTGAGAAGAAACAAAATTGATAAACCATTAGCCAGACTCATTAAGAAAAAATAGGGAGAAGACTCAAATCAATAGAATTAGAAATGAAAAAGGATAAATAACTGACACTGCAGAAATACAAAGGATCATGAAAGATTACTACCAGCAACTATATGACAATAAAATGGACAACCTGGAAGAAATGGACAAATTCTTAGAAATGCACAACCTTCTGAGACTAAACCAGGAAGAAATAGAAAATATGAACAGACCAATCACAAGCACTGAAATTGAAACTGTGATAAAAAATCTTCCAACAAACAAAAGCCCAGGACCAGATGGCTTCACAGGCGAATTCTATCAAACATTTAGAGAAGAGCTAACACCTATCCTTCTACAACTCTTCCAAAATATAGCAGAGGGAGGAACACTCCCAAACTCATTCTACAAGGCCAACATCACTCTGATACCAAAGCCAGACAAAGATGTGACAAAGAAAGAAAACTACAGGCCAATATCACTGATGAACATAGATCCAAAAATCCTCAACAAAATACTAGCAAACAGAATCCAACAGCGCATTGAAAGGATCATGCACTATGATGAAGTGGGGTTTATCCCAGGAATGCAAGGATTCAATATACGCAAATCAATCAACGTGATACACCATATTAACAAATTGAAGGAGAAAAACCATATGATTAGAACAGTCCCTAACACCCTACACAAAAATAAACTCAACATGGATTAAAGACCTAAATGTAAGGCCAGACACCATCAAACTCTTAGAGGAAAACATAGGCAGAACACTCTATGACATAAATCACAGCAAGATCCTTTTTGACCCACCTCCTAGAGAAATGGAAATAAAAACAAAAATAAACAAATGGGACCTAATGAAACTTAAAAGATTTTGGACAGCAAAGGAAACCATAAACAAGATGAAAAGACAACCCTCAGAATGGGAGAAAATATTTGCAAATGAAGCAACTGACAAAGGATTAATCTCCAAAACATATAAGCAACTCACGCAGCTCAGCATCAAAAAAACAAACAACCCAATCCAAAAATGGGCAGAAGCCCTAAATAGACATTTCTCCAAAGAAGATATACAGATTGCCAACAGACACATGAAAGAATGCTCAGCACCATTAATCATTACAGAAATGCAAATCAAAACTACAATGAGATATTATCTCACACCAGTCAGAATGGCCATCATCAAAAAATCTACAAACAATAAATGCTGGATAGGGTGTGGGGAAAAGGGAACCATCTTGCACTGTTGGTGGGAATGTAAAATGATATAGTCACTGTGGAGAACAGTATGGACGTTCCTTAAAAAACTAAAAATAGAACTACCATACGACCCAGTAATCCCACGACTGGGCATATACCCTGAGAAAACCATAATTCAAAAAGAGTCATGTACCAAAATGCTCAATGCAGCTCTATTTACAATAGCCAGGACATGGAAGCAACCTAAGTATCCATCAACAGATGAATGGATAAAGAAGATGTGGCACATATATACAATGGAATATTACTCAGTCATAAAAAGGAGCAGAACTGAGTTATTTGTAGTGAGGTGGATGGACCTAGAGACTGTCATACAGAGTGAAGTAAGTCAGAAAGAGAAAAACAGATACTGTATGCTAACACATATATATGGAATCCAAAAAAAATAAAGGAATAAAGAAAATGGTCAGAAGAACCTAGGGGCAAGATGGGAATAAAGATGCAGACCTACTAGAGAATGGACTTGAGGATATGGGGAGGGGGAAGGGTAAGCTGCGACAAAGAGAGTGGCATGGACATATATATAGTACCAAACGAAAAATAGATAGATAGTGGGAAGCAGCTGCATAGCACAGGGAGATCAGCTCAGTGCTTTGTGACCACCTAGAGCGGTGGGATAGGGAGGGTGGGAGGGAGGGAGACGCAAGAGGGAAGAGATATGGGGACATATGTATATGTATAACAGATTCACTTTGTTATAAAGCAGAAAACAACACACCATTGTAAAGCCATTGTACTCCAATAAAAATGTTTAAAAAAATCATGTATATGAAAGGGAACTTGTTTCTAAAATATATAAAGAACACTCAAACTCAATAATAAAAACACAAATAAACTAATTAAAATATTGAAAAGGATCTGAATAGACATTTCTCCAATAAAGACTTACAAATGGCCAATAAGAACAGGAAAAGATACTTAGCATCATTACTCATTAGGGAAATGTTAATCACAAAGAGAGATAGTAGTAAGTGTTGATGAGGACATGGAGAAATTGGAACCTTAGTACTTTGCAAGCGGGAATGTAAAATGGTCTAGCCACTTTGGAAAACAGTCTGACAGTTCTTCAAAACGTTAAATGTATGGGTTACCATATGACCCAGTAATTCTACTCCTAGGTATGTACCGAAGAGAAACGAAAACAGGTTCACACAAAAACTTGTACATGAATGTTTATAGCAGCATTATTTATAAGAACCAAAAACTGGGAATAACTCATATCAAACCCATAATAAAACTCCAAAAATTGGAAATAACGCACAGATAGATAAATGTGGTGTATTTGTACAATGGAATATCATCTGACCATTGAAAAGAATAAAGTACTAATATGTATTACAAGGTGATGAACCTTAAAGACATTATGGTAAGGGAGGGAAGGCAGACACAAAAGACCACATAATGTATGATTCTATTTATATGAAGTGTCTACAATAGGTAAATCTTTAGAGAAAAAAGTAGCTGAACAGTTGTCTAGGCCTGAGGGGGAGAGGCCGTGGGAGGAACTGGGAGTAGATGCTAAAGGGTACAGGGTTTCTTTTGGGGACGGTGATAAAGTCTTAAAATTGATTGTGGTGATGGTTGCACAACTCTAAAAACCATTAAATTGTATACGTTAAACTTGTACAGTATGTGAATTATATCACAATAATGTTGTTAGGAAAAAAAAAGATTGTATGAGGGAAATTGGTCAACTAATGTAAGAAAAACAAGTAAAATGAAAGCCCAAACTCACAGCATACATCAGAATAAGTTCTGACTTGATTAAAGTGCTCAGTGTAAAAGTAATTAAACTGGACTAGAAGTATCAGGACGGGAAAGACCTTTTCAAGCATAAAACAAATTACAAGAAAAATTAATAGATGTTATGAGTACAGAAAAACTTAAGAACTGCATGTCAAAATATTTTTTTTCTGTAATTGAACTCACCTCAACACATAGCCTTCATTTTTGCTCTGAGCAGGAAAACCCAAACTTGCCCATGGCTTATGGTTTTAAGCATAGTCATTTCTGAACCTAAGCCTGGTCAATTACAGATTGGCCCTGTGCCTTCCCCTTCTGCCCAGAGGTGGTCTAAGTTTCTGGGGGAAAAGAGGAGGAAAGGAGACTTCTGGCTCCGAAGGAGGGCTGTCTGGTCCTTAGAGCTGGGCTTCCATCCTCCTTAACTTCCCTCGGGGACAGCTGATCCCCTGTAGCTAGTCCTCAGCAATGCCGCTGCAGCACATGGTTTTGGAACCCCAGCATGCATGAGCTCACGATGTTGTTTATACTGCACTGTGCTTTTGTTCCAGTGTCCTGGACGTTGCCTGGGTCGCGCTGTGAGGATGCAGCAGCAGCAGCATCATATAATTTGTCAACACCCCAACCGTTCTGAGTCCGGCTGTGATGACAGGAGGTACCGGCCCCGCCCTAGGGCAGCACACAACCTCTGCCACCTCAGTAGTGACTATGACCGCCTGAAAGTGGCATCATCTGTCCTCTATACCACCTCTCATAATGGACAGTTCCTACTAAATTATGATTTCTCATGGTGCCATCCTCAATAGTATGTATTATACCAAAATACTCGTTAACATGTACTATTTATCATCACAAATTATTTGGATGTTCAACATATAGAGACACCCCAAAGAGAAAGGAAAAAGTAGCACTGAGAATAGACAGGTATTTTTCCCTCTATGTACAAAGTTGATGAAGCCTAAGAATATTTCATTTATGCTTACAGATTAAATCTGTAACCTAGTGTTTTCTATGAACTACATTATTCCTTTGTTTAGGAAGTGTTTGATTAGGACGTTGGCACAGAATAATGTCCACCGTTATTAGTAGAGAATAAAATTTACTTTAGCAGAGAATAAAATTAACTTTTATCTTGTTAAGGGGCTTACACAAGAAAAAAATGCTTCCCTCTTTTATAAAAGTCTGAGCTGATAGATGATTTAGGGGTAGAACTTTGTTCCCTGAGGTCATTTAGAGGTCACCCAGACCCCTCCCGTCTGGCGACTCCACCACCCCAGAGCAGCGTGCTCCAGCCAGAGAAAGTGAGGAGAAAGCCAAGAGGGCACACTAATGGGGAAATTTGGAGTTCTACCACTCTCTTCTTGTGTAACCTTGGACTACCTAACCTCCTAGTCTGCACAATGGGGTATTATTGTCGGTGTGAAATTATGCTAGTTTTGTTTTTCATTGAAGGAGAGTTCATTTACAATGTTGTGTTAATTTCTGCTGTACAGCAAAGTGATTCAGTTATACACATATAGACATTCTTTTTTTTAAATAGTCTTTTCCATTATGGCTTATCAGAGAATACTGAATATAGTTCTCTGTGCTATACAGTAGGACCTTACTGTCTATCCATTATATATAAAAACTTACATCTGCTCACCCCAGCCTTACACTCCATCCCTCCCCCAACCTCCTCCCCCTTGGCAACCACCAGTCTATTCTCTTATGTCCGTGATTCTGTTTCTGTTTCAAAGACAGGTTCATTTGTGTCATATTTTAGATTCCACACATAAGTGATATCGTATGGTATTTGTCTTTCTCTTTCTTACTTCACTTAGTATGATGATCTCTAGTTGCATCCATGTTGCTGCAGAAGGCATGATTTCATTCTTTTTTATGGCTGTGTAGTATTCCATTGTATATAGGTACCACTTCTTCTTTATCCATTCATCTGTCAGTGGACGCTTAGGTTGTATCCATGTCTTGGCTATTGGGTGCATGTATCTTTTTGAATTATAGTTTTCTCTGGATATATGCCCAAGAGTAGGAGTGCTGGATCACATGGTAATTCTATTTTTAGTTTTCTGAGGAACCTCCTTACTGTCTTCCACAATGGCTGCACCTTACATTCCCACGAACAGGGTAAGAGGGTTCCCTTTTCTCCGCACCCTCTCCAGCATTTGTTATTTGTAGACGTTTTAATGATGGCCATCCTGACTGGTGTGACGTGGTACCTCATTATAGTTTTGATTTGCATTTCTCTAATAATTAGCCATGTTGAGCATCTTTTCATGTGCCTATTGGCTATCTGTATTTCTTCTTTGGACAAACGTCTGTTTAGGTCTTCTGCCCATTTTTGGATAGGGTTTTCTGTTTTTTGTTGTTGTTGAGTTGTATGAGCTCTTACTTTATCTTGGAAATCAAGCCCTTGTCAGTCGCATCATTTGCAAATATTTTCTCCTAGTCTGTAGGTTATCTTGTTTGGGGGAAGTTTTGATTAATTGGTTTAGTGTGAAGCACTTAAGCAGCCTTGGTCATAGAAGATGCTCACTTTATGGCTCTTCCTTCCTCCTCCACATCCTGAGTCTTGCTGGAGAAAATGAGATGACCTTGACAACTGGCTCTGTTTCTATTTTGAGCCTTCAGTAAGGTTTGGCAATGTAGGGTCAGCTGCATTTCCTATTCCCAAAACAATTCCAGCCAGAACCATTCTCCTCGAATGGAAGATGTCTGGAACAGCTGCCCTTATTCTCAACAGAAAACCCAGCTTCCAATTTTGTTCAGAAGATGGGAGACCACACACAGATTGATAGGTATCATCCCAGATGTTTTACTTTGCACACTCAAAGATATATTTATATTACAAACACCTACGTGGTTTGAGCTTTCTTTATAACATACTGGACATATTTTTCTGAAACTTGTTTTTTCTACTTATCAATACATCATAGACCTTTTCCCATCCGAGTACATGAGTCACTTTATTCTTTTGAATTGTTGTACTTAATGTTACCTCACTCCATTGCTAATGGACATTTGATTGTTTCCAGTTTTTTTGCTATTACAAACAAATGCTGCGGTAAACATCCCGGAACATCTTTATGCACAAAGGGCAATATTCTTATGGGATAAATTTTAGATATGGACTTGAATTGACAGACATGCTCATTTGGACACTACTAAATAACCATCAAAATGTCTATAGCAACAGTATATGAGAGTCCCCCTTTTCATCAACTTTATGTAGGTTTTTCAGTATTTAAAAAATTTTGCCAATCTGAAGGATGAAAAAATATCTTATTGTAATTTGTATTTTTCTGGTTACTTTTTATATGACTTTTGGCTCTTTGTATTTTTTCTCCAACCCATCCACCTTTTTCCATCTTTACCAGCATCACCCCTGGCCAAGCCATCCAACTGGTCTCCCTCCATCCATCCATGCTCCTTTCCAACCCAGTCTCCCTACTGCAGCCAGAGTAATCTTTTCCAAAAGGCAAATCTGATCATACCACCACCGCACCCCATCTCCCTGCTAGATTAACATCACTTTAGGGGCTTCACTTGCTCTTAGGGAAAAGGTTGACTAAAATCCACAATGTGCCCTATAAAATACTGCACGGTCAAGTCCTACTTCCCTGCACACCCTCATTTGAGACCTCACTCTGTCTCACTCTTTGTATTCCAGCCACTGTCCTTCTTTCAGTCCCTTGGATATGCCATGAACTTTCCAACCAAAACAAGAAGCAAAAAATAGAATAGAGAGGATAAAAGGCATGGAAGGATCTATCACGAGGATATCTGATTAAGTGGGGTTTTAGAGAAAGAGATATGGAAATGAACTGAAAGGGTAGACATAAAAGAAGTAATAGAAGAAAAATTCCTAGACCTGAAGGGGGAAAAGAGTCAAGTTGCCTTTCATTTTCTCTGTTGTTTCTGCTTCCTCCAGGGTTGGCTGTTCAGCTTTTCATACTAGTGTCCTAGTACTTTTCTTTCATGCTGTTAATTTCCCCCAAATATCTGGTGGTTTACAGAAGAAGGACTAGGTTAGTTTAGAGAGCTTCTGTGGGTCTCTTTTGCAGTTTTCTGGCCTCATTTTCCCCCACAGACCTCTTCTGCTGACTGGGCATGCTTCCTGTGGGCTCGCTGAAGGTAGATGAGGTACTAGATCTCACTTTACAATGCAGTGGGTGGGCTGGAGACCCCCAGTTGCCATAGTACGGCCTCAGTAAATATTAGAGGGTGTGTTACAAGGAGTAACATTATTAGTGGCCACTGGTAGAGAATCAGTGGTGAGCAGGCCATCTGTTAGCCTCTATTATTGGCCCTGGGAAGGGTTTGGGAGGTGTGGCTTCCACTGAAAAGAGTTATAAAGGGAGTGAGAATTATCAGGGTAAACTAGCCCACATTATGGCAAGAAGACAACACAGGGATCTGAGGACGTGCTGGAGGACCCACAGAGTTTGTTCCCCAAAGAGGTAATTCCTAACCTCAGCCATGAGTCAGAATTCCCTGGGAAGTGTCTTTAAACATTCTTGGGCCTCAACTGGGACTTAATGAATTAGAATCTTGGGGAGGGAGTGGAACCTGGCAATCTGTATCTCTTTTGTTCGTTTGTTTATCTTTTGTTTTTAATTCTTTCCTAATCTACGTCTTTTTAAAGCTGCCTACAAACCTCTGACAGCAAGCCAGACTTGAAATCTACTGCCCTACAGAATCAGTAGTTCCATCTGGCTGATGATGAAATGGGTTATTTGAGGTAGGAGCAGAGATGGACTGAATAGGAATGAGAAATTAAGAAAGACTAGTAGAAACAGGGTTACTGTTATGATTTCTGCTGCCATTTCTACTTTCATGTTTTGCATAGAAAAACACGAGTTCCACTTGTGTGCACAGTGTTGGTGCCCAGACTGTGTCCCCCTAGCTCAGGCATCCCCATCCCCAGTCCCATCCCTGCCCGGAAGGAAGTGATGCTCTCTGCTGGACCGATTGTGCATTCTTTTACTGGGTCCTCAATGACCAGCCTCTTGGGTTTCAGCATCTGCCTTGGTCTCTAGCTCCTTGTGCCCCCCTCATCTTTCATATTTAGGAAGCTAAATAGTTTCTTCTGACTTCCCACTGGCCCTGTCTTCTAACAAAGCAGAAACAGAGGCTGTATTAGTTAAGGTCCTTTGGGCTGGAAACAACAAAAGTCAACTTAGAATGACTTATACAAAGAGGGTGGGAGATTTCTTATTAAGATAGGACCACCATTCTCACATAGAACAATTTGGTATCTTTTAAAATGTCTTCTTTGAGTATCCTTGGAATATTTTGTTCAACTGTTTTCAGTAGAAAAGCTGATCTCTGCATAGGGGATGGCTGAAGAGTACTCAGTCTCTGCCCTCTTGTCCAAAGCAACTCAACTTTTAGCCCCCTAAGGTTCATACCCACTGGAGAAAACAAAAACCCTGCAGTTAACAGGACACCCTCATCCCTTTTCCTCTTACAAACCTTATAAACAGTTTGATGGGACAGTATTAAGTAAACCCTTTGATAGAGTCTCCCCCTACTGGCTAATCAAAGTATTGCTTCCAACTATGTGTAATAGTCTCTTAGAGAAGTTCAGGTGATCAGAATTTTCTCCACCTTATTACATTTCCAGTGGTGTTTCAACACTCCTTATGGATTATGTGCGCTGATAGGGAGCCTTTTATAGGAACACAAAAATGTCTAGATCCAAAGGGATAATGCTGTGAGACCTCAGGAAGGACTGTAACCAAGAAATGAGGAGTTATTTCTCCTCTCAGCTCTGCAGCTCCGTGTGTTTCTGCTTCTTTCTTTGTTCTGTCTGAATGTTATTTTATTCTACTTCTCTGGCCCATGTGGCAGAGTATGGCCACCACTACTCCAGCCTTCAGGTTTATATGTCTTGTTCCAGCAACCTCCAAGTTCCTGGGAGAAAGACGGTGATTGAACCAGCTCAGGTTAGGGCCCTCTTCCAGTCATCTTAGGGGATGGGGAGACATTCTCATGTGGTACAAGTACATCAGTTCCAGGAACCCTGCCCGAGAGAACAAGAGCAGATACCCCAAAGTGGGTCCACTAAGGTGGCTCACCCTCCAGGGTAAATATCTGTTCAAAAATCAGAGGGCATTCAACAGGCACATGAAAAGATGCTGAACATCACTAATCATCAGGGAAATGCATATCAAAGCCAGAATGAAATATCACCTCACACCTGTCAGAATATCTGTTGTCAAAAAGTCAACAAATAATAAATGTTGCTGAAGATGGGAAAAGGGAACACTTGTACACTGTTAGTGGGAATGTCAATTAGTACAGCTGCTATGGAAAACAGTATGGAGATTCCTTAAAAAGTTAAAAAGAGAACTACCAGATGATATAGCAATTCCACTCCTTGGTGTAAATCTGAAGAAAATGAAAACACAAATTCAAAAAGATTGGGCGTCCCTGGTGGCGCAGTGGTTGAGAGTCCGCCTGCCGACTCTCTCTGCCGACTCTGCAGGGGACACGGGTTTGTGCCCCGGTCTGGAAAGATCTTATATGCCGCAGAGCGGCTGGGCCCGTGAGTCATGGCCGCTGAGCCTGTGCATCTGGAGCCTGTTGCTCTGCAATGGGAGAGGCCACAGCAGTGAGAGGCTCACGTACCGCAAAAAAAAAAAAAAAAAAAGATATGTCACCCCTATTTTCAGAGCAGCATTATTTATAATAGATATGGAAAGATATGGAAACAACCTAAGTAGCCATCAACAGATGAATGGATAAAGGAGATGTGGTACATATACAGCGAAATATTACTCAGCCATAAAAAATGAGATTTTGCATTTGCAACCACATGGATAGACCTGGAGTGTATATATGCTTAGGGAAGCAAGTCAGACACAGAAAGACAAATATCATATGCTGTCACTTATACATGGAATCTAAAAAATAAAACGAATGACTATAACAGAAACAGACTCATACATACAGAGACAAACTAGTGTTACCCGGGTGGGGGGAAAGGCACGGGGGAGGGGCAAGACACGGCTAAGAGACTGAGAGGTGTCAACCAGTTGGTATAAAATAAATAAAGTACAAGGATGTAATGCACAGCACAGGAAATATAGTCAGTATTTTATAATAACTTTAAATAGAGTATAAAGAATAAAAATATTGAATCACGACGTTGTACACCTGAAGCTAATATAATATTGTAAATCAATGATACTTCAATTAAAAATATTAAGTAGCTACTGTGTACGGTAGTTGTGAGGAGTAAAGGAGTCAATCTATGTAAAATATTTGGAAAATTCTCTGGCACATGACTGTCAAATAAATATACAGATACAGTGGACCCTTTTTGACAACAACAAAACAGAGGGCATTAACTTGCTGTTCTGTTTTAAAGGGTAAGGAGGCTAGAGAGAGATCCCTCTTCCCAAAAGGTCTTTCTTAGCTCTCACTGCGAGTTACACTGTGTCCTAAATGTAAACTAGAGCGTTCCTCTTAGTGGAGAAGATTGCTCACAAACAAATTCATACTCATACCAGAATATATTTCAAGTGCTTATATAAACAGAGCTTACAGTTTGTTGACAAATGTGTCATTCTTCTCTTCCTTGCCTAAATCGATCTGCTCCAGCTCATCAGGAGAGTGTGTCTTTTGAGGTGCGTGCCTTGTTGTGGTGCCGGAGGCTCATGGAAACACGTGGTTTGCTTGCCTCTATTGAGGTTGTGATTCCTCCACCACTTTGCTTAGTCAGCCAGGAACAATGCAGATGAGTTTCCTGTTGAATAAGGTCATAACTGTCAAGCCTTTGCTATACTGAAAGTACAGTACAGTAAAAGGCTTGATCCCAGCAAGAAGTGACACCCCACTTTCTCCCATTGTCCACCTTTTTGTTTGTTTTTCTCATTTCAGACCCACCTTTTGGAGGAACTGCTCGTCGGGGGCTTGTCATGCATGTTGGCACACAGGCCCTTGGAGGCCATGTACGTCAGCCTGTGGTCAGGGCTTCCAGTCTCGAAAAGTGGACTGTGTCCACACGAGGAGCTGCAAGACGGTGGCTGAGAGACGCTGCGAGCCGGGAAAGAAACCCTCTTCCTGGCGGCACTGCCTGGGGCCTTCCTGTGATAGTACGTACCCCTCTCAGGTATTGCGACCACCACGAAGCCTTGTGCAAACCGGACCGCATGGAGCCAACCTTGTCAGGGTCTCGTCCGCAGGGCCATTCTGAATGGATGTGCTATCTTGGGACATCAGGAGATTAGCTGCTTTGATGTGGGTGCAACTTGGTGTCCAATAGAGAAAAAAATAGTTGACTGAGTAGGGTGGTCGGTGGCCTTCTAACAAGCACTGGGAGCCTCTCCACAGCCTCTTTCTGCCTTGGAGTTTCAGCCCCTCAGACAAGGCTTCCTTGCATGGGATTGGGCAGGTGTGTAAATGCCCTGAAGTTATGTGGGAAATGTAATCATATATATTTTTCTAGGGAGAGGTCCATTGCTTTGATAAGATTTCCCTGGGGTTTATGACACCCCAGAAGCTAGTGCCGCTGTCAGCACTGGGAGGAGCAGGTGGCCTGAAGGGCTGTGACGTCCCCTGAGGGCATCGAGAAGCCACTTGGCCCAGCTAAGAAGTGAATCCAGGGCACTTCTGACTCCAGTGCCAAGCAGTGGCCCTAACCCAAGCCTAGCTTCTTTGCTTCCCTCTGTGATCTCAGTTTCTGCTTTTCATAAAATCATGCACTTCTTTTTGTAACTAGATCTCTAATGAGCTATGTGTTCAATGGATTTTTTTTTTTTTTTTTTTTGCAGGAGGCTGCACAGACGCAACTCACCACTGTACGTTTGTAAAGCATCTTAATTTGTGTTCGCTACACCTCTACAAACAAAGGTGCTGTCAATCGTGTCAAGAAGGATAAAACTTTGCAGGGGGGTCCTAATGCCGCTGTGAAGATGAAGCAAAATGTAAAAGCTCTCTTCCCCATGTAGCTGGCACAAAAACATATAGTTCTTCACAAAAAACCCTCTAGGTTCTACAATCAGACAGAAGTCAATGCAAAATCACCACTATTAAAATCGGGTACTGTCATTTCCCCATGGCCGGTTTTTTAATTCCAACTCTTGTAAATGGTACGTTCCAGGACTAACATAAAATACCGTAGCAGGTGCGCCACTGCACTTGGGACCTCGTTCTGTCCTTCTAATCAGGAAATCACCAAGATCACCTGTGCATTGTCACGAGCTGCCTCTTCCTGTGATTTATAGACTAGTACAGAGTACGACATCCTGAGGGCTTGGCAAACACGGCAACTGATGACTTCTCTCAGTTTTAGGGTTGCAACAGGTGTATAAGGCATTTACATTTGAGAAGCTCTGGCCAGTAGTTCTTAAGATGTTGGCTCTAATGGCATTTTTATGGACCCTTACTAAACGTGAAAAGGAGACAATCACTCTGGACAGGCTTGTGACCCTGACTGATCCAGGCATTCTGGGAGAATGGCATCTTGTCCTCGCTCTTAGAGAACTTAGGGAAGAAAACACTGAGTAAACATGGCTGCCATTTTCACAACTATGGAAATCGACCTGTGACCAAATGAGGCATCTTGGAAATTAAAGGAGACGGAAAGTTAACCTCTTCTACTGATTTTGAAGTATATTCAAAGCGTTCTTTTAAGAGCTGTGAATGAGACTTTTCTCAGCACTATTCTCTTGCACACAAACAAAAACCAAAGCCTTGTTAGACCGAATTTATGCATAAGATAGTATCCCTAAGGATTTTTATTTTGGAAAAATTATGAGAAGGTAATCTAACTCTGAAACATGATAGCTGAAAAGAGCTGTTTACAGGAAATAACTTTTAATTTGAACTGATTTGTCCGTAAATCCAAAGCGAATTAGCGTTAGGCTGGAAGGTACAGTTAGGATGAGGAGTTAGAGTTAGGATTTGGTGAATAAGTTTAAGGTTCATTTTAGTTTTAGCCTTGGGTTAGGTGAGAAAAATGGAGGTTAACTTATTGTTAAGGCTAGAGTTGGCTTTATGGATTAAGGTTAGGTCAGAATTGGTTTGGGTTTGGATCGTGCCAATGCTGGCATTAGTGATGGCGTCAGGGCGGAGGTAAAGTTAGGAGAAGATGTTGCTGCTGAAGGAGCTGGGAACTAGTATTTAATTGTAAGTTCTAAAGCTGATTTGGTTAGGGGGCTCTTACCTTACATTCTACCAGTCATGGCTTCGGATGGCCCACAACCCCAAATAAGTGGTCCTACTTCTTTATTCAGGGTCCCAGTTGCCTGTGCGCATGTTGCCTATAGCCTGTCGGCAGCAAAGTGACCTGAAGCAGGTGTGTTGGCCCTAGTCCCTGGTCACTCCTAGGCGAGCAGTGCGCTCTGGCTTTGCATGTGTCTGTGGACAAGCTTGCTGAGTCTCTGCCATATCCTGAGCACCAGGCCTCTTGTTCTAACTGCAGCCTCATGGACACTGGGATGAGCACTACTGGACATGGAGGGTCTGGTGGTTGGGAACGGGTGTGCGGGAACGTGACGAGGACACACCAGCCTGGGAGCTGTTCATCATCAATCACACTTGATTGCTGAAGGCTTTTCAAATTAAAAGAGAGGTCATTTGTACAATACTCTTTGTATATATTTATTATATGACTTAAAGGTGCAATATTTTATTTTGTACAGTATGTAATAAAGACAGGGGACATGTATTTTTCTTATTAACAAAATTTGTTATTAAACTGCTTCACTTTGTATTTAAAGTTGCTATTTTTCATTTGCTGTTTTACCTTTTGTCTTGTTTTCATTCAAATGACCTTCCTCTGTACTGTATTTTACTACTGTTTCTATCACCTAAGAGTTACTATTTCTCTTTCACGATCCTGACTAGGAATTCCGAGATAAATGTACTTTGATTATTCAGTGGCATCCTTACAAAGGCAGGCGACTTATTTGCATTCGGGTTCTGGTGGCCTTGCGTATGGTCACCTTGGCTGCCTCTCTGAGTCCAGGAGCAACGCTGCTGGGCTCAGTGCCCTGGGCTGTCTTTGGGGTGTGGGTTACAGGATTCAGAGTGGATCACACAGAGATTCATTCTCACTGCCTCATCCCAGTCATTCACTTCCTGTGAATCACACCTAAAAGAATGTCAAGGGCAGGAAAGAGTGGCAAGATGTTCCAAACGGACAGCCTGAAGCTGGTGTGGAAGTGGGTGGTAGTTGGGAGAGCAGGAGCAGGAGGCACGAGCACACTTTTATTTCTGGCTATTGTGAGGAGGTTAGCGATGGATTTGAGATGTCTGCACAGAGAGACTTTTTAGCAGTGGTTGGTGAGTAACCGCGTTTAATAACTTCCTTCTCTTATACAGCTGATGGGTTTGAACTGCTTGTGTCCACAGATTTCTATGACTAGTAAATACTGCAGTATCCAAGGTTGGTTGAATATATGGATGTGGAACCTCGGATACGGAGGAGCTGAGTATACCGAGGGCCAACTACACGTTATACCTGGGTTTTCCATGGCGGGGAAGGGTGGCGCCCCCAACTCCCACACTGTGCAAGGGTCAAGTGTATAGTGCTTCAAGATTAGCAGTGAGTCTTTCTAGAAAACATTCATGGTGCTGGAATTGAAATTCCCCTTCATTTGCTACAGGCCTTGGAATTTCCAAGGTCACTTGGTGAAGAGAAAAATCAACCATTTTACAGTAACTTGTAAGACTGTGTTAACCTAATGAGGCTGAGCCACACAGAAGAGAAGCAATGGGACACCTCAGCTACCTCAACGGTATACTTCCTTCTTTTCTTTCTTTCCTTTCTTCTGTCCTTTCCTCCTTCTCTCCTTGACTCTTTCCCTCCTTCCCCTTCCTTCCCTCCCTCCCTTTTCCTCCCTCCCTCCCTCCCTTCTTCCCTCCTTCCCTCCCTCCCTCCCTTCCTTCCTCCTCTAAGGCCTACGTAGGTTACAAGGAGTGGACAGCATTATCGGGACAGTGGAAAAGTTACAACTTTATTTCTAACTCAGATACATTTTTCTAGGAAATCCCCTCTATTTTCTTGGCAGTTTGAAATATATTGTAATCTTTCGTAACTATGCAAGGACACCGAAAAACTCCAGATTTTACAGTATAAACACTAATGTAAGGCTTGGGTCCACTCTCATGTATAGTGTGAGAGGGCCGCGCACCGCGATGAAGAGTGGCCCCCGCTTGCCGCAGATACAGAAAGCCCTCGCACAGAAACGAAGACCCAACACAGCCAAAAATAAATAAATTAAAAAAAATTTTTTGTGGCTATACACTCTCCCCGTCGGATCAGGTCTCCACCCTTGGCAGCCGGACATCCAGCCGCTGCTACACAGGCGTATATCATTCGCCTGGCGCCATTAGCATTTCAGTTTGCGCCCCTGGATAGGAGCCGACAAAGCAGAACTGCTTAACCCGCGGTAGCTGGCGGGTGAGCAGCGAGCATCTGCGGACCCGGGGATAAGTGGGACGTCGCTGGGCCCGCGTCCTCCACCTTGGCGGGGCGGCCACTCTGAGGGCTCCGTTCCCCGAGACCCCAGCTCGCTTCCAAGCCCCGGCGGCCGCCACACCGGCCGTTTCTTACCTGCAGGTACAAATCTGACACAGACACCAGGTCCTCATGCTCCCGGCTCGCGGGGCCGGCTCCACAGCTCCTCCGCAGCCGAAGCTTCTGCAACTCCACCGCACCGGCCTCAGTCCAGGTAACAGGCGGGGCGCGGCCAACGGACGCTCAGCCTGCTTCCGGCGGCGCCAGAGACGCAGACGGGTCAAAGGTCGTGCGTTCTCAGTCCCGCCCCCGGCGCGCGGGCGTAAGGTGCACGCGGAGGTGAGGGCGCTTGTTCTGCGGGTGGTGCGGTCGGCGTTGTGATTCGAGCTGGGCTGGCTGGGCGGCGGGAGCCTGTAAGTGCGGGCCCACAGGCGTCCGGGCGTCCTCTTCCGCCAACCCCAGGCAGTGGTGGTCCCGGGTCGCCGCGGCGGCAGGGCGGGGACGGGGCTAGGGGCGAGCCTGGGCTGAGAGCGGCTGCCGTCCGAGCGTAGTGTCCGGGCCGGGCCGGGCCGGCCGTTTCTCAGTGCGGACCCGGGATCCTCAAAGAAAAAGGGAGTGAGGATAAAGGGAATGTAGAGTTGAGGGTTTGTTTTTTCTTTGTTTCCCCGCTGTGGAAAGGAATGGAAGACGTTCAGTGCACCTGCACGTGAGCCCAAACTTTAGTCGGGAAGCTGGGTGTTTTACCTCCAGTGAAAGCAATTGGGAGTGATAGGAGAGGCTTGGAGAAAGATCGAGCAGGGGAAGAGAGAGATGTCGGCATCTTCTCTCCCTCCTGCATAAGACCCTTCCAGTATGTAATCACTGACCTGGAGAAATAATGCCCGAGTACCGAGTACGGGGCAGAGTTCCAGGTGTCACTGTGCACCCAACCCCTACGAGCTTTGTGATTCATCGCAAATGGCCGATCCGGAAGGATGAGTAAACTCCGCGAGTACAGTCGTGGTACAGTATTTGTTGAAGTGCTCAAATTGGACTTGGGCCTGGGTGGGTCTGTCCCTTCAGTAAGCATCCGTTGGGTTCTTACTTTAAGGGACTCGAGAAGTCTTGTCAGCTCCCAGCAGTAGAAGCTCTTATCTTTTAACGCCCCGATCTTCAGCCATTTGGAATACATGTTGAATTATTAGTCACAGGAAATAAGTGACCATGGTGCTCAATAGTTTGGATAAGATGATTCAACTCCAGAAGAACACGGCTAACATCAGGAATATCTGTGTTTTGGCTCATGTTGACCATGGTAAGAATCCTTTCTAAATGGCTTATTTTCAGTAATTAAGGGGGTGCGTCTCCGCATGTGTCAGTGGAGTGATGCTTGCTAAGCTGCAAGTCTTATTTCCTTTAAAAGTTTGCTGTGGGAGGAACACAGCTAACTAGTGATTGTTATTCTTCTATGTAGTATATTTTGTTGTCTTTTAAACGAGAAGTTGAGTTTTTAAGTATTTGTCAAGTATTTTGAAATGGCTTTGTAATATAACACGTTTGTAGCCTTGACGTAATGTCCTCAGAACCTGTGTTATGTGATTCTGTTTAACTCGTCCGATGTTTATTGAACATCTGCTAAGTTCGAGGTATTTTGCTAGCTATGTCAGAAGGTAGAGATTTACGCACAGAGCACCAGCCCAGCTATATAGAGAGGTGATTTGGGGGTTGAGGCAGCACAACATGAGACAGGCAAAAAGTAGACTCTAAGGGTTGAGAGAGCTGGAGGGTCGGGAAGCTAGTAATGGGTTAAGAAAAGGGCTTTGTAACAGTGTTAGAGATGACCCCGGAAGGGTGATTCAAGATGGCAGATGGGGACACACATTTCAAGTGGGAATAATGTCAGCAAGGGGAGAATGAAATGTACGTGACCAACGCACGGGACATGAGAGGGGGGAGGGATGCATGGTGCTTAGCTTCTCACAGACATTGCTTTCATCCCACAGCATTGCCTCCTGCTAAGCCCGCGCTTGGTTTCAGACTCCTTCTTAGTTCACGTAGCCACAGCAGAGTGATAGGATTGGGAGTGTGAAATAAAACCCATACACCATCCCGAAGGTGAGGGAGTAAGAGAGAAAAGTGAAGAGGTCGGCTGGGCTGCATGTTCAAGAGCCCTTCATGCCAGCTAGGCACTAGGATATGGGTTAAGTGCTCCAGCTCTGGAGTTAGACAACCTGAGTTCAAAACTCCATTTCAAGTTCCTTTGCCGTTTTGAGCTTCAGTATACAGCCTCTGTGTACCGGAATAAAAAGCAAACCTACCTTATAGCATTGTGAGGATTAAATGATGACAAGGAGAAGCCCTCGGCAGGTATGGGCTTTATCATGAAGACGATCATTGGCATTTATTATTAGGTAATAGGGAGCCACTGGGAGAACAGAATAAAGCAGGGATGTTGTAATCAAATACTACACTAGTAAGAATGGTCCAGTGGAAGTGTTTAGGATGGATTGAAGGGCAGAAAAGAGGTTAGGTGGCTATTGCCATTGGTATAATAGTTGAAGTGAAGTAGTACGGGAACTAAAATGGGAGGTGATGGATCACTTTGTAGGTGAAGGCAACTGAGGATGAGTTTTGTATACAAATCTGGTGACTAACCCTACCCCATGAGTTTCTATAATTATGCTGCTCACGTTTTGAGGACATGAAGTGTGACAAAAGTATTTTTTTTGCTTTGTGAATTAAATCACGTGGCAAGTTAGTGGCATGTGTGTGTACAGCAAATTACTTTAAAATTTACTAGTTAGAAGTATGTTAAGATAATACTATCCTGGAAAACCTGTGATTCATTTATTCATTCAACAAATAATTCACTGAATGTTTCTTATATGCCAAGCCTTGTTCTGGTCCTAGGGATACAGTTGTGAATAAAGCAGAGTCCCTGCTTTCTTGACACTTGCATTTGGGGGGATATATGCTCACCGTACTTAGAATGTTCTACTCCATTGGAAGCAGGAAAGGGACGCTCTGGGGTTATATGCTAATACATAATATTTACATGACAAGCACGTAATACAGTATTAAAGGTCTAAATGCGTACTTGAGTATCCTAAGAATTTCTTTTATTATTAGAGTAGATTCCTGGGTTTATGTTTGGATACTAGGTAGCATTGGTCACTGCAGTGTAGCTGATGCCCTCCATTGGCTTGCAGCCAGTAGGAGATATGGGTAAATTTCATGAATTTCTTTGCCAAATGGGTATTTTCTTCAGACAGTTTAACTGGCCAAAGCCAGCTGAGGCCATACATGGGGAAATATGGCAAAAGATAATGTTCCATTGTCTTTTGGTGATGTTTTACCCAGTATATCATTCAGAGGAAAAAATGATTGCTGTGCTATCCTTTTGTCATGCTGAGCTGTCAAGAGTTTAAGTTTATAGGCCTGGACACAGTTATGGATATCTGATAACTGATGTAATAATTACAATAAACTTGATCAAATTCTTTGTCGGACAGGTTTGAGTAACTGTAAAAGTTGTTTGTCAGATGTTTTATATTTTGATTGGCACAGTGGTTTGTCTTATCACTGAAAAGTCTGTGCATTTTGCTCTGTGTAAATTATGCCTCAATTAAAAAAAATTTTACTGTCCTTAAAAAAAAAAAGTTGCATGACGGATTTTAAAGTGAGGTTGATCCGCAGGGTTGGCAATACAGATTACAGCACTGTGGAGTGCTGGAATCTGTGTCCTTCCAGATGATATTTTATTCAAAGTTCTAATTAAAATGCCCGTTGTATCTCACTTCACTTAGTATAGGTAAATAGGAAATATTTGCTAAACCAGTTCTATGGTTAGATGTTAAATTTGTCGATACAATCTACCTACCTCACCCTTTAAAAAAAGAAATCGATTTAAATTAATATTGTTACTTTAACAGGAAAAACTACTCTGGCTGACTGTCTTATATCTAGCAATGGCATCATCTCCAGCCGCCTGGCAGGCAAGGTATGTTATATTTGATATATACTTGCATTTCAGTAAGTATTAGCAAATCTACAACGTGATGAGTCCTTCATTGTGTTCTTAAAGATCGAAAAAGTATGAAGCCTAGTTCATGCATCTAAGAAGCTGCCAATCCATTTAGCAAGATAAAATAGATTGTTGAGAAAAAGTTATTTCTATATTGCTTTATATTACTTTATATTAATATTTTATAAGTGCAAGAATGAGTTTTTGCAACCCATCAGGTGATAACCTGGCATGATTGTGGAAAATTTCACAGGTGGAAGAGATGCTTCACAGTGGGAAATACTGTGGATAAAATGCATAAAGGCTAATTTGTGGGTTGTGCTTGATTTGAGTGGATCGTGTGCCTATACTGAGAGAGAAAAAGGTGCCTGTAGAAAAAATGTATCAGATTACAGAGACCTTGAAGGCTAACCTAAGTACCAAAGGAAGGCTTCTGAAGCCTGAGGGTCATGATGAAGATCATGTTTGAGGAAATGAAATGATAGAGACCTTTCTTTCTAGCTGTGAACTGAAAGAAATTGGAGTAATTTATTTGCAGTAGAAAGACAGAGATGTTCCTCCCTTCAGTGAATTTAGGATATAGTCAGCAGGATTTATCAGGTGACTGGTAATATAGAGAAGAGGGGATAGAGAAGCAAAATTGAATTAAAAAATTAGTAGACCTAAGAGACCGAAGGAAGCCTGGGGCATTTGAGGCACGTTGGGTGGGGAAGTGGCCCAAGATCCTGTCTACAGAAGGCTAAAGAAACGGGGTTGAATGAAATAATAAAGTGCTTTTATTTTTCCCACTTGAGAAGTGAGAAAAAGTACAATAACTCTAAAGTGAGTAGATGAAAGGAAATAATAAACCATAAATTAATGAAGTAGAAAAGATCAATGAAGCCACAGTTTGTTCTTCAAAAAGATTAATACAGCTAACAAATATGATACAGTGATGGTGGACACGTCATAATACATTTAAAGAGTGAATCCTAATGTAAGCTATGGACTTTAATTAATAATAATTAATTAATAATAATGTATCGATATGGGTTCATTAATTGTAACATGTACCACACTACACACTAATATAAGATGTAAGTAATAGGGGGAACTGTGTGTGCAGGAGGGGAGGGCATGCTTGGGAACCTCTTTACTTTCCAGTCAATTTTTCTATAAACTTAAAATTGCTCTAAAAAAATAAAGTCTATTAATTAAAAAAAAATTACTAGCAATGTAGACAGTTTATAAGTGGTACTAGGAAAGAAAAATGCTGCAGAGATTAAGAAGGTAATAATGGGACATAACAAACAGCTTCATGGCAATAAGCCTAAAAGTTTAAGTGTTTAAAACAAAAATCCAAATCAGTCCATTTTAATATTACATTTTAATTCATTGGGAAATATGGATGCATATGTTGCATTTTTACAGTTAAGGTACATGGACAGCAGAGAGGATGAACAGGTCCGAGGGATCACTATGAAATCCAGTGCCATTTCACTACATTATGCAAATGCATTATGAGGTCTTTAAAATTATTACACATTTTCAAACTAGAAATAAAAAGGCCACTAAAGTACCCTACAGATTTTAATTTATAACAAAGTGAATTCCAATATCTAATAACACACATACAGAAAAATTTCTTTGGGATCCTTTTTCCTAAGTGTAAAGGGGCCTTGAACTCAAAAAGTCAGAAAACCACTGTGGTTTATTCCCAGCTGTGATGGGTCCATTCCTTGCTCTGACCTCAGAGTGCACCACTGTGATGTACGTCACAAAAACCGTATAAAAGAGCCCAGCTGGGCCCAGGTTTTTGGTCCTTAGAGCCCAGAAAGCTGCTTTTGTTAACCTGATGGCCGTGGACCCACATTTAGCTTGTTTTTTCCTTGTTTCTGCCATTTTGTTGATTTTTTTCCTCTTTTCTCTACTCTTTTTTATTTTTCTCATTTTTCTTTGTTCTTTGCCTTTTTCTCATTTTTCTTTATTTTCCTCTCTTTATCATTTCATTTAGTTTTAAATGTTTTCGTCTCAATTTTTTGCTGTTTCTTTTCCATTTCTTCTGCTTTCTTCCTTTGCTCTTTTTCTCATTTTTATGCTAATTTTAGTTAGTACTGCTAGATCAGTACAGTTAGCATGGTCTGTATTGTTGGTATAGTTAGCGTAGTTGGTATAGTTAATGTTATTAGCATAGTCAGTGTAATTAGTACTAGTTAGCGCTGTGGGTACAGTTAGCATTGTTAGTAGAGTTAGCATACTTAGCATTGTTAGTACAGTTAGCATTGTTAGTTGGAGTTGGCAGTTACCACTGCTAGTTAGTGCTGTCAGTCAGCATAGTTAGCAGGTCACCATGATGGAGGGCCTCACAGCCAACTCTGCTGACAAGGAGGTTCATATTGATGAGTACGAGATCCTCCACACCATTGGTGAAGGCAGCTTCGCTAAAGTGAAGCTGGCCCGGCACATTCTGACCAGGACACAGGTGGCTGTGAAGGTCATTAAGAAAAGTCATCAGAGCTTCTCAACTTCCCAGGCAGTTTACCGGGAAGTGTGCTGTATGAAGGATCTGAATCACCCCAATATTGTAAAACTGCTGGGGGTGATTGACACGGAGGAGACAATGTTCCTCGTGATGGAGTACCTCAGTGGGGGGGACATGATCAGCTACCTAGTGAACCATGGCCGTATGACAGAGGCGGAGGCCCGACGCCCGTTCCAGCAGCTGGTCTCCGCCCTGCAGCACTGCCACCAGAGGGGCATCGTGCACAGGGACCTGAAGCTACCGAACCTCCTCTTGGATGCCAACATGAATATAAAACTGACAGACTTTGGCCTCAGCAACAAGTGTGATGAGAGTGGCATACTGGACACGATCTGTGGCACAGTCCCGTATGCTGCCCCGGAACTGCTGCGGGGGCAGAGCTACAGCGGCCCTGCGTTGGACGTGTGGAGCCTGGGTGTAGTTCTCTACAGCATGGTAACTGCGTGCCGGCCCTTTGTGGGAGAAGACGTCCGGGAGATGCGGGAGCAAATCCTACGAGGGCAATACCCCATCCCACCTTACCTGTCTTTGGAGATAAGGGCTCTATTACAAAAAATGATTGCCCTCAACCCCCGTGACAGAGGCACCTTATCTGACGTCATGAGGCATCCATGGGTGAACATGGGCCAGAAGGAGCCACTCCAGCCACCCTGTGAAGAGGACCCGGAGGTGACCATGGTGAGGACTCTGGGCTGGACTTGCGACCAGATCCAAGACCCAGGAACAGGCAGTGTGAGCTCCATGAAACCAATGGTGGGGTCCTCCATCATAACTGTGAGGCCCTTCTCTTCCGGGGACCTCAGTGGCAGTGAACTTGAGGCTTCTTTAAGCCCCGAGTTGTCCACCCTGAAAGCCAGATGGCTCTACCAGGGAGAAAATGGGCAGCTGCAGGAAGACCAGCAGGCAGGGCAGAAGACCAGTGAGCCTGCCTGTCCCCCACCCAGCCTGGAGTCGAGGACTGCCACCCCCAGCCCAGCCGACCAGTGTGGCCCTGGGACATCCCCGTCCACCAGCAGCAGGATTGGAGCCCCAGAGGGAACCAGCTGCCCCCCGGGTGTGTCCAACACTGGAAGGTCCTCCCACGCTGGGCAGCCTGAGAGTATGTCCTCATCCACTCCCTCTGGCCACAGACAGAAAAAGCAAGGGGTGGCTAGGAGAATCTGCAACTTCATATCTAAACACCTTTGTTGCAAGCTGAGGCGTCGTCATAAAGTGAAACCACCTGAACCCCATGGATGACCCGAGGCAGGAAGGTCAGGCCGCCGCACGCCCTGGGACCTGGTCCAGTTGAAGATGACTGTGTTCTCTGCACGGTCTTCAGAAGCATCGTATCCAAGACCCTGGCCAGCTCAGAGGATGGTCCGGAGCAGCCCGGGCCACCGAAAGAGAGGCCACCGTGGCTGCAGGTCCACCCCTCAACCCCCACCTGGGTGAAACTTCAGACTTCAGAGACTGGACTGTCATTCCTGGGGCACGTCTCCCCTCCCCCACTCTTCTGTCTTCCGTGTTGGTGGGGGAGGGGGAGAGTTCTTGTTCCAAGAACTCCTTGGTTCTTCCAATTCTAGTTAATAAACTTGATGCTCTAGAGAGATGTATCACACTCTGCTTTGCATCGTCCCTGCACAGACTTGGGGCTGTGCATTTTCCAGTTAGACAAGTGTGTAGCCATGTAGTGCTTGGAATTAATCAGAACAACTAGAGGGGAAGTGACCTAAGAGAATTAGCACAATGACTCCCAGCAGCAACAACTGCTGCACTGCGGGGCAGAAGTGCAGAAAGTGTCGAATCCCTTCCTGCACTAACATCCCCGAACATTTTCAGAAGGGCCGACGGGAACTCTTGGTCTCTGCGGCCTGTGTTAATTACATCAGAGGGGCCCATAAAAGGATAAGAAGGTCCCGTGAACCAGCCTGTGCGCAGTGTGGTAAGGTCCCCGTGCAGCTGAGTTTCATGACTGTCACGCAGCAGTTGGGCTCTCCTCTTCCCCCATGCGGAGGGGCCCTGATGCATGGGTTTATTTTATTTTTCTGATGTGCACCATTTTAAAAGTCTTTATTGAATTTGTTACAATATTCCTTCTGTTTTATGTTTTGGTTTTTTGGGCCGCGAGGCACGTGGGATCTTGGTCCCCGACAAGGGATCCAACCTGCACCCCCTGCACTGGAAGGCGAGGTCCACCACTGGACCGCCAGGGAAGTCTCCTTTTTAATTTCATTGTTTTGATGCATGGGTTGGACCACGGGGACTGGATGATTATACTAAATGATCATACTAGCAAAACACTAGATTTGTCGGCGTTCCCTGGTTCCCTGGTTCAATAAGCCCTTGAACACACGGGTGAGTGGAGCAGGGTCTTCTTCCCAGAGGCCTCTCTCTGGGGGCACATGCTCTCGGAGGCATCACCTGCACAGTCCCATTGGCTCTCGTGCGCTTACAGGCCACTTGCCGACTGCGGAATCCTTCACCGCAAGACACAGAGCACTCTGACCACGTGCCCGTGAACCACCTAAGAACAAATACTCCAGGAGCGTATTAGTAAGGACGGGTAGGACAGATCCTACAGGAAGTGCCTTCCAGAGGAAAAATCGATCCTAACATGATGACTGTTTCAGGGCCCTCACACGTCTCTCTGGGAATGGGCAGCAGCACAGATAACTCCCAGCCATACGCTCAGATTTTCTTTTACTCAGAGAAGCAACAGAATCACCACGTAGACAACCAACATAGGGGTGGGATAGAGCCGTCTTCAAGTATGTAAGGAGCCATGACTTGTGTGGCTCCAAAGAGTAGAGCTAGGGCAAAATTAGGCGGAAACTTCAAAAAGGTGCATTTCAACTCACTGAAACCAAAGGGAAGAAAATATTGCTAAATCACCTATGTGCTCTTTGTGCTCTGAGACATTTGCATGTTTTCTAATGTAATTGTCATCTTGTTCCCATTCTTGCAATGAAGACAGCGATGTCCACAGGATTAAATAGCTATGGTCACATAACTAACATGCCAACAAAGCTGGGACTGCTTCTAGATTTATCTGACCCTAAAGTTCATAATGATTATAGGAGACTGAACTAGGACCTGGACACCTTGGAGATACTGAGTGCGCTGTCACTCAAGATGTTCGAGCTGCCACCAGGATGCTGCAGAGTAGGGGTTCCTAACCTGAGCCCCATGGTTCTCCAAGGGAACCACGGACTTGCATGGGAAAAGGATTACATCCTCGTTGTCACTAAGCTCTAACGGCAATTGAGTATTGCCTTCAATTGTAAAAATGCAGGCCACAACGTATATCAGTAGTAGCAATACCTGTGATTTTGTTACCAATAGAAATCACAGCTGTTTTCACATGCCATGAAAATCGTGGCAGGCATCCAGAACAGCAGTTACATTCATCACCATTTCAAAATCAGTTGTACTAGCAGATCCTATAATTTAGTGTGTTGATAGAGAAGCAAATTTACGACTACATCACACATTGAAAACTACTTCAGGAACTGTACTTCCATATAATTAATTGGCTTCCTTTGTAATCAAGTATGTTTTATTTTTATAGATTTAAAACCCTTGTTTGAGAAGGGAGCCATAGGCTTCTCTAGACTACGGAGGGATCCGTGGCACTGAAATGTGAAGGACCCCTGATGTAGAGGGATCTAGGGTTAGATGATCTCTACCGTTTCTTCTAGGTATGAAAGTGTATGACTCTGTTTTCTCTAGGAGTGGCTAAAGGCTTGAGAGTACTTAATAAACAAGGATAAAATTCCCAATGTGAATTCTCACTTTGTGCGAATCAAGAATTGACATAAAGCAGATTTCTTGGATCAAGTTCCTCCTAGTTATTCTAGCATCAGTTTGCTGCCTCCTGAGGGACAGATGACTCTTGCACAAGCTCTTCCTTTGAAGGATAGGAAGAGCTCACGCCAGAGTCAAGGTGCCTACGGCACTGGAAGACAGGTCAAGGTGACTACGGTATCCACGGCTCTTCTGAGAACGTGTTCCGAGGCATCTCTTTTGTTTCACGGTGTGACCATACCTCCCACCTCTCCTCCAACGCACAGATCATGGATCCGGGGTGGGCATTTGCACAGGGCAGTGAGCTGTACAACATTCTGTACACTTCCGCTTCCTCCTCAGTAAAATGAGGTTGATAATAGTGTCTACCTCACAGGTCTGTGCTCAGTAAGTGCTACTACTCTTTGGTTTTTGTCTTGGTTTGTTTTTTTGCTTGTTTTTACTGTTAAGGTTGGCATTGTGAAGTAAAATATTGCCTGCCATATCAGTAAGCAAAAGATGTTGCAGCCATCAAGCCATTCCATTATGGCCGCCCTAATGGTGCACCACCCGGGGAGACTCAGGATGCGAAAGCACAAGACACTGGCCCCAGATCGTGGAGGTGCACATCAAAGGAATGATTTCGGTAAGCCCAGACTCTAGCATCTTCCCATACAGACAAAAGCGCTAAATTCCGTAACTTGTGATAGCTCATTTTCATTTTTTTTTTTTTTTTTTGCGGTACGCGGGCCTCTCACTGCCGTGGCCTCTCCCGTTGCAGAGCACAGGCTCTGGATGCGCAGGCTCAGCGTCCATGGCTCACGGACCTAGATGCTCCGTGGCATGTAGGATCTTCCCGAATCAGGGCATGAACCCGTGTCTCCTGCATCGGCAGGTGGACTCTCAACCACTGCACCACCAGGGAAGCCCAGTGTGTCCTAAATGTAAACTAGAGCGCTCCTCTTAGTGGAGAACATTGCTCACAAACAAATTCATACTCACACCAGAATATATTTCAAGTGCTTATATAAACGGAGCTTACAGTTTGTTGACAAATGTGTCATTCTTCTCTTCCTTGCCTAAATCGATCTGCTCCAGCTCATCAGGAGACTGTGTCTTTTGAGGTGCGTGCCTTGATGTGGTGCCGGAGGCTCATGGAAACACGTGGTTTGCTTGCCTCTATTGAGGTTGTGATTCCTCCACCACTTTGCTTAGTCAGCCAGGAACAATGCAGATGAGTTTCCTGTTGAATAAGGTCATAACTGTCAAGCCTTTGCTATACTGAAAGTACAGTACAGTAAAAGGCTTGATCCCAGCAAGAAGTGACACCCCACTTTCTCCCATTGTCCACCTTTTTGTTTGTTTTTCTCATTTCAGACCCACCTGTTGGAGGAACCGCTCGTCGGGGGGCTTGTGATGCATGTTGGCACACAGGCCCTTGGAGGCCCTGGTACGTCAGCTTGTGGTCAGGGCTACCAGTCTCGGAAGTTGGACGGTGTCCACACGAGGAGCTGCAAGATGGTGGCTGAGAGACGCTGCGAGCCGGGAAAGAAACCCTCTTCCTGGCGGCACTACCTGGGGCCTTCCTGTGATAGTACGTACCCATCTCAGGTATTGCGACCACCCCGAAGCCTTGTGCAAACCGGACCGCATGGAGCCAACCTTGTCAGGGTCTTGTCCGCAGGGCCATTCTGAACGGATGTGGTGTCTTGGGACATCAGGAGAGTAGCTGCTTTGATGTGGGTGCAACTTGGTGTCCTGTAGAGAAAAGAATAGTTGACTGAGTAGGGTGGTCGGTGGCCTTCTAACGAGCACTGGGAGCCTCTCCACAGCCTCTTTCTGCCTTGGAATTTCAGCCCCACAGACAAGGCTTCCTTGCATGGGATTGGGCAGGTGTGTAAATGCCCTGAAGTTATGTGGGAAATGTAATCATATATATTTTTCTAGGGGGAGGTCCATTGCTTTGGTAAGTTTTCCCTGGGGTTCATGACACCCCAGAAGCTAGTGCTGCTGTCAGCACTGGGAGGAGCAGGTGGCCTGAAGGGCTGTGATGTCCCCTGAGGGCATCGAGAAGCCACTTGGCCCAGCTAAGAAGTGAGTCCAGGGCACTTCTGACTCCAGTGCCAAGCAGTGGCCCTAACCCAAGCCTAGCTTCTTCACTTCCCTCTGTGATCTCAGTTTCCGCTTTTCATAAAATCATGCACTTCTTTTTGTAACTAGATCTCTAATGAGCTATGTGTTCAATGGATTTTTTTTTTTTTTTTTTGCAGGAGGCTGCACAGACGCAACTCACCACTGTACGTTTGTAAAGCATCTTAATTTGTGTTCGCTAGACCTCTACAAACAAAGGTGCTGTCAATCGTGTCAAGAAGGATAAAACTTTGCAGGGGGGTCCTAATGCCGCTGTGAAGATGAAGCAAAATGTAAAAGCTCTCTTCCCCATGTAGCTGGCACAAAAACATATATTTCTTTACAAAAACCCCTCTAGGTTCTACAATCAGACAGAAGTCAATGCAAAATCACCACTATTAAAATTGGGTACTGTCATTTCCCCATGGCCGGTTTTTTAATTCCAGCTCTTGTAAATGGTACGTTCCAGGACTAACATAAAATACCGTAGCAGGTGCGCCACTGCACTTGGGACCTCGTTCTGTCCTTCTAATCAGGAAATCACCAAGATCACCTGTGCATTGTCACGAGCTGCCTCTTCCTGTGATTTATAGACTAGTACAGAGTACGACATCCTGAGGGCTTGGCAAACACGGCAACTGATGACTTCTCTCAGTTTTAGGGTTGCAACAGGTGTATAAGGCATTTACATTTGAGAAGCTCTGGCCAGTAGTTCTTAAGATGTTGGCTCTAATGGCATTTTTATGGACCCTTACTAAACGTGAAAAGGAGACAATCACTCTGGACAGGCTTGTGACCCTGACTGATCCAGGCATCCTGGGAGAATGGCATCTTGTCCTTGCTCTTAGAGAACTTAGGGAAGTAAACACTGAGTAAACATGGCTGCCATTTTCACAACTATGGAAATCGACCTGTGACCAAATGAGGCATCTTGGAAATTAAAGGAGACGGAAAGTTAACCTCTTCTACTGATTTTGAAGTATATTCAAAGCGTTCTTTTAAGAGCTGTGAATGAGACTTTTCTCAGCACTATTCTCTTGCACACAAACAGAAAAGCCAAAGCCTTGTTAGACCGAATTTATGCATAAGACAGTATCCCTAAGGATTTTTATTTTGGAAAAATTGTGAGAAGGTAATCTAACTCTGAAACATGATAGCTGAAAAGAGCTGTTTACAGGAAATAACTTTTAATTTGAACTGATTTGTCCGTAAATCCAAAGCGAATTAGCGTTAGGCTGGAAGGTACAGTTAGGATGAGGAGTTAGAGTTAGGATTTGGTGAATAAGTTTAAGGTTCATTTTAGTTTTAGCCTTGGGTTAGGTGAGAAAAATGGAGGTTAACTTATTGTTAAGGCTAGAGTTGGCTTTATGGATTAAGGTTAGGTCAGAATTGGTTTGTGTTTGGATCGTGCCAATGCTGGCATTAGTGATGGCGTCAGGGCGGAGGTAAAGTTAGGAGAAGATGTTGCTGCTGAAGGAGCTGGGAACTAGTATTTAATTGTAAGTTCTAAAGCTGATTTGGTTAGGGGGCTCTTACCTTACATTCTACCAGTCATGGCTTCGGATGGCCCACAACCCCAAATAAGTGGTCCTACTTCTTTATCCGGGGTCCCAGCTGCCTGTGCGCATGTTGCCTATAGCCTGTCGGCAGCAAAGTGACCTGAAGCAGGTGTGCTGGCCCTAGTCCCTGGTCACTCCTAAGCAAGCAGTGCGTTCTGGCTTTGCATGTGTCTGTGGACAAGCTTGCTGAGTCTCTCTGCCATATCCTGAGCACCAGGCCTCTTGTTCTAACTGCAGCCTCACTGACACTGGGATGAGCACTACTGGACGTGGAGGGGTCTGGTGGTTGGGAAACCGGTGTGCGGGAACGTGACGAGGACACACCAGCCTGGGAGCTGTTCATCATCAATCACACTTGATTGCTGAAGGCTTTTCAAATTAAAAGAGAGGTCATTTGTACAATACTCTTTGTATATATTTATTATATGACTTAAAGGTGCAATATTTTATTTTGTACAGTATGTAATAAAGACAGGGGACATGTATTTTTCTTATTAACAAAATTTGTTATTAAACTGCTTCACTTTGTATTTAAAGTTGCTATTTTTCATTTGCTGTTTTACCTTTTGTCTTGTTTTCATTCAAATGACCTTCCTCTGTACTGTATTTTACTACTGTTTCTATCACCTAAGAGTTACTATTTCTCTTTCACGATCCTGACTAGGAATTCAGAAATAAATGTACTTTGATTATTCAGTGGCATCCTTACAAAGGCAGGTGACTTATTTGCATTCGGGTTCTGGTGGCCTTGCGTATGGTCACCTTGGCTGCCTCTCTGAGTCCAGGAGCAATGCTGCTGGGCTCAGTGCCCTGGGCTGTCTTTGGGGTGTGGGTTACAGGATTCAGAGCGGATCACACAGAGATTCATTCTCACTGCCTCATCCCAGTCATTTACTTCCTGTGAATCACACCTAAAAGAATGTCAAGGGCAGGAAAGAGTGGCAAGAAGTTTCAAATGGACAGCCTGAAGCCGGTGTGGAAGTGGGTGGTAGTTGGGAGAGCAGGAGCAGGAGGCACGAGCACACTTTTATTTCTGGCCATTGTGAGGAGGTTAGCCATGGATTTGAGATGTCTGCACAGAGAGACTTTTTAGCAGTGGTTGGTGAGTAACCGCGTTTAATAGCTTCCTTCTCTTATACAGCTGATGGGTTTGAACTGCTTGTGTCCACTTATACACAGATTTCTATGACTAGTAAATACTGCAGTATCCAAGGTTGGTTGAATATGTGGATGTGGAACCTCGGATACGGAGGAGCTGAGTATACCGAGGGCCAACTACACGTTATACCTGGGTTTTCCATGGCGGGGAAGGGTGGCGCCCCAACTCCCACACTGTGCAAGGGTCAAGTGTATAGTGCTTCAAGATTAGCAGTGAGTCTTTCTAGAAAACATTCATGGTGCTGGAATTGAAATTCCCCTTCATTTGCTACAGGCCTTGGAGTTTCCAAGGTCCCTTGACGTAGACAAAACTCAACCATTTTACAGTAACTTGTAAGACCGTGTTAAGCTAATGAGGCTGAGCCACACAGAAGAGAAGCAATGGGACACCTCAGCTACCTCAACAGTGTACTTCCTTCGTTTCTTTCTTTCCTTCTGTCCTTTCCTCCTTCTCTCCTTGACTCTTTCCCTCCCTCCCCTTCCTTCCCTCCCTCCCTTTTCCTCCCTCCCTCCCTCCCTTCTTCCCTCCTTCCCTCCCTCCCTCCCTTCCTTCCTCCTCTAAGGCCTACGTAGGTTACAAGGAGTGGACAGCATTATCGGGACAGTGGAAAAGTTACAACTTTATTTCTAACTCAGATACATTTTTCTAGGAAATCCCCTCTATTTTCTTGGCAGTTTGAAATATTTTGTTATCTTTAGTAACTATGCAAGGACACCGAAAAAGTCCAGATTTTACAATGTAAACACTAATGTAAGGCTTGGGTCCACTCTCATATACAGTGTGATGAAATCCCAAATATTCTGTCTTTTACATGTCAACATTTTGGGATTTTACCATTTTTCCACTATTGCCCTTTATTCTGCCCGAGTTCTAATCCAGGATCCCACATTGTGTTTTGTTGCCTTGCCTCTCTAGCCTCCTCCAATCAGGGATGCTTCCTCAATTTCTTCTTGTCTTTCATGACCTTGACACTTTTGACCATGACACTGGCTAGAGGTTTTATCGAATGGCCCTCAATCTGGGGTTATCTAGTGTTTTCTCAAGATGAGAGTGAGGTTATGCATTCTTGCCCTTCTTAACGCATACTATCAGGGGGAACAATATGTCAATAAGTCCTTTTACCAGTGACTTGATCCTTGGTTCTGGTAGTTTCTGCCATGTTTCTTGTCTATTAAGTTACTATTTTTCTCTTTCTAATTAATACATGCTTATTTCAGAGACAATACTTTGACACTGCGCAAATATTCCACTGTTTCTTAAAGTATTGCCCCTTAATTTTAGCATCCACTGTGGACTGTGCCTACAACAATTATCACGAAGATGTTCTAATTGTGACCTTCTACTTTCTTCATTCCGTCTACTTTTACTAATTGGAATTCTTTGGAAGGGAAGAGTTGTTCCTTCTTCCCCATTTATTCACTTTATGTATATCCACATGGACTCCACGGGATGCATATATATCTATATATCTAGATATAGTTGTAGATATAGATATCTATATCTATATATAGATATATATTTAAGGGTTGAAATCCAACACTATCATTATTTTGTTGCTCAAAGCATTCTAGCTTTGGTCATTGGGAGGGTTAAAAGGTTGATTGCATATACACTAATCCTTGAATGTGTGTGCACGCACGTGCATGTGCACAAACACACACACACAATTTTTTTCCTGTATCTATGCATTCATACTGAAACCTTGAATGCCAGTCCAGCACATAGGGACGTTATTACAGTCTATACCTTTTTCTTGTTTGTAAACTTCTTTCTATGACAGCGAGAAGCCTGGCTTTCGTTATCTGCAATATATTTTCTTGGTTTGACCTTATTATACCAGATAAATACCGTATGGTAACACATATTTACGGAATCTAAAAAGAAAAAAGAAAAAAATGGATCTGAAGAACCTAGGGGCAGGTTAGGAATAAAGACGCAGACTTAGAGAATGGACTTGAGGACACGGGGAGGGGGAACAGTAAGCTGGGACAAAGTGAGAGAGTGGCATGGACATAGATACACTACCAAATGTAAAATAGATATCTAGTGTGAAGCAGCCGCATAGCACAGGGAGATCAGCTCAGTGCTTTGTGACCACCTAGAGGGGTGGGATAGGGAGGGTGGGAGGGAAACGCAAGAGGGAGGAGATAACGGGGATATATGTGTACGTAGACCTGATTCAATTCCTTATAGAGCAGAAACTAACACAACATTGTAAAGCAGTTACACTCTAAGAAAGATGTTAAAAAAAAAAAAAAAAAAAGAAAACCCTTCCATGCCTTCCCATTGTCGTTAGGAGAAAGGTCAAAATTCCTGGCATAGGGACTGTGTCTGTCTTGTTCACTTTGTCCCCCAATGTCTAAAATAATGCCTTGCATATAGTAAGTGCCCAGTACCTATTTGCTGCCTGACTAAATACGTGAGTGAAAAAATAAAAGTCCCTCCGTGCTTGGGTCTCAGGCTGCCCTTCTGCCTCATTGCTGTGTCTCCCAGCCTGGTTATTGGATCTCCATCCACAATAGACTTTTCCGTACCTTCGATAGACCGTTCTGTCTCCTGACTCAGGGCCTTTGTACATACTGCTTCCTCTCTTTTCACTTAGTTATTCCTATTCATCTATTTTCAGGGAAACCTTCTAGGCCCCAAACTAAACCAGACCCTGTGCTGTATGTTTTTCAATTTCCGTATCATTCTTCTGCACAGCTCTTACCACAATCTGCCTGTCTTGCCCACGTACTGGACCATCAGTTCTATGAGAGCAAATCCACAGCTGGTGTGTTTAACAAGTAATCCCCATTACTCAGCACAGTGATTGCCCCACTGCACACTCTAAAAATATTTGTTAAATGAATGAATGAATGATTGAATAGCATAGCCCCTAGCAGATAACTGACCAGTGATGCTGTGGACGGAAAACACTGCACAATCGAAAAGTCGAGAGGTCTGTTTCATCTGACAGACATTCTGAGGACTTCAAGCTTGGGACATAGCATCGCAGATAATGCTGAGAAACTGTTCTGAAGTGGCAAGGAGGGGATTGGGGAGCCACGATATATAGGAGTTTTTGCAACAAAAGACAAGGTAGTTGGAACATCAAAAGATGACTGTTAATTAAAGAAAATCAGCTATCTCAAGTTAAGGAATTTAGCGCTTTTGTCTGTATGGGAAGATGCAAGTGTCTGGGTTTACTGAAATCATTCCTTTGATGTGCACCTCCACTATCTGGGGCCAGTGTCCTGTGCTTTCTCATCCTGAGTCTCCTTGGGGTGGTGCACCATTAGGGCGGCCATAATATGATGGCTTGATGGCTGCAACATCCTTTGTTTACTGATATGGCAGGCAACATTTCAGCTCACAATGCCAAAACCCATAGTAAAAACAACAACAAAAAATCAAACCAAGACAAAACCCAAAGAGTAGTAGCACTTACTGAGCACAGACCTGTGAGGTAGACACTATTATCAACCTCATTTTACTGAGGAGGAAGCGGAAGTGTACAGAATGTTGTACAGCTCACTGCCCTGTGCAAATGCCCACCCCGGATCCATGATCTGTGCGTTGGAGGAGAGGTGGGAGGTATGCTCACACCGTGAAACAAAAGAGATGCCTCGGAACACGTTCTCAGAAGAGCCGTGGATACCGTAGTCACCTTGACCTGTCTTCCAGTGCCGTAGGCACCTTGACTCTGGCGTGAGCTCTTCCTATCCTTCAAAGGAAGAGCTTGTGCAAGAGTCATCTGTCCCTCAGGAGGCAGCAAACTGATGCTAGAATAACTAGGAGGAACTTGATCCAAGAAATCTGCTTTATGTCAATTCTTGGTTCGCACAAAGTGAGAATTCACATTGGGAATTTTATCCTTGTTTATTAAGTACTCTCAAGCCTTTAGCCACTCCTAGAGAAAACAGAGTCATACACTTTCATACCTAGAAGAAACGGTAGAGATCATCTAACCCTAGATCCCTCTACATCAGGGGTCCTTCACATTTCAGTGCCACGGATCCCTCCGTAGTCTAGAGAAGCCTATGGCTCCCTTCTCAAACAAGGGTTTTAAATCTATAAAAATAAAACATACTTGATTACAAAGGAAGCCAATTAATTATATGGAAATACAGTTCCTGAAGTAGTTTTCAATGTGTGATGTAGTCGTAAATTTGCTTCTCTATCAACACACTAAATTATAGGATCTGCTAGTACAACTGATTTTGAAATGGTGATGAATGTAACTGCTGTTCTGGATGCCTGCCACGATTTTCATGGCATGTGAAAACAGCTGTGATTTCTATTGGTAACAAAATCACAGGTATTGCTACTACTGATATACGTTGTGGCCTGCATTTTTACAATTGAAGGCAATACTCAATTGCCGTTAGAGCTTAGTGACAACGAGGATGTAATCCTTTTCCCATGCAAGTCCGTGGTTCCCTTGGAGAACCATGGGGCTCAGGTTAGGAACCCCTACTCTGCAGCATCCTGGTGGCAGCTCGAACATCTTGAGTGACAGCGCACTCAGTATCTCCAAGGTGTCCAGGTCCTAGTTCAGTCTCCTATAATCATTATGAACTTTAGGGTCAGGTAAATCTAGAAGCAGTCCCAGCTCTGTTGGCATGTTAGTTATGTGACCATAGCTATTTAACCCTGTGGACATCGCTGTCTTCATTGCAAGAATGGGAACAAGATGACAATTACATTAGAAAACATGCAAATGTCTCAGAGCACAAAGAGCACATAGGTGATTTAGCAATATTTTCTTCCCTTTGGTTTCAGTGAGTTGAAATGCACCTTTTTTTTTTTTTTTTTTTTGCGGTACGCGGGCCTCTCACTGCTGTGGCCTCTCCCGTTGTGGAGCACGGGCTCTGGACGCGCAGGCTCAGCGACCATGGCTCACGGGCCCAGCCGCTCCGGGGCATGTGGGATCTTTCCGGACCGGGGCACAAACCCATGTCCCCTGCATCGGCAGGCGGACTCTCAACCACTGCGCCACCAGGGAAGCCCGAAATGCACCTTTTTGAAGTTTCCGCCTAATTTTGCCCTAGCTCTACTCTTTGAAGCCACACAAGTCATGGCTCCTTACATACTTGAAGACGGCTCTATCCCACCCCTATGTTGGTTGTCTACGTGGTGATTCTGTTGCTTCTCTGAGTAAAAGAAAATCTGAGCGTATGGCTGGGAGTTATCTGTGCTGCTGCCCATTCCCAGAGAGACGTGTGAGGGCCCTGAAACAGTCATCATGTTAGGATCGATTTTTCCTCTGGAAGGCACTTCCTGTAGGATCTGTCCTACCCGTCCTTACTAATACGCTCCTGGAGTATTTGTTCTTAGGTGGTTCACGGGCACGTGGTCAGAGTGCTCTGTGTCTTGCGGTGAAGGATTCCGCAGTCGGCAAGTGGCCTGTAAGCGCACGAGAGCCAATGGGACTGTGCAGGTGATGCCTCCGAGAGCATGTGCCCCCAGAGAGAGGCCTCTGGGAAGAAGACCCTGCTCCACTCACCCGTGTCTTCAAGGGCTTATTGAACCAGGGAACCAGGGAATGCCGACAAATCTAGTGTTTTGCTAGTATGATCATTTAGTATAATCATCCAGTCCCCGTGGTCCAACCCATGCATCAAAACAATGAAATTAAAAAGGAGACTTCCCTGGCGGTCCAGTGGTGGACCTCGCCTTCCAGTGCAGGGGGTGCGGGTTGGATCCCTTGTCGGGGACCAAGATCCCACGTGCCTCGCGGCCAAAAATACCAAAACATAAAACAGAAGGAATATTGTAACAAATTCAATGAAGACTTTTCAAATGGTCACACCAGAAAAATAAAATAAACCCATGCATCAGGGCCCCTTCGCACAGGGGAAGAGGGGAGCCCAACTGCTGCGTGACAGTCATGAAACTCAGCTGCACGGGGACCTTACCACACTGCGCACAGGCTGGTTCACGGGACCTTCTTATCCTTTTATGAGCCTCTCTGATGTAATTAACACAGGCCACAGGGATCCAAAGTTCCCCTCGGCCCTTCTGAAAATGTTCGGGGATGTTAGTGCAGGAAGGGATTCGACACTTTCTGCACGTCTGCCCCGCAGTGCAGCAGTTGTTGCTGCTGGGAGTCATTGTGTTAATTCTCTTAGGTCACTTCCCCTCTAGTGGTTCTGATTAACTCCAAGCACTACATGGCTACACACTTGTCTAACTGGAAAATGCACAGCCCCAAGTCTGTGCAGGGACGATGCAAAGCAGAGTGTGATACATCTCTCTAGAGCATCAAGTTTATTAACTAGAATTGGAAGAACCAAGGAGTTCTTGGAACAAGAACTCTCCCCCTCCCCCACCAACACGGAAGACAGAAGAGTGGGGGAGGGGAGACGTGCCCCAGGAATGACAGTCCAGTCTCTGAAGTCTGAAGTTTCACCCAGGTGGGGGTTGAGGGGTGGACCTGCAGCCACGGTGGCCTCTCTTTCGGTGGCCCGGGCTGCTCCGGACCATCCTCTGAGCTGGCCAGGGTCTTGGATACGATGTTTCTGAAGGCCGTGCAGAGAACAGAGTCATCTTCAACTGGACCGGGTCCCAGGGCGCGTGGCAGCCTGACCTTCCTGCCTCGGGTCATCCATGGGGTTCAGGTGGTTTCACTTTATGACGACGCCTCAGCTTGCAACAAAGGTGTTTAGATATGAAGTTGCAGATTCTCCTAGCCACCCCTTGCTTTTTCTGTCTGTGGCCAGAGGGAGTGGATGAGGACATACTCTCAGGCTGCCCAGCGTGGGAGGACCTTCCAGTGTTGGACACACCCGGGGGGCAGCTGGTTCCCTCTGGGGCTCCAATCCTGCTGCTGGTGGACGGGGATGTCCCAGGGCCACACTGGTCGGCTGGGCTGGGGGTGGCAGTCCTCGACTCCAGGCTGGGTGGGGGACAGGCAGGCTCACTGGTCTTCTGCCCTGCCTGCTGGTCTTCCTGCAGCTGCCCATTTTCTCCCTGGTAGAGCCATCTGGCTTTCAGGGTGGACAACTCGGGGCTTAAAGAAGCCTCAAGTTCACTGCCACTGAGGTCCCCGGAAGAGAAGGGCCTCACAGTTATGATGGAGGACCCCACCATTGGTTTCATGGAGCTCACACTGCCTGTTCCTGGGTCTTGGATCTGGTCGCAAGTCCAGCCCAGAGTCCTCACCGTGGTCACCTCCGGGTCCTCTTCACAGGGTGGCTGGAGTGGCTCCTTCTGGCCCATGTTCACCCATGGATGCCTCATGACGTCAGATAAGGTGCCTCTGTCACGGGGGTTGAGGGCAATCATTTTTTGTAATAGAGCCCTTATCTCCAAAGACAGGTAAGGTGGGATGGGGTATTGCCCTCGTAGGATTTGCTCCCGCATCTCCCGGACGTCTTCTCCCACAAAGGGCCGGCACGCAGTTACCATGCTGTAGAGAACTACACCCAGGCTCCACACGTCCAACGCAGGGCCGCTGTAGCTCTGCCCCCGCAACAGTTCCGGGGCAGCATACGGGACTGTGCCGCAGATCGTGTCCAGTATGCCACTCTCATCACACTTGTTGCTGAGGCCAAAGTCTGTCAGTTTTATATTCATGTTGGCATCCAAGAGGAGGTTCGGTAGCTTCAGGTCCCTGTGCACGATGCCCCTCTGGTGGCAGTGCTGCAGGGCGGAGACCAGCTGCTGGAACGGGCGTCGGGCCTCCGCCTCTGTCATACGGCCATGGTTCACTAGGTAGCTGAACATGTCCCCCCCACTGAGGTACTCCATCACGAGGAACATTGTCTCCTCCGTGTCAATCACCCCCAGCAGTTTTACAATATTGGGGTGATCCAGAGCCTTCATACAGCACACTTCCCGGTAAACTGCCTGGGAAGTTGAGCAGCTCTGCCGACCTTTCTTAATGATCTTCACAGCCACCTGTGTCCCGGTCAGAATGTGCCGGGCCAGCTTCACTTTAGCGAAGCTGCCTTCACCAATGGTGTGGAGGATCTCGTACTCATCAATATGAGCCTCCTTGTCAGCGGAGTTGGCTGTGAGGCCCTCCATCATGGTGGCCTGCTAACTACACTGAATGACAGCACTAACTAGCAGTGCTAAAGAAGAAAAAATTTAAAACTGAAAGAAATGATAAAGAGAGAAAAAATAAAGAAAAAGGAGAAAAAGGCAAAGAAGAAATAAAAATGAGAAAAATAAAAAAGGCTAGAGAAAAGAGGAAAAAAATCCACAAAATTGCAGAAACAAGGAAAAAACAAGCTAACTGTGGGTCCAAGGCCGTCAGGTCACCAAAAGCAGCTTCCTGGGCTCTTAAGGACCAAAAACCTTGGCCCAGCTGGGCTCTTTTATACAGTTTTTGTGAAGTACATCACAGTGGGGCACTGTGAGGTCACAGCAAGAAATGGACCCATCACCGCTGGGGATAAACCACAGTGGTTTTCTCACTTTTTCAGTTCAAGGCCCCTTTACACTTAGGAAAAAGGATCCCAAAGAAATTTTTCTGTACGTGTGTTATTAGAATTTGGTATTCACTTTGGTATAAATTAAAATCTGTAGGATACTTCAGTGGCCTTTTTATTTCTAGTTTGAAAAGATGTAATAATTTTAGAGACCTCATAATGTCTACACTTGATCTACAGATTCAACACAATCCCTTTCAAAATCCCAGCTTCTTTGCAGAAATTGACAAGCTGATCCTAAAATTCATATGGAAATATAAAGGACCCAGTATAGCCAGAACAATCTAGAGAAAGAACAAAGTGGGAGGGCTCAGACTTCTCAGTTTCAAAACTTACTACGAAACTGTAATCATCATGAGAGTGTGGTACTCGCATAGCATAGACACATAGATTGATGAAAGAGAGTTGAAAGTCTGGAGATAAATCCATGTATCTATGTCAACTGATTTTCTGCAAAGGTGCCAAGACCATTCAATGGGGAAAGAATAATCTCCTCAGCAAATGCTGCAGGACAACTGAATAGCCACATCCAAAAGAAAGAACTTGGATTCCTAGCCTACAACATATACAAAAAATTAAGTCAAAATTTATCAGAGACCTAAACTTAAGAGCTAAAACAATAAAGCTCCTGGAAGAAAATGTAGCCATAAATCTTCATGCTTTGGATTAGGAGACGGTTTCTTAGATATGACACCAAAACATAAGCTACAACAACAACAAAAATAAATTGGACCACATCAAAATTAAAAACTTTTTTTTGCTACGAAGGACATGATCAAGAAAGTGGACAGCCCACAGAATGGGAGAAAATATTTAAAAATCATATATATGAGGAGGAGCTTCAAGGTGGTGGAAGAGTAAGACGTGGAGATCACCTTCCTCCCCACAGATATATCAGAAATACATCTACATGTGGAACAACACCTACCGAGCACCTACTAAACACTGGCAGAAGACCTCAGACCTCCCAAAAGGCAAGAAACTCCCCACGTACATGGGTAGGGCAAAAGAAAAAAGAAACAAAAGAGACAAAAGAATAGGGACGGGACCTGCACCAGTGAGAGGGAGCTGTGAAGGAGGAAAGGTTTCTACATACTAGGAGGCCCCTTGGCGGACGGAGACTACGGGTGGCAGAGGGGGGAGCTTCGGAGCCACAGAGGAGAGTGCAGCAACAGGGGTGCCGAGGGCAAAGCAGAGAGATACCCGCACAGAGGATCAGTGCCAACCAGCACTCACCAGCCCGAGAGGCTTGTCTGCTCACCTGCCGGGGCGGGTGGGGGCTGGGAGCTGAGGCTCAGGCTTTGGAGGTCGAATCCCAGGGAGAGGACTGTGGTTGGCTGTGTGAACATAGCCTGAAGGGGCTAGTGCGCCACAGCTAGCCAGCAGGGAGTCCGGGGAAAAGTCTGGACCTGCCGAAGACTCAAGAGACTCTTTCTTGCCTCTTTGTTTCCTGGTGCGTGAGGAGAGGGGATTAAGAGCGCCACTTAAATGAGCTACAGAGACGGGTGTGAGCCGCGGCTATCAGCGCAGACCCCAGAGATGGGCATGAGATGCTAAGGATGCTGCTGCCGCCACCAAGAAACCGGTGAGCAAGCACAGGTCACTACCCACACTTCCCCTCCCGGGATCCTGTGCAGCCCGCCATTGCCAAGGTCCTGTGATCCAGGGACAACTTCCCCGGGAGAACACACAGCACACTTCAGGCTAGTGCAACATCACGCTGGCCTCTGCCACCACAGGCTTGCCTCGCATCCATACTCCTCCCTCCCCCCAGCCTGAGTGAGCCAGAGCCCCTGAATCAGCAGCTCCTTTAACCCTATCCTGTCTGAGTGAAGAATAGATGCCCATCGGTCACCTACACGCAGAGGCGGGGCCAAATCCAAAGCGGAATCCCAGGAGCTGTGCAAACAAAGGAGAGAAAGGGAAATTTCTCCCAGCAGCCTCAGGAGCAGAGGATTAAATCTCCACAATCAACCTGATGTACCCTGCATCTGTGGAATACCTGAATAGAAAACAAATCATCCCAAATTGAGGAGGTGGACTTTCGGAGCAACTACATATATATATATATATATATATATCTCCCTTTTTCTCTTTTAGTGAGTGTATATGTGTATGTTTCTCTGTGTGATTTTGTCTGTATAGCTTTGCTTTTACCATTTGTCCTAGGGTTCTGTCTGTCCTTTTTTTTTTCTGCGGTACACGGGCTTCTCACTGTTGTGGCCTCTCCCGTTGCGGAGCACAGGCTCCGGATGTGCAGGCTCAGCGGCCATGGCTCACGGGCCCAGCCGCTCCGCGGCATATGGGATCCTCCCGGACCGGGGCATGAACCTATATCCCCTGCATCGGCAGGCGGACTCTCAACCAGTGCGCCACCAGGGAGGCCCTGTCCTTTTTTTTTTTTCAACGTAAAAAATGTTTTTTCTTAATAATTATTTTTTATATTAATAACTTTAGTTTATTTTACATTATTTTATTTTATCTTCTTCTTTCTTTTTTTTTCTCCATTTTATTCTGAGCCGTGTGGAGCACAGGCTCTTGGTGCTCCAGCCAGGCATCAGGGCTATGCCACTGAGAAGGGAGAGCCAGTTCAGGGCACTAGTCCACAAGAGACCTCCCAGCTCCACATAATATCAAATGGCAAAAATCTCCCAAAGATCTCCATCTCAATGCCAAGACCCAGCTCCACTCAACGACCAGCAAGCTACAGTGCAGGACACCCTATACCAAACAACTAGCAATACAGTAACACAACCCCATCCATTAGCACAGAGGCTGCCTAAAATCATAATAAGGCCACAAACACCCCAAAACACACCACCAGACATGGATGTGCCCACCAGAAAAGATCCAGCCTCATGCACCAGAACACAGGCATTAGTCCCATCCACCAGGAAGCCTACACAACCCATGGAACCAACTGTAGCCACTGGGGAGAGACACCAAAAACAACGGGAACTACGAACCTGCAGTCTGTGAAAAGGAGACCCCAAGCATAGTAAGTTAAGCAAAATGAGAAGACAGAGAAACACACAGCAGATGAAGGAGCAAGGCAAAAACCCACCAGACCTAACAAATAAAGAGGAAATAGGCAGTCTACCTGAAAAACAATTCAGAATAATGATAGTAAAGATGATCCAAAATCTTGTAAATAGAATGGAGAAAATACATGAAACGTTTAGCAAGGACCTAAAAGAACAAAAGAGCAAACAAACAGTGATGAACAACCCAGTAAATGAAATAAAAAATTCTCTAGAGGGGATCAGTAGCAGAATAACTAAGGCAGAAGAATGGATAAGTGACCTGGAAGATAAAATAGTGGAAATAACTACTGAAGAGCAGAATAAAGAAAAAAGAATGAAAAGAATTGAGGACAGTCTCAGAGACCTCTGGGACAGCATTAAAGGCACCAACATTCGAATTATAGGGGTCCCAGAAGAAGAAGAGAAAAAGAAAGGGACTGAGAAAATATTTGAAGGGATTATCATTGAAAACTTCCCTAATATGGGAAAGGAAATAGTTAATCAAGTCCAGAGAGCACAGAGTCCCATACAAGATAAATCCAAGGAGAAACAAGCCAAGACACATATTAATCAAACTATCAAAAATTAAATACAAAGAACAAATATTAAAAGCAGCACGGGAAAAACAAAAAATAACACATAAGGGAATCCCCATAAGGTTAACAGCTGATCTTTCAGCAGAAACTCTGCAATCCAGAAGGGAGTGGCAGGACATATTTAAAGTGATGAAAGGGAAAATCCTAAAACCAAGATTACTCTACCCAGCAAGGATCTCATTCAGATTTGACAGAGAAATTAAAAGCTTTAGAGACAAGCAAAAGCTAAGCAAATTCAGCACCACCAATCCAGCTTTACAACAAACGCTAAAGGAACTTCTCTAGGCAGGAAACACAAGAGAAGGAAAAGACCTACAATAATAAACCCAAAGCAATTACGAAAATGGTAATAGGAACATAAATATCGATAATTACCTTAAATGTAAATGGATTAAATCCTCCAACCAAAAGACAGAGACTGGCTGAATGGATACAAAAACAAGACCTGTATATATGCTGTCTACAAGAGACCCACTTCAGACCTAGGGACACATACAGACTGAAAGTGAGGGGATGGAAAAAGATATTCCATGCAAATGGAAATCAAAAGAAAGCTGGAGTAGCAATTCTCGTATCAGACAAAATAGACTTTAAAACAAAGACTATTACAAGAGACCAAGAAGGACACTACATAATGATCAAGGGATCAATCCAAGAAGATGATATAACAATTGTAAATATTTATGCCCCCAACATAGGAGCACCTCAATACATAAGGCAAATACTAACAGTCATGAAAGGCGAAATCGACACTAACACAATCATAGTAGGGGACATTAACACCCCACTTTCACCAATGGACATATCAGCCAAAACAAAAATAAATAAGGAAACAGAAGCTTTAAATGATACATTAAACAAGATGGACTTAATTGATATTTATAGGACATTCCATCCAAAAACAACAGAATACACATTTTCCTCGGGTGCTCATGGAACATTCTCCAGGATAGATCATATCTTGGGTCACAAATCAAGCCTTGGTAAATTTAAGAAAATTGAAATTGTATCAAGTCTCTTTTCCGACCACAACGTTATGAGACTAGATATCAGTTACAGGAAAAAATCTGTAAGGAATACAAACACATGGAGGCTAAACAACACACTACTTAATAACCAAGAGAGCACTGAAGAAATCAAAGAGGAAATCAAAAAATACCTAGAAACAAATGACAATGAAAACACAATGACCCAAAACCTATGGGATGCAGCAAAAGCAGTTCTAAGAGGGAAGTTTATAGCTATACAAGCCTACCTTACGAAACAAGAAACATCTCAAATAAACAACCTAACCTTACACCTAAAGCGATTAGAGAAAGAAGAACAAAAAACACCCAAAGTTAGCAGAAGGAAAGAAATCATAAAGATCAGATCAGAAATAAATGAAACAGAAATGAAGGAAACGATAGCAAAGATCAATAAAACTAAAAGGTGGTTCTTTGAGAAGAAACAAAATTGATAAACCATTAGCCAGACTCATTAAGAAAAAATAGGGAGAAGACTCAAATCAATAGAATTAGAAATGAAAAAGGATAAATAACTGACACTGCAGAAATACAAAGGATCATGAAAGATTACTACCAGCAACTATATGACAATAAAATGGACAACCTGGAAGAAATGGACAAATTCTTAGAAATGCACAACCTTCTGAGACTAAACCAGGAAGAAATAGAAAATATGAACAGACCAATCACAAGCACTGAAATTGAAACTGTGATAAAAAATCTTCCAACAAACAAAAGCCCAGGACCAGATGGCTTCACAGGCGAATTCTATCAAACATTTAGAGAAGAGCTAACACCTATCCTTCTACAACTCTTCCAAAATATAGCAGAGGGAGGAACACTCCCAAACTCATTCTACAAGGCCAACATCACTCTGATACCAAAGCCAGACAAAGATGTGACAAAGAAAGAAAACTACAGGCCAATATCACTGATGAACATAGATCCAAAAATCCTCAACAAAATACTAGCAAACAGAATCCAACAGTGCATTGAAAGGATCATGCACTATGATGAAGTGGGGTTTATCCCAGGAATGCAAGGATTCAATATACGCAAATCAATCAACGTGATACACCATATTAACAAATTGAAGGAGAAAAACCATATGATTAGAACAGTCCCTAACACCCTACACAAAAATAAACTCAACATGGATTAAAGACCTAAATGTAAGGCCAGACACCATCAAACTCTTAGAGGAAAACATAGGCAGAACACTCTATGACATAAATCACAGCAAGATCCTTTTTGACCCACCTCCTAGAGAAATGGAAATAAAAACAAAAATAAACAAATGGGACCTAATGAAACTTAAAAGATTTTGGACAGCAAAGGAAACCATAAACAAGATGAAAAGACAACCCTCAGAATGGGAGAAAATATTTGCAAATGAAGCAACTGACAAAGGATTAATCTCCAAAACATATAAGCAACTCACGCAGCTCAGCATCAAAAAAACAAACAACCCAATCCAAAAATGGGCAGAAGCCCTAAATAGACATTTCTCCAAAGAAGATATACAGATTGCCAACAGACACATGAAAGAATGCTCAGCACCATTAATCATTACAGAAATGCAAATCAAAACTACAATGAGATATTATCTCACACCAGTCAGAATGGCCATCATCAAAAAATCTACAAACAATAAATGCTGGATAGGGTGTGGGGAAAAGGGAACCATCTTGCACTGTTGGTGGGAATGTAAAATGATATAGTCACTGTGGAGAACAGTATGGACGTTCCTTAAAAAACTAAAAATAGAACTACCATACGACCCAGTAATCCCACGACTGGGCATATACCCTGAGAAAACCATAATTCAAAAAGAGTCATGTACCAAAATGCTCAATGCAGCTCTATTTACAATAGCCAGGACATGGAAGCAACCTAAGTATCCATCAACAGATGAATGGATAAAGAAGATGTGGCACATATATACAATGGAATATTACTCAGTCATAAAAAGGAGCAGAACTGAGTTATTTGTAGTGAGGTGGATGGACCTAGAGACTGTCATACAGAGTGAAGTAAGTCAGAAAGAGAAAAACAGATACTGTATGCTAACACATATATATGGAATCCAAAAAAAATAAAGGAATAAAGAAAATGGTCAGAAGAACCTAGGGGCAAGATGGGAATAAAGATGCAGACCTACTAGAGAATGGACTTGAGGATATGGGGAGGGGGAAGGGTAAGCTGCGACAAAGAGAGTGGCATGGACATATATATAGTACCAAACGAAAAATAGATAGATAGTGGGAAGCAGCTGCATAGCACAGGGAGATCAGCTCAGTGCTTTGTGACCACCTAGAGCGGTGGGATAGGGAGGGTGGGAGGGAGGGAGACGCAAGAGGGAAGAGATATGGGGACATATGTATATGTATAACAGATTCACTTTGTTATAAAGCAGAAAACAACACACCATTGTAAAGCCATTGTACTCCAATAAAAATGTTTAAAAAAATCATGTATATGAAAGGGAACTTGTTTCTAAAATATATAAAGAACACTCAAACTCAATAATAAAAACACAAATAAACTAATTAAAATATTGAAAAGGATCTGAATAGACATTTCTCCAATAAAGACTTACAAATGGCCAATAAGAACAGGAAAAGATACTTAGCATCATTACTCATTAGGGAAATGTTAATCACAAAGAGAGATAGTAGTAAGTGTTGATGAGGACATGGAGAAATTGGAACCTTAGTACTTTGCAAGCGGGAATGTAAAATGGTCTAGCCACTTTGGAAAACAGTCTGACAGTTCTTCAAAACGTTAAATGTATGGGTTACCATATGACCCAGTAATTCTACTCCTAGGTATGTACCGAAGAGAAACGAAAACAGGTTCACACAAAAACTTGTACATGAATGTTCACAGCAGCATTATTTATAAGAACCAAAAACTGGGAATAACTCAAATCAAACCCATAATACAACTCCAAAAATTGGAAATACCTGACAGATAGATAAACGTGGTGTATTTGTACAATGGAATATCATCTGGCCATTCAAAAGAATAAAGTACTAATATGTATTACAAGGTGATGAACCTTAAAGACATTATGGTCAGGGAGGGAAGGCAGACACAAAAGACCACATATTGTATGATTCTACTTATATGAAGTGTCTACAGTAGGTAAGTCTCTAGAGAAAAAGGTAGCTGAACAGTTATCTAGACCTGAGGGGGAGAGGCCAGGAGAGGAATTGGGAGTAGATGCTAAAGGGTAAAGGGTTTCTTTTGGGGATGGTGATAAAGTCTTAAAATTGATTGTGGTGATGGTTGCACAACTCTAAAAACCATTAAGTTGTATCTGTTAAACAGTGACTTGTACAGTATGTGAGTTATATCACAATAATGTTGTTACGAAAAAAAAAAGATTGTATGAGGGAAACTGGTCAACTAATGTAAGAAAAACAAGTAAAATGAGAGCCCAAACTCACAGCGTACCTCAGAATAAATTCTGACTTGATTCAAGTGCTCAGTGTAAAAGTAATTAAACTGGACTAGAACTATCAGGACGGGAAAGACCTTTTCAAGCATAAAACAAATCACAGGAAAAATTAATAGGTGTCATGAGTACAGAAAAATTTAAGAACTGCATGTCAAAATATTTTTTTTCCGTAATTGAACTCACCTCAACACATAGCCTTCATTTTTGCTCTGAGCAGGAAAACCCAAACTTGCCCACGGCTTATGGTTTTAAGCATAGTTATTTCTGAACCTAAGACTGGTCAATTACAGATTGGCCCTGTGCTTTCCCCTTCTGCCCAGAGGTGGTCTAAGTTTCTGGGGGAAAAGAGGAGGAAAGGAAACTTCTGGCTCTGAAGGAGGGCTGTCTGGCCCTTAGAGCTGGGCTTCCATCCTCCTTAACTTCCCTCGGGGACAGCTGATCCCCCGTAGCTAGTCCTCAGCAGTGCCGCTGCAGCACATGGTTTTGGAACCCCAGCATGCATGAGCTCACGATGTTGTTTATACTGCACTGTGCTTTTGTTCCAGTGTCCTGGACGTTGCCTGGGTCGCGCTGTGAGGATGCAGCAGCAGCAGCAGCAGCATATAATTTGTCAACACCCCAACCGTTCTGAGTCCGGCTGTGATGACAGGAGGTACCGGCCCCGCCCTAGGGCAGCACACAACCTCTGCCACCTCAGTAGTGACTATGACCGCCTGAAAGTGGCATCATCTGTCCTCTATACCACCTCTCATAATGGACAGTTCCTACTAAATTATGATTTCTCATGGTGCCATCCTCAATAGTATGTATTATACCAAATACTCTTGTTTTTGCGGTACACGGGCCTCTCACTGCCGTGGCCTCTCCCGCTGCGGAGCACAGGCTCCGGACGCGCAGGCCCAGCGGCCATGGCTCACGGGCCCAGCCTCTCCGCGGCATGAGGGATCTTCCCGGTCCGGGGCACGAACCCGTGTCCCCTGCATCGGCAGGCGGACTCTCAACCACTGCGCCACCAGGGAAGCCCAGTGTGTCCTAAATGTAAACTAGAGCGCTCCTCTTAGTGGAGAACATTGCTCACAAACAAATTCATACTCATACCAGAATATATTTCAAGTGCTTATATAAACGGAGCTTACAGTTTGTTAACAAATGTGTCATTCTTCTCTTCCTTGCCTAAATCGATCTGCTCCAGCTCATCAGGAGACTGTGTCTTTTGAGGTGCGTGCCTTGATGTGGTGCCGGAGGCTCATGGAAACACGTGGTTTGCTTGCCTCTATTGAGGTTGTGATTCCTCCACCACTTTGCTTAGTCAGCCAGGAACAATTCAGATGAGTTTCCTGTTGAATAAGGTCATAACTGTCAAGCCTTTGCTATACTGAAAGTACAGTACAGTAAAAGGCTTGATCCCAGCAAGAAGTGACACCCCACTTTCTCCCACTGTCCACCTTTTTGTTTGTTTTTCTCATTTCAGACCCACCTTTTGGAGGAACCGCTCGTCGGGGGGCTTGTGATGCATGTTGGCACACAGGCCCTTGGAGGCCCTGGTACATCAGCCTGTGGTCAGGGCTTCCAGTCTCGGAAGGTGGACGGTGTCCACACGAGGAGCTGCAAGACGGTGGCTGAGAGACGCTGCGAGCCGGGAGAGAAACCCTCTTCCTGGCGGCACTACCTGGGGCCTTCCTGTGATAGTATTGCGACCACCCCGAAGCCTTGTGCAAACCAGACCGCATGGAGCCAACCTTGTCAGGGTCTCGTCCGCAGGGCCATTCTGAACGGATGTGGTGTCTTGGGACATCAGGAGAGTAGCTGCTTTGATGTGGGTGCAACTTGGTGTCCTGTAGAGAAAAGAATAGTTGACTGAGTAGGGTGGTCGGTGGCCTACTAACGAGCACTGGGAGCCTCTCCGCAGCCTCTTTCTGTCTTGGAATTTCAGCCCCACAGACAAGGCTTCCTTGGATGGGATTGGACAGGTGTGTAAATGCCCTGAAGTTATGTGGGAAATGTAATCATATATATTTTTCTAGGGGGAGGTCCATTGCTTTGGTAAGTTTTCCCTGGGGTTCATGACACCCCAGAAGCTAGTGCCGCTGTCAGCACTGGGAGGAGCAGGTGGCCTGAAGGGCTGTGACGTCCCCTGAGGGCATCGAGAAGCCACTTGGCCCAGCTAAGAAGGGAGTCCAGGGCACTTCTGACTCCAGTGCCAAGCAGTGGCCCTAACCCAAGCCTAGCTTCTTCGCTTCCCTCTGTGATCTCAGTTTCCGCTTTTCATAAAATCATGCACTTCTTTTTGTAACTAGATCTCTAATGAGCTATGTGTTCAATGGATTTTTTTTTTTTTTTTTGCAGGAGGCTGCACAGACGCAACTCACCACTGTACGTTTGTAAAGCATCTTAATTTGTGTTCGCTAGACCTCTACAAACAAAGGTGCTGTCAATCGGGTCAAGAAGGATAAAACTTTGCAGGGGAGTCCTAATGCCGCTGTGAAGATGAAGCAAAATGTAAAAGCTCTCTTCCCCATGTAGCTGGCACAAAAACATATATTTCTTTACAAAAAACCCTCTAGGTTCTACAATCAGACAGAAGTCAATGCAAAATCACCACTATTAAAATTGGGTACTGTCATTTCCCCATGGCCGGTTTTTTAATTCCAGCTCTTGTAAATGGTACGTTCCAGGACTAACATAAAATACCGTAGCAGGTGCGCCAGTGCACTTGGGACCCCGTTCTGTCCTTCTAATCAGGAAATCACCAAGATCACCTGTGCATTGTCACGAGCTGCCTCTTCCTGTGATTTATAGACTAGTACAGAGTACGACATCCTGAGGGCTTGGCAAACACGGCAACTGATGACTTCTCTCAGTTTTAGGGTTGCAACAGGTGTATAAGGCATTTACATTTGAGAAGCTCTGGCCAGTAGTTCTTAAGATGTTGGCTCTAATGGCATTTTTATGGACCCTTACTAAACGTGAAAAGGAGACAATCACTCTGGACAGGCTTGTGACCCTGACTGATCCAGGCATCCTGGGGGAATGGCATCTTGTCCTCGCTCTTAGAGAACTTAGGGAAGAAAACACTGAGTAAACATGGCTGCCATTTTCACAACTACGGAAATCGACCTGTGACCAAATGAGGCATCTTGGAAATTAAAGGAGATGGAAGGTTAACCTCTTCTACTGATTTTGAAGTATATTCAAAGCGTTCTTTTAAGAGCTGTGAATGAGACTTTTCTCAGCACTATTCTCTTGCACACAAACAGAAAAGCCAAAGCCTTGTTAGACCGAATTTATGCATAAGATAGTATCCCTAAGGAGTTTTATTTTGGAAAAATTATGAGAAAGTAATCTAGCTATGAAACATGATAGCTGAAAAGAACTGTTTACAGTAAATAACTGTTTTAATGTGAACTGATTTGTCAGTAAATCCAAAGCGAATTAGCGTTAGGCTGGAAGGTACAGTTAGGATGAGGAGTAATAGGCTTGGGTCCACTCTCATATACAGTGTGATGAAATCCCAAATATTCTGTCTTTTACATGTCAACATTTTGGGATTTTACCATTTTTCCACTATTGCCCTTTATTCTGCCCGAGTTCTAATCCAGGATCCCACATTGTGTTTTGTTGCCTTGCCTCTCTAGCCTCCTCCAATCAGGGATGCTTCCTCAATTTCTTCTTGTCTTTCATGACCTTGACACTTTTGACCATGACACTGGCTAGAGGTTTTATCGAATGGCCCTCAATCTGGGGTTATCTAGTGTTTTCTCAAGATGAGAGTGAGGTTATGCATTCTTGCCCTTCTTAACGCATACTATCAGGGGGAACAATATGTCAATAAGTCCTTTTACCAGTGACTTGATCCTTGGTTCTGGTAGTTTCTGCCATGTTTCTTGTCTATTAAGTTACTATTTTTCTCTTTCTAATTAATACATGCTTATTTCAGAGACAATACTTTGACACTGCGCAAATATTCCACTGTTTCTTAAAGTATTGCCCCTTAATTTTAGCATCCACTGTGGACTGTGCCTACAACAATTATCACGAAGATGTTCTAATTGTGACCTTCTACTTTCTTCATTCCGTCTACTTTTACTAATTGGAATTCTTTGGAAGGGAAGAGTTGTTCCTTCTTCCCCATTTATTCACTTTATGTATATCCACATGGACTCCACGGGATGCGTATATATCTATATATCTAGATATAGTTGTAGATATAGATATCTATATCTATATATAGATATATATTTAAGGGTTGAAATCCAACACTATCATTATTTTGTTGCTCAAAGCATTCTAGCTTTGGTCATTGGGAGGGTTAAAAGGTTGATTGCATATACACTAATCCTTGAATGTGTGTGCACGCACGTGCATGTGCACAAACACACACACACAATTTTTTTCCTGTATCTATGCATTCATACTGAAACCTTGAATGCCAGTCCAGCACATAGGGACGTTATTACAGTCTATACCTTTTTCTTGTTTGTAAACTTCTTTCTATGACAGCGAGAAGCCTGGCTTTCGTTATCTGCAATATATTTTCTTGGTTTGACCTTATTATACCAGATAAATACCGTATGGTAACACATATTTACGGAATCTAAAAAGAAAAAAGAAAAAAATGGATCTGAAGAACCTAGGGGCAGGTTAGGAATAAAGACGCAGACTTAGAGAATGGACTTGAGGACACGGGGAGGGGGAACAGTAAGCTGGGACAAAGTGAGAGAGTGGCATGGACATAGATACACTACCAAATGTAAAATAGATATCTAGTGTGAAGCAGCCGCATAGCACAGGGAGATCAGCTCAGTGCTTTGTGACCACCTAGAGGGGTGGGATAGGGAGGGTGGGAGGGAAACGCAAGAGGGAGGAGATAACGGGGATATATGTGTACGTAGACCTGATTCAATTCCTTATAGAGCAGAAACTAACACAACATTGTAAAGCAGTTACACTCTAAGAAAGATGTTAAAAAAAAAAAAAAAAAAAGAAAACCCTTCCATGCCTTCCCATTGTCGTTAGGAGAAAGGTCAAAATTCCTGGCATAGGGACTGTGTCTGTCTTGTTCACTTTGTCCCCCAATGTCTAAAATAATGCCTTGCATATAGTAAGTGCCCAGTACCTATTTGCTGCCTGACTAAATACGTGAGTGAAAAAATAAAAGTCCCTCCGTGCTTGGGTCTCAGGCTGCCCTTCTGCCTCATTGCTGTGTCTCCCAGCCTGGTTATTGGATCTCCATCCACAATAGACTTTTCCGTACCTTCGATAGACCGTTCTGTCTCCTGACTCAGGGCCTTTGTACATACTGCTTCCTCTCTTTTCACTTAGTTATTCCTATTCATCTATTTTCAGGGAAACCTTCTAGGCCCCAAACTAAACCAGACCCTGTGCTGTATGTTTTTCAATTTCCGTATCATTCTTCTGCACAGCTCTTACCACAATCTGCCTGTCTTGCCCACGTGCTGGACCATCAGTTCTATGAGAGCAAATCCACAGCTGGTGTGTTTAACAAGTAATCCCCATTACTCAGCACAGTGATTGCCCCACTGCACACTCTAAAAATATTTGTTAAATGAATGAATGAATGATTGAATAGCATAGCCCCTAGCAGATAACTGACCAGTGATGCTGTGGACGGAAAACACTGCACAATCGAAAAGTCGAGAGGTCTGTTTCATCTGACAGACATTCTGAGGACTTCAAGCTTGGGACATAGCATCGCAGATAATGCTGAGAAACTGTTCTGAAGTGGCAAGGAGGGGATTGGGGAGCCACGATATATAGGAGTTTTTGCAACAAAAGACAAGGTAGTTGGAACATCAAAAGATGACTGTTAATTAAAGAAAATCAGCTATCTCAAGTTAAGGAATTTAGCGCTTTTGTCTGTATGGGAAGATGCAAGTGTCTGGGTTTACTGAAATCATTCCTTTGATGTGCACCTCCACTATCTGGGGCCAGTGTCCTGTGCTTTCTCATCCTGAGTCTCCTTGGGGTGGTGCACCATTAGGGCGGCCATAATATGATGGCTTGATGGCTGCAACATCCTTTGTTTACTGATATGGCAGGCAACATTTCAGCTCACAATGCCAAAACCCATAGTAAAAACAACAACAAAAAATCAAACCAAGACAAAACCCAAAGAGTAGTAGCACTTACTGAGCACAGACCTGTGAGGTAGACACTATTATCAACCTCATTTTACTGAGGAGGAAGCGGAAGTGTACAGAATGTTGTACAGCTCACTGCCCTGTGCAAATGCCCACCCCGGATCCATGATCTGTGCGTTGGAGGAGAGGTGGGAGGTATGCTCACACCGTGAAACAAAAGAGATGCCTCGGAACACGTTCTCAGAAGAGCCGTGGATACCGTAGTCACCTTGACCTGTCTTCCAGTGCCGTAGGCACCTTGACTCTGGCGTGAGCTCTTCCTATCCTTCAAAGGAAGAGCTTGTGCAAGAGTCATCTGTCCCTCAGGAGGCAGCAAACTGATGCTAGAATAACTAGGAGGAACTTGATCCAAGAAATCTGCTTTATGTCAATTCTTGGTTCGCACAAAGTGAGAATTCACATTGGGAATTTTATCCTCGTTTATTAAGTACTCTCAAGCCTTTAGCCACTCCTAGAGAAAACAGAGTCATACACTTTCATACCTAGAAGAAACGGTAGAGATCATCTAACCCTAGATCCCTCTACATCAGGGGTCCTTCACATTTCAGTGCCACGGATCCCTCCGTAGTCTAGAGAAGCCTATGGCTCCCTTCTCAAACAAGGGTTTTAAATCTATAAAAATAAAACATACTTGATTACAAAGGAAGCCAATTAATTATATGGAAGTACAGTTCCTGAAGTAGTTTTCAATGTGTGATGTAGTCGTAAATTTGCTTCTCTATGAACACACTAAAGTATAGGATCTGCTAGTACAACTGATTTTGAAATGGTGATGAATGTAACTGCTGTTCTGGATGCCTGCCACGATTTTCATGGCATGTGAAAACAGCTGTGATTTCTATTGGTAACAAAATCACAGGTATTGCTACTACTGATATACGTTGTGGCCTGCATTTTTACAATTGAAGGCAATACTCAATTGCCGTTAGAGCTTAGTGACAACGAGGATGTAATCCTTTTCCCATGCAAGTCCGTGGTTCCCTTGGAGAACCATGGGGCTCAGGTTAGGAACCCCTACTCTGCAGCATCCTGGTGGCAGCTCGAACATCTTGAGTGACAGCGCACTCAGTATCTCCAAGGTGTCCAGGTCCTAGTTCAGTCTCCTATAATCATTATGAACTTTAGGGTCAGGTAAATCTAGAAGCAGTCCCAGCTCTGTTGGCATGTTAGTTATGTGACCATAGCTATTTAACCCTGTGGACATCGCTGTCTTCATTGCAAGAATGGGAACAAGATGACAATTACATTAGAAAACATGCAAATGTCTCAGAGCACAAAGAGCACATAGGTGATTTAGCAATATTTTCTTCCCTTTGGTTTCAGTGAGTTGAAATGCACCTTTTTTTTTTTTTTTTTTTGCGGTACGCGGGCCTCTCACTGCTGTGGCCTCTCCCGTTGTGGAGCACGGGCTCTGGACGCGCAGGCTCAGCGACCATGGCTCACGGGCCCAGCCGCTCCGGGGCATGTGGGATCTTTCCGGACCGGGGCACAAACCCATGTCCCCTGCATCGGCAGGCGGACTCTCAACCACTGCGCCACCAGGGAAGCCCGAAATGCACCTTTTTGAAGTTTCCGCCTAATTTTGCCCTAGCTCTACTCTTTGAAGCCACACAAGTCATGGCTCCTTACATACTTGAAGACGGCTCTATCCCACCCCTATGTTGGTTGTCTACGTGGTGATTCTGTTGCTTCTCTGAGTAAAAGAAAATCTGAGCGTATGGCTGGGAGTTATCTGTGCTGCTGCCCATTCCCAGAGAGACGTGTGAGGGCCCTGAAACAGTCATCATGTTAGGATCGATTTTTCCTCTGGAAGGCACTTCCTGTAGGATCTGTCCTACCCGTCCTTACTAATACGCTCCTGGAGTATTTGTTCTTAGGTGGTTCACGGGCACGTGGTCAGAGTGCTCTGTGTCTTGCGGTGAAGGATTCCGCAGTCGGCAAGTGGCCTGTAAGCGCACGAGAGCCAATGGGACTGTGCAGGTGATGCCTCCGAGAGCATGTGCCCCCAGAGAGAGGCCTCTGGGAAGAAGACCCTGCTCCACTCACCCGTGTGTTCAAGGGCTTATTGAACCAGGGAACCAGGGAATGCCGACAAATCTAGTGTTTTGCTAGTATGATCATTTAGTATAATCATCCAGTCCCCGTGGTCCAACCCATGCATCAAAACAATGAAATTAAAAAGGAGACTTCCCTGGCGGTCCAGTGGTGGACCTCGCCTTCCAGTGCAGGGGGTGCGGGTTGGATCCCTTGTCGGGGACCAAGATCCCACGTGCCTCGCGGCCAAAAATACCAAAACATAAAACAGAAGGAATATTGTAACAAATTCAATGAAGACTTTTCAAATGGTCACACCAGAAAAATAAAATAAACCCATGCATCAGGGCCCCTTCGCACAGGGGAAGAGGGGAGCCCAACTGCTGCGTGACAGTCATGAAACTCAGCTGCACGGGGACCTTACCACACTGCGCACAGGCTGGTTCACGGGACCTTCTTATCCTTTTATGAGCCTCTCTGATGTAATTAACACAGGCCACAGGGATCCAAAGTTCCCCTCGGCCCTTCTGAAAATGTTCGGGGATGTTAGTGCAGGAAGGGATTCGACACTTTCTGCACGTCTGCCCCGCAGTGCAGCAGTTGTTGCTGCTGGGAGTCATTGTGTTAATTCTCTTAGGTCACTTCCCCTCTAGTGGTTCTGATTAACTCCAAGCACTACATGGCTACACACTTGTCTAACTGGAAAATGCACAGCCCCAAGTCTGTGCAGGGACGATGCAAAGCAGAGTGTGATACATCTCTCTAGAGCATCAAGTTTATTAACTAGAATTGGAAGAACCAAGGAGTTCTTGGAACAAGAACTCTCCCCCTCCCCCACCAACACGGAAGACAGAAGAGTGGGGGAGGGGAGACGTGCCCCAGGAATGACAGTCCAGTCTCTGAAGTCTGAAGTTTCACCCAGGTGGGGGTTGAGGGGTGGACCTGCAGCCACGGTGGCCTCTCTTTCGGTGGCCCGGGCTGCTCCGGACCATCCTCTGAGCTGGCCAGGGTCTTGGATACGATGTTTCTGAAGGCCGTGCAGAGAACAGAGTCATCTTCAACTGGACCGGGTCCCAGGGCGCGTGGCAGCCTGACCTTCCTGCCTCGGGTCATCCATGGGGTTCAGGTGGTTTCACTTTATGACGACGCCTCAGCTTGCAACAAAGGTGTTTAGATATGAAGTTGCAGATTCTCCTAGCCACCCCTTGCTTTTTCTGTCTGTGGCCAGAGGGAGTGGATGAGGACATACTCTCAGGCTGCCCAGCGTGGGAGGACCTTCCAGTGTTGGACACACCCGGGGGGCAGCTGGTTCCCTCTGGGGCTCCAATCCTGCTGCTGGTGGACGGGGATGTCCCAGGGCCACACTGGTCGGCTGGGCTGGGGGTGGCAGTCCTCGACTCCAGGCTGGGTGGGGGACAGGCAGGCTCACTGGTCTTCTGCCCTGCCTGCTGGTCTTCCTGCAGCTGCCCATTTTCTCCCTGGTAGAGCCATCTGGCTTTCAGGGTGGACAACTCGGGGCTTAAAGAAGCCTCAAGTTCACTGCCACTGAGGTCCCCGGAAGAGAAGGGCCTCACAGTTATGATGGAGGACCCCACCATTGGTTTCATGGAGCTCACACTGCCTGTTCCTGGGTCTTGGATCTGGTCGCAAGTCCAGCCCAGAGTCCTCACCGTGGTCACCTCCGGGTCCTCTTCACAGGGTGGCTGGAGTGGCTCCTTCTGGCCCATGTTCACCCATGGATGCCTCATGACGTCAGATAAGGTGCCTCTGTCACGGGGGTTGAGGGCAATCATTTTTTGTAATAGAGCCCTTATCTCCAAAGACAGGTAAGGTGGGATGGGGTATTGCCCTCGTAGGATTTGCTCCCGCATCTCCCGGACGTCTTCTCCCACAAAGGGCCGGCACGCAGTTACCATGCTGTAGAGAACTACACCCAGGCTCCACACGTCCAACGCAGGGCCGCTGTAGCTCTGCCCCCGCAACAGTTCCGGGGCAGCATACGGGACTGTGCCGCAGATCGTGTCCAGTATGCCACTCTCATCACACTTGTTGCTGAGGCCAAAGTCTGTCAGTTTTATATTCATGTTGGCATCCAAGAGGAGGTTCGGTAGCTTCAGGTCCCTGTGCACGATGCCCCTCTGGTGGCAGTGCTGCAGGGCGGAGACCAGCTGCTGGAACGGGCGTCGGGCCTCCGCCTCTGTCATACGGCCATGGTTCACTAGGTAGCTGAACATGTCCCCCCCACTGAGGTACTCCATCACGAGGAACATTGTCTCCTCCGTGTCAATCACCCCCAGCAGTTTTACAATATTGGGGTGATCCAGAGCCTTCATACAGCACACTTCCCGGTAAACTGCCTGGGAAGTTGAGCAGCTCTGCCGACCTTTCTTAATGATCTTCACAGCCACCTGTGTCCCGGTCAGAATGTGCCGGGCCAGCTTCACTTTAGCGAAGCTGCCTTCACCAATGGTGTGGAGGATCTCGTACTCATCAATATGAGCCTCCTTGTCAGCGGAGTTGGCTGTGAGGCCCTCCATCATGGTGGCCTGCTAACTACACTGAATGACAGCACTAACTAGCAGTGCTAAAGAAGAAAAAATTTAAAACTGAAAGAAATGATAAAGAGAGAAAAAATAAAGAAAAAGGAGAAAAAGGCAAAGAAGAAATAAAAATGAGAAAAATAAAAAAGGCTAGAGAAAAGAGGAAAAAAATCCACAAAATTGCAGAAACAAGGAAAAAACAAGCTAACTGTGGGTCCAAGGCCGTCAGGTCACCAAAAGCAGCTTCCTGGGCTCTTAAGGACCAAAAACCTTGGCCCAGCTGGGCTCTTTTATACAGTTTTTGTGAAGTACATCACAGTGGGGCACTGTGAGGTCACAGCAAGAAATGGACCCATCACCGCTGGGGATAAACCACAGTGGTTTTCTCACTTTTTCAGTTCAAGGCCCCTTTACACTTAGGAAAAAGGATCCCAAAGAAATTTTTCTGTACGTGTGTTATTAGAATTTGGTATTCACTTTGGTATAAATTAAAATCTGTAGGATACTTCAGTGGCCTTTTTATTTCTAGTTTGAAAAGATGTAATAATTTTAGAGACCTCATAATGTCTACACTTGATCTACAGATTCAACACAATCCCTTTCAAAATCCCAGCTTCTTTGCAGAAATTGACAAGCTGATCCTAAAATTCATATGGAAATATAAAGGACCCAGTATAGCCAGAACAATCTAGAGAAAGAACAAAGTGGGAGGGCTCAGACTTCTCAGTTTCAAAACTTACTACGAAACTGTAATCATCATGAGAGTGTGGTACTCGCATAGCATAGACACATAGATTGATGAAAGAGAGTTGAAAGTCTGGAGATAAATCCATGTATCTATGTCAACTGATTTTCTGCAAAGGTGCCAAGACCATTCAATGGGGAAAGAATAATCTCCTCAGCAAATGCTGCAGGACAACTGAATAGCCACATCCAAAAGAAAGAACTTGGATTCCTAGCCTACAACATATACAAAAAATTAAGTCAAAATTTATCAGAGACCTAAACTTAAGAGCTAAAACAATAAAGCTCCTGGAAGAAAATGTAGCCATAAATCTTCATGCTTTGGATTAGGAGACGGTTTCTTAGATATGACACCAAAACATAAGCTACAACAACAACAAAAATAAATTGGACCACATCAAAATTAAAAACTTTTTTTTGCTACGAAGGACATGATCAAGAAAGTGGACAGCCCACAGAATGGGAGAAAATATTTAAAAATCATATATATGAGGAGGAGCTTCAAGGTGGTGGAAGAGTAAGACGTGGAGATCACCTTCCTCCCCACAGATATATCAGAAATACATCTACATGTGGAACAACACCTACCGAGCACCTACTAAACACTGGCAGAAGACCTCAGACCTCCCAAAAGGCAAGAAACTCCCCACGTACATGGGTAGGGCAAAAGAAAAAAGAAACAAAAGAGACAAAAGAATAGGGACGGGACCTGCACCAGTGAGAGGGAGCTGTGAAGGAGGAAAGGTTTCTACATACTAGGAGGCCCCTTGGCGGACGGAGACTACGGGTGGCAGAGGGGGGAGCTTCGGAGCCACAGAGGAGAGTGCAGCAACAGGGGTGCCGAGGGCAAAGCAGAGAGATACCCGCACAGAGGATCAGTGCCAACCAGCACTCACCAGCCCGAGAGGCTTGTCTGCTCACCTGCCGGGGCGGGTGGGGGCTGGGAGCTGAGGCTCAGGCTTTGGAGGTCGAATCCCAGGGAGAGGACTGTGGTTGGCTGTGTGAACATAGCCTGAAGGGGCTAGTGCGCCACAGCTAGCCAGCAGGGAGTCCGGGGAAAAGTCTGGACCTGCCGAAGACTCAAGAGACTCTTTCTTGCCTCTTTGTTTCCTGGTGCGTGAGGAGAGGGGATTAAGAGCGCCACTTAAATGAGCTACAGAGACGGGTGTGAGCCGCGGCTATCAGCGCAGACCCCAGAGATGGGCATGAGATGCTAAGGATGCTGCTGCCGCCACCAAGAAACCGGTGAGCAAGCACAGGTCACTACCCACACTTCCCCTCCCGGGATCCTGTGCAGCCCGCCATTGCCAAGGTCCTGTGATCCAGGGACAACTTCCCCGGGAGAACACACAGCACACTTCAGGCTAGTGCAACATCACGCTGGCCTCTGCCACCACAGGCTTGCCTCGCATCCATACTCCTCCCTCCCCCCAGCCTGAGTGAGCCAGAGCCCCTGAATCAGCAGCTCCTTTAACCCTATCCTGTCTGAGTGAAGAATAGATGCCCATCGGTCACCTACACACAGAGGCGGGGCCAAATCCAAAGCGGAATCCCAGGAGCTGTGCAAACAAAGGAGAGAAAGGGAAATTTCTCCCAGCAGCCTCAGGAGCAGAGGATTAAATCTCCACAATCAACCTGATGTACCCTGCATCTGTGGAATACCTGAATAGAAAACAAATCATCCCAAATTGAGGAGGTGGACTTTCGGAGCAACTACATATATATATATATATATATATATATATATATCTCCCTTTTTCTCTTTTAGTGAGTGTATATGTGTATGTTTCTCTGTGTGATTTTGTCTGTATAGCTTTGCTTTTACCATTTGTCCTAGGGTTCTGTCTGTCCTTTTTTTTTTCTGCGGTACACGGGCTTCTCACTGTTGTGGCCTCTCCCGTTGCGGAGCACAGGCTCCGGATGTGCAGGCTCAGCGGCCATGGCTCACGGGCCCAGCCGCTCCGCGGCATATGGGATCCTCCCGGACCGGGGCATGAACCTATATCCCCTGCATCGGCAGGCGGACTCTCAACCAGTGCGCCACCAGGGAGGCCCTGTCCTTTTTTTTTTTCAACGTAAAAAATGTTTTTTCTTAATAATTATTTTTTATATTAATAACTTTAGTTTATTTTACATTATTTTATTTTATCTTCTTCTTTCTTTTTTTTTCTCCATTTTATTCTGAGCCGTGTGGAGCACAGGCTCTTGGTGCTCCAGCCAGGCATCAGGGCTATGCCACTGAGAAGGGAGAGCCAGTTCAGGGCACTAGTCCACAAGAGACCTCCCAGCTCCACATAATATCAAATGGCAAAAATCTCCCAAAGATCTCCATCTCAATTCCAAGACCCAGCTCCACTCAACGACCAGCAAGCTACAGTGCAGGACACCCTATACCAAACAACTAGCAATACAGTAACACAACCCCATCCATTAGCACAGAGGCTGCCTAAAATCATAATAAGGCCACAAACACCCCAAAACACACCACCAGACATGGATGTGCCCACCAGAAAAGATCCAGCCTCATGCACCAGAACACAGGCATTAGTCCCATCCACCAGGAAGCCTACACAACCCATGGAACCAACTGTAGCCACTGGGGAGAGACACCAAAAACAACGGGAACTACGAACCTGCAGTCTGTGAAAAGGAGACCCCAAGCATAGTAAGTTAAGCAAAATGAGAAGACAGAGAAACACACAGCAGATGAAGGAGCAAGGCAAAAACCCACCAGACCTAACAAATAAAGAGGAAATAGGCAGTCTACCTGAAAAACAATTCAGAATAATGATAGTAAAGATGATCCAAAATCTTGTAAATAGAATGGAGAAAATACATGAAACGTTTAGCAAGGACCTAAAAGAACAAAAGAGCAAACAAACAGTGATGAACAACCCAGTAAATGAAATAAAAAATTCTCTAGAGGGGATCAGTAGCAGAATAACTAAGGCAGAAGAATGGATAAGTGACCTGGAAGATAAAATAGTGGAAATAACTACTGAAGAGCAGAATAAAGAAAAAAGAATGAAAAGAATTGAGGACAGTCTCAGAGACCTCTGGGACAGCATTAAAGGCACCAACATTCGAATTATAGGGGTCCCAGAAGAAGAAGAGAAAAAGAAAGGGACTGAGAAAATATTTGAAGGGATTATCATTGAAAACTTCCCTAATATGGGAAAGGAAATAGTTAATCAAGTCCAGAGAGCACAGAGTCCCATACAAGATAAATCCAAGGAGAAACAAGCCAAGACACATATTAATCAAACTATCAAAAATTAAATACAAAGAACAACTATTAAAAGCAGCACGGGAAAAACAAAAAATAACACATAAGGGAATCCCCATAAGGTTAACAGCTGATCTTTCAGCAGAAACTCTGCAATCCAGAAGGGAGTGGCAGGACATATTTAAAGTGATGAAAGGGAAAATCCTAAAACCAAGATTACTCTACCCAGCAAGGATCTCATTCAGATTTGACAGAGAAATTAAAAGCTTTAGAGACAAGCAAAAGCTAAGCAAATTCAGCACCACCAATCCAGCTTTACAACAAACGCTAAAGGAACTTCTCTAGGCAGGAAACACAAGAGAAGGAAAAGACCTACAATAATAAACCCAAAGCAATTACGAAAATGGTAATAGGAACATAAATATCGATAATTACCTTAAATGTAAATGGATTAAATCCTCCAACCAAAAGACAGAGACTGGCTGAATGGATACAAAAACAAGACCTGTATATATGCTGTCTACAAGAGACCCACTTCAGACCTAGGGACACATACAGACTGAAAGTGAGGGGATGGAAAAAGATATTCCATGCAAATGGAAATCAAAAGAAAGCTGGAGTAGCAATTCTCGTATCAGACAAAATAGACTTTAAAACAAAGACTATTACAAGAGACCAAGAAGGACACTACATAATGATCAAGGGATCAATCCAAGAAGATGATATAACAATTGTAAATATTTATGCCCCCAACATAGGAGCACCTCAATACATAAGGCAAATACTAACAGTCATGAAAGGCGAAATCGACGGTAACACAATCATAGTAGGGGACATTAACACCCCACTTTCACCAATGGACATATCAGCCAAAACAAAAATAAATAAGGAAACAGAAGCTTTAAATGATACATTAAACAAGATGGACTTAATTGATATTTATAGGACATTCCATCCAAAAACAACAGAATACACATTTTCCTCGGGTGCTCATGGAACATTCTCCAGGATAGATCATATCTTGGGTCACAAATCAAGCCTTGGTAAATTTAAGAAAATTGAAATTGTATCAAGTCTCTTTTCCGACCACAACGTTATGAGACTAGATATCAGTTACAGGAAAAAATCTGTAAGGAATACAAACACATGGAGGCTAAACAACACACTACTTAATAACCAAGAGAGCACTGAAGAAATCAAAGAGGAAATCAAAAAATACCTAGAAACAAATGACAATGAAAACACAATGACCCAAAACCTATGGGATGCAGCAAAAGCAGTTCTAAGAGGGAAGTTTATAGCTATACAAGCCTACCTTACGAAACAAGAAACATCTCAAATAAACAACCTAACCTTACACCTAAAGCGATTAGAGAAAGAAGAACAAAAAACACCCAAAGTTAGCAGAAGGAAAGAAATCATAAAGATCAGATCAGAAATAAATGAAACAGAAATGAAGGAAACGATAGCAAAGATCAATAAAACTAAAAGGTGGTTCTTTGAGAAGAAACAAAATTGATAAACCATTAGCCAGACTCATTAAGAAAAAATAGGGAGAAGACTCAAATCAATAGAATTAGAAATGAAAAAGGATAAATAACTGACACTGCAGAAATACAAAGGATCATGAAAGATTACTACCAGCAACTATATGACAATAAAATGGACAACCTGGAAGAAATGGACAAATTCTTAGAAATGCACAACCTTCTGAGACTAAACCAGGAAGAAATAGAAAATATGAACAGACCAATCACAAGCACTGAAATTGAAACTGTGATAAAAAATCTTCCAACAAACAAAAGCCCAGGACCAGATGGCTTCACAGGCGAATTCTATCAAACATTTAGAGAAGAGCTAACACCTATCCTTCTACAACTCTTCCAAAATATAGCAGAGGGAGGAACACTCCCAAACTCATTCTACAAGGCCAACATCACTCTGATACCAAAGCCAGACAAAGATGTGACAAAGAAAGAAAACTACAGGCCAATATCACTGATGAACATAGATCCAAAAATCCTCAACAAAATACTAGCAAACAGAATCCAACAGTGCATTGAAAGGATCATGCACTATGATGAAGTGGGGTTTATCCCAGGAATGCAAGGATTCAATATACGCAAATCAATCAACGTGATACACCATATTAACAAATTGAAGGAGAAAAACCATATGATTAGAACAGTCCCTAACACCCTACACAAAAATAAACTCAACATGGATTAAAGACCTAAATGTAAGGCCAGACACCATCAAACTCTTAGAGGAAAACATAGGCAGAACACTCTATGACATAAATCACAGCAAGATCCTTTTTGACCCACCTCCTAGAGAAATGGAAATAAAAACAAAAATAAACAAATGGGACCTAATGAAACTTAAAAGATTTTGGACAGCAAAGGAAACCATAAACAAGATGAAAAGACAACCCTCAGAATGGGAGAAAATATTTGCAAATGAAGCAACTGACAAAGGATTAATCTCCAAAACATATAAGCAACTCACGCAGCTCAGCATCAAAAAAACAAACAACCCAATCCAAAAATGGGCAGAAGCCCTAAATAGACATTTCTCCAAAGAAGATATACAGATTGCCAACAGACACATGAAAGAATGCTCAGCACCATTAATCATTACAGAAATGCAAATCAAAACTACAATGAGATATTATCTCACACCAGTCAGAATGGCCATCATCAAAAAATCTACAAACAATAAATGCTGGATAGGGTGTGGGGAAAAGGGAACCATCTTGCACTGTTGGTGGGAATGTAAAATGATATAGTCACTGTGGAGAACAGTATGGACGTTCCTTAAAAAACTAAAAATAGAACTACCATACGACCCAGTAATCCCACGACTGGGCATATACCCTGAGAAAACCATAATTCAAAAAGAGTCATGTACCAAAATGCTCAATGCAGCTCTATTTACAATAGCCAGGACATGGAAGCAACCTAAGTATCCATCAACAGATGAATGGATAAAGAAGATGTGGCACATATATACAATGGAATATTACTCAGTCATAAAAAGGAGCAGAACTGAGTTATTTGTAGTGAGGTGGATGGACCTAGAGACTGTCATACAGAGTGAAGTAAGTCAGAAAGAGAAAAACAGATACTGTATGCTAACACATATATATGGAATCCAAAAAAAACAAAGGAATAAAGAAAATGGTCAGAAGAACCTAGGGGCGAGATGGGAATAAAGATGCAGACCTACTAGAGAATGGACTTGAGGATATGGGGAGGGGGAAGGGTAAGCTGCGACAAAGAGAGTGGCATGGACATATATATAGTACCAAACGAAAAATAGATAGATAGTGGGAAGCAGCTGCATAGCACAGGGAGATCAGCTCAGTGCTTTGTGACCACCTAGAGCGGTGGGATAGGGAGGGTGGGAGGGAGGGAGACGCAAGAGGGAAGAGATATGGGGACATATGTATATGTATAACTGATTCACTTTGTTATAAAGCAGAAAACAACACACCATTGTAAAGCCATTGTACTCCAATAAAAATGTTTAAAAAAATCATGTATATGAAAGGGAACTTGTTTCTAAAATATATAAAGAACACTCAAACTCAATAATAAAAACACAAATAAACTAATTAAAATATTGAAAAGGATCTGAATAGACATTTCTCCAATAAAGACTTACAAATGGCCAATAAGAACAGGAAAAGATACTTAGCATCATTACTCATTAGGGAAATGTTAATCACAAAGAGAGATAGTAGTAAGTGTTGATGAGGACATGGAGAAATTGGAACCTTAGTACTTTGCAAGCGGGAATGTAAAATGGTCTAGCCACTTTGGAAAACAGTCTGACAGTTCTTCAAAACGTTAAATGTATGGGTTACCATATGACCCAGTAATTCTACTCCTAGGTATGTACCGAAGAGAAACGAAAACAGGTTCACACAAAAACTTGTACATGAATGTTCACAGCAGCATTATTTATAAGAACCAAAAACTGGGAATAACTCAAATCAAACCCATAATACAACTCCAAAAATTGGAAATACCTGACAGATAGATAAACGTGGTGTATTTGTACAATGGAATATCATCTGGCCATTCAAAAGAATAAAGTACTAATATGTATTACAAGGTGATGAACCTTAAAGACATTATGGTCAGGGAGGGAAGGCAGACACAAAAGACCACATATTGTATGATTCTACTTATATGAAGTGTCTACAGTAGGTAAGTCTCTAGAGAAAAAGGTAGCTGAACAGTTATCTAGACCTGAGGGGGAGAGGCCAGGAGAGGAATTGGGAGTAGATGCTAAAGGGTAAAGGGTTTCTTTTGGGGATGGTGATAAAGTCTTAAAATTGATTGTGGTGATGGTTGCACAACTCTAAAAACCATTAAGTTGTATCTGTTAAACAGTGACTTGTACAGTATGTGAGTTATATCACAATAATGTTGTTACGAAAAAAAAAAGATTGTATGAGGGAAACTGGTCAACTAATGTAAGAAAAACAAGTAAAATGAGAGCCCAAACTCACAGCGTACCTCAGAATAAATTCTGACTTGATTCAAGTGCTCAGTGTAAAAGTAATTAAACTGGACTAGAACTATCAGGACGGGAAAGACCTTTTCAAGCATAAAACAAATCACAGGAAAAATTAATAGGTGTCATGAGTACAGAAAAATTTAAGAACTGCATGTCAAAATATTTTTTTTCCGTAATTGAACTCACCTCAACACATAGCCTTCATTTTTGCTCTGAGCAGGAAAACCCAAACTTGCCCACGGCTTATGGTTTTAAGCATAGTTATTTCTGAACCTAAGACTGGTCAATTACAGATTGGCCCTGTGCTTTCCCCTTCTGCCCAGAGGTGGTCTAAGTTTCTGGGGGAAAAGAGGAGGAAAGGAAACTTCTGGCTCTGAAGGAGGGCTGTCTGGCCCTTAGAGCTGGGCTTCCATCCTCCTTAACTTCCCTCGGGGACAGCTGATCCCCCGTAGCTAGTCCTCAGCAGTGCCGCTGCAGCACATGGTTTTGGAACCCCAGCATGCATGAGCTCACGATGTTGTTTATACTGCACTGTGCTTTTGTTCCAGTGTCCTGGACGTTGCCTGGGTCGCGCTGTGAGGATGCAGCAGCAGCAGCAGCAGCATATAATTTGTCAACACCCCAACCGTTCTGAGTCCGGCTGTGATGACAGGAGGTACCGGCCCCGCCCTAGGGCAGCACACAACCTCTGCCACCTCAGTAGTGACTATGACCGCCTGAAAGTGGCATCATCTGTCCTCTATACCACCTCTCATAATGGACAGTTCCTACTAAATTATGATTTCTCATGGTGCCATCCTCAATAGTATGTATTATACCAAATACTCTTGTTTTTGCGGTACACGGGCCTCTCACTGCCGTGGCCTCTCCCGCTGCGGAGCACAGGCTCCGGACGCGCAGGCCCAGCGGCCATGGCTCACGGGCCCAGCCTCTCCGCGGCATGAGGGATCTTCCCGGTCCGGGGCACGAACCCGTGTCCCCTGCATCGGCAGGCGGACTCTCAACCACTGCGCCACCAGGGAAGCCCAGTGTGTCCTAAATGTAAACTAGAGCGCTCCTCTTAGTGGAGAACATTGCTCACAAACAAATTCATACTCATACCAGAATATATTTCAAGTGCTTATATAAACGGAGCTTACAGTTTGTTAACAAATGTGTCATTCTTCTCTTCCTTGCCTAAATCGATCTGCTCCAGCTCATCAGGAGACTGTGTCTTTTGAGGTGCGTGCCTTGATGTGGTGCCGGAGGCTCATGGAAACACGTGGTTTGCTTGCCTCTATTGAGGTTGTGATTCCTCCACCACTTTGCTTAGTCAGCCAGGAACAATTCAGATGAGTTTCCTGTTGAATAAGGTCATAACTGTCAAGCCTTTGCTATACTGAAAGTACAGTACAGTAAAAGGCTTGATCCCAGCAAGAAGTGACACCCCACTTTCTCCCACTGTCCACCTTTTTGTTTGTTTTTCTCATTTCAGACCCACCTTTTGGAGGAACCGCTCGTCGGGGGGCTTGTGATGCATGTTGGCACACAGGCCCTTGGAGGCCCTGGTACATCAGCCTGTGGTCAGGGCTTCCAGTCTCGGAAGGTGGACGGTGTCCACACGAGGAGCTGCAAGACGGTGGCTGAGAGACGCTGCGAGCCGGGAGAGAAACCCTCTTCCTGGCGGCACTACCTGGGGCCTTCCTGTGATAGTATTGCGACCACCCCGAAGCCTTGTGCAAACCAGACCGCATGGAGCCAACCTTGTCAGGGTCTCGTCCGCAGGGCCATTCTGAACGGATGTGGTGTCTTGGGACATCAGGAGAGTAGCTGCTTTGATGTGGGTGCAACTTGGTGTCCTGTAGAGAAAAGAATAGTTGACTGAGTAGGGTGGTCGGTGGCCTACTAACGAGCACTGGGAGCCTCTCCGCAGCCTCTTTCTGTCTTGGAATTTCAGCCCCACAGACAAGGCTTCCTTGGATGGGATTGGACAGGTGTGTAAATGCCCTGAAGTTATGTGGGAAATGTAATCATATATATTTTTCTAGGGGGAGGTCCATTGCTTTGGTAAGTTTTCCCTGGGGTTCATGACACCCCAGAAGCTAGTGCCGCTGTCAGCACTGGGAGGAGCAGGTGGCCTGAAGGGCTGTGACGTCCCCTGAGGGCATCGAGAAGCCACTTGGCCCAGCTAAGAAGGGAGTCCAGGGCACTTCTGACTCCAGTGCCAAGCAGTGGCCCTAACCCAAGCCTAGCTTCTTCGCTTCCCTCTGTGATCTCAGTTTCCGCTTTTCATAAAATCATGCACTTCTTTTTGTAACTAGATCTCTAATGAGCTATGTGTTCAATGGATTTTTTTTTTTTTTTTTGCAGGAGGCTGCACAGACGCAACTCACCACTGTACGTTTGTAAAGCATCTTAATTTGTGTTCGCTAGACCTCTACAAACAAAGGTGCTGTCAATCGGGTCAAGAAGGATAAAACTTTGCAGGGGAGTCCTAATGCCGCTGTGAAGATGAAGCAAAATGTAAAAGCTCTCTTCCCCATGTAGCTGGCACAAAAACATATATTTCTTTACAAAAAACCCTCTAGGTTCTACAATCAGACAGAAGTCAATGCAAAATCACCACTATTAAAATTGGGTACTGTCATTTCCCCATGGCCGGTTTTTTAATTCCAGCTCTTGTAAATGGTACGTTCCAGGACTAACATAAAATACCGTAGCAGGTGCGCCAGTGCACTTGGGACCCCGTTCTGTCCTTCTAATCAGGAAATCACCAAGATCACCTGTGCACTGTCACGAGCTGCCTCTTCCTGTGATTTATAGACTAGTACAGAGTACGACATCCTGAGGGCTTGGCAAACACGGCAACTGATGACTTCTCTCAGTTTTAGGGTTGCAACAGGTGTATAAGGCATTTACATTTGAGAAGCTCTGGCCAGTAGTTCTTAAGATGTTGGCTCTAATGGCATTTTTATGGACCCTTACTAAACGTGAAAAGGAGACAATCACTCTGGACAGGCTTGTGACCCTGACTGATCCAGGCATCCTGGGGGAATGGCATCTTGTCCTCGCTCTTAGAGAACTTAGGGAAGAAAACACTGAGTAAACATGGCTGCCATTTTCACAACTACGGAAATCGACCTGTGACCAAATGAGGCATCTTGGAAATTAAAGGAGACGGAAGGTTAACCTCTTCTACTGATTTTGAAGTATATTCAAAGCGTTCTTTTAAGAGCTGTGAATGAGACTTTTCTCAGCACTATTCTCTTGCACACAAACAGAAAAGCCAAAGCCTTGTTAGACCGAATTTATGCATAAGATAGTATCCCTAAGGAGTTTTATTTTGGAAAAATTATGAGAAAGTAATCTAGCTATGAAACATGATAGCTGAAAAGAACTGTTTACAGTAAATAACTGTTTTAATGTGAACTGATTTGTCAGTAAATCCAAAGCGAATTAGCGTTAGGCTGGAAGGTACAGTTAGGATGAGGAGTAATAGGCTTGGGTCCACTCTCATATACAGTGTGATGAAATCCCAAATATTCTGTCTTTTACATGTCAACATTTTGGGATTTTACCATTTTTCCACTATTGCCCTTTATTCTGCCCGAGTTCTAATCCAGGATCCCACATTGTGTTTTGTTGCCTTGCCTCTCTAGCCTCCTCCAATCAGGGATGCTTCCTCAATTTCTTCTTGTCTTTCATGACCTTGACACTTTTGACCATGACACTGGCTAGAGGTTTTATCGAATGGCCCTCAATCTGGGGTTATCTAGTGTTTTCTCAAGATGAGAGTGAGGTTATGCATTCTTGCCCTTCTTAACGCATACTATCAGGGGGAACAATATGTCAATAAGTCCTTTTACCAGTGACTTGATCCTTGGTTCTGGTAGTTTCTGCCATGTTTCTTGTCTATTAAGTTACTATTTTTCTCTTTCTAATTAATACATGCTTATTTCAGAGACAATACTTTGACACTGCGCAAATATTCCACTGTTTCTTAAAGTATTGCCCCTTAATTTTAGCATCCACTGTGGACTGTGCCTACAACAATTATCACGAAGATGTTCTAATTGTGACCTTCTACTTTCTTCATTCCGTCTACTTTTACTAATTGGAATTCTTTGGAAGGGAAGAGTTGTTCCTTCTTCCCCATTTATTCACTTTATGTATATCCACATGGACTCCACGGGATGCGTATATATCTATATATCTAGATATAGTTGTAGATATAGATATCTATATCTATATATAGATATATATTTAAGGGTTGAAATCCAACACTATCATTATTTTGTTGCTCAAAGCATTCTAGCTTTGGTCATTGGGAGGGTTAAAAGGTTGATTGCATATACACTAATCCTTGAATGTATGTGCACGCACGTGCATGTGCACAAACACACACACACAATTTTTTTCCTGTATCTATGCATTCATACTGAAACCTTGAATGCCAGTCCAGCACATAGGGACGTTATTACAGTCTATACCTTTTTCTTGTTTGTAAACTTCTTTCTATGACAGCGAGAAGCCTGGCTTTCGTTATCTGCAATATATTTTCTTGGTTTGACCTTATTATACCAGATAAATACCGTATGGTAACACATATTTACGGAATCTAAAAAGAAAAAAGAAAAAAATGGATCTGAAGAACCTAGGGGCAGGTTAGGAATAAAGACGCAGACTTAGAGAATGGACTTGAGGACACGGGGAGGGGGAACAGTAAGCTGGGACAAAGTGAGAGAGTGGCATGGACATAGATACACTACCAAATGTAAAATAGATATCTAGTGTGAAGCAGCCGCATAGCACAGGGAGATCAGCTCAGTGCTTTGTGACCACCTAGAGGGGTGGGATAGGGAGGGTGGGAGGGAAACGCAAGAGGGAGGAGATAACGGGGATATATGTGTACGTAGACCTGATTCAATTCCTTATAGAGCAGAAACTAACACAACATTGTAAAGCAGTTACACTCTAAGAAAGATGTTAAAAAAAAAAAAAAAAAGAAAACCCTTCCATGCCTTCCCATTGTCGTTAGGAGAAAGGTCAAAATTCCTGGCATAGGGACTGTGTCTGTCTTGTTCACTTTGTCCCCCAATGTCTAAAATAATGCCTTGCATATAGTAAGTGCCCAGTACCTATTTGCTGCCTGACTAAATACGTGAGTGAAAAAATAAAAGTCCCTCCGTGCTTGGGTCTCAGGCTGCCCTTCTGCCTCATTGCTGTGTCTCCCAGCCTGGTTATTGGATCTCCATCCACAATAGACTTTTCCGTACCTTCGATAGACCGTTCTGTCTCCTGACTCAGGGCCTTTGTACATACTGCTTCCTCTCTTTTCACTTAGTTATTCCTATTCATCTATTTTCAGGGAAACCTTCTAGGCCCCAAACTAAACCAGACCCTGTGCTGTATGTTTTTCAATTTCCGTATCATTCTTCTGCACAGCTCTTACCACAATCTGCCTGTCTTGCCCACGTGCTGGACCATCAGTTCTATGAGAGCAAATCCACAGCTGGTGTGTTTAACAAGTAATCCCCATTACTCAGCACAGTGATTGCCCCACTGCACACTCTAAAAATATTTGTTAAATGAATGAATGAATGATTGAATAGCATAGCCCCTAGCAGATAACTGACCAGTGATGCTGTGGACGGAAAACACTGCACAATCGAAAAGTCGAGAGGTCTGTTTCATCTGACAGACATTCTGAGGACTTCAAGCTTGGGACATAGCATCGCAGATAATGCTGAGAAACTGTTCTGAAGTGGCAAGGAGGGGATTGGGGAGCCACGATATATAGGAGTTTTTGCAACAAAAGACAAGGTAGTTGGAACATCAAAAGATGACTGTTAATTAAAGAAAATCAGCTATCTCAAGTTAAGGAATTTAGCGCTTTTGTCTGTATGGGAAGATGCAAGTGTCTGGGTTTACTGAAATCATTCCTTTGATGTGCACCTCCACTATCTGGGGCCAGTGTCCTGTGCTTTCTCATCCTGAGTCTCCTTGGGGTGGTGCACCATTAGGGCGGCCATAATATGATGGCTTGATGGCTGCAACATCCTTTGTTTACTGATATGGCAGGCAACATTTCAGCTCACAATGCCAAAACCCATAGTAAAAACAACAACAAAAAATCAAACCAAGACAAAACCCAAACAGTAGTAGCACTTACTGAGCACAAACCTGTGAGGTAGACACTATTATCAACCTCATTTTACTGAGGAGGAAGCGGAAGTGTACAGAATGTTGTACAGCTCACTGCCCTGTGCAAATGCCCACCCCGGATCCATGATCTGTGCGTTGGAGGAGAGGTGGGAGGTATGCTCACACCGTGAAACAAAAGAGATGCCTCGGAACACGTTCTCAGAAGAGCCGTGGATACCGTAGTCACCTTGACCTGTCTTCCAGTGCCGTAGGCACCTTGACTCTGGCGTGAGCTCCTCCTATCCTTCAAAGGAAGAGCTTGTGCAAGAGTCATCTGTCCCTCAGGAGGCAGCAAACTGATGCTAGAATAACTAGGAGGAACTTGATCCAAGAAATCTGCTTTATGTCAATTCTTGGTTCGCACAAAGTGAGAATTCACATTGGGAATTTTATCCTTGTTTATTAAGTACTCTCAAGCCTTTAGCCACTCCTAGAGAAAACAGAGTCATACACTTTCATACCTAGAAGAAACGGTAGAGATCATCTAACCCTAGATCCCTCTACATCAGGGGTCCTTCACATTTCAGTGCCACGGATCCCTCCGTAGTCTAGAGAAGCCTATGGCTCCCTTCTCAAACAAGGGTTTTAAATCTATAAAAATAAAACATACTTGATTACAAAGGAAGCCAATTAATTATATGGAAGTACAGTTCCTGAAGTAGTTTTCAATGTGTGATGTAGTCGTAACTTTGCTTCTCTATCAACACACTAAATTATAGGATCTGCTAGTACAACTGATTTTGAAATGGTGATGAATGTAACTGCTGTTCTGGATGCCTGCCACGATTTTCATGGCATGTGAAAACAGCTGTGATTTCTATTGGTAACAAAATCACAGGTATTGCTACTACTGATATACGTTGTGGCCTGCATTTTTACAATTGAAGGCAATACTCAATTGCCGTTAGAGCTTAGTGACAACGAGGATGTAATCCTTTTCCCATGCAAGTCCGTGGTTCCCTTGGAGAACCATGGGGCTCAGGTTAGGAACCCCTACTCTGCAGCATCCTGGTGGCAGCTCGAACATCTTGAGTGACAGCGCACTCAGTATCTCCAAGGTGTCCAGGTCCTAGTTCAGTCTCCTATAATCATTATGAACTTTAGGGTCAGGTAAATCTAGAAGCAGTCCCAGCTCTGTTGGCATGTTAGTTATGTGACCATAGCTATTTAACCCTGTGGACATCGCTGTCTTCATTGCAAGAATGGGAACAAGATGACAATTACATTAGAAAACATGCAAATGTCTCAGAGCACAAAGAGCACATAGGTGATTTAGCAATATTTTCTTCCCTTTGGTTTCAGTGAGTTGAAATGCACCTTTTTTTTTTTTTTTTTTTGCGGTACGCGGGCCTCTCACTGCTGTGGCCTCTCCCGTTGTGGAGCACGGGCTCTGGACGCGCAGGCTCAGCGACCATGGCTCACGGGCCCAGCCGCTCCGGGGCATGTGGGATCTTTCCGGACCGGGGCACAAACCCATGTCCCCTGCATCGGCAGGCGGACTCTCAACCACTGCGCCACCAGGGAAGCCCGAAATGCACCTTTTTGAAGTTTCCGCCTAATTTTGCCCTAGCTCTACTCTTTGAAGCCACACAAGTCATGGCTCCTTACATACTTGAAGACGGCTCTATCCCACCCCTATGTTGGTTGTCTACGTGGTGATTCTGTTGCTTCTCTGAGTAAAAGAAAATCTGAGCGTATGGCTGGGAGTTATCTGTGCTGCTGCCCATTCCCAGAGAGACGTGTGAGGGCCCTGAAACAGTCATCATGTTAGGATCGATTTTTCCTCTGGAAGGCACTTCCTGTAGGATCTGTCCTACCCGTCCTTACTAATACGCTCCTGGAGTATTTGTTCTTAGGTGGTTCACGGGCACGTGGTCAGAGTGCTCTGTGTCTTGCGGTGAAGGATTCCGCAGTCGGCAAGTGGCCTGTAAGCGCACGAGAGCCAATGGGACTGTGCAGGTGATGCCTCCGAGAGCATGTGCCCCCAGAGAGAGGCCTCTGGGAAGAAGACCCTGCTCCACTCACCCGTGTGTTCAAGGGCTTATTGAACCAGGGAACCAGGGAATGCCGACAAATCTAGTGTTTTGCTAGTATGATCATTTAGTATAATCATCCAGTCCCCGTGGTCCAACCCATGCATCAAAACAATGAAATTAAAAAGGAGACTTCCCTGGCGGTCCAGTGGTGGACCTCGCCTTCCAGTGCAGGGGGTGCGGGTTGGATCCCTTGTCGGGGACCAAGATCCCACGTGCCTCGCGGCCAAAAATACCAAAACATAAAACAGAAGGAATATTGTAACAAATTCAATGAAGACTTTTCAAATGGTCACACCAGAAAAATAAAATAAACCCATGCATCAGGGCCCCTTCGCACAGGGGAAGAGGGGAGCCCAACTGCTGCGTGACAGTCATGAAACTCAGCTGCACGGGGACCTTACCACACTGCGCACAGGCTGGTTCACGGGACCTTCTTATCCTTTTATGAGCCTCTCTGATGTAATTAACACAGGCCACAGGGATCCAAAGTTCCCCTCGGCCCTTCTGAAAATGTTCGGGGATGTTAGTGCAGGAAGGGATTCGACACTTTCTGCACGTCTGCCCCGCAGTGCAGCAGTTGTTGCTGCTGGGAGTCATTGTGTTAATTCTCTTAGGTCACTTCCCCTCTAGTGGTTCTGATTAACTCCAAGCACTACATGGCTACACACTTGTCTAACTGGAAAATGCACAGCCCCAAGTCTGTGCAGGGACGATGCAAAGCAGAGTGTGATACATCTCTCTAGAGCATCAAGTTTATTAACTAGAATTGGAAGAACCAAGGAGTTCTTGGAACAAGAACTCTCCCCCTCCCCCACCAACACGGAAGACAGAAGAGTGGGGGAGGGGAGACGTGCCCCAGGAATGACAGTCCAGTCTCTGAAGTCTGAAGTTTCACCCAGGTGGGGGTTGAGGGGTGGACCTGCAGCCACGGTGGCCTCTCTTTCGGTGGCCCGGGCTGCTCCGGACCATCCTCTGAGCTGGCCAGGGTCTTGGATACGATGTTTCTGAAGGCCGTGCAGAGAACAGAGTCATCTTCAACTGGACCGGGTCCCAGGGCGCGTGGCAGCCTGACCTTCCTGCCTCGGGTCATCCATGGGGTTCAGGCGGTTTCACTTTATGACGACGCCTCAGCTTGCAACAAAGGTGTTTAGATATGAAGTTGCAGATTCTCCTAGCCACCCCTTGCTTTTTCTGTCTGTGGCCAGAGGGAGTGGATGAGGACATACTCTCAGGCTGCCCAGCGTGGGAGGACCTTCCAGTGTTGGACACACCCGGGGGGCAGCTGGTTCCCTCTGGGGCTCCAATCCTGCTGCTGGTGGACGGGGATGTCCCAGGGCCACACTGGTCGGCTGGGCTGGGGGTGGCAGTCCTCGACTCCAGGCTGGGTGGGGGACAGGCAGGCTCACTGGTCTTCTGCCCTGCCTGCTGGTCTTCCTGCAGCTGCCCATTTTCTCCCTGGTAGAGCCATCTGGCTTTCAGGGTGGACAACTCGGGGCTTAAAGAAGCCTCAAGTTCACTGCCACTGAGGTCCCCGGAAGAGAAGGGCCTCACAGTTATGATGGAGGACCCCACCATTGGTTTCATGGAGCTCACACTGCCTGTTCCTGGGTCTTGGATCTGGTCGCAAGTCCAGCCCAGAGTCCTCACCGTGGTCACCTCCGGGTCCTCTTCACAGGGTGGCTGGAGTGGCTCCTTCTGGCCCATGTTCACCCATGGATGCCTCATGACGTCAGATAAGGTGCCTCTGTCACGGGGGTTGAGGGCAATCATTTTTTGTAATAGAGCCCTTATCTCCAAAGACAGGTAAGGTGGGATGGGGTATTGCCCTCGTAGGATTTGCTCCCGCATCTCCCGGACGTCTTCTCCCACAAAGGGCCGGCACGCAGTTACCATGCTGTAGAGAACTACACCCAGGCTCCACACGTCCAACGCAGGGCCGCTGTAGCTCTGCCCCCGCAACAGTTCCGGGGCAGCATACGGGACTGTGCCGCAGATCGTGTCCAGTATGCCACTCTCATCACACTTGTTGCTGAGGCCAAAGTCTGTCAGTTTTATATTCATGTTGGCATCCAAGAGGAGGTTCGGTAGCTTCAGGTCCCTGTGCACGATGCCCCTCTGGTGGCAGTGCTGCAGGGCGGAGACCAGCTGCTGGAACGGGCGTCGGGCCTCCGCCTCTGTCATACGGCCATGGTTCACTAGGTAGCTGAACATGTCCCCCCCACTGAGGTACTCCATCACGAGGAACATTGTCTCCTCCGTGTCAATCACCCCCAGCAGTTTTACAATATTGGGGTGATCCAGAGCCTTCATACAGCACACTTCCCGGTAAACTGCCTGGGAAGTTGAGCAGCTCTGCCGACCTTTCTTAATGATCTTCACAGCCACCTGTGTCCCGGTCAGAATGTGCCGGGCCAGCTTCACTTTAGCGAAGCTGCCTTCACCAATGGTGTGGAGGATCTCGTACTCATCAATATGAGCCTCCTTGTCAGCGGAGTTGGCTGTGAGGCCCTCCATCATGGTGGCCTGCTAACTACACTGAATGACAGCACTAACTAGCAGTGCTAAAGAAGAAAAAATTTAAAACTGAAAGAAATGATAAAGAGAGAAAAAATAAAGAAAAAGGAGAAAAAGGCAAAGAAGAAATAAAAATGAGAAAAATAAAAAAGGCTAGAGAAAAGAGGAAAAAAATCCACAAAATTGCAGAAACAAGGAAAAAACAAGCTAACTGTGGGTCCAAGGCCGTCAGGTCACCAAAAGCAGCTTCCTGGGCTCTTAAGGACCAAAAACCTTGGCCCAGCTGGGCTCTTTTATACAGTTTTTGTGAAGTACATCACAGTGGGGCACTGTGAGGTCACAGCAAGAAATGGACCCATCACCGCTGGGGATAAACCACAGTGGTTTTCTCACTTTTTCAGTTCAAGGCCCCTTTACACTTAGGAAAAAGGATCCCAAAGAAATTTTTCTGTACGTGTGTTATTAGAATTTGGTATTCACTTTGGTATAAATTAAAATCTGTAGGATACTTCAGTGGCCTTTTTATTTCTAGTTTGAAAAGATGTAATAATTTTAGAGACCTCATAATGTCTACACTTGATCTACAGATTCAACACAATCCCTTTCAAAATCCCAGCTTCTTTGCAGAAATTGACAAGCTGATCCTAAAATTCATATGGAAATATAAAGGACCCAGTATAGCCAGAACAATCTAGAGAAAGAACAAAGTGGGAGGGCTCAGACTTCTCAGTTTCAAAACTTACTACGAAACTGTAATCATCATGAGAGTGTGGTACTCGCATAGCATAGACACATAGATTGATGAAAGAGAGTTGAAAGTCTGGAGATAAATCCATGTATCTATGTCAACTGATTTTCTGCAAAGGTGCCAAGACCATTCAATGGGGAAAGAATAATCTCCTCAGCAAATGCTGCAGGACAACTGAATAGCCACATCCAAAAGAAAGAACTTGGATTCCTAGCCTACAACATATACAAAAAATTAAGTCAAAATTTATCAGAGACCTAAACTTAAGAGCTAAAACAATAAAGCTCCTGGAAGAAAATGTAGCCATAAATCTTCATGCTTTGGATTAGGAGACGGTTTCTTAGATATGACACCAAAACATAAGCTACAACAACAACAAAAATAAATTGGACCACATCAAAATTAAAAACTTTTTTTTGCTACGAAGGACATGATCAAGAAAGTGGACAGCCCACAGAATGGGAGAAAATATTTAAAAATCATATATATGAGGAGGAGCTTCAAGGTGGTGGAAGAGTAAGACGTGGAGATCACCTTCCTCCCCACAGATATATCAGAAATACATCTACATGTGGAACAACACCTACCGAGCACCTACTAAACACTGGCAGAAGACCTCAGACCTCCCAAAAGGCAAGAAACTCCCCACGTACATGGGTAGGGCAAAAGAAAAAAGAAACAAAAGAGACAAAAGAATAGGGACGGGACCTGCACCAGTGAGAGGGAGCTGTGAAGGAGGAAAGGTTTCTACATACTAGGAGGCCCCTTGGCGGACGGAGACTACGGGTGGCAGAGGGGGGAGCTTCGGAGCCACAGAGGAGAGTGCAGCAACAGGGGTGCCGAGGGCAAAGCAGAGAGATACCCGCACAGAGGATCAGTGCCAACCAGCACTCACCAGCCCGAGAGGCTTGTCTGCTCACCTGCCGGGGCGGGTGGGGGCTGGGAGCTGAGGCTCAGGCTTTGGAGGTCGAATCCCAGGGAGAGGACTGTGGTTGGCTGTGTGAACATAGCCTGAAGGGGCTAGTGCGCCACAGCTAGCCAGCAGGGAGTCCGGGGAAAAGTCTGGACCTGCCGAAGACTCAAGAGACTCTTTCTTGCCTCTTTGTTTCCTGGTGCGTGAGGAGAGGGGATTAAGAGCGCCACTTAAATGAGCTACAGAGACGGGTGTGAGCCGCGGCTATCAGCGCAGACCCCAGAGATGGGCATGAGATGCTAAGGATGCTGCTGCCGCCACCAAGAAACCGGTGAGCAAGCACAGGTCACTACCCACACTTCCCCTCCCGGGATCCTGTGCAGCCCGCCATTGCCAAGGTCCTGTGATCCAGGGACAACTTCCCCGGGAGAACACACAGCACACTTCAGGCTAGTGCAACATCACGCTGGCCTCTGCCACCACAGGCTTGCCTCGCATCCATACTCCTCCCTCCCCCCAGCCTGAGTGAGCCAGAGCCCCTGAATCAGCAGCTCCTTTAACCCTATCCTGTCTGAGTGAAGAATAGATGCCCATCGGTCACCTACACACAGAGGCGGGGCCAAATCCAAAGCGGAATCCCAGGAGCTGTGCAAACAAAGGAGAGAAAGGGAAATTTCTCCCAGCAGCCTCAGGAGCAGAGGATTAAATCTCCACAATCAACCTGATGTACCCTGCATCTGTGGAATACCTGAATAGAAAACAAATCATCCCAAATTGAGGAGGTGGACTTTCGGAGCAACTACATATATATATATATATATATATATCTCCCTTTTTCTCTTTTAGTGAGTGTATATGTGTATGTTTCTCTGTGTGATTTTGTCTGTATAGCTTTGCTTTTACCATTTGTCCTAGGGTTCTGTCTGTCCTTTTTTTTTTCTGCGGTACACGGGCTTCTCACTGTTGTGGCCTCTCCCGTTGCGGAGCACAGGCTCCGGATGTGCAGGCTCAGCGGCCATGGCTCACGGGCCCAGCCGCTCCGCGGCATATGGGATCCTCCCGGACCGGGGCATGAACCTATATCCCCTGCATCGGCAGGCGGACTCTCAACCAGTGCGCCACCAGGGAGGCCCTGTCCTTTTTTTTTTTTCAACGTAAAAAATGTTTTTTCTTAATAATTATTTTTTATATTAATAACTTTAGTTTATTTTACATTATTTTATTTTATCTTCTTCTTTCTTTTTTTTTCTCCATTTTATTCTGAGCCGTGTGGAGCACAGGCTCTTGGTGCTCCAGCCAGGCATCAGGGCTATGCCACTGAGAAGGGAGAGCCAGTTCAGGGCACTAGTCCACAAGAGACCTCCCAGCTCCACATAATATCAAATGGCAAAAATCTCCCAAAGATCTCCATCTCAATGCCAAGACCCAGCTCCACTCAACGACCAGCAAGCTACAGTGCAGGACACCCTATACCAAACAACTAGCAATACAGTAACACAACCCCATCCATTAGCACAGAGGCTGCCTAAAATCATAATAAGGCCACAAACACCCCAAAACACACCACCAGACATGGATGTGCCCACCAGAAAAGATCCAGCCTCATGCACCAGAACACAGGCATTAGTCCCATCCACCAGGAAGCCTACACAACCCATGGAACCAACTGTAGCCACTGGGGAGAGACACCAAAAACAACGGGAACTACGAACCTGCAGTCTGTGAAAAGGAGACCCCAAGCATAGTAAGTTAAGCAAAATGAGAAGACAGAGAAACACACAGCAGATGAAGGAGCAAGGCAAAAACCCACCAGACCTAACAAATAAAGAGGAAATAGGCAGTCTACCTGAAAAACAATTCAGAATAATGATAGTAAAGATGATCCAAAATCTTGTAAATAGAATGGAGAAAATACATGAAACGTTTAGCAAGGACCTAAAAGAACAAAAGAGCAAACAAACAGTGATGAACAACCCAGTAAATGAAATAAAAAATTCTCTAGAGGGGATCAGTAGCAGAATAACTAAGGCAGAAGAATGGATAAGTGACCTGGAAGATAAAATAGTGGAAATAACTACTGAAGAGCAGAATAAAGAAAAAAGAATGAAAAGAATTGAGGACAGTCTCAGAGACCTCTGGGACAGCATTAAAGGCACCAACATTCGAATTATAGGGGTCCCAGAAGAAGAAGAGAAAAAGAAAGGGACTGAGAAAATATTTGAAGGGATTATCATTGAAAACTTCCCTAATATGGGAAAGGAAATAGTTAATCAAGTCCAGAGAGCACAGAGTCCCATACAAGATAAATCCAAGGAGAAACAAGCCAAGACACATATTAATCAAACTATCAAAAATTAAATACAAAGAACAACTATTAAAAGCAGCACGGGAAAAACAAAAAATAACACATAAGGGAATCCCCATAAGGTTAACAGCTGATCTTTCAGCAGAAACTCTGCAATCCAGAAGGGAGTGGCAGGACATATTTAAAGTGATGAAAGGGAAAATCCTAAAACCAAGATTACTCTACCCAGCAAGGATCTCATTCAGATTTGACAGAGAAATTAAAAGCTTTAGAGACAAGCAAAAGCTAAGCAAATTCAGCACCACCAATCCAGCTTTACAACAAACGCTAAAGGAACTTCTCTAGGCAGGAAACACAAGAGAAGGAAAAGACCTACAATAATAAACCCAAAGCAATTACGAAAATGGTAATAGGAACATAAATATCGATAATTACCTTAAATGTAAATGGATTAAATCCTCCAACCAAAAGACAGAGACTGGCTGAATGGATACAAAAACAAGACCTGTATATATGCTGTCTACAAGAGACCCACTTCAGACCTAGGGACACATACAGACTGAAAGTGAGGGGATGGAAAAAGATATTCCATGCAAATGGAAATCAAAAGAAAGCTGGAGTAGCAATTCTCGTATCAGACAAAATAGACTTTAAAACAAAGACTATTACAAGAGACCAAGAAGGACACTACATAATGATCAAGGGATCAATCCAAGAAGATGATATAACAATTGTAAATATTTATGCCCCCAACATAGGAGCACCTCAATACATAAGGCAAATACTAACAGTCATGAAAGGCGAAATCGACAGTAACACAATCATAGTAGGGGACATTAACACCCCACTTTCACCAATGGACATATCAGCCAAAACAAAAATAAATAAGGAAACAGAAGCTTTAAATGATACATTAAACAAGATGGACTTAATTGATATTTATAGGACATTCCATCCAAAAACAACAGAATACACATTTTCCTCGGGTGCTCATGGAACATTCTCCAGGATAGATCATATCTTGGGTCACAAATCAAGCCTTGGTAAATTTAAGAAAATTGAAATTGTATCAAGTCTCTTTTCCGACCACAACGTTATGAGACTAGATATCAGTTACAGGAAAAAATCTGTAAGGAATACAAACACATGGAGGCTAAACAACACACTACTTAATAACCAAGAGAGCACTGAAGAAATCAAAGAGGAAATCAAAAAATACCTAGAAACAAATGACAATGAAAACACAATGACCCAAAACCTATGGGATGCAGCAAAAGCAGTTCTAAGAGGGAAGTTTATAGCTATACAAGCCTACCTTACGAAACAAGAAACATCTCAAATAAACAACCTAACCTTACACCTAAAGCGATTAGAGAAAGAAGAACAAAAAACACCCAAAGTTAGCAGAAGGAAAGAAATCATAAAGATCAGATCAGAAATAAATGAAACAGAAATGAAGGAAACGATAGCAAAGATCAATAAAACTAAAAGGTGGTTCTTTGAGAAGAAACAAAATTGATAAACCATTAGCCAGACTCATTAAGAAAAAATAGGGAGAAGACTCAAATCAATAGAATTAGAAATGAAAAAGGATAAATAACTGACACTGCAGAAATACAAAGGATCATGAAAGATTACTACCAGCAACTATATGACAATAAAATGGACAACCTGGAAGAAATGGACAAATTCTTAGAAATGCACAACCTTCTGAGACTAAACCAGGAAGAAATAGAAAATATGAACAGACCAATCACAAGCACTGAAATTGAAACTGTGATAAAAAATCTTCCAACAAACAAAAGCCCAGGACCAGATGGCTTCACAGGCGAATTCTATCAAACATTTAGAGAAGAGCTAACACCTATCCTTCTACAACTCTTCCAAAATATAGCAGAGGGAGGAACACTCCCAAACTCATTCTACAAGGCCAACATCACTCTGATACCAAAGCCAGACAAAGATGTGACAAAGAAAGAAAACTACAGGCCAATATCACTGATGAACATAGATCCAAAAATCCTCAACAAAATACTAGCAAACAGAATCCAACAGTGCATTGAAAGGATCATGCACTATGATGAAGTGGGGTTTATCCCAGGAATGCAAGGATTCAATATACGCAAATCAATCAACGTGATACACCATATTAACAAATTGAAGGAGAAAAACCATATGATTAGAACAGTCCCTAACACCCTACACAAAAATAAACTCAACATGGATTAAAGACCTAAATGTAAGGCCAGACACCATCAAACTCTTAGAGGAAAACATAGGCAGAACACTCTATGACATAAATCACAGCAAGATCCTTTTTGACCCACCTCCTAGAGAAATGGAAATAAAAACAAAAATAAACAAATGGGACCTAATGAAACTTAAAAGATTTTGGACAGCAAAGGAAACCATAAACAAGATGAAAAGACAACCCTCAGAATGGGAGAAAATATTTGCAAATGAAGCAACTGACAAAGGATTAATCTCCAAAACATATAAGCAACTCACGCAGCTCAGCATCAAAAAAACAAACAACCCAATCCAAAAATGGGCAGAAGCCCTAAATAGACATTTCTCCAAAGAAGATATACAGATTGCCAACAGACACATGAAAGAATGCTCAGCACCATTAATCATTACAGAAATGCAAATCAAAACTACAATGAGATATTATCTCACACCAGTCAGAATGGCCATCATCAAAAAATCTACAAACAATAAATGCTGGATAGGGTGTGGGGAAAAGGGAACCATCTTGCACTGTTGGTGGGAATGTAAAATGATATAGTCACTGTGGAGAACAGTATGGACGTTCCTTAAAAAACTAAAAATAGAACTACCATACGACCCAGTAATCCCACGACTGGGCATATACCCTGAGAAAACCATAATTCAAAAAGAGTCATGTACCAAAATGCTCAATGCAGCTCTATTTACAATAGCCAGGACATGGAAGCAACCTAAGTATCCATCAACAGATGAATGGATAAAGAAGATGTGGCACATATATACAATGGAATATTACTCAGTCATAAAAAGGAGCAGAACTGAGTTATTTGTAGTGAGGTGGATGGACCTAGAGACTGTCATACAGAGTGAAGTAAGTCAGAAAGAGAAAAACAGATACTGTATGCTAACACATATATATGGAATCCAAAAAAAATAAAGGAATAAAGAAAATGGTCAGAAGAACCTAGGGGCGAGATGGGAATAAAGATGCAGACCTACTAGAGAATGGACTTGAGGATATGGGGAGGGGGAAGGGTAAGCTGCGACAAAGAGAGTGGCATGGACATATATATAGTACCAAACGAAAAATAGATAGATAGTGGGAAGCAGCTGCATAGCACAGGGAGATCAGCTCAGTGCTTTGTGACCACCTAGAGCGGTGGGATAGGGAGGGTGGGAGGGAGGGAGACGCAAGAGGGAAGAGATATGGGGACATATGTATATGTATAACAGATTCACTTTGTTATAAAGCAGAAAACAACACACCATTGTAAAGCCATTGTACTCCAATAAAAATGTTTAAAAAAATCATGTATATGAAAGGGAACTTGTTTCTAAAATATATAAAGAACACTCAAACTCAATAATAAAAACACAAATAAACTAATTAAAATATTGAAAAGGATCTGAATAGACATTTCTCCAATAAAGACTTACAAATGGCCAATAAGAACAGGAAAAGATACTTAGCATCATTACTCATTAGGGAAATGTTAATCACAAAGAGAGATAGTAGTAAGTGTTGATGAGGACATGGAGAAATTGGAACCTTAGTACTTTGCAAGCGGGAATGTAAAATGGTCTAGCCACTTTGGAAAACAGTCTGACAGTTCTTCAAAACGTTAAATGTATGGGTTACCATATGACCCAGTAATTCTACTCCTAGGTATGTACCGAAGAGAAACGAAAACAGGTTCACACAAAAACTTGTACATGAATGTTCACAGCAGCATTATTTATAAGAACCAAAAACTGGGAATAACTCAAATCAAACCCATAATACAACTCCAAAAATTGGAAATACCTGACAGATAGATAAACGTGGTGTATTTGTACAATGGAATATCATCTGGCCATTCAAAAGAATAAAGTACTAATATGTATTACAAGGTGATGAACCTTAAAGACATTATGGTCAGGGAGGGAAGGCAGACACAAAAGACCACATATTGTATGATTCTACTTATATGAAGTGTCTACAGTAGGTAAGTCTCTAGAGAAAAAGGTAGCTGAACAGTTATCTAGACCTGAGGGGGAGAGGCCAGGAGAGGAATTGGGAGTAGATGCTAAAGGGTAAAGGGTTTCTTTTGGGGATGGTGATAAAGTCTTAAAATTGATTGTGGTGATGGTTGCACAACTCTAAAAACCATTAAGTTGTATCTGTTAAACAGTGACTTGTACAGTATGTGAGTTATATCACAATAATGTTGTTACGAAAAAAAAAAGATTGTATGAGGGAAACTGGTCAACTAATGTAAGAAAAACAAGTAAAATGAGAGCCCAAACTCACAGCGTACCTCAGAATAAATTCTGACTTGATTCAAGTGCTCAGTGTAAAAGTAATTAAACTGGACTAGAACTATCAGGACGGGAAAGACCTTTTCAAGCATAAAACAAATCACAGGAAAAATTAATAGGTGTCATGAGTACAGAAAAATTTAAGAACTGCATGTCAAAATATTTTTTTTCCGTAATTGAACTCACCTCAACACATAGCCTTCATTTTTGCTCTGAGCAGGAAAACCCAAACTTGCCCACGGCTTATGGTTTTAAGCATAGTTATTTCTGAACCTAAGACTGGTCAATTACAGATTGGCCCTGTGCTTTCCCCTTCTGCCCAGAGGTGGTCTAAGTTTCTGGGGGAAAAGAGGAGGAAAGGAAACTTCTGGCTCTGAAGGAGGGCTGTCTGGCCCTTAGAGCTGGGCTTCCATCCTCCTTAACTTCCCTCGGGGACAGCTGATCCCCCGTAGCTAGTCCTCAGCAGTGCCGCTGCAGCACATGGTTTTGGAACCCCAGCATGCATGAGCTCACGATGTTGTTTATACTGCACTGTGCTTTTGTTCCAGTGTCCTGGACGTTGCCTGGGTCGCGCTGTGAGGATGCAGCAGCAGCAGCAGCAGCATATAATTTGTCAACACCCCAACCGTTCTGAGTCCGGCTGTGATGACAGGAGGTACCGGCCCCGCCCTAGGGCAGCACACAACCTCTGCCACCTCAGTAGTGACTATGACCGCCTGAAAGTGGCATCATCTGTCCTCTATACCACCTCTCATAATGGACAGTTCCTACTAAATTATGATTTCTCATGGTGCCATCCTCAATAGTATGTATTATACCAAATACTCTTGTTTTTGCGGTACACGGGCCTCTCACTGCCGTGGCCTCTCCCGCTGCGGAGCACAGGCTCCGGACGCGCAGGCCCAGCGGCCATGGCTCACGGGCCCAGCCTCTCCGCGGCATGAGGGATCTTCCCGGTCCGGGGCACGAACCCGTGTCCCCTGCATCGGCAGGCGGACTCTCAACCACTGCGCCACCAGGGAAGCCCAGTGTGTCCTAAATGTAAACTAGAGCGCTCCTCTTAGTGGAGAACATTGCTCACAAACAAATTCATACTCATACCAGAATATATTTCAAGTGCTTATATAAACGGAGCTTACAGTTTGTTAACAAATGTGTCATTCTTCTCTTCCTTGCCTAAATCGATCTGCTCCAGCTCATCAGGAGACTGTGTCTTTTGAGGTGCGTGCCTTGATGTGGTGCCGGAGGCTCATGGAAACACGTGGTTTGCTTGCCTCTATTGAGGTTGTGATTCCTCCACCACTTTGCTTAGTCAGCCAGGAACAATTCAGATGAGTTTCCTGTTGAATAAGGTCATAACTGTCAAGCCTTTGCTATACTGAAAGTACAGTACAGTAAAAGGCTTGATCCCAGCAAGAAGTGACACCCCACTTTCTCCCACTGTCCACCTTTTTGTTTGTTTTTCTCATTTCAGACCCACCTTTTGGAGGAACCGCTCGTCGGGGGGCTTGTGATGCATGTTGGCACACAGGCCCTTGGAGGCCCTGGTACATCAGCCTGTGGTCAGGGCTTCCAGTCTCGGAAGGTGGACGGTGTCCACACGAGGAGCTGCAAGACGGTGGCTGAGAGACGCTGCGAGCCGGGAGAGAAACCCTCTTCCTGGCGGCACTACCTGGGGCCTTCCTGTGATAGTATTGCGACCACCCCGAAGCCTTGTGCAAACCAGACCGCATGGAGCCAACCTTGTCAGGGTCTCGTCCGCAGGGCCATTCTGAACGGATGTGGTGTCTTGGGACATCAGGAGAGTAGCTGCTTTGATGTGGGTGCAACTTGGTGTCCTGTAGAGAAAAGAATAGTTGACTGAGTAGGGTGGTCGGTGGCCTACTAACGAGCACTGGGAGCCTCTCCGCAGCCTCTTTCTGTCTTGGAATTTCAGCCCCACAGACAAGGCTTCCTTGGATGGGATTGGACAGGTGTGTAAATGCCCTGAAGTTATGTGGGAAATGTAATCATATATATTTTTCTAGGGGGAGGTCCATTGCTTTGGTAAGTTTTCCCTGGGGTTCATGACACCCCAGAAGCTAGTGCCGCTGTCAGCACTGGGAGGAGCAGGTGGCCTGAAGGGCTGTGACGTCCCCTGAGGGCATCGAGAAGCCACTTGGCCCAGCTAAGAAGGGAGTCCAGGGCACTTCTGACTCCAGTGCCAAGCAGTGGCCCTAACCCAAGCCTAGCTTCTTCGCTTCCCTCTGTGATCTCAGTTTCCGCTTTTCATAAAATCATGCACTTCTTTTTGTAACTAGATCTCTAATGAGCTATGTGTTCAATGGATTTTTTTTTTTTTTTTTGCAGGAGGCTGCACAGACGCAACTCACCACTGTACGTTTGTAAAGCATCTTAATTTGTGTTCGCTAGACCTCTACAAACAAAGGTGCTGTCAATCGGGTCAAGAAGGATAAAACTTTGCAGGGGAGTCCTAATGCCGCTGTGAAGATGAAGCAAAATGTAAAAGCTCTCTTCCCCATGTAGCTGGCACAAAAACATATATTTCTTTACAAAAAACCCTCTAGGTTCTACAATCAGACAGAAGTCAATGCAAAATCACCACTATTAAAATTGGGTACTGTCATTTCCCCATGGCCGGTTTTTTAATTCCAGCTCTTGTAAATGGTACGTTCCAGGACTAACATAAAATACCGTAGCAGGTGCGCCAGTGCACTTGGGACCCCGTTCTGTCCTTCTAATCAGGAAATCACCAAGATCACCTGTGCATTGTCACGAGCTGCCTCTTCCTGTGATTTATAGACTAGTACAGAGTACGACATCCTGAGGGCTTGGCAAACACGGCAACTGATGACTTCTCTCAGTTTTAGGGTTGCAACAGGTGTATAAGGCATTTACATTTGAGAAGCTCTGGCCAGTAGTTCTTAAGATGTTGGCTCTAATGGCATTTTTATGGACCCTTACTAAACGTGAAAAGGAGACAATCACTCTGGACAGGCTTGTGACCCTGACTGATCCAGGCATCCCGGGGGAATGGCATCTTGTCCTCGCTCTTAGAGAACTTAGGGAAGAAAACACTGAGTAAACATGGCTGCCATTTTCACAACTACGGAAATCGACCTGTGACCAAATGAGGCATCTTGGAAATTAAAGGAGATGGAAGGTTAACCTCTTCTACTGATTTTGAAGTATATTCAAAGCGTTCTTTTAAGAGCTGTGAATGAGACTTTTCTCAGCACTATTCTCTTGCACACAAACAGAAAAGCCAAAGCCTTGTTAGACCGAATTTATGCATAAGATAGTATCCCTAAGGAGTTTTATTTTGGAAAAATTATGAGAAAGTAATCTAGCTATGAAACATGATAGCTGAAAAGAACTGTTTACAGTAAATAACTGTTTTAATGTGAACTGATTTGTCAGTAAATCCAAAGCGAATTAGCGTTAGGCTGGAAGGTACAGTTAGGATGAGGAGTAATAGGCTTGGGTCCACTCTCATATACAGTGTGATGAAATCCCAAATATTCTGTCTTTTACATGTCAACATTTTGGGATTTTACCATTTTTCCACTATTGCCCTTTATTCTGCCCGAGTTCTAATCCAGGATCCCACATTGTGTTTTGTTGCCTTGCCTCTCTAGCCTCCTCCAATCAGGGATGCTTCCTCAATTTCTTCTTGTCTTTCATGACCTTGACACTTTTGACCATGACACTGGCTAGAGGTTTTATCGAATGGCCCTCAATCTGGGGTTATCTAGTGTTTTCTCAAGATGAGAGTGAGGTTATGCATTCTTGCCCTTCTTAACGCATACTATCAGGGGGAACAATATGTCAATAAGTCCTTTTACCAGTGACTTGATCCTTGGTTCTGGTAGTTTCTGCCATGTTTCTTGTCTATTAAGTTACTATTTTTCTCTTTCTAATTAATACATGCTTATTTCAGAGACAATACTTTGACACTGCGCAAATATTCCACTGTTTCTTAAAGTATTGCCCCTTAATTTTAGCATCCACTGTGGACTGTGCCTACAACAATTATCACGAAGATGTTCTAATTGTGACCTTCTACTTTCTTCATTCCGTCTACTTTTACTAATTGGAATTCTTTGGAAGGGAAGAGTTGTTCCTTCTTCCCCATTTATTCACTTTATGTATATCCACATGGACTCCACGGGATGCGTATATATCTATATATCTAGATATAGTTGTAGATATAGATATCTATATCTATATATAGATATATATTTAAGGGTTGAAATCCAACACTATCATTATTTTGTTGCTCAAAGCATTCTAGCTTTGGTCATTGGGAGGGTTAAAAGGTTGATTGCATATACACTAATCCTTGAATGTGTGTGCACGCACGTGCATGTGCACAAACACACACACACAATTTTTTTCCTGTATCTATGCATTCATACTGAAACCTTGAATGCCAGTCCAGCACATAGGGACGTTATTACAGTCTATACCTTTTTCTTGTTTGTAAACTTCTTTCTATGACAGCGAGAAGCCTGGCTTTCGTTATCTGCAATATATTTTCTTGGTTTGACCTTATTATACCAGATAAATACCGTATGGTAACACATATTTACGGAATCTAAAAAGAAAAAAGAAAAAAATGGATCTGAAGAACCTAGGGGCAGGTTAGGAATAAAGACGCAGACTTAGAGAATGGACTTGAGGACACGGGGAGGGGGAACAGTAAGCTGGGACAAAGTGAGAGAGTGGCATGGACATAGATACACTACCAAATGTAAAATAGATATCTAGTGTGAAGCAGCCGCATAGCACAGGGAGATCAGCTCAGTGCTTTGTGACCACCTAGAGGGGTGGGATAGGGAGGGTGGGAGGGAAACGCAAGAGGGAGGAGATAACGGGGATATATGTGTACGTAGACCTGATTCAATTCCTTATAGAGCAGAAACTAACACAACATTGTAAAGCAGTTACACTCTAAGAAAGATGTTAAAAAAAAAAAAAAAAAAAGAAAACCCTTCCATGCCTTCCCATTGTCGTTAGGAGAAAGGTCAAAATTCCTGGCATAGGGACTGTGTCTGTCTTGTTCACTTTGTCCCCCAATGTCTAAAATAATGCCTTGCATATAGTAAGTGCCCAGTACCTATTTGCTGCCTGACTAAATACGTGAGTGAAAAAATAAAAGTCCCTCCGTGCTTGGGTCTCAGGCTGCCCTTCTGCCTCATTGCTGTGTCTCCCAGCCTGGTTATTGGATCTCCATCCACAATAGACTTTTCCGTACCTTCGATAGACCGTTCTGTCTCCTGACTCAGGGCCTTTGTACATACTGCTTCCTCTCTTTTCACTTAGTTATTCCTATTCATCTATTTTCAGGGAAACCTTCTAGGCCCCAAACTAAACCAGACCCTGTGCTGTATGTTTTTCAATTTCCGTATCATTCTTCTGCACAGCTCTTACCACAATCTGCCTGTCTTGCCCACGTGCTGGACCATCAGTTCTATGAGAGCAAATCCACAGCTGGTGTGTTTAACAAGTAATCCCCATTACTCAGCACAGTGATTGCCCCACTGCACACTCTAAAAATATTTGTTAAATGAATGAATGAATGATTGAATAGCATAGCCCCTAGCAGATAACTGACCAGTGATGCTGTGGACGGAAAACACTGCACAATCGAAAAGTCGAGAGGTCTGTTTCATCTGACAGACATTCTGAGGACTTCAAGCTTGGGACATAGCATCGCAGATAATGCTGAGAAACTGTTCTGAAGTGGCAAGGAGGGGATTGGGGAGCCACGATATATAGGAGTTTTTGCAACAAAAGACAAGGTAGTTGGAACATCAAAAGATGACTGTTAATTAAAGAAAATCAGCTATCTCAAGTTAAGGAATTTAGCGCTTTTGTCTGTATGGGAAGATGCAAGTGTCTGGGTTTACTGAAATCATTCCTTTGATGTGCACCTCCACTATCTGGGGCCAGTGTCCTGTGCTTTCTCATCCTGAGTCTCCTTGGGGTGGTGCACCATTAGGGCGGCCATAATATGATGGCTTGATGGCTGCAACATCCTTTGTTTACTGATATGGCAGGCAACATTTCAGCTCACAATGCCAAAACCCATAGTAAAAACAACAACAAAAAATCAAACCAAGACAAAACCCAAACAGTAGTAGCACTTACTGAGCACAAACCTGTGAGGTAGACACTATTATCAACCTCATTTTACTGAGGAGGAAGCGGAAGTGTACAGAATGTTGTACAGCTCACTGCCCTGTGCAAATGCCCACCCCGGATCCATGATCTGTGCGTTGGAGGAGAGGTGGGAGGTATGCTCACACCGTGAAACAAAAGAGATGCCTCGGAACACGTTCTCAGAAGAGCCGTGGATACCGTAGTCACCTTGACCTGTCTTCCAGTGCCGTAGGCACCTTGACTCTGGCGTGAGCTCCTCCTATCCTTCAAAGGAAGAGCTTGTGCAAGAGTCATCTGTCCCTCAGGAGGCAGCAAACTGATGCTAGAATAACTAGGAGGAACTTGATCCAAGAAATCTGCTTTATGTCAATTCTTGGTTCGCACAAAGTGAGAATTCACATTGGGAATTTTATCCTTGTTTATTAAGTACTCTCAAGCCTTTAGCCACTCCTAGAGAAAACAGAGTCATACACTTTCATACCTAGAAGAAACGGTAGAGATCATCTAACCCTAGATCCCTCTACATCAGGGGTCCTTCACATTTCAGTGCCACGGATCCCTCCGTAGTCTAGAGAAGCCTATGGCTCCCTTCTCAAACAAGGGTTTTAAATCTATAAAAATAAAACATACTTGATTACAAAGGAAGCCAATTAATTATATGGAAGTACAGTTCCTGAAGTAGTTTTCAATGTGTGATGTAGTCGTAAATTTGCTTCTCTATCAACACACTAAATTATAGGATCTGCTAGTACAACTGATTTTGAAATGGTGATGAATGTAACTGCTGTTCTGGATGCCTGCCACGATTTTCATGGCATGTGAAAACAGCTGTGATTTCTATTGGTAACAAAATCACAGGTATTGCTACTACTGATATACGTTGTGGCCTGCATTTTTACAATTGAAGGCAATACTCAATTGCCGTTAGAGCTTAGTGACAACGAGGATGTAATCCTTTTCCCATGCAAGTCCGTGGTTCCCTTGGAGAACCATGGGGCTCAGGTTAGGAACCCCTACTCTGCAGCATCCTGGTGGCAGCTCGAACATCTTGAGTGACAGCGCACTCAGTATCTCCAAGGTGTCCAGGTCCTAGTTCAGTCTCCTATAATCATTATGAACTTTAGGGTCAGGTAAATCTAGAAGCAGTCCCAGCTCTGTTGGCATGTTAGTTATGTGACCATAGCTATTTAACCCTGTGGACATCGCTGTCTTCATTGCAAGAATGGGAACAAGATGACAATTACATTAGAAAACATGCAAATGTCTCAGAGCACAAAGAGCACATAGGTGATTTAGCAATATTTTCTTCCCTTTGGTTTCAGTGAGTTGAAATGCACCTTTTTTTTTTTTTTTTTTTTGCGGTACGCGGGCCTCTCACTGCTGTGGCCTCTCCCGTTGTGGAGCACGGGCTCTGGACGCGCAGGCTCAGCGACCATGGCTCACGGGCCCAGCCGCTCCGGGGCATGTGGGATCTTTCCGGACCGGGGCACAAACCCATGTCCCCTGCATCGGCAGGCGGACTCTCAACCACTGCGCCACCAGGGAAGCCCGAAATGCACCTTTTTGAAGTTTCCGCCTAATTTTGCCCTAGCTCTACTCTTTGAAGCCACACAAGTCATGGCTCCTTACATACTTGAAGACGGCTCTATCCCACCCCTATGTTGGTTGTCTACGTGGTGATTCTGTTGCTTCTCTGAGTAAAAGAAAATCTGAGCGTATGGCTGGGAGTTATCTGTGCTGCTGCCCATTCCCAGAGAGACGTGTGAGGGCCCTGAAACAGTCATCATGTTAGGATCGATTTTTCCTCTGGAAGGCACTTCCTGTAGGATCTGTCCTACCCGTCCTTACTAATACGCTCCTGGAGTATTTGTTCTTAGGTGGTTCACGGGCACGTGGTCAGAGTGCTCTGTGTCTTGCGGTGAAGGATTCCGCAGTCGGCAAGTGGCCTGTAAGCGCACGAGAGCCAATGGGACTGTGCAGGTGATGCCTCCGAGAGCATGTGCCCCCAGAGAGAGGCCTCTGGGAAGAAGACCCTGCTCCACTCACCCGTGTGTTCAAGGGCTTATTGAACCAGGGAACCAGGGAATGCCGACAAATCTAGTGTTTTGCTAGTATGATCATTTAGTATAATCATCCAGTCCCCGTGGTCCAACCCATGCATCAAAACAATGAAATTAAAAAGGAGACTTCCCTGGCGGTCCAGTGGTGGACCTCGCCTTCCAGTGCAGGGGGTGCGGGTTGGATCCCTTGTCGGGGACCAAGATCCCACGTGCCTCGCGGCCAAAAATACCAAAACATAAAACAGAAGGAATATTGTAACAAATTCAATGAAGACTTTTCAAATGGTCACACCAGAAAAATAAAATAAACCCATGCATCAGGGCCCCTTCGCACAGGGGAAGAGGGGAGCCCAACTGCTGCGTGACAGTCATGAAACTCAGCTGCACGGGGACCTTACCACACTGCGCACAGGCTGGTTCACGGGACCTTCTTATCCTTTTATGAGCCTCTCTGATGTAATTAACACAGGCCACAGGGATCCAAAGTTCCCCTCGGCCCTTCTGAAAATGTTCGGGGATGTTAGTGCAGGAAGGGATTCGACACTTTCTGCACGTCTGCCCCGCAGTGCAGCAGTTGTTGCTGCTGGGAGTCATTGTGTTAATTCTCTTAGGTCACTTCCCCTCTAGTGGTTCTGATTAACTCCAAGCACTACATGGCTACACACTTGTCTAACTGGAAAATGCACAGCCCCAAGTCTGTGCAGGGACGATGCAAAGCAGAGTGTGATACATCTCTCTAGAGCATCAAGTTTATTAACTAGAATTGGAAGAACCAAGGAGTTCTTGGAACAAGAACTCTCCCCCTCCCCCACCAACACGGAAGACAGAAGAGTGGGGGAGGGGAGACGTGCCCCAGGAATGACAGTCCAGTCTCTGAAGTCTGAAGTTTCACCCAGGTGGGGGTTGAGGGGTGGACCTGCAGCCACGGTGGCCTCTCTTTCGGTGGCCCGGGCTGCTCCGGACCATCCTCTGAGCTGGCCAGGGTCTTGGATACGATGTTTCTGAAGGCCGTGCAGAGAACAGAGTCATCTTCAACTGGACCGGGTCCCAGGGCGCGTGGCAGCCTGACCTTCCTGCCTCGGGTCATCCATGGGGTTCAGGTGGTTTCACTTTATGATGACGCCTCAGCTTGCAACAAAGGTGTTTAGATATGAAGTTGCAGATTCTCCTAGCCACCCCTTGCTTTTTCTGTCTGTGGCCAGAGGGAGTGGATGAGGACATACTCTCAGGCTGCCCAGCGTGGGAGGACCTTCCAGTGTTGGACACACCCGGGGGGCAGCTGGTTCCCTCTGGGGCTCCAATCCTGCTGCTGGTGGACGGGGATGTCCCAGGGCCACACTGGTCGGCTGGGCTGGGGGTGGCAGTCCTCGACTCCAGGCTGGGTGGGGGACAGGCAGGCTCACTGGTCTTCTGCCCTGCCTGCTGGTCTTCCTGCAGCTGCCCATTTTCTCCCTGGTAGAGCCATCTGGCTTTCAGGGTGGACAACTCGGGGCTTAAAGAAGCCTCAAGTTCACTGCCACTGAGGTCCCCGGAAGAGAAGGGCCTCACAGTTATGATGGAGGACCCCACCATTGGTTTCATGGAGCTCACACTGCCTGTTCCTGGGTCTTGGATCTGGTCGCAAGTCCAGCCCAGAGTCCTCACCGTGGTCACCTCCGGGTCCTCTTCACAGGGTGGCTGGAGTGGCTCCTTCTGGCCCATGTTCACCCATGGATGCCTCATGACGTCAGATAAGGTGCCTCTGTCACGGGGGTTGAGGGCAATCATTTTTTGTAATAGAGCCCTTATCTCCAAAGACAGGTAAGGTGGGATGGGGTATTGCCCTCGTAGGATTTGCTCCCGCATCTCCCGGACGTCTTCTCCCACAAAGGGCCGGCACGCAGTTACCATGCTGTAGAGAACTACACCCAGGCTCCACACGTCCAACGCAGGGCCGCTGTAGCTCTGCCCCCGCAACAGTTCCGGGGCAGCATACGGGACTGTGCCGCAGATCGTGTCCAGTATGCCACTCTCATCACACTTGTTGCTGAGGCCAAAGTCTGTCAGTTTTATATTCATGTTGGCATCCAAGAGGAGGTTCGGTAGCTTCAGGTCCCTGTGCACGATGCCCCTCTGGTGGCAGTGCTGCAGGGCGGAGACCAGCTGCTGGAACGGGCGTCGGGCCTCCGCCTCTGTCATACGGCCATGGTTCACTAGGTAGCTGAACATGTCCCCCCCACTGAGGTACTCCATCACGAGGAACATTGTCTCCTCCGTGTCAATCACCCCCAGCAGTTTTACAATATTGGGGTGATCCAGAGCCTTCATACAGCACACTTCCCGGTAAACTGCCTGGGAAGTTGAGCAGCTCTGCCGACCTTTCTTAATGATCTTCACAGCCACCTGTGTCCCGGTCAGAATGTGCCGGGCCAGCTTCACTTTAGCGAAGCTGCCTTCACCAATGGTGTGGAGGATCTCGTACTCATCAATATGAGCCTCCTTGTCAGCGGAGTTGGCTGTGAGGCCCTCCATCATGGTGGCCTGCTAACTACACTGAATGACAGCACTAACTAGCAGTGCTAAAGAAGAAAAAATTTAAAACTGAAAGAAATGATAAAGAGAGAAAAAATAAAGAAAAAGGAGAAAAAGGCAAAGAAGAAATAAAAATGAGAAAAATAAAAAAGGCTAGAGAAAAGAGGAAAAAAATCCACAAAATTGCAGAAACAAGGAAAAAACAAGCTAACTGTGGGTCCAAGGCCGTCAGGTCACCAAAAGCAGCTTCCTGGGCTCTTAAGGACCAAAAACCTTGGCCCAGCTGGGCTCTTTTATACAGTTTTTGTGAAGTACATCACAGTGGGGCACTGTGAGGTCACAGCAAGAAATGGACCCATCACCGCTGGGGATAAACCACAGTGGTTTTCTCACTTTTTCAGTTCAAGGCCCCTTTACACTTAGGAAAAAGGATCCCAAAGAAATTTTTCTGTACGTGTGTTATTAGAATTTGGTATTCACTTTGGTATAAATTAAAATCTGTAGGATACTTCAGTGGCCTTTTTATTTCTAGTTTGAAAAGATGTAATAATTTTAGAGACCTCATAATGTCTACACTTGATCTACAGATTCAACACAATCCCTTTCAAAATCCCAGCTTCTTTGCAGAAATTGACAAGCTGATCCTAAAATTCATATGGAAATATAAAGGACCCAGTATAGCCAGAACAATCTAGAGAAAGAACAAAGTGGGAGGGCTCAGACTTCTCAGTTTCAAAACTTACTACGAAACTGTAATCATCATGAGAGTGTGGTACTCGCATAGCATAGACACATAGATTGATGAAAGAGAGTTGAAAGTCTGGAGATAAATCCATGTATCTATGTCAACTGATTTTCTGCAAAGGTGCCAAGACCATTCAATGGGGAAAGAATAATCTCCTCAGCAAATGCTGCAGGACAACTGAATAGCCACATCCAAAAGAAAGAACTTGGATTCCTAGCCTACAACATATACAAAAAATTAAGTCAAAATTTATCAGAGACCTAAACTTAAGAGCTAAAACAATAAAGCTCCTGGAAGAAAATGTAGCCATAAATCTTCATGCTTTGGATTAGGAGACGGTTTCTTAGATATGACACCAAAACATAAGCTACAACAACAACAAAAATAAATTGGACCACATCAAAATTAAAAACTTTTTTTTGCTACGAAGGACATGATCAAGAAAGTGGACAGCCCACAGAATGGGAGAAAATATTTAAAAATCATATATATGAGGAGGAGCTTCAAGGTGGTGGAAGAGTAAGACGTGGAGATCACCTTCCTCCCCACAGATATATCAGAAATACATCTACATGTGGAACAACACCTACCGAGCACCTACTAAACACTGGCAGAAGACCTCAGACCTCCCAAAAGGCAAGAAACTCCCCACGTACATGGGTAGGGCAAAAGAAAAAAGAAACAAAAGAGACAAAAGAATAGGGACGGGACCTGCACCAGTGAGAGGGAGCTGTGAAGGAGGAAAGGTTTCTACATACTAGGAGGCCCCTTGGCGGACGGAGACTACGGGTGGCAGAGGGGGGAGCTTCGGAGCCACAGAGGAGAGTGCAGCAACAGGGGTGCCGAGGGCAAAGCAGAGAGATACCCGCACAGAGGATCAGTGCCAACCAGCACTCACCAGCCCGAGAGGCTTGTCTGCTCACCTGCCGGGGCGGGTGGGGGCTGGGAGCTGAGGCTCAGGCTTTGGAGGTCGAATCCCAGGGAGAGGACTGTGGTTGGCTGTGTGAACATAGCCTGAAGGGGCTAGTGCGCCACAGCTAGCCAGCAGGGAGTCCGGGGAAAAGTCTGGACCTGCCGAAGACTCAAGAGACTCTTTCTTGCCTCTTTGTTTCCTGGTGCGTGAGGAGAGGGGATTAAGAGCGCCACTTAAATGAGCTACAGAGACGGGTGTGAGCCGCGGCTATCAGCGCAGACCCCAGAGATGGGCATGAGATGCTAAGGATGCTGCTGCCGCCACCAAGAAACCGGTGAGCAAGCACAGGTCACTACCCACACTTCCCCTCCCGGGATCCTGTGCAGCCCGCCATTGCCAAGGTCCTGTGATCCAGGGACAACTTCCCCGGGAGAACACACAGCACACTTCAGGCTAGTGCAACATCACGCTGGCCTCTGCCACCACAGGCTTGCCTCGCATCCATACTCCTCCCTCCCCCCAGCCTGAGTGAGCCAGAGCCCCTGAATCAGCAGCTCCTTTAACCCTATCCTGTCTGAGTGAAGAATAGATGCCCATCGGTCACCTACACACAGAGGCGGGGCCAAATCCAAAGCGGAATCCCAGGAGCTGTGCAAACAAAGGAGAGAAAGGGAAATTTCTCCCAGCAGCCTCAGGAGCAGAGGATTAAATCTCCACAATCAACCTGATGTACCCTGCATCTGTGGAATACCTGAATAGAAAACAAATCATCCCAAATTGAGGAGGTGGACTTTCGGAGCAACTACATATATATATATATATATATATATCTCCCTTTTTCTCTTTTAGTGAGTGTATATGTGTATGTTTCTCTGTGTGATTTTGTCTGTATAGCTTTGCTTTTACCATTTGTCCTAGGGTTCTGTCTGTCCTTTTTTTTTTCTGCGGTACACGGGCTTCTCACTGTTGTGGCCTCTCCCGTTGCGGAGCACAGGCTCCGGATGTGCAGGCTCAGCGGCCATGGCTCACGGGCCCAGCCGCTCCGCGGCATATGGGATCCTCCCGGACCGGGGCATGAACCTATATCCCCTGCATCGGCAGGCGGACTCTCAACCAGTGCGCCACCAGGGAGGCCCTGTCCTTTTTTTTTTTTCAACGTAAAAAATGTTTTTTCTTAATAATTATTTTTTATATTAATAACTTTAGTTTATTTTACATTATTTTATTTTATCTTCTTCTTTCTTTTTTTTTCTCCATTTTATTCTGAGCCGTGTGGAGCACAGGCTCTTGGTGCTCCAGCCAGGCATCAGGGCTATGCCACTGAGAAGGGAGAGCCAGTTCAGGGCACTAGTCCACAAGAGACCTCCCAGCTCCACATAATATCAAATGGCAAAAATCTCCCAAAGATCTCCATCTCAATGCCAAGACCCAGCTCCACTCAACGACCAGCAAGCTACAGTGCAGGACACCCTATACCAAACAACTAGCAATACAGTAACACAACCCCATCCATTAGCACAGAGGCTGCCTAAAATCATAATAAGGCCACAAACACCCCAAAACACACCACCAGACATGGATGTGCCCACCAGAAAAGATCCAGCCTCATGCACCAGAACACAGGCATTAGTCCCATCCACCAGGAAGCCTACACAACCCATGGAACCAACTGTAGCCACTGGGGAGAGACACCAAAAACAACGGGAACTACGAACCTGCAGTCTGTGAAAAGGAGACCCCAAGCATAGTAAGTTAAGCAAAATGAGAAGACAGAGAAACACACAGCAGATGAAGGAGCAAGGCAAAAACCCACCAGACCTAACAAATAAAGAGGAAATAGGCAGTCTACCTGAAAAACAATTCAGAATAATGATAGTAAAGATGATCCAAAATCTTGTAAATAGAATGGAGAAAATACATGAAACGTTTAGCAAGGACCTAAAAGAACAAAAGAGCAAACAAACAGTGATGAACAACCCAGTAAATGAAATAAAAAATTCTCTAGAGGGGATCAGTAGCAGAATAACTAAGGCAGAAGAATGGATAAGTGACCTGGAAGATAAAATAGTGGAAATAACTACTGAAGAGCAGAATAAAGAAAAAAGAATGAAAAGAATTGAGGACAGTCTCAGAGACCTCTGGGACAGCATTAAAGGCACCAACATTCGAATTATAGGGGTCCCAGAAGAAGAAGAGAAAAAGAAAGGGACTGAGAAAATATTTGAAGGGATTATCATTGAAAACTTCCCTAATATGGGAAAGGAAATAGTTAATCAAGTCCAGAGAGCACAGAGTCCCATACAAGATAAATCCAAGGAGAAACAAGCCAAGACACATATTAATCAAACTATCAAAAATTAAATACAAAGAACAAATATTAAAAGCAGCACGGGAAAAACAAAAAATAACACATAAGGGAATCCCCATAAGGTTAACAGCTGATCTTTCAGCAGAAACTCTGCAATCCAGAAGGGAGTGGCAGGACATATTTAAAGTGATGAAAGGGAAAATCCTAAAACCAAGATTACTCTACCCAGCAAGGATCTCATTCAGATTTGACAGAGAAATTAAAAGCTTTAGAGACAAGCAAAAGCTAAGCAAATTCAGCACCACCAATCCAGCTTTACAACAAACGCTAAAGGAACTTCTCTAGGCAGGAAACACAAGAGAAGGAAAAGACCTACAATAATAAACCCAAAGCAATTACGAAAATGGTAATAGGAACATAAATATCGATAATTACCTTAAATGTAAATGGATTAAATCCTCCAACCAAAAGACAGAGACTGGCTGAATGGATACAAAAACAAGACCTGTATATATGCTGTCTACAAGAGACCCACTTCAGACCTAGGGACACATACAGACTGAAAGTGAGGGGATGGAAAAAGATATTCCATGCAAATGGAAATCAAAAGAAAGCTGGAGTAGCAATTCTCGTATCAGACAAAATAGACTTTAAAACAAAGACTATTACAAGAGACCAAGAAGGACACTACATAATGATCAAGGGATCAATCCAAGAAGATGATATAACAATTGTAAATATTTATGCCCCCAACATAGGAGCACCTCAATACATAAGGCAAATACTAACAGTCATGAAAGGCGAAATCGACAGTAACACAATCATAGTAGGGGACATTAACACCCCACTTTCACCAATGGACATATCAGCCAAAACAAAAATAAATAAGGAAACAGAAGCTTTAAATGATACATTAAACAAGATGGACTTAATTGATATTTATAGGACATTCCATCCAAAAACAACAGAATACACATTTTCCTCGGGTGCTCATGGAACATTCTCCAGGATAGATCATATCTTGGGTCACAAATCAAGCCTTGGTAAATTTAAGAAAATTGAAATTGTATCAAGTCTCTTTTCCGACCACAACGTTATGAGACTAGATATCAGTTACAGGAAAAAATCTGTAAGGAATACAAACACATGGAGGCTAAACAACACACTACTTAATAACCAAGAGAGCACTGAAGAAATCAAAGAGGAAATCAAAAAATACCTAGAAACAAATGACAATGAAAACACAATGACCCAAAACCTATGGGATGCAGCAAAAGCAGTTCTAAGAGGGAAGTTTATAGCTATACAAGCCTACCTTACGAAACAAGAAACATCTCAAATAAACAACCTAACCTTACACCTAAAGCGATTAGAGAAAGAAGAACAAAAAACACCCAAAGTTAGCAGAAGGAAAGAAATCATAAAGATCAGATCAGAAATAAATGAAACAGAAATGAAGGAAACGATAGCAAAGATCAATAAAACTAAAAGGTGGTTCTTTGAGAAGAAACAAAATTGATAAACCATTAGCCAGACTCATTAAGAAAAAATAGGGAGAAGACTCAAATCAATAGAATTAGAAATGAAAAAGGATAAATAACTGACACTGCAGAAATACAAAGGATCATGAAAGATTACTACCAGCAACTATATGACAATAAAATGGACAACCTGGAAGAAATGGACAAATTCTTAGAAATGCACAACCTTCTGAGACTAAACCAGGAAGAAATAGAAAATATGAACAGACCAATCACAAGCACTGAAATTGAAACTGTGATAAAAAATCTTCCAACAAACAAAAGCCCAGGACCAGATGGCTTCACAGGCGAATTCTATCAAACATTTAGAGAAGAGCTAACACCTATCCTTCTACAACTCTTCCAAAATATAGCAGAGGGAGGAACACTCCCAAACTCATTCTACAAGGCCAACATCACTCTGATACCAAAGCCAGACAAAGATGTGACAAAGAAAGAAAACTACAGGCCAATATCACTGATGAACATAGATCCAAAAATCCTCAACAAAATACTAGCAAACAGAATCCAACAGCGCATTGAAAGGATCATGCACTATGATGAAGTGGGGTTTATCCCAGGAATGCAAGGATTCAATATACGCAAATCAATCAACGTGATACACCAAATTAACAAATTGAAGGAGAAAAACCATATGATTAGAACAGTCCCTAACACCCTACACAAAAATAAACTCAACATGGATTAAAGACCTAAATGTAAGGCCAGACACCATCAAACTCTTAGAGGAAAACATAGGCAGAACACTCTATGACATAAATCACAGCAAGATCCTTTTTGACCCACCTCCTAGAGAAATGGAAATAAAAACAAAAATAAACAAATGGGACCTAATGAAACTTAAAAGATTTTGGACAGCAAAGGAAACCATAAACAAGATGAAAAGACAACCCTCAGAATGGGAGAAAATATTTGTAAATGAAGCAACTGACAAAGGATTAATCTCCAAAACATATAAGCAACTCACGCAGCTCAGCATCAAAAAAACAAACAACCCAATCCAAAAATGGGCAGAAGCCCTAAATAGACATTTCTCCAAAGAAGATATACAGATTGCCAACAGACACATGAAAGAATGCTCAGCACCATTAATCATTACAGAAATGCAAATCAAAACTACAATGAGATATTATCTCACACCAGTCAGAATGGCCATCATCAAAAAATCTACAAACAATAAATGCTGGATAGGGTGTGGGGAAAAGGGAACCATCTTGCACTGTTGGTGGGAATGTAAAATGATATAGTCACTGTGGAGAACAGTATGGACGTTCCTTAAAAAACTAAAAATAGAACTACCATACGACCCAGTAATCCCACGACTGGGCATATACCCTGAGAAAACCATAATTCAAAAAGAGTCATGTACCAAAATGCTCAATGCAGCTCTATTTACAATAGCCAGGACATGGAAGCAACCTAAGTATCCATCAACAGATGAATGGATAAAGAAGATGTGGCACATATATACAATGGAATATTACTCAGTCATAAAAAGGAGCAGAACTGAGTTATTTGTAGTGAGGTGGATGGACCTAGAGACTGTCATACAGAGTGAAGTAAGTCAGAAAGAGAAAAACAGATACTGTATGCTAACACATATATATGGAATCCAAAAAAAATAAAGGAATAAAGAAAATGGTCAGAAGAACCTAGGGGCAAGATGGGAATAAAGATGCAGACCTACTAGAGAATGGACTTGAGGATATGGGGAGGGGGAAGGGTAAGCTGCGACAAAGAGAGTGGCATGGACATATATATAGTACCAAACGAAAAATAGATAGATAGTGGGAAGCAGCTGCATAGCACAGGGAGATCAGCTCAGTGCTTTGTGACCACCTAGAGCGGTGGGATAGGGAGGGTGGGAGGGAGGGAGACGCAAGAGGGAAGAGATATGGGGACATATGTATATGTATAACAGATTCACTTTGTTATAAAGCAGAAAACAACACACCATTGTAAAGCCATTGTACTCCAATAAAAATGTTTAAAAAAATCATGTATATGAAAGGGAACTTGTTTCTAAAATATATAAAGAACACTCAAACTCAATAATAAAAACACAAATAAACTAATTAAAATATTGAAAAGGATCTGAATAGACATTTCTCCAATAAAGACTTACAAATGGCCAATAAGAACAGGAAAAGATACTTAGCATCATTACTCATTAGGGAAATGTTAATCACAAAGAGAGATAGTAGTAAGTGTTGATGAGGACATGGAGAAATTGGAACCTTAGTACTTTGCAAGCGGGAATGTAAAATGGTCTAGCCACTTTGGAAAACAGTCTGACAGTTCTTCAAAACGTTAAATGTATGGGTTACCATATGACCCAGTAATTCTACTCCTAGGTATGTACCGAAGAGAAACGAAAACAGGTTCACACAAAAACTTGTACATGAATGTTCACAGCAGCATTATTTATAAGAACCAAAAACTGGGAATAACTCAAATCAAACCCATAATACAACTCCAAAAATTGGAAATACCTGACAGATAGATAAACGTGGTGTATTTGTACAATGGAATATCATCTGGCCATTCAAAAGAATAAAGTAATAATATGTATTACAAGGTGATGAACCTTAAAGACATTATGGTCAGGGAGGGAAGGCAGACACAAAAGACCACATATTGTATGATTCTACTTATATGAAGTGTCTACAGTAGGTAAGTCTCTAGAGAAAAAGGTAGCTGAACAGTTATCTAGACCTGAGGGGGAGAGGCCAGGAGAGGAATTGGGAGTAGATGCTAAAGGGTAAAGGGTTTCTTTTGGGGATGGTGATAAAGTCTTAAAATTGATTGTGGTGATGGTTGCACAACTCTAAAAACCATTAAGTTGTATCTGTTAAACAGTGACTTGTACAGTATGTGAGTTATATCACAATAATGTTGTTACGAAAAAAAAAAGATTGTATGAGGGAAACTGGTCAACTAATGTAAGAAAAACAAGTAAAATGAGAGCCCAAACTCACAGCGTACCTCAGAATAAATTCTGACTTGATTCAAGTGCTCAGTGTAAAAGTAATTAAACTGGACTAGAACTATCAGGACGGGAAAGACCTTTTCAAGCATAAAACAAATTACAGGAAAAATTAATAGGTGTCATGAGTACAGAAAAATTTAAGAACTGCATGTCAAAATATTTTTTTTCCGTAATTGAACTCACCTCAACACATAGCCTTCATTTTTGCTCTGAGCAGGAAAACCCAAACTTGCCCACGGCTTATGGTTTTAAGCATAGTTATTTCTGAACCTAAGACTGGTCAATTACAGATTGGCCCTGTGCTTTCCCCTTCTGCCCAGAGGTGGTCTAAGTTTCTGGGGGAAAAGAGGAGGAAAGGAAACTTCTGGCTCTGAAGGAGGGCTGTCTGGCCCTTAGAGCTGGGCTTCCATCCTCCTTAACTTCCCTCGGGGACAGCTGATCCCCCGTAGCTAGTCCTCAGCAGTGCCGCTGCAGCACATGGTTTTGGAACCCCAGCATGCATGAGCTCACGATGTTGTTTATACTGCACTGTGCTTTTGTTCCAGTGTCCTGGACGTTGCCTGGGTCGCGCTGTGAGGATGCAGCAGCAGCAGCAGCAGCATATAATTTGTCAACACCCCAACCGTTCTGAGTCCGGCTGTGATGACAGGAGGTACCGGCCCCGCCCTAGGGCAGCACACAACCTCTGCCACCTCAGTAGTGACTATGACCGCCTGAAAGTGGCATCATCTGTCCTCTATACCACCTCTCATAATGGACAGTTCCTACTAAATTATGATTTCTCATGGTGCCATCCTCAATAGTATGTATTATACCAAATACTCTTGTTTTTGCGGTACACGGGCCTCTCACTGCCGTGGCCTCTCCCGCTGCGGAGCACAGGCTCCGGACGCGCAGGCCCAGCGGCCATGGCTCACGGGCCCAGCCTCTCCGCGGCATGAGGGATCTTCCCGGTCCGGGGCACGAACCCGTGTCCCCTGCATCGGCAGGCGGACTCTCAACCACTGCGCCACCAGGGAAGCCCAGTGTGTCCTAAATGTAAACTAGAGCGCTCCTCTTAGTGGAGAACATTGCTCACAAACAAATTCATACTCATACCAGAATATATTTCAAGTGCTTATATAAACGGAGCTTACAGTTTGTTAACAAATGTGTCATTCTTCTCTTCCTTGCCTAAATCGATCTGCTCCAGCTCATCAGGAGACTGTGTCTTTTGAGGTGCGTGCCTTGATGTGGTGCCGGAGGCTCATGGAAACACGTGGTTTGCTTGCCTCTATTGAGGTTGTGATTCCTCCACCACTTTGCTTAGTCAGCCAGGAACAATTCAGATGAGTTTCCTGTTGAATAAGGTCATAACTGTCAAGCCTTTGCTATACTGAAAGTACAGTACAGTAAAAGGCTTGATCCCAGCAAGAAGTGACACCCCACTTTCTCCCACTGTCCACCTTTTTGTTTGTTTTTCTCATTTCAGACCCACCTTTTGGAGGAACCGCTCGTCGGGGGGCTTGTGATGCATGTTGGCACACAGGCCCTTGGAGGCCCTGGTACATCAGCCTGTGGTCAGGGCTTCCAGTCTCGGAAGGTGGACGGTGTCCACACGAGGAGCTGCAAGACGGTGGCTGAGAGACGCTGCGAGCCGGGAGAGAAACCCTCTTCCTGGCGGCACTACCTGGGGCCTTCCTGTGATAGTATTGCGACCACCCCGAAGCCTTGTGCAAACCAGACCGCATGGAGCCAACCTTGTCAGGGTCTCGTCCGCAGGGCCATTCTGAACGGATGTGGTGTCTTGGGACATCAGGAGAGTAGCTGCTTTGATGTGGGTGCAACTTGGTGTCCTGTAGAGAAAAGAATAGTTGACTGAGTAGGGTGGTCGGTGGCCTACTAACGAGCACTGGGAGCCTCTCCGCAGCCTCTTTCTGTCTTGGAATTTCAGCCCCACAGACAAGGCTTCCTTGGATGGGATTGGACAGGTGTGTAAATGCCCTGAAGTTATGTGGGAAATGTAATCATATATATTTTTCTAGGGGGAGGTCCATTGCTTTGGTAAGTTTTCCCTGGGGTTCATGACACCCCAGAAGCTAGTGCCGCTGTCAGCACTGGGAGGAGCAGGTGGCCTGAAGGGCTGTGACGTCCCCTGAGGGCATCGAGAAGCCACTTGGCCCAGCTAAGAAGGGAGTCCAGGGCACTTCTGACTCCAGTGCCAAGCAGTGGCCCTAACCCAAGCCTAGCTTCTTCGCTTCCCTCTGTGATCTCAGTTTCCGCTTTTCATAAAATCATGCACTTCTTTTTGTAACTAGATCTCTAATGAGCTATGTGTTCAATGGATTTTTTTTTTTTTTTTTGCAGGAGGCTGCACAGACGCAACTCACCACTGTACGTTTGTAAAGCATCTTAATTTGTGTTCGCTAGACCTCTACAAACAAAGGTGCTGTCAATCGGGTCAAGAAGGATAAAACTTTGCAGGGGAGTCCTAATGCCACTGTGAAGATGAAGCAAAATGTAAAAGCTCTCTTCCCCATGTAGCTGGCACAAAAACATATATTTCTTTACAAAAAACCCTCTAGGTTCTACAATCAGACAGAAGTCAATGCAAAATCACCACTATTAAAATTGGGTACTGTCATTTCCCCATGGCCGGTTTTTTAATTCCAGCTCTTGTAAATGGTACGTTCCAGGACTAACATAAAATACCGTAGCAGGTGCGCCACTGCACTTGGGACCTCGTTCTGTCCTTCTAATCAGGAAATCACCAAGATCACCTGTGCACTGTCACGAGCTGCCTCTTCCTGTGATTTATAGACTAGTACAGAGTACGACATCCTGAGGGCTTGGCAAACACGGCAACTGATGACTTCTCTCAGTTTTAGGGTTGCAACAGGTGTATAAGGCATTTACATTTGAGAAGCTCTGGCCAGTAGTTCTTAAGATGTTGGCTCTAATGGCATTTTTATGGACCCTTACTAAACGTGAAAAGGAGACAATCACTCTGGACAGGCTTGTGACCCTGACTGATCCAGGCATCCTGGGGGAATGGCATCTTGTCCTCGCTCTTAGAGAACTTAGGGAAGAAAACACTGAGTAAACATGGCTGCCATTTTCACAACTACGGAAATCGACCTGTGACCAAATGAGGCATCTTGGAAATTAAAGGAGACGGAAGGTTAACCTCTTCTACTGATTTTGAAGTATATTCAAAGCGTTCTTTTAAGAGCTGTGAATGAGACTTTTCTCAGCACTATTCTCTTGCACACAAACAGAAAAGCCAAAGCCTTGTTAGACCGAATTTATGCATAAGATAGTATCCCTAAGGAGTTTTATTTTGGAAAAATTATGAGAAAGTAATCTAGCTATGAAACATGATAGCTGAAAAGAACTGTTTACAGTAAATAACTGTTTTAATGTGAACTGATTTGTCAGTAAATCCAAAGCGAATTAGCGTTAGGCTGGAAGGTACAGTTAGGATGAGGAGTAATGTAAGCCTTACTAATGTAAGGCTTGGGTCCACTCTCATATACAGTGTGATGAAATCCCAAATATTCTGTCTTTTACATGTCAACATTTTGGGATTTTACCATTTTTCCACTATTGCCCTTTATTCTGCCCGAGTTCTAATCCAGGATCCCACATTGTGTTTTGTTGCCTTGCCTCTCTAGCCTCCTCCAATCAGGGATGCTTCCTCAATTTCTTCTTGTCTTTCATGACCTTGACACTTTTGACCATGACACTGGCTAGAGGTTTTATCGAATGGCCCTCAATCTGGGGTTATCTAGTGTTTTCTCAAGATGAGAGTGAGGTTATGCATTCTTGCCCTTCTTAACGCATACTATCAGGGGGAACAATATGTCAATAAGTCCTTTTACCAGTGACTTGATCCTTGGTTCTGGTAGTTTCTGCCATGTTTCTTGTCTATTAAGTTACTATTTTTCTCTTTCTAATTAATACATGCTTATTTCAGAGACAATACTTTGACACTGCGCAAATATTCCACTGTTTCTTAAAGTATTGCCCCTTAATTTTAGCATCCACTGTGGACTGTGCCTACAACAATTATCACGAAGATGTTCTAATTGTGACCTTCTACTTTCTTCATTCCGTCTACTTTTACTAATTGGAATTCTTTGGAAGGGAAGAGTTGTTCCTTCTTCCCCATTTATTCACTTTATGTATATCCACATGGACTCCAGGGGATGCGTATATATCTATATATCTAGATATAGTTGTAGATATAGATATCTATATCTATATATAGATATATATTTAAGGGTTGAAATCCAACACTATCATTATTTTGTTGCTCAAAGCATTCTAGCTTTGGTCATTGGGAGGGTTAAAAGGTTGATTGCATATACACTAATCCTTGAATGTGTGTGCACGCACGTGCATGTGCACAAACACACACACACAATTTTTTTCCTGTATCTATGCATTCATACTGAAACCTTGAATGCCAGTCCAGCACATAGGGACGTTATTACAGTCTATACCTTTTTCTTGTTTGTAAACTTCTTTCTATGACAGCGAGAAGCCTGGCTTTCATTATCTGCAATATATTTTCTTGGTTTGACCTTATTATACCAGATAAATACCGTATGGTAACACATATTTACGGAATCTAAAAAGAAAAAAGAAAAAAATGGATCTGAAGAACCTAGGGGCAGGTTAGGAATAAAGACGCAGACTTAGAGAATGGACTTGAGGACACGGGGAGGGGGAACAGTAAGCTGGGACAAAGTGAGAGAGTGGCATGGACATAGATACACTACCAAATGTAAAATAGATATCTAGTGTGAAGCAGCCGCATAGCACAGGGAGATCAGCTCAGTGCTTTGTGACCACCTAGAGGGGTGGGATAGGGAGGGTGGGAGGGAAACGCAAGAGGGAGGAGATAACGGGGATATATGTGTACGTAGACCTGATTCAATTCCTTATAGAGCAGAAACTAACACAACATTGTAAAGCAGTTACACTCTAAGAAAGATGTTAAAAAAAAAAAAAAAGAAAACCCTTCCATGCCTTCCCATTGTCGTTAGGAGAAAGGTCAAAATTCCTGGCATAGGGACTGTGTCTGTCTTGTTCACTTTGTCCCCCAATGTCTAAAATAATGCCTTGCATATAGTAAGTGCCCAGTACCTATTTGCTGCCTGACTAAATACGTGAGTGAAAAAATAAAAGTCCCTCCGTGCTTGGGTCTCAGGCTGCCCTTCTGCCTCATTGCTGTGTCTCCCAGCCTGGTTATTGGATCTCCATCCACAATAGACTTTTCCGTACCTTCGATAGACCGTTCTGTCTCCTGACTCAGGGCCTTTGTACATACTGCTTCCTCTCTTTTCACTTAGTTATTCCTATTCATCTATTTTCAGGGAAACCTTCTAGGCCCCAAACTAAACCAGACCCTGTGCTGTATGTTTTTCAATTTCCGTATCATTCTTCTGCACAGCTCTTACCACAATCTGCCTGTCTTGCCCACGTACTGGACCATCAGTTCTATGAGAGCAAATCCACAGCTGGTGTGTTTAACAAGTAATCCCCATTACTCAGCACAGTGATTGCCCCACTGCACACTCTAAAAATATTTGTTAAATGAATGAATGAATGATTGAATAGCATAGCCCCTAGCAGATAACTGACCAGTGATGCTGTGGACGGAAAACACTGCACAATCGAAAAGTCGAGAGGTCTGTTTCATCTGACAGACATTCTGAGGACTTCAAGCTTGGGACATAGCATCGCAGATAATGCTGAGAAACTGTTCTGAAGTGGCAAGGAGGGGATTGGGGAGCCACGATATATAGGAGTTTTTGCAACAAAAGACAAGGTAGTTGGAACATCAAAAGATGACTGTTAATTAAAGAAAATCAGCTATCTCAAGTTAAGGAATTTAGCGCTTTTGTCTGTATGGGAAGATGCAAGTGTCTGGGTTTACTGAAATCATTCCTTTGATGTGCACCTCCACTATCTGGGGCCAGTGTCCTGTGCTTTCTCATCCTGAGTCTCCTTGGGGTGGTGCACCATTAGGGCGGCCATAATATGATGGCTTGATGGCTGCAACATCCTTTGTTTACTGATATGGCAGGCAACATTTCAGCTCACAATGCCAAAACCCATAGTAAAAACAACAACAAAAAATCAAACCAAGACAAAACCCAAACAGTAGTAGCACTTACTGAGCACAAACCTGTGAGGTAGACACTATTATCAACCTCATTTTACTGAGGAGGAAGCGGAAGTGTACAGAATGTTGTACAGCTCACTGCCCTGTGCAAATGCCCACCCCGGATCCATGATCTGTGCGTTGGAGGAGAGGTGGGAGGTATGCTCACACCGTGAAACAAAAGAGATGCCTCGGAACACGTTCTCAGAAGAGCCGTGGATACCGTAGTCACCTTGACCTGTCTTCCAGTGCCGTAGGCACCTTGACTCTGGCGTGAGCTCCTCCTATCCTTCAAAGGAAGAGCTTGTGCAAGAGTCATCTGTCCCTCAGGAGGCAGCAAACTGATGCTAGAATAGCTAGGAGGAACTTGATCCAAGAAATCTGCTTTATGTCAATTCTTGGTTCGCACAAAGTGAGAATTCACATTGGGAATTTTATCCTTGTTTATTAAGTACTCTCAAGCCTTTAGCCACTCCTAGAGAAAACAGAGTCATACACTTTCATACCTAGAAGAAACGGTAGAGATCATCTAACCCTAGATCCCTCTACATCAGGGGTCCTTCACATTTCAGTGCCACGGATCCCTCCGTAGTCTAGAGAAGCCTATGGCTCCCTTCTCAAACAAGGGTTTTAAATCTATAAAAATAAAACATACTTGATTACAAAGGAAGCCAATTAATTATATGGAAGTACAGTTCCTGAAGTAGTTTTCAATGTGTGATGTAGTCGTAAATTTGCTTCTCTATCAACACACTAAATTATAGGATCTGCTAGTACAACTGATTTTGAAATGGTGATGAATGTAACTGCTGTTCTGGATGCCTGCCACGATTTTCATGGCATGTGAAAACAGCTGTGATTTCTATTGGTAACAAAATCACAGGTATTGCTACTACTGATATACGTTGTGGCCTGCATTTTTACAATTGAAGGCAATACTCAATTGCCGTTAGAGCTTAGTGACAACGAGGATGTAATCCTTTTCCCATGCAAGTCCGTGGTTCCCTTGGAGAACCATGGGGCTCAGGTTAGGAACCCCTACTCTGCAGCATCCTGGTGGCAGCTCGAGCATCTTGAGTGACAGCGCACTCAGTATCTCCAAGGTGTCCAGGTCCTAGTTCAGTCTCCTATAATCATTATGAACTTTAGGGTCAGGTAAATCTAGAAGCAGTCCCAGCTCTGTTGGCATGTTAGTTATGTGACCATAGCTATTTAACCCTGTGGACATCGCTGTCTTCATTGCAAGAATGGGAACAAGATGACAATTACATTAGAAAACATGCAAATGTCTCAGAGCACAAAGAGCACATAGGTGATTTAGCAATATTTTCTTCCCTTTGGTTTCAGTGAGTTGAAATGCACCTTTTTTTTTTTTTTTTTTGCGGTACGCGGGCCTCTCACTGCTGTGGCCTCTCCCGTTGTGGAGCACGGGCTCTGGACGCGCAGGCTCAGCGACCATGGCTCACGGGCCCAGCCGCTCCGGGGCATGTGGGATCTTTCCGGACCGGGGCACAAACCCATGTCCCCTGCATCGGCAGGCGGACTCTCAACCACTGCGCCACCAGGGAAGCCCGAAATGCACCTTTTTGAAGTTTCCGCCTAATTTTGCCCTAGCTCTACTCTTTGAAGCCACACAAGTCATGGCTCCTTACATACTTGAAGACGGCTCTATCCCACCCCTATGTTGGTTGTCTACGTGGTGATTCTGTTGCTTCTCTGAGTAAAAGAAAATCTGAGCGTATGGCTGGGAGTTATCTGTGCTGCTGCCCATTCCCAGAGAGACGTGTGAGGGCCCTGAAACAGTCATCATGTTAGGATCGATTTTTCCTCTGGAAGGCACTTCCTGTAGGATCTGTCCTACCCGTCCTTACTAATACGCTCCTGGAGTATTTGTTCTTAGGTGGTTCACGGGCACGTGGTCAGAGTGCTCTGTGTCTTGCGGTGAAGGATTCCGCAGTCGGCAAGTGGCCTGTAAGCGCACGAGAGCCAATGGGACTGTGCAGGTGATGCCTCCGAGAGCATGTGCCCCCAGAGAGAGGCCTCTGGGAAGAAGACCCTGCTCCACTCACCCGTGTGTTCAAGGGCTTATTGAACCAGGGAACCAGGGAATGCCGACAAATCTAGTGTTTTGCTAGTATGATCATTTAGTATAATCATCCAGTCCCCGTGGTCCAACCCATGCATCAAAACAATGAAATTAAAAAGGAGACTTCCCTGGCGGTCCAGTGGTGGACCTCGCCTTCCAGTGCAGGGGGTGCGGGTTGGATCCCTTGTCGGGGACCAAGATCCCACGTGCCTCGCGGCCAAAAATACCAAAACATAAAACAGAAGGAATATTGTAACAAATTCAATGAAGACTTTTCAAATGGTCACACCAGAAAAATAAAATAAACCCATGCATCAGGGCCCCTTCGCACAGGGGAAGAGGGGAGCCCAACTGCTGCGTGACAGTCATGAAACTCAGCTGCACGGGGACCTTACCACACTGCGCACAGGCTGGTTCACGGGACCTTCTTATCCTTTTATGAGCCTCTCTGATGTAATTAACACAGGCCACAGGGATCCAAAGTTCCCCTCGGCCCTTCTGAAAATGTTCGGGGATGTTAGTGCAGGAAGGGATTCGACACTTTCTGCACGTCTGCCCCGCAGTGCAGCAGTTGTTGCTGCTGGGAGTCATTGTGTTAATTCTCTTAGGTCACTTCCCCTCTAGTGGTTCTGATTAACTCCAAGCACTACATGGCTACACACTTGTCTAACTGGAAAATGCACAGCCCCAAGTCTGTGCAGGGACGATGCAAAGCAGAGTGTGATACATCTCTCTAGAGCATCAAGTTTATTAACTAGAATTGGAAGAACCAAGGAGTTCTTGGAACAAGAACTCTCCCCCTCCCCCACCAACACGGAAGACAGAAGAGTGGGGGAGGGGAGACGTGCCCCAGGAATGACAGTCCAGTCTCTGAAGTCTGAAGTTTCACCCAGGTGGGGGTTGAGGGGTGGACCTGCAGCCACGGTGGCCTCTCTTTCGGTGGCCCGGGCTGCTCCAGACCATCCTCTGAGCTGGCCAGGGTCTTGGATACGATGTTTCTGAAGGCCGTGCAGAGAACAGAGTCATCTTCAACTGGACCGGGTCCCAGGGCGCGTGGCAGCCTGACCTTCCTGCCTCGGGTCATCCATGGGGTTCAGGTGGTTTCACTTTATGACGACGCCTCAGCTTGCAACAAAGGTGTTTAGATATGAAGTTGCAGATTCTCCTAGCCACCCCTTGCTTTTTCTGTCTGTGGCCAGAGGGAGTGGATGAGGACATACTCTCAGGCTGCCCAGCGTGGGAGGACCTTCCAGTGTTGGACACACCCGGGGGGCAGCTGGTTCCCTCTGGGGCTCCAATCCTGCTGCTGGTGGACGGGGATGTCCCAGGGCCACACTGGTCGGCTGGGCTGGGGGTGGCAGTCCTCGACTCCAGGCTGGGTGGGGGACAGGCAGGCTCACTGGTCTTCTGCCCTGCCTGCTGGTCTTCCTGCAGCTGCCCATTTTCTCCCTGGTAGAGCCATCTGGCTTTCAGGGTGGACAACTCGGGGCTTAAAGAAGCCTCAAGTTCACTGCCACTGAGGTCCCCGGAAGAGAAGGGCCTCACAGTTATGATGGAGGACCCCACCATTGGTTTCATGGAGCTCACACTGCCTGTTCCTGGGTCTTGGATCTGGTCGCAAGTCCAGCCCAGAGTCCTCACCGTGGTCACCTCCGGGTCCTCTTCACAGGGTGGCTGGAGTGGCTCCTTCTGGCCCATGTTCACCCATGGATGCCTCATGACGTCAGATAAGGTGCCTCTGTCACGGGGGTTGAGGGCAATCATTTTTTGTAATAGAGCCCTTATCTCCAAAGACAGGTAAGGTGGGATGGGGTATTGCCCTCGTAGGATTTGCTCCCGCATCTCCCGGACGTCTTCTCCCACAAAGGGCCGGCACGCAGTTACCATGCTGTAGAGAACTACACCCAGGCTCCACACGTCCAACGCAGGGCCGCTGTAGCTCTGCCCCCGCAACAGTTCCGGGGCAGCATACGGGACTGTGCCGCAGATCGTGTCCAGTATGCCACTCTCATCACACTTGTTGCTGAGGCCAAAGTCTGTCAGTTTTATATTCATGTTGGCATCCAAGAGGAGGTTCGGTAGCTTCAGGTCCCTGTGCACGATGCCCCTCTGGTGGCAGTGCTGCAGGGCGGAGACCAGCTGCTGGAACGGGCGTCGGGCCTCCGCCTCTGTCATACGGCCATGGTTCACTAGGTAGCTGAACATGTCCCCCCCACTGAGGTACTCCATCACGAGGAACATTGTCTCCTCCGTGTCAATCACCCCCAGCAGTTTTACAATATTGGGGTGATCCAGAGCCTTCATACAGCACACTTCCCGGTAAACTGCCTGGGAAGTTGAGCAGCTCTGCCGACCTTTCTTAATGATCTTCACAGCCACCTGTGTCCCGGTCAGAATGTGCCGGGCCAGCTTCACTTTAGCGAAGCTGCCTTCACCAATGGTGTGGAGGATCTCGTACTCATCAATATGAGCCTCCTTGTCAGCGGAGTTGGCTGTGAGGCCCTCCATCATGGTGGCCTGCTAACTACACTGAATGACAGCACTAACTAGCAGTGCTAAAGAAGAAAAAATTTTAAACTGAAAGAAATGATAAAGAGAGAAAAAATAAAGAAAAAGGAGAAAAAGGCAAAGAAGAAATAAAAATGAGAAAAATAAAAAAGGCTAGAGAAAAGAGGAAAAAAATCCACAAAATTGCAGAAACAAGGAAAAAACAAGCTAACTGTGGGTCCAAGGCCGTCAGGTCACCAAAAGCAGCTTCCTGGGCTCTTAAGGACCAAAAACCTTGGCCCAGCTGGGCTCTTTTATACAGTTTTTGTGAAGTACATCACAGTGGGGCACTGTGAGGTCACAGCAAGAAATGGACCCATCACCGCTGGGGATAAACCACAGTGGTTTTCTCACTTTTTCAGTTCAAGGCCCCTTTACACTTAGGAAAAAGGATCCCAAAGAAATTTTTCTGTACGTGTGTTATTAGAATTTGGTATTCACTTTGGTATAAATTAAAATCTGTAGGATACTTCAGTGGCCTTTTTATTTCTAGTTTGAAAAGATGTAATAATTTTAGAGACCTCATAATGTCTACACTTGATCTACAGATTCAACACAATCCCTTTCAAAATCCCAGCTTCTTTGCAGAAATTGACAAGCTGATCCTAAAATTCATATGGAAATATAAAGGACCCAGTATAGCCAGAACAATCTAGAGAAAGAACAAAGTGGGAGGGCTCAGACTTCTCAGTTTCAAAACTTACTACGAAACTGTAATCATCATGAGAGTGTGGTACTCGCATAGCATAGACACATAGATTGATGAAAGAGAGTTGAAAGTCTGGAGATAAATCCATGTATCTATGTCAACTGATTTTCTGCAAAGGTGCCAAGACCATTCAATGGGGAAAGAATAATCTCCTCAGCAAATGCTGCAGGACAACTGAATAGCCACATCCAAAAGAAAGAACTTGGATTCCTAGCCTACAACATATACAAAAAATTAAGTCAAAATTTATCAGAGACCTAAACTTAAGAGCTAAAACAATAAAGCTCCTGGAAGAAAATGTAGCCATAAATCTTCATGCTTTGGATTAGGAGACGGTTTCTTAGATATGACACCAAAACATAAGCTACAACAACAACAAAAATAAATTGGACCACATCAAAATTAAAAACTTTTTTTTGCTACGAAGGACATGATCAAGAAAGTGGACAGCCCACAGAATGGGAGAAAATATTTAAAAATCATATATATGAGGAGGAGCTTCAAGGTGGTGGAAGAGTAAGACGTGGAGATCACCTTCCTCCCCACAGATATATCAGAAATACATCTACATGTGGAACAACACCTACCGAGCACCTACTAAACACTGGCAGAAGACCTCAGACCTCCCAAAAGGCAAGAAACTCCCCACGTACATGGGTAGGGCAAAAGAAAAAAGAAACAAAAGAGACAAAAGAATAGGGACGGGACCTGCACCAGTGAGAGGGAGCTGTGAAGGAGGAAAGGTTTCTACATACTAGGAGGCCCCTTGGCGGACGGAGACTACGGGTGGCAGAGGGGGGAGCTTCGGAGCCACAGAGGAGAGTGCAGCAACAGGGGTGCCGAGGGCAAAGCAGAGAGATACCCGCACAGAGGATCAGTGCCAACCAGCACTCACCAGCCCGAGAGGCTTGTCTGCTCACCTGCCGGGGCGGGTGGGGGCTGGGAGCTGAGGCTCAGGCTTTGGAGGTCGAATCCCAGGGAGAGGACTGTGGTTGGCTGTGTGAACATAGCCTGAAGGGGCTAGTGCGCCACAGCTAGCCAGCAGGGAGTCCGGGGAAAAGTCTGGACCTGCCGAAGACTCAAGAGACTCTTTCTTGCCTCTTTGTTTCCTGGTGCGTGAGGAGAGGGGATTAAGAGCGCCACTTAAATGAGCTACAGAGACGGGTGTGAGCCGCGGCTATCAGCGCAGACCCCAGAGATGGGCATGAGATGCTAAGGATGCTGCTGCCGCCACCAAGAAACCGGTGAGCAAGCACAGGTCACTACCCACACTTCCCCTCCCGGGATCCTGTGCAGCCCGCCATTGCCAAGGTCCTGTGATCCAGGGACAACTTCCCCGGGAGAACACACAGCACACTTCAGGCTAGTGCAACATCACGCTGGCCTCTGCCACCACAGGCTTGCCTCGCATCCATACTCCTCCCTCCCCCCAGCCTGAGTGAGCCAGAGCCCCTGAATCAGCAGCTCCTTTAACCCTATCCTGTCTGAGTGAAGAATAGATGCCCATCGGTCACCTACACACAGAGGCGGGGCCAAATCCAAAGCGGAATCCCAGGAGCTGTGCAAACAAAGGAGAGAAAGGGAAATTTCTCCCAGCAGCCTCAGGAGCAGAGGATTAAATCTCCACAATCAACCTGATGTACCCTGCATCTGTGGAATACCTGAATAGAAAACAAATCATCCCAAATTGAGGAGGTGGACTTTCGGAGCAACTACATATATATATATATATATATATATATCTCCCTTTTTCTCTTTTAGTGAGTGTATATGTGTATGTTTCTCTGTGTGATTTTGTCTGTATAGCTTTGCTTTTACCATTTGTCCTAGGGTTCTGTCTGTCCTTTTTTTTTTCTGCGGTACACGGGCTTCTCACTGTTGTGGCCTCTCCCGTTGCGGAGCACAGGCTCCGGATGTGCAGGCTCAGCGGCCATGGCTCACGGGCCCAGCCGCTCCGCGGCATATGGGATCCTCCCGGACCGGGGCATGAACCTATATCCCCTGCATCGGCAGGCGGACTCTCAACCAGTGCGCCACCAGGGAGGCCCTGTCCTTTTTTTTTTTTCAACGTAAAAAATGTTTTTTCTTAATAATTATTTTTTATATTAATAACTTTAGTTTATTTTACATTATTTTATTTTATCTTCTTCTTTCTTTTTTTTTCTCCATTTTATTCTGAGCCGTGTGGAGCACAGGCTCTTGGTGCTCCAGCCAGGCATCAGGGCTATGCCACTGAGAAGGGAGAGCCAGTTCAGGGCACTAGTCCACAAGAGACCTCCCAGCTCCACATAATATCAAATGGCAAAAATCTCCCAAAGATCTCCATCTCAATGCCAAGACCCAGCTCCACTCAACGACCAGCAAGCTACAGTGCAGGACACCCTATACCAAACAACTAGCAATACAGTAACACAACCCCATCCATTAGCAGAGAGGCTGCCTAAAATCATAATAAGGCCACAAACACCCCAAAACACACCACCAGACATGGATGTGCCCACCAGAAAAGATCCAGCCTCATGCACCAGAACACAGGCATTAGTCCCATCCACCAGGAAGCCTACACAACCCATGGAACCAACTGTAGCCACTGGGGAGAGACACCAAAAACAACGGGAACTACGAACCTGCAGTCTGTGAAAAGGAGACCCCAAGCATAGTAAGTTAAGCAAAATGAGAAGACAGAGAAACACACAGCAGATGAAGGAGCAAGGCAAAAACCCACCAGACCTAACAAATAAAGAGGAAATAGGCAGTCTACCTGAAAAACAATTCAGAATAATGATAGTAAAGATGATCCAAAATCTTGTAAATAGAATGGAGAAAATACATGAAACGTTTAGCAAGGACCTAAAAGAACAAAAGAGCAAACAAACAGTGATGAACAACCCAGTAAATGAAATAAAAAATTCTCTAGAGGGGATCAGTAGCAGAATAACTAAGGCAGAAGAATGGATAAGTGACCTGGAAGATAAAATAGTGGAAATAACTACTGAAGAGCAGAATAAAGAAAAAAGAATGAAAAGAATTGAGGACAGTCTCAGAGACCTCTGGGACAGCATTAAAGGCACCAACATTCGAATTATAGGGGTCCCAGAAGAAGAAGAGAAAAAGAAAGGGACTGAGAAAATATTTGAAGGGATTATCATTGAAAACTTCCCTAATATGGGAAAGGAAATAGTTAATCAAGTCCAGAGAGCACAGAGTCCCATACAAGATAAATCCAAGGAGAAACAAGCCAAGACACATATTAATCAAACTATCAAAAATTAAATACAAAGAACAAATATTAAAAGCAGCACGGGAAAAACAAAAAATAACACATAAGGGAATCCCCATAAGGTTAACAGCTGATCTTTCAGCAGAAACTCTGCAATCCAGAAGGGAGTGGCAGGACATATTTAAAGTGATGAAAGGGAAAATCCTAAAACCAAGATTACTCTACCCAGCAAGGATCTCATTCAGATTTGACAGAGAAATTAAAAGCTTTAGAGACAAGCAAAAGCTAAGCAAATTCAGCACCACCAATCCAGCTTTACAACAAACGCTAAAGGAACTTCTCTAGGCAGGAAACACAAGAGAAGGAAAAGACCTACAATAATAAACCCAAAGCAATTACGAAAATGGTAATAGGAACATAAATATCGATAATTACCTTAAATGTAAATGGATTAAATCCTCCAACCAAAAGACAGAGACTGGCTGAATGGATACAAAAACAAGACCTGTATATATGCTGTCTACAAGAGACCCACTTCAGACCTAGGGACACATACAGACTGAAAGTGAGGGGATGGAAAAAGATATTCCATGCAAATGGAAATCAAAAGAAAGCTGGAGTAGCAATTCTCGTATCAGACAAAATAGACTTTAAAACAAAGACTATTACAAGAGACCAAGAAGGACACTACATAATGATCAAGGGATCAATCCAAGAAGATGATATAACAATTGTAAATATTTATGCCCCCAACATAGGAGCACCTCAATACATAAGGCAAATACTAACAGTCATGAAAGGCGAAATCGACAGTAACACAATCATAGTAGGGGACATTAACACCCCACTTTCACCAATGGACATATCAGCCAAAACAAAAATAAATAAGGAAACAGAAGCTTTAAATGATACATTAAACAAGATGGACTTAATTGATATTTATAGGACATTCCATCCAAAAACAACAGAATACACATTTTCCTCGGGTGCTCATGGAACATTCTCCAGGATAGATCATATCTTGGGTCACAAATCAAGCCTTGGTAAATTTAAGAAAATTGAAATTGTATCAAGTCTCTTTTCCGACCACAACGTTATGAGACTAGATATCAGTTACAGGAAAAAATCTGTAAGGAATACAAACACATGGAGGCTAAACAACACACTACTTAATAACCAAGAGAGCACTGAAGAAATCAAAGAGGAAATCAAAAAATACCTAGAAACAAATGACAATGAAAACACAATGACCCAAAACCTATGGGATGCAGCAAAAGCAGTTCTAAGAGGGAAGTTTATAGCTATACAAGCCTACCTTACGAAACAAGAAACATCTCAAATAAACAACCTAACCTTACACCTAAAGCGATTAGAGAAAGAAGAACAAAAAACACCCAAAGTTAGCAGAAGGAAAGAAATCATAAAGATCAGATCAGAAATAAATGAAACAGAAATGAAGGAAACGATAGCAAAGATCAATAAAACTAAAAGGTGGTTCTTTGAGAAGAAACAAAATTGATAAACCATTAGCCAGACTCATTAAGAAAAAATAGGGAGAAGACTCAAATCAATAGAATTAGAAATGAAAAAGGATAAATAACTGACACTGCAGAAATACAAAGGATCATGAAAGATTACTACCAGCAACTATATGACAATAAAATGGACAACCTGGAAGAAATGGACAAATTCTTAGAAATGCACAACCTTCTGAGACTAAACCAGGAAGAAATAGAAAATATGAACAGACCAATCACAAGCACTGAAATTGAAACTGTGATAAAAAATCTTCCAACAAACAAAAGCCCAGGACCAGATGGCTTCACAGGCGAATTCTATCAAACATTTAGAGAAGAGCTAACACCTATCCTTCTACAACTCTTCCAAAATATAGCAGAGGGAGGAACACTCCCAAACTCATTCTACAAGGCCAACATCACTCTGATACCAAAGCCAGACAAAGATGTGACAAAGAAAGAAAACTACAGGCCAATATCACTGATGAACATAGATCCAAAAATCCTCAACAAAATACTAGCAAACAGAATCCAACAGCGCATTGAAAGGATCATGCACTATGATGAAGTGGGGTTTATCCCAGGAATGCAAGGATTCAATATACGCAAATCAATCAACGTGATACACCATATTAACAAATTGAAGGAGAAAAACCATATGATTAGAACAGTCCCTAACACCCTACACAAAAATAAACTCAACATGGATTAAAGACCTAAATGTAAGGCCAGACACCATCAAACTCTTAGAGGAAAACATAGGCAGAACACTCTATGACATAAATCACAGCAAGATCCTTTTTGACCCACCTCCTAGAGAAATGGAAATAAAAACAAAAATAAACAAATGGGACCTAATGAAACTTAAAAGATTTTGGACAGCAAAGGAAACCATAAACAAGATGAAAAGACAACCCTCAGAATGGGAGAAAATATTTGCAAATGAAGCAACTGACAAAGGATTAATCTCCAAAACATATAAGCAACTCACGCAGCTCAGCATCAAAAAAACAAACAACCCAATCCAAAAATGGGCAGAAGCCCTAAATAGACATTTCTCCAAAGAAGATATACAGATTGCCAACAGACACATGAAAGAATGCTCAGCACCATTAATCATTACAGAAATGCAAATCAAAACTACAATGAGATATTATCTCACACCAGTCAGAATGGCCATCATCAAAAAATCTACAAACAATAAATGCTGGATAGGGTGTGGGGAAAAGGGAACCATCTTGCACTGTTGGTGGGAATGTAAAATGATATAGTCACTGTGGAGAACAGTATGGACGTTCCTTAAAAAACTAAAAATAGAACTACCATACGACCCAGTAATCCCACGACTGGGCATATACCCTGAGAAAACCATAATTCAAAAAGAGTCATGTACCAAAATGCTCAATGCAGCTCTATTTACAATAGCCAGGACATGGAAGCAACCTAAGTATCCATCAACAGATGAATGGATAAAGAAGATGTGGCACATATATACAATGGAATATTACTCAGTCATAAAAAGGAGCAGAACTGAGTTATTTGTAGTGAGGTGGATGGACCTAGAGACTGTCATACAGAGTGAAGTAAGTCAGAAAGAGAAAAACAGATACTGTATGCTAACACATATATATGGAATCCAAAAAAAATAAAGGAATAAAGAAAATGGTCAGAAGAACCTAGGGGCAAGATGGGAATAAAGATGCAGACCTACTAGAGAATGGACTTGAGGATATGGGGAGGGGGAAGGGTAAGCTGCGACAAAGAGAGTGGCATGGACATATATATAGTACCAAACGAAAAATAGATAGATAGTGGGAAGCAGCTGCATAGCACAGGGAGATCAGCTCAGTGCTTTGTGACCACCTAGAGCGGTGGGATAGGGAGGGTGGGAGGGAGGGAGACGCAAGAGGGAAGAGATATGGGGACATATGTATATGTATAACTGATTCACTTTGTTATAAAGCAGAAAACAACACACCATTGTAAAGCCATTGTACTCCAATAAAAATGTTTAAAAAAATCATGTATATGAAAGGGAACTTGTTCCTAAAATATATAAAGAACACTCAAACTCAATAATAAAAACACAAATAAACTAATTAAAATATTGAAAAGGATCTGAATAGACATTTCTCCAATAAAGACTTACAAATGGCCAATAAGAACAGGAAAAGATACTTAGCATCATTACTCATTAGGGAAATGTTAATCACAAAGAGAGATAGTAGTAAGTGTTGATGAGGACATGGAGAAATTGGAACCTTAGTACTTTGCAAGCGGGAATGTAAAATGGTCTAGCCACTTTGGAAAACAGTCTGACAGTTCTTCAAAACGTTAAATGTATGGGTTACCATATGACCCAGTAATTCTACTCCTAGGTATGTACCGAAGAGAAACGAAAACAGGTTCACACAAAAACTTGTACATGAATGTTTATAGCAGCATTATTTATAAGAACCAAAAACTGGGAATAACTCATATCAAACCCATAATAAAACTCCAAAAATTGGAAATAACGCACAGATAGATAAATGTGGTGTATTTGTACAATGGAATATCATCTGACCATTGAAAAGAATAAAGTACTAATATGTATTACAAGGTGATGAACCTTAAAGACATTATGGTCAGGGAGGGAAGGCAGACACAAAAGACCACATAATGTATGATTCTATTTATATGAAGTGTCTACAATAGGTAAATCTTTAGAGAAAAAAGTAGCTGAACAGTTGTCTAGGCCTGAGGGGGAGAGGCCGTGGGAGGAACTGGGAGTAGATGCTAAAGGGTACAGGGTTTCTTTTGGGGACGGTGATAAAGTCTTAAAATTGATTGTGGTGATGGTTGCACAACTCTAAAAACCATTAAATTGTATACGTTAAACTTGTACAGTATGTGAATTATATCACAATAATGTTGTTAGGAAAAAAAAAGATTGTATGAGGGAAATTGGTCAACTAATGTAAGAAAAACAAGTAAAATGAAAGCCCAAACTCACAGCATACATCAGAATAAGTTCTGACTTGATTAAAGTGCTCAGTGTAAAAGTAATTAAACTGGACTAGAAGTATCAGGACGGGAAAGACCTTTTCAAGCATAAAACAAATTACAAGAAAAATTAATAGATGTTATGAGTACAGAAAAACTTAAGAACTGCATGTCAAAATATTTTTTTTCCGTAATTGAACTCACCTCAACACATAGCCTTCATTTTTGCTCTGAGCAGGAAAACCCAAACTTGCCCACGGCTTATGGTTTTAAGCATAGTTATTTCTGAACCTAAGACTGGTCAATTACAGATTGGCCCTGTGCTTTCCCCTTCTGCCCAGAGGTGGTCTAAGTTTCTGGGGGAAAAGAGGAGGAAAGGAAACTTCTGGCTCTGAAGGAGGGCTGTCTGGCCCTTAGAGCTGGGCTTCCATCCTCCTTAACTTCCCTCGGGGACAGCTGATCCCCCGTAGCTAGTCCTCAGCAGTGCCGCTGCAGCACATGGTTTTGGAACCCCAGCATGCATGAGCTCACGATGTTGTTTATACTGCACTGTGCTTTTGTTCCAGTGTCCTGGACGTTGCCTGGGTCGCGCTGTGAGGATGCAGCAGCAGCAGCAGCAGCATATAATTTGTCAACACCCCAACCGTTCTGAGTCCGGCTGTGATGACAGGAGGTACCGGCCCCGCCCTAGGGCAGCACACAACCTCTGCCACCTCAGTAGTGACTATGACCGCCTGAAAGTGGCATCATCTGTCCTCTATACCACCTCTCATAATGGACAGTTCCTACTAAATTATGATTTCTCATGGTGCCATCCTCAATAGTATGTATTATACCAAATACTCTTGTTTTTGCGGTACACGGGCCTCTCACTGCCGTGGCCTCTCCCGCTGCGGAGCACAGGCTCCGGACGCGCAGGCCCAGCGGCCATGGCTCACGGGCCCAGCCTCTCCGCGGCATGAGGGATCTTCCCGGTCCGGGGCACGAACCCGTGTCCCCTGCATCGGCAGGCGGACTCTCAACCACTGCGCCACCAGGGAAGCCCAGTGTGTCCTAAATGTAAACTAGAGCGCTCCTCTTAGTGGAGAACATTGCTCACAAACAAATTCATACTCATACCAGAATATATTTCAAGTGCTTATATAAACGGAGCTTACAGTTTGTTAACAAATGTGTCATTCTTCTCTTCCTTGCCTAAATCGATCTGCTCCAGCTCATCAGGAGACTGTGTCTTTTGAGGTGCGTGCCTTGATGTGGTGCCGGAGGCTCATGGAAACACGTGGTTTGCTTGCCTCTATTGAGGTTGTGATTCCTCCACCACTTTGCTTAGTCAGCCAGGAACAATTCAGATGAGTTTCCTGTTGAATAAGGTCATAACTGTCAAGCCTTTGCTATACTGAAAGTACAGTACAGTAAAAGGCTTGATCCCAGCAAGAAGTGACACCCCACTTTCTCCCACTGTCCACCTTTTTGTTTGTTTTTCTCATTTCAGACCCACCTTTTGGAGGAACCGCTCGTCGGGGGGCTTGTGATGCATGTTGGCACACAGGCCCTTGGAGGCCCTGGTACATCAGCCTGTGGTCAGGGCTTCCAGTCTCGGAAGGTGGACGGTGTCCACACGAGGAGCTGCAAGACGGTGGCTGAGAGACGCTGCGAGCCGGGAGAGAAACCCTCTTCCTGGCGGCACTACCTGGGGCCTTCCTGTGATAGTATTGCGACCACCCCGAAGCCTTGTGCAAACCAGACCGCATGGAGCCAACCTTGTCAGGGTCTCGTCCGCAGGGCCATTCTGAACGGATGTGGTGTCTTGGGACATCAGGAGAGTAGCTGCTTTGATGTGGGTGCAACTTGGTGTCCTGTAGAGAAAAGAATAGTTGACTGAGTAGGGTGGTCGGTGGCCTACTAACGAGCACTGGGAGCCTCTCCGCAGCCTCTTTCTGTCTTGGAATTTCAGCCCCACAGACAAGGCTTCCTTGGATGGGATTGGACAGGTGTGTAAATGCCCTGAAGTTATGTGGGAAATGTAATCATATATATTTTTCTAGGGGGAGGTCCATTGCTTTGGTAAGTTTTCCCTGGGGTTCATGACACCCCAGAAGCTAGTGCCGCTGTCAGCACTGGGAGGAGCAGGTGGCCTGAAGGGCTGTGACGTCCCCTGAGGGCATCGAGAAGCCACTTGGCCCAGCTAAGAAGGGAGTCCAGGGCACTTCTGACTCCAGTGCCAAGCAGTGGCCCTAACCCAAGCCTAGCTTCTTCGCTTCCCTCTGTGATCTCAGTTTCCGCTTTTCATAAAATCATGCACTTCTTTTTGTAACTAGATCTCTAATGAGCTATGTGTTCAATGGATTTTTTTTTTTTTTTTGCAGGAGGCTGCACAGACGCAACTCACCACTGTACGTTTGTAAAGCATCTTAATTTGTGTTCGCTAGACCTCTACAAACAAAGGTGCTGTCAATCGGGTCAAGAAGGATAAAACTTTGCAGGGGAGTCCTAATGCCGCTGTGAAGATGAAGCAAAATGTAAAAGCTCTCTTCCCCATGTAGCTGGCACAAAAACATATATTTCTTTACAAAAAACCCTCTAGGTTCTACAATCAGACAGAAGTCAATGCAAAATCACCACTATTAAAATTGGGTACTGTCATTTCCCCATGGCCGGTTTTTTAATTCCAGCTCTTGTAAATGGTACGTTCCAGGACTAACATAAAATACCGTAGCAGGTGCGCCACTGCACTTGGGACCTCGTTCTGTCCTTCTAATCAGGAAATCACCAAGATCACCTGTGCACTGTCACGAGCTGCCTCTTCCTGTGATTTATAGACTAGTACAGAGTACGACATCCTGAGGGCTTGGCAAACACGGCAACTGATGACTTCTCTCAGTTTTAGGGTTGCAACAGGTGTATAAGGCATTTACATTTGAGAAGCTCTGGCCAGTAGTTCTTAAGATGTTGGCTCTAATGGCATTTTTATGGACCCTTACTAAACGTGAAAAGGAGACAATCACTCTGGACAGGCTTGTGACCCTGACTGATCCAGGCATCCTGGGGGAATGGCATCTTGTCCTCGCTCTTAGAGAACTTAGGGAAGAAAACACTGAGTAAACATGGCTGCCATTTTCACAACTACGGAAATCGACCTGTGACCAAATGAGGCATCTTGGAAATTAAAGGAGACGGAAGGTTAACCTCTTCTACTGATTTTGAAGTATATTCAAAGCGTTCTTTTAAGAGCTGTGAATGAGACTTTTCTCAGCACTATTCTCTTGCACACAAACAGAAAAGCCAAAGCCTTGTTAGACCGAATTTATGCATAAGATAGTATCCCTAAGGAGTTTTATTTTGGAAAAATTATGAGAAAGTAATCTAGCTATGAAACATGATAGCTGAAAAGAACTGTTTACAGTAAATAACTGTTTTAATGTGAACTGATTTGTCAGTAAATCCAAAGCGAATTAGCGTTAGGCTGGAAGGTACAGTTAGGATGAGGAGTAATGTAAGCCTTACTAATGTAAGGCTTGGGTCCACTCTCATATACAGTGTGATGAAATCCCAAATATTCTGTCTTTTACATGTCAACATTTTGGGATTTTACCATTTTTCCACTATTGCCCTTTATTCTGCCCGAGTTCTAATCCAGGATCCCACATTGTGTTTTGTTGCCTTGCCTCTCTAGCCTCCTCCAATCAGGGATGCTTCCTCAATTTCTTCTTGTCTTTCATGACCTTGACACTTTTGACCATGACACTGGCTAGAGGTTTTATCGAATGGCCCTCAATCTGGGGTTATCTAGTGTTTTCTCAAGATGAGAGTGAGGTTATGCATTCTTGCCCTTCTTAACGCATACTATCAGGGGGAACAATATGTCAATAAGTCCTTTTACCAGTGACTTGATCCTTGGTTCTGGTAGTTTCTGCCATGTTTCTTGTCTATTAAGTTACTATTTTTCTCTTTCTAATTAATACATGCTTATTTCAGAGACAATACTTTGACACTGCGCAAATATTCCACTGTTTCTTAAAGTATTGCCCCTTAATTTTAGCATCCACTGTGGACTGTGCCTACAACAATTATCACGAAGATGTTCTAATTGTGACCTTCTACTTTCTTCATTCCGTCTACTTTTACTAATTGGAATTCTTTGGAAGGGAAGAGTTGTTCCTTCTTCCCCATTTATTCACTTTATGTATATCCACATGGACTCCACGGGATGCGTATATATCTATATATCTAGATATAGTTGTAGATATAGATATCTATATCTATATATAGATATATATTTAAGGGTTGAAATCCAACACTATCATTATTTTGTTGCTCAAAGCATTCTAGCTTTGGTCATTGGGAGGGTTAAAAGGTTGATTGCATATACACTAATCCTTGAATGTGTGTGCACGCACGTGCATGTGCACAAACACACACACACAATTTTTTTCCTGTATCTATGCATTCATACTGAAACCTTGAATGCCAGTCCAGCACATAGGGACGTTATTACAGTCTATACCTTTTTCTTGTTTGTAAACTTCTTTCTATGACAGCGAGAAGCCTGGCTTTCGTTATCTGCAATATATTTTCTTGGTTTGACCTTATTATACCAGATAAATACCGTATGGTAACACATATTTACGGAATCTAAAAAGAAAAAAGAAAAAAATGGATCTGAAGAACCTAGGGGCAGGTTAGGAATAAAGACGCAGACTTAGAGAATGGACTTGAGGACACGGGGAGGGGGAACAGTAAGCTGGGACAAAGTGAGAGAGTGGCATGGACATAGATACACTACCAAATGTAAAATAGATATCTAGTGTGAAGCAGCCGCATAGCACAGGGAGATCAGCTCAGTGCTTTGTGACCACCTAGAGGGGTGGGATAGGGAGGGTGGGAGGGAAACGCAAGAGGGAGGAGATAACGGGGATATATGTGTACGTAGACCTGATTCAATTCCTTATAGAGCAGAAACTAACACAACATTGTAAAGCAGTTACACTCTAAGAAAGATGTTAAAAAAAAAAAAAAAAAGAAAACCCTTCCATGCCTTCCCATTGTCGTTAGGAGAAAGGTCAAAATTCCTGGCATAGGGACTGTGTCTGTCTTGTTCACTTTGTCCCCCAATGTCTAAAATAATGCCTTGCATATAGTAAGTGCCCAGTACCTATTTGCTGCCTGACTAAATACGTGAGTGAAAAAATAAAAGTCCCTCCGTGCTTGGGTCTCAGGCTGCCCTTCTGCCTCATTGCTGTGTCTCCCAGCCTGGTTATTGGATCTCCATCCACAATAGACTTTTCCGTACCTTCGATAGACCGTTCTGTCTCCTGACTCAGGGCCTTTGTACATACTGCTTCCTCTCTTTTCACTTAGTTATTCCTATTCATCTATTTTCAGGGAAACCTTCTAGGCCCCAAACTAAACCAGACCCTGTGCTGTATGTTTTTCAATTTCCGTATCATTCTTCTGCACAGCTCTTACCACAATCTGCCTGTCTTGCCCACGTACTGGACCATCAGTTCTATGAGAGCAAATCCACAGCTGGTGTGTTTAACAAGTAATCCCCATTACTCAGCACAGTGATTGCCCCACTGCACACTCTAAAAATATTTGTTAAATGAATGAATGAATGATTGAATAGCATAGCCCCTAGCAGATAACTGACCAGTGATGCTGTGGACGGAAAACACTGCACAATCGAAAAGTCGAGAGGTCTGTTTCATCTGACAGACATTCTGAGGACTTCAAGCTTGGGACATAGCATCGCAGATAATGCTGAGAAACTGTTCTGAAGTGGCAAGGAGGGGATTGGGGAGCCACGATATATAGGAGTTTTTGCAACAAAAGACAAGGTAGTTGGAACATCAAAAGATGACTGTTAATTAAAGAAAATCAGCTATCTCAAGTTAAGGAATTTAGCGCTTTTGTCTGTATGGGAAGATGCAAGTGTCTGGGTTTACTGAAATCATTCCTTTGATGTGCACCTCCACTATCTGGGGCCAGTGTCCTGTGCTTTCTCATCCTGAGTCTCCTTGGGGTGGTGCACCATTAGGGCGGCCATAATATGATGGCTTGATGGCTGCAACATCCTTTGTTTACTGATATGGCAGGCAACATTTCAGCTCACAATGCCAAAACCCATAGTAAAAACAACAACAAAAAATCAAACCAAGACAAAACCCAAACAGTAGTAGCACTTACTGAGCACAAACCTGTGAGGTAGACACTATTATCAACCTCATTTTACTGAGGAGGAAGCGGAAGTGTACAGAATGTTGTACAGCTCACTGCCCTGTGCAAATGCCCACCCCGGATCCATGATCTGTGCGTTGGAGGAGAGGTGGGAGGTATGCTCACACCGTGAAACAAAAGAGATGCCTCGGAACACGTTCTCAGAAGAGCCGTGGATACCGTAGTCACCTTGACCTGTCTTCCAGTGCCGTAGGCACCTTGACTCTGGCGTGAGCTCCTCCTATCCTTCAAAGGAAGAGCTTGTGCAAGAGTCATCTGTCCCTCAGGAGGCAGCAAACTGATGCTAGAATAGCTAGGAGGAACTTGATCCAAGAAATCTGCTTTATGTCAATTCTTGGTTCGCACAAAGTGAGAATTCACATTGGGAATTTTATCCTTGTTTATTAAGTACTCTCAAGCCTTTAGCCACTCCTAGAGAAAACAGAGTCATACACTTTCATACCTAGAAGAAACGGTAGAGATCATCTAACCCTAGATCCCTCTACATCAGGGGTCCTTCACATTTCAGTGCCACGGATCCCTCCGTAGTCTAGAGAAGCCTATGGCTCCCTTCTCAAACAAGGGTTTTAAATCTATAAAAATAAAACATACTTGATTACAAAGGAAGCCAATTAATTATATGGAAGTACAGTTCCTGAAGTAGTTTTCAATGTGTGATGTAGTCGTAAATTTGCTTCTCTATCAACACACTAAATTATAGGATCTGCTAGTACAACTGATTTTGAAATGGTGATGAATGTAACTGCTGTTCTGGATGCCTGCCACGATTTTCATGGCATGTGAAAACAGCTGTGATTTCTATTGGTAACAAAATCACAGGTATTGCTACTACTGATATACGTTGTGGCCTGCATTTTTACAATTGAAGGCAATACTCAATTGCCGTTAGAGCTTAGTGACAACGAGGATGTAATCCTTTTCCCATGCAAGTCCGTGGTTCCCTTGGAGAACCATGGGGCTCAGGTTAGGAACCCCTACTCTGCAGCATCCTGGTGGCAGCTCGAGCATCTTGAGTGACAGCGCACTCAGTATCTCCAAGGTGTCCAGGTCCTAGTTCAGTCTCCTATAATCATTATGAACTTTAGGGTCAGGTAAATCTAGAAGCAGTCCCAGCTCTGTTGGCATGTTAGTTATGTGACCATAGCTATTTAACCCTGTGGACATCGCTGTCTTCATTGCAAGAATGGGAACAAGATGACAATTACATTAGAAAACATGCAAATGTCTCAGAGCACAAAGAGCACATAGGTGATTTAGCAATATTTTCTTCCCTTTGGTTTCAGTGAGTTGAAATGCACCTTTTTTTTTTTTTTTTTTGCGGTACGCGGGCCTCTCACTGCTGTGGCCTCTCCCGTTGTGGAGCACGGGCTCTGGACGCGCAGGCTCAGCGACCATGGCTCACGGGCCCAGCCGCTCCGGGGCATGTGGGATCTTTCCGGACCGGGGCACAAACCCATGTCCCCTGCATCGGCAGGCGGACTCTCAACCACTGCGCCACCAGGGAAGCCCGAAATGCACCTTTTTGAAGTTTCCGCCTAATTTTGCCCTAGCTCTACTCTTTGAAGCCACACAAGTCATGGCTCCTTACATACTTGAAGACGGCTCTATCCCACCCCTATGTTGGTTGTCTACGTGGTGATTCTGTTGCTTCTCTGAGTAAAAGAAAATCTGAGCGTATGGCTGGGAGTTATCTGTGCTGCTGCCCATTCCCAGAGAGACGTGTGAGGGCCCTGAAACAGTCATCATGTTAGGATCGATTTTTCCTCTGGAAGGCACTTCCTGTAGGATCTGTCCTACCCGTCCTTACTAATACGCTCCTGGAGTATTTGTTCTTAGGTGGTTCACGGGCACGTGGTCAGAGTGCTCTGTGTCTTGCGGTGAAGGATTCCGCAGTCGGCAAGTGGCCTGTAAGCGCACGAGAGCCAATGGGACTGTGCAGGTGATGCCTCCGAGAGCATGTGCCCCCAGAGAGAGGCCTCTGGGAAGAAGACCCTGCTCCACTCACCCGTGTGTTCAAGGGCTTATTGAACCAGGGAACCAGGGAATGCCGACAAATCTAGTGTTTTGCTAGTATGATCATTTAGTATAATCATCCAGTCCCCGTGGTCCAACCCATGCATCAAAACAATGAAATTAAAAAGGAGACTTCCCTGGCGGTCCAGTGGTGGACCTCGCCTTCCAGTGCAGGGGGTGCGGGTTGGATCCCTTGTCGGGGACCAAGATCCCACGTGCCTCGCGGCCAAAAATACCAAAACATAAAACAGAAGGAATATTGTAACAAATTCAATGAAGACTTTTCAAATGGTCACACCAGAAAAATAAAATAAACCCATGCATCAGGGCCCCTTCGCACAGGGGAAGAGGGGAGCCCAACTGCTGCGTGACAGTCATGAAACTCAGCTGCACGGGGACCTTACCACACTGCGCACAGGCTGGTTCACGGGACCTTCTTATCCTTTTATGAGCCTCTCTGATGTAATTAACACAGGCCACAGGGATCCAAAGTTCCCCTCGGCCCTTCTGAAAATGTTCGGGGATGTTAGTGCAGGAAGGGATTCGACACTTTCTGCACGTCTGCCCCGCAGTGCAGCAGTTGTTGCTGCTGGGAGTCATTGTGTTAATTCTCTTAGGTCACTTCCCCTCTAGTGGTTCTGATTAACTCCAAGCACTACATGGCTACACACTTGTCTAACTGGAAAATGCACAGCCCCAAGTCTGTGCAGGGACGATGCAAAGCAGAGTGTGATACATCTCTCTAGAGCATCAAGTTTATTAACTAGAATTGGAAGAACCAAGGAGTTCTTGGAACAAGAACTCTCCCCCTCCCCCACCAACACGGAAGACAGAAGAGTGGGGGAGGGGAGACGTGCCCCAGGAATGACAGTCCAGTCTCTGAAGTCTGAAGTTTCACCCAGGTGGGGGTTGAGGGGTGGACCTGCAGCCACGGTGGCCTCTCTTTCGGTGGCCCGGGCTGCTCCGGACCATCCTCTGAGCTGGCCAGGGTCTTGGATATGATGTTTCTGAAGGCCGTGCAGAGAACAGAGTCATCTTCAACTGGACCGGGTCCCAGGGCGCGTGGCAGCCTGACCTTCCTGCCTCGGGTCATCCATGGGGTTCAGGTGGTTTCACTTTATGACGACGCCTCAGCTTGCAACAAAGGTGTTTAGATATGAAGTTGCAGATTCTCCTAGCCACCCCTTGCTTTTTCTGTCTGTGGCCAGAGGGAGTGGATGAGGACATACTCTCAGGCTGCCCAGCGTGGGAGGACCTTCCAGTGTTGGACACACCCGGGGGGCAGCTGGTTCCCTCTGGGGCTCCAATCCTGCTGCTGGTGGACGGGGATGTCCCAGGGCCACACTGGTCGGCTGGGCTGGGGGTGGCAGTCCTCGACTCCAGGCTGGGTGGGGGACAGGCAGGCTCACTGGTCTTCTGCCCTGCCTGCTGGTCTTCCTGCAGCTGCCCATTTTCTCCCTGGTAGAGCCATCTGGCTTTCAGGGTGGACAACTCGGGGCTTAAAGAAGCCTCAAGTTCACTGCCACTGAGGTCCCCGGAAGAGAAGGGCCTCACAGTTATGATGGAGGACCCCACCATTGGTTTCATGGAGCTCACACTGCCTGTTCCTGGGTCTTGGATCTGGTCGCAAGTCCAGCCCAGAGTCCTCACCGTGGTCACCTCCGGGTCCTCTTCACAGGGTGGCTGGAGTGGCTCCTTCTGGCCCATGTTCACCCATGGATGCCTCATGACGTCAGATAAGGTGCCTCTGTCACGGGGGTTGAGGGCAATCATTTTTTGTAATAGAGCCCTTATCTCCAAAGACAGGTAAGGTGGGATGGGGTATTGCCCTCGTAGGATTTGCTCCCGCATCTCCCGGACGTCTTCTCCCACAAAGGGCCGGCACGCAGTTACCATGCTGTAGAGAACTACACCCAGGCTCCACACGTCCAACGCAGGGCCGCTGTAGCTCTGCCCCCGCAACAGTTCCGGGGCAGCATACGGGACTGTGCCGCAGATCGTGTCCAGTATGCCACTCTCATCACACTTGTTGCTGAGGCCAAAGTCTGTCAGTTTTATATTCATGTTGGCATCCAAGAGGAGGTTCGGTAGCTTCAGGTCCCTGTGCACGATGCCCCTCTGGTGGCAGTGCTGCAGGGCGGAGACCAGCTGCTGGAACGGGCGTCGGGCCTCCGCCTCTGTCATACGGCCATGGTTCACTAGGTAGCTGAACATGTCCCCCCCACTGAGGTACTCCATCACGAGGAACATTGTCTCCTCCGTGTCAATCACCCCCAGCAGTTTTACAATATTGGGGTGATCCAGAGCCTTCATACAGCACACTTCCCGGTAAACTGCCTGGGAAGTTGAGCAGCTCTGCCGACCTTTCTTAATGATCTTCACAGCCACCTGTGTCCCGGTCAGAATGTGCCGGGCCAGCTTCACTTTAGCGAAGCTGCCTTCACCAATGGTGTGGAGGATCTCGTACTCATCAATATGAGCCTCCTTGTCAGCGGAGTTGGCTGTGAGGCCCTCCATCATGGTGGCCTGCTAACTACACTGAATGACAGCACTAACTAGCAGTGCTAAAGAAGAAAAAATTTTAAACTGAAAGAAATGATAAAGAGAGAAAAAATAAAGAAAAAGGAGAAAAAGGCAAAGAAGAAATAAAAATGAGAAAAATAAAAAAGGCTAGAGAAAAGAGGAAAAAAATCCACAAAATTGCAGAAACAAGGAAAAAACAAGCTAACTGTGGGTCCAAGGCCGTCAGGTCACCAAAAGCAGCTTCCTGGGCTCTTAAGGACCAAAAACCTTGGCCCAGCTGGGCTCTTTTATACAGTTTTTGTGAAGTACATCACAGTGGGGCACTGTGAGGTCACAGCAAGAAATGGACCCATCACCGCTGGGGATAAACCACAGTGGTTTTCTCACTTTTTCAGTTCAAGGCCCCTTTACACTTAGGAAAAAGGATCCCAAAGAAATTTTTCTGTACGTGTGTTATTAGAATTTGGTATTCACTTTGGTATAAATTAAAATCTGTAGGATACTTCAGTGGCCTTTTTATTTCTAGTTTGAAAAGATGTAATAATTTTAGAGACCTCATAATGTCTACACTTGATCTACAGATTCAACACAATCCCTTTCAAAATCCCAGCTTCTTTGCAGAAATTGACAAGCTGATCCTAAAATTCATATGGAAATATAAAGGACCCAGTATAGCCAGAACAATCTAGAGAAAGAACAAAGTGGGAGGGCTCAGACTTCTCAGTTTCAAAACTTACTACGAAACTGTAATCATCATGAGAGTGTGGTACTCGCATAGCATAGACACATAGATTGATGAAAGAGAGTTGAAAGTCTGGAGATAAATCCATGTATCTATGTCAACTGATTTTCTGCAAAGGTGCCAAGACCATTCAATGGGGAAAGAATAATCTCCTCAGCAAATGCTGCAGGACAACTGAATAGCCACATCCAAAAGAAAGAACTTGGATTCCTAGCCTACAACATATACAAAAAATTAAGTCAAAATTTATCAGAGACCTAAACTTAAGAGCTAAAACAATAAAGCTCCTGGAAGAAAATGTAGCCATAAATCTTCATGCTTTGGATTAGGAGACGGTTTCTTAGATATGACACCAAAACATAAGCTACAACAACAACAAAAATAAATTGGACCACATCAAAATTAAAAACTTTTTTTTGCTACGAAGGACATGATCAAGAAAGTGGACAGCCCACAGAATGGGAGAAAATATTTAAAAATCATATATATGAGGAGGAGCTTCAAGGTGGTGGAAGAGTAAGACGTGGAGATCACCTTCCTCCCCACAGATATATCAGAAATACATCTACATGTGGAACAACACCTACCGAGCACCTACTAAACACTGGCAGAAGACCTCAGACCTCCCAAAAGGCAAGAAACTCCCCACGTACATGGGTAGGGCAAAAGAAAAAAGAAACAAAAGAGACAAAAGAATAGGGACGGGACCTGCACCAGTGAGAGGGAGCTGTGAAGGAGGAAAGGTTTCTACATACTAGGAGGCCCCTTGGCGGACGGAGACTACGGGTGGCAGAGGGGGGAGCTTCGGAGCCACAGAGGAGAGTGCAGCAACAGGGGTGCCGAGGGCAAAGCAGAGAGATACCCGCACAGAGGATCAGTGCCAACCAGCACTCACCAGCCCGAGAGGCTTGTCTGCTCACCTGCCGGGGCGGGTGGGGGCTGGGAGCTGAGGCTCAGGCTTTGGAGGTCGAATCCCAGGGAGAGGACTGTGGTTGGCTGTGTGAACATAGCCTGAAGGGGCTAGTGCGCCACAGCTAGCCAGCAGGGAGTCCGGGGAAAAGTCTGGACCTGCCGAAGACTCAAGAGACTCTTTCTTGCCTCTTTGTTTCCTGGTGCGTGAGGAGAGGGGATTAAGAGCGCCACTTAAATGAGCTACAGAGACGGGTGTGAGCCGCGGCTATCAGCGCAGACCCCAGAGATGGGCATGAGATGCTAAGGATGCTGCTGCCGCCACCAAGAAACCGGTGAGCAAGCACAGGTCACTACCCACACTTCCCCTCCCGGGATCCTGTGCAGCCCGCCATTGCCAAGGTCCTGTGATCCAGGGACAACTTCCCCGGGAGAACACACAGCACACTTCAGGCTAGTGCAACATCACGCTGGCCTCTGCCACCACAGGCTTGCCTCGCATCCATACTCCTCCCTCCCCCCAGCCTGAGTGAGCCAGAGCCCCTGAATCAGCAGCTCCTTTAACCCTATCCTGTCTGAGTGAAGAATAGATGCCCATCGGTCACCTACACACAGAGGCGGGGCCAAATCCAAAGCGGAATCCCAGGAGCTGTGCAAACAAAGGAGAGAAAGGGAAATTTCTCCCAGCAGCCTCAGGAGCAGAGGATTAAATCTCCACAATCAACCTGATGTACCCTGCATCTGTGGAATACCTGAATAGAAAACAAATCATCCCAAATTGAGGAGGTGGACTTTCGGAGCAACTACATATATATATATATATATATATATCTCCCTTTTTCTCTTTTAGTGAGTGTATATGTGTATGTTTCTCTGTGTGATTTTGTCTGTATAGCTTTGCTTTTACCATTTGTCCTAGGGTTCTGTCTGTCCTTTTTTTTTTCTGCGGTACACGGGCTTCTCACTGTTGTGGCCTCTCCCGTTGCGGAGCACAGGCTCCGGATGTGCAGGCTCAGCGGCCATGGCTCACGGGCCCAGCCGCTCCGCGGCATATGGGATCCTCCCGGACCGGGGCATGAACCTATATCCCCTGCATCGGCAGGCGGACTCTCAACCAGTGCGCCACCAGGGAGGCCCTGTCCTTTTTTTTTTTTCAACGTAAAAAATGTTTTTTCTTAATAATTATTTTTTATATTAATAACTTTAGTTTATTTTACATTATTTTATTTTATCTTCTTCTTTCTTTTTTTTTCTCCATTTTATTCTGAGCCGTGTGGAGCACAGGCTCTTGGTGCTCCAGCCAGGCATCAGGGCTATGCCACTGAGAAGGGAGAGCCAGTTCAGGGCACTAGTCCACAAGAGACCTCCCAGCTCCACATAATATCAAATGGCAAAAATCTCCCAAAGATCTCCATCTCAATGCCAAGACCCAGCTCCACTCAACGACCAGCAAGCTACAGTGCAGGACACCCTATACCAAACAACTAGCAATACAGTAACACAACCCCATCCATTAGCACAGAGGCTGCCTAAAATCATAATAAGGCCACAAACACCCCAAAACACACCACCAGACATGGATGTGCCCACCAGAAAAGATCCAGCCTCATGCACCAGAACACAGGCATTAGTCCCATCCACCAGGAAGCCTACACAACCCATGGAACCAACTGTAGCCACTGGGGAGAGACACCAAAAACAACGGGAACTACGAACCTGCAGTCTGTGAAAAGGAGACCCCAAGCATAGTAAGTTAAGCAAAATGAGAAGACAGAGAAACACACAGCAGATGAAGGAGCAAGGCAAAAACCCACCAGACCTAACAAATAAAGAGGAAATAGGCAGTCTACCTGAAAAACAATTCAGAATAATGATAGTAAAGATGATCCAAAATCTTGTAAATAGAATGGAGAAAATACATGAAACGTTTAGCAAGGACCTAAAAGAACAAAAGAGCAAACAAACAGTGATGAACAACCCAGTAAATGAAATAAAAAATTCTCTAGAGGGGATCAGTAGCAGAATAACTAAGGCAGAAGAATGGATAAGTGACCTGGAAGATAAAATAGTGGAAATAACTACTGAAGAGCAGAATAAAGAAAAAAGAATGAAAAGAATTGAGGACAGTCTCAGAGACCTCTGGGACAGCATTAAAGGCACCAACATTCGAATTATAGGGGTCCCAGAAGAAGAAGAGAAAAAGAAAGGGACTGAGAAAATATTTGAAGGGATTATCATTGAAAACTTCCCTAATATGGGAAAGGAAATAGTTAATCAAGTCCAGAGAGCACAGAGTCCCATACAAGATAAATCCAAGGAGAAACAAGCCAAGACACATATTAATCAAACTATCAAAAATTAAATACAAAGAACAAATATTAAAAGCAGCACGGGAAAAACAAAAAATAACACATAAGGGAATCCCCATAAGGTTAACAGCTGATCTTTCAGCAGAAACTCTGCAATCCAGAAGGGAGTGGCAGGACATATTTAAAGTGATGAAAGGGAAAATCCTAAAACCAAGATTACTCTACCCAGCAAGGATCTCATTCAGATTTGACAGAGAAATTAAAAGCTTTAGAGACAAGCAAAAGCTAAGCAAATTCAGCACCACCAATCCAGCTTTACAACAAACGCTAAAGGAACTTCTCTAGGCAGGAAACACAAGAGAAGGAAAAGACCTACAATAATAAACCCAAAGCAATTACGAAAATGGTAATAGGAACATAAATATCGATAATTACCTTAAATGTAAATGGATTAAATCCTCCAACCAAAAGACAGAGACTGGCTGAATGGATACAAAAACAAGACCTGTATATATGCTGTCTACAAGAGACCCACTTCAGACCTAGGGACACATACAGACTGAAAGTGAGGGGATGGAAAAAGATATTCCATGCAAATGGAAATCAAAAGAAAGCTGGAGTAGCAATTCTCGTATCAGACAAAATAGACTTTAAAACAAAGACTATTACAAGAGACCAAGAAGGACACTACATAATGATCAAGGGATCAATCCAAGAAGATGATATAACAATTGTAAATATTTATGCCCCCAACATAGGAGCACCTCAATACATAAGGCAAATACTAACAGTCATGAAAGGCGAAATCGACAGTAACACAATCATAGTAGGGGACATTAACACCCCACTTTCACCAATGGACATATCAGCCAAAACAAAAATAAATAAGGAAACAGAAGCTTTAAATGATACATTAAACAAGATGGACTTAATTGATATTTATAGGACATTCCATCCAAAAACAACAGAATACACATTTTCCTCGGGTGCTCATGGAACATTCTCCAGGATAGATCATATCTTGGGTCACAAATCAAGCCTTGGTAAATTTAAGAAAATTGAAATTGTATCAAGTCTCTTTTCCGACCACAACGTTATGAGACTAGATATCAGTTACAGGAAAAAATCTGTAAGGAATACAAACACATGGAGGCTAAACAACACACTACTTAATAACCAAGAGAGCACTGAAGAAATCAAAGAGGAAATCAAAAAATACCTAGAAACAAATGACAATGAAAACACAATGACCCAAAACCTATGGGATGCAGCAAAAGCAGTTCTAAGAGGGAAGTTTATAGCTATACAAGCCTACCTTACGAAACAAGAAACATCTCAAATAAACAACCTAACCTTACACCTAAAGCGATTAGAGAAAGAAGAACAAAAAACACCCAAAGTTAGCAGAAGGAAAGAAATCATAAAGATCAGATCAGAAATAAATGAAACAGAAATGAAGGAAACGATAGCAAAGATCAATAAAACTAAAAGGTGGTTCTTTGAGAAGAAACAAAATTGATAAACCATTAGCCAGACTCATTAAGAAAAAATAGGGAGAAGACTCAAATCAATAGAATTAGAAATGAAAAAGGATAAATAACTGACACTGCAGAAATACAAAGGATCATGAAAGATTACTACCAGCAACTATATGACAATAAAATGGACAACCTGGAAGAAATGGACAAATTCTTAGAAATGCACAACCTTCTGAGACTAAACCAGGAAGAAATAGAAAATATGAACAGACCAATCACAAGCACTGAAATTGAAACTGTGATAAAAAATCTTCCAACAAACAAAAGCCCAGGACCAGATGGCTTCACAGGCGAATTCTATCAAACATTTAGAGAAGAGCTAACACCTATCCTTCTACAACTCTTCCAAAATATAGCAGAGGGAGGAACACTCCCAAACTCATTCTACAAGGCCAACATCACTCTGATACCAAAGCCAGACAAAGATGTGACAAAGAAAGAAAACTACAGGCCAATATCACTGATGAACATAGATCCAAAAATCCTCAACAAAATACTAGCAAACAGAATCCAACAGCGCATTGAAAGGATCATGCACTATGATGAAGTGGGGTTTATCCCAGGAATGCAAGGATTCAATATACGCAAATCAATCAACGTGATACACCATATTAACAAATTGAAGGAGAAAAACCATATGATTAGAACAGTCCCTAACACCCTACACAAAAATAAACTCAACATGGATTAAAGACCTAAATGTAAGGCCAGACACCATCAAACTCTTAGAGGAAAACATAGGCAGAACACTCTATGACATAAATCACAGCAAGATCCTTTTTGACCCACCTCCTAGAGGAATGGAAATAAAAACAAAAATAAACAAATGGGACCTAATGAAACTTAAAAGATTTTGGACAGCAAAGGAAACCATAAACAAGATGAAAAGACAACCCTCAGAATGGGAGAAAATATTTGCAAATGAAGCAACTGACAAAGGATTAATCTCCAAAACATATAAGCAACTCACGCAGCTCAGCATCAAAAAAACAAACAACCCAATCCAAAAATGGGCAGAAGCCCTAAATAGACATTTCTCCAAAGAAGATATACAGATTGCCAACAGACACATGAAAGAATGCTCAGCACCATTAATCATTACAGAAATGCAAATCAAAACTACAATGAGATATTATCTCACACCAGTCAGAATGGCCATCATCAAAAAATCTACAAACAATAAATGCTGGATAGGGTGTGGGGAAAAGGGAACCATCTTGCACTGTTGGTGGGAATGTAAAATGATATAGTCACTGTGGAGAACAGTATGGACGTTCCTTAAAAAACTAAAAATAGAACTACCATACGACCCAGTAATCCCACGACTGGGCATATACCCTGAGAAAACCATAATTCAAAAAGAGTCATGTACCAAAATGCTCAATGCAGCTCTATTTACAATAGCCAGGACATGGAAGCAACCTAAGTATCCATCAACAGATGAATGGATAAAGAAGATGTGGCACATATATACAATGGAATATTACTCAGTCATAAAAAGGAGCAGAACTGAGTTATTTGTAGTGAGGTGGATGGACCTAGAGACTGTCATACAGAGTGAAGTAAGTCAGAAAGAGAAAAACAGATACTGTATGCTAACACATATATATGGAATCCAAAAAAAATAAAGGAATAAAGAAAATGGTCAGAAGAACCTAGGGGCAAGATGGGAATAAAGATGCAGACCTACTAGAGAATGGACTTGAGGATATGGGGAGGGGGAAGGGTAAGCTGCGACAAAGAGAGTGGCATGGACATATATATAGTACCAAACGAAAAATAGATAGATAGTGGGAAGCAGCTGCATAGCACAGGGAGATCAGCTCAGTGCTTTGTGACCACCTAGAGCGGTGGGATAGGGAGGGTGGGAGGGAGGGAGACGCAAGAGGGAAGAGATATGGGGACATATGTATATGTATAACAGATTCACTTTGTTATAAAGCAGAAAACAACACACCATTGTAAAGCCATTGTACTCCAATAAAAATGTTTAAAAAAATCATGTATATGAAAGGGAACTTGTTTCTAAAATATATAAAGAACACTCAAACTCAATAATAAAAACACAAATAAACTAATTAAAATATTGAAAAGGATCTGAATAGACATTTCTCCAATAAAGACTTACAAATGGCCAATAAGAACAGGAAAAGATACTTAGCATCATTACTCATTAGGGAAATGTTAATCACAAAGAGAGATAGTAGTAAGTGTTGATGAGGACATGGAGAAATTGGAACCTTAGTACTTTGCAAGCGGGAATGTAAAATGGTCTAGCCACTTTGGAAAACAGTCTGACAGTTCTTCAAAACGTTAAATGTATGGGTTACCATATGACCCAGTAATTCTACTCCTAGGTATGTACCGAAGAGAAACGAAAACAGGTTCACACAAAAACTTGTACATGAATGTTTATAGCAGCATTATTTATAAGAACCAAAAACTGGGAATAACTCATATCAAACCCATAATAAAACTCCAAAAATTGGAAATAACGCACAGATAGATAAATGTGGTGTATTTGTACAATGGAATATCATCTGACCATTGAAAAGAATAAAGTACTAATATGTATTACAAGGTGATGAACCTTAAAGACATTATGGTAAGGGAGGGAAGGCAGACACAAAAGACCACATAATGTATGATTCTATTTATATGAAGTGTCTACAATAGGTAAATCTTTAGAGAAAAAAGTAGCTGAACAGTTGTCTAGGCCTGAGGGGGAGAGGCCGTGGGAGGAACTGGGAGTAGATGCTAAAGGGTACAGGGTTTCTTTTGGGGACGGTGATAAAGTCTTAAAATTGATTGTGGTGATGGTTGCACAACTCTAAAAACCATTAAATTGTATACGTTAAACTTGTACAGTATGTGAATTATATCACAATAATGTTGTTAGGAAAAAAAAAGATTGTATGAGGGAAATTGGTCAACTAATGTAAGAAAAACAAGTAAAATGAAAGCCCAAACTCACAGCATACATCAGAATAAGTTCTGACTTGATTAAAGTGCTCAGTGTAAAAGTAATTAAACTGGACTAGAAGTATCAGGACGGGAAAGACCTTTTCAAGCATAAAACAAATTACAAGAAAAATTAATAGATGTTATGAGTACAGAAAAACTTAAGAACTGCATGTCAAAATATTTTTTTTCCGTAATTGAACTCACCTCAACACATAGCCTTCATTTTTGCTCTGAGCAGGAAAACCCAAACTTGCCCACGGCTTATGGTTTTAAGCATAGTTATTTCTGAACCTAAGACTGGTCAATTACAGATTGGCCCTGTGCTTTCCCCTTCTGCCCAGAGGTGGTCTAAGTTTCTGGGGGAAAAGAGGAGGAAAGGAAACTTCTGGCTCTGAAGGAGGGCTGTCTGGCCCTTAGAGCTGGGCTTCCATCCTCCTTAACTTCCCTCGGGGACAGCTGATCCCCCGTAGCTAGTCCTCAGCAGTGCCGCTGCAGCACATGGTTTTGGAACCCCAGCATGCATGAGCTCACGATGTTGTTTATACTGCACTGTGCTTTTGTTCCAGTGTCCTGGACGTTGCCTGGGTCGCGCTGTGAGGATGCAGCAGCAGCAGCAGCAGCATATAATTTGTCAACACCCCAACCGTTCTGAGTCCGGCTGTGATGACAGGAGGTACCGGCCCCGCCCTAGGGCAGCACACAACCTCTGCCACCTCAGTAGTGACTATGACCGCCTGAAAGTGGCATCATCTGTCCTCTATACCACCTCTCATAATGGACAGTTCCTACTAAATTATGATTTCTCATGGTGCCATCCTCAATAGTATGTATTATACCAAATACTCTTGTTTTTGCGGTACACGGGCCTCTCACTGCCGTGGCCTCTCCCGCTGCGGAGCACAGGCTCCGGACGCGCAGGCCCAGCGGCCATGGCTCACGGGCCCAGCCTCTCCGCGGCATGAGGGATCTTCCCGGTCCGGGGCACGAACCCGTGTCCCCTGCATCGGCAGGCGGACTCTCAACCACTGCGCCACCAGGGAAGCCCAGTGTGTCCTAAATGTAAACTAGAGCGCTCCTCTTAGTGGAGAACATTGCTCACAAACAAATTCATACTCATACCAGAATATATTTCAAGTGCTTATATAAACGGAGCTTACAGTTTGTTAACAAATGTGTCATTCTTCTCTTCCTTGCCTAAATCGATCTGCTCCAGCTCATCAGGAGACTGTGTCTTTTGAGGTGCGTGCCTTGATGTGGTGCCGGAGGCTCATGGAAACACGTGGTTTGCTTGCCTCTATTGAGGTTGTGATTCCTCCACCACTTTGCTTAGTCAGCCAGGAACAATTCAGATGAGTTTCCTGTTGAATAAGGTCATAACTGTCAAGCCTTTGCTATACTGAAAGTACAGTACAGTAAAAGGCTTGATCCCAGCAAGAAGTGACACCCCACTTTCTCCCACTGTCCACCTTTTTGTTTGTTTTTCTCATTTCAGACCCACCTTTTGGAGGAACCGCTCGTCGGGGGGCTTGTGATGCATGTTGGCACACAGGCCCTTGGAGGCCCTGGTACATCAGCCTGTGGTCAGGGCTTCCAGTCTCGGAAGGTGGACGGTGTCCACACGAGGAGCTGCAAGACGGTGGCTGAGAGACGCTGCGAGCCGGGAGAGAAACCCTCTTCCTGGCGGCACTACCTGGGGCCTTCCTGTGATAGTATTGCGACCACCCCGAAGCCTTGTGCAAACCAGACCGCATGGAGCCAACCTTGTCAGGGTCTCGTCCGCAGGGCCATTCTGAACGGATGTGGTGTCTTGGGACATCAGGAGAGTAGCTGCTTTGATGTGGGTGCAACTTGGTGTCCTGTAGAGAAAAGAATAGTTGACTGAGTAGGGTGGTCGGTGGCCTACTAACGAGCACTGGGAGCCTCTCCGCAGCCTCTTTCTGTCTTGGAATTTCAGCCCCACAGACAAGGCTTCCTTGGATGGGATTGGACAGGTGTGTAAATGCCCTGAAGTTATGTGGGAAATGTAATCATATATATTTTTCTAGGGGGAGGTCCATTGCTTTGGTAAGTTTTCCCTGGGGTTCATGACACCCCAGAAGCTAGTGCCGCTGTCAGCACTGGGAGGAGCAGGTGGCCTGAAGGGCTGTGACGTCCCCTGAGGGCATCGAGAAGCCACTTGGCCCAGCTAAGAAGGGAGTCCAGGGCACTTCTGACTCCAGTGCCAAGCAGTGGCCCTAACCCAAGCCTAGCTTCTTCGCTTCCCTCTGTGATCTCAGTTTCCGCTTTTCATAAAATCATGCACTTCTTTTTGTAACTAGATCTCTAATGAGCTATGTGTTCAATGGATTTTTTTTTTTTTTTTGCAGGAGGCTGCACAGACGCAACTCACCACTGTACGTTTGTAAAGCATCTTAATTTGTGTTCGCTAGACCTCTACAAACAAAGGTGCTGTCAATCGGGTCAAGAAGGATAAAACTTTGCAGGGGAGTCCTAATGCCGCTGTGAAGATGAAGCAAAATGTAAAAGCTCTCTTCCCCATGTAGCTGGCACAAAAACATATATTTCTTTACAAAAAACCCTCTAGGTTCTACAATCAGACAGAAGTCAATGCAAAATCACCACTATTAAAATTGGGTACTGTCATTTCCCCATGGCCGGTTTTTTAATTCCAGCTCTTGTAAATGGTACGTTCCAGGACTAACATAAAATACCGTAGCAGGTGCGCCAGTGCACTTGGGACCCCGTTCTGTCCTTCTAATCAGGAAATCACCAAGATCACCTGTGCATTGTCACGAGCTGCCTCTTCCTGTGATTTATAGACTAGTACAGAGTACGACATCCTGAGGGCTTGGCAAACACGGCAACTGATGACTTCTCTCAGTTTTAGGGTTGCAACAGGTGTATAAGGCATTTACATTTGAGAAGCTCTGGCCAGTAGTTCTTAAGATGTTGGCTCTAATGGCATTTTTATGGACCCTTACTAAACGTGAAAAGGAGACAATCACTCTGGACAGGCTTGTGACCCTGACTGATCCAGGCATCCTGGGGGAATGGCATCTTGTCCTCGCTCTTAGAGAACTTAGGGAAGAAAACACTGAGTAAACATGGCTGCCATTTTCACAACTACGGAAATCGACCTGTGACCAAATGAGGCATCTTGGAAATTAAAGGAGACGGAAGGTTAACCTCTTCTACTGATTTTGAAGTATATTCAAAGCGTTCTTTTAAGAGCTGTGAATGAGACTTTTCTCAGCACTATTCTCTTGCACACAAACAGAAAAGCCAAAGCCTTGTTAGACCGAATTTATGCATAAGATAGTATCCCTAAGGAGTTTTATTTTGGAAAAATTATGAGAAAGTAATCTAGCTATGAAACATGATAGCTGAAAAGAACTGTTTACAGTAAATAACTGTTTTAATGTGAACTGATTTGTCAGTAAATCCAAAGCGAATTAGCGTTAGGCTGGAAGGTACAGTTAGGATGAGGAGTAATGTAAGCCTTACTAATGTAAGGCTTGGGTCCACTCTCATATACAGTGTGATGAAATCCCAAATATTCTGTCTTTTACATGTCAACATTTTGGGATTTTACCATTTTTCCACTATTGCCCTTTATTCTGCCCGAGTTCTAATCCAGGATCCCACATTGTGTTTTGTTGCCTTGCCTCTCTAGCCTCCTCCAATCAGGGATGCTTCCTCAATTTCTTCTTGTCTTTCATGACCTTGACACTTTTGACCATGACACTGGCTAGAGGTTTTATCGAATGGCCCTCAATCTGGGGTTATCTAGTGTTTTCTCAAGATGAGAGTGAGGTTATGCATTCTTGCCCTTCTTAACGCATACTATCAGGGGGAACAATATGTCAATAAGTCCTTTTACCAGTGACTTGATCCTTGGTTCTGGTAGTTTCTGCCATGTTTCTTGTCTATTAAGTTACTATTTTTCTCTTTCTAATTAATACATGCTTATTTCAGAGACAATACTTTGACACTGCGCAAATATTCCACTGTTTCTTAAAGTATTGCCCCTTAATTTTAGCATCCACTGTGGACTGTGCCTACAACAATTATCACGAAGATGTTCTAATTGTGACCTTCTACTTTCTTCATTCCGTCTACTTTTACTAATTGGAATTCTTTGGAAGGGAAGAGTTGTTCCTTCTTCCCCATTTATTCACTTTATGTATATCCACATGGACTCCACGGGATGCGTATATATCTATATATCTAGATATAGTTGTAGATATAGATATCTATATCTATATATAGATATATATTTAAGGGTTGAAATCCAACACTATCATTATTTTGTTGCTCAAAGCATTCTAGCTTTGGTCATTGGGAGGGTTAAAAGGTTGATTGCATATACACTAATCCTTGAATGTGTGTGCACGCACGTGCATGTGCACAAACACACACACACAATTTTTTTCCTGTATCTATGCATTCATACTGAAACCTTGAATGCCAGTCCAGCACATAGGGACGTTATTACAGTCTATACCTTTTTCTTGTTTGTAAACTTCTTTCTATGACAGCGAGAAGCCTGGCTTTCGTTATCTGCAATATATTTTCTTGGTTTGACCTTATTATACCAGATAAATACCGTATGGTAACACATATTTATGGAATCTAAAAAGAAAAAAGAAAAAAATGGATCTGAAGAACCTAGGGGCAGGTTAGGAATAAAGACGCAGACTTAGAGAATGGACTTGAGGACACGGGGAGGGGGAACAGTAAGCTGGGACAAAGTGAGAGAGTGGCATGGACATAGATACACTACCAAATGTAAAATAGATATCTAGTGTGAAGCAGCCGCATAGCACAGGGAGATCAGCTCAGTGCTTTGTGACCACCTAGAGGGGTGGGATAGGGAGGGTGGGAGGGAAACGCAAGAGGGAGGAGATAACGGGGATATATGTGTACGTAGACCTGATTCAATTCCTTATAGAGCAGAAACTAACACAACATTGTAAAGCAGTTACACTCTAAGAAAGATGTTAAAAAAAAAAAAAAAAAAGAAAACCCTTCCATGCCTTCCCATTGTCGTTAGGAGAAAGGTCAAAATTCCTGGCATAGGGACTGTGTCTGTCTTGTTCACTTTGTCCCCCAATGTCTAAAATAATGCCTTGCATATAGTAAGTGCCCAGTACCTATTTGCTGCCTGACTAAATACGTGAGTGAAAAAATAAAAGTCCCTCCGTGCTTGGGTCTCAGGCTGCCCTTCTGCCTCATTGCTGTGTCTCCCAGCCTGGTTATTGGATCTCCATCCACAATAGACTTTTCCGTACCTTCGATAGACCGTTCTGTCTCCTGACTCAGGGCCTTTGTACATACTGCTTCCTCTCTTTTCACTTAGTTATTCCTATTCATCTATTTTCAGGGAAACCTTCTAGGCCCCAAACTAAACCAGACCCTGTGCTGTATGTTTTTCAATTTCCGTATCATTCTTCTGCACAGCTCTTACCACAATCTGCCTGTCTTGCCCACGTACTGGACCATCAGTTCTATGAGAGCAAATCCACAGCTGGTGTGTTTAACAAGTAATCCCCATTACTCAGCACAGTGATTGCCCCACTGCACACTCTAAAAATATTTGTTAAATGAATGAATGAATGATTGAATAGCATAGCCCCTAGCAGATAACTGACCAGTGATGCTGTGGACGGAAAACACTGCACAATCGAAAAGTCGAGAGGTCTGTTTCATCTGACAGACATTCTGAGGACTTCAAGCTTGGGACATAGCATCGCAGATAATGCTGAGAAACTGTTCTGAAGTGGCAAGGAGGGGATTGGGGAGCCACGATATATAGGAGTTTTTGCAACAAAAGACAAGGTAGTTGGAACATCAAAAGATGACTGTTAATTAAAGAAAATCAGCTATCTCAAGTTAAGGAATTTAGCGCTTTTGTCTGTATGGGAAGATGCAAGTGTCTGGGTTTACTGAAATCATTCCTTTGATGTGCACCTCCACTATCTGGGGCCAGTGTCCTGTGCTTTCTCATCCTGAGTCTCCTTGGGGTGGTGCACCATTAGGGCGGCCATAATATGATGGCTTGATGGCTGCAACATCCTTTGTTTACTGATATGGCAGGCAACATTTCAGCTCACAATGCCAAAACCCATAGTAAAAACAACAACAAAAAATCAAACCAAGACAAAACCCAAATAGTAGTAGCACTTACTGAGCACAAACCTGTGAGGTAGACACTATTATCAACCTCATTTTACTGAGGAGGAAGCGGAAGTGTACAGAATGTTGTACAGCTCACTGCCCTGTGCAAATGCCCACCCCGGATCCATGATCTGTGCGTTGGAGGAGAGGTGGGAGGTATGCTCACACCGTGAAACAAAAGAGATGCCTCGGAACACGTTCTCAGAAGAGCCGTGGATACCGTAGTCACCTTGACCTGTCTTCCAGTGCCGTAGGCACCTTGACTCTGGCGTGAGCTCCTCCTATCCTTCAAAGGAAGAGCTTGTGCAAGAGTCATCTGTCCCTCAGGAGGCAGCAAACTGATGCTAGAATAGCTAGGAGGAACTTGATCCAAGAAATCTGCTTTATGTCAATTCTTGGTTCGCACAAAGTGAGAATTCACATTGGGAATTTTATCCTCGTTTATTAAGTACTCTCAAGCCTTTAGCCACTCCTAGAGAAAACAGAGTCATACACTTTCATACCTAGAAGAAACGGTAGAGATCATCTAACCCTAGATCCCTCTACATCAGGGGTCCTTCACATTTCAGTGCCACGGATCCCTCCGTAGTCTAGAGAAGCCTATGGCTCCCTTCTCAAACAAGGGTTTTAAATCTATAAAAATAAAACATACTTGATTACAAAGGAAGCCAATTAATTATATGGAAGTACAGTTCCTGAAGTAGTTTTCAATGTGTGATGTAGTCGTAAATTTGCTTCTCTATCAACACACTAAATTATAGGATCTGCTAGTACAACTGATTTTGAAATGGTGATGAATGTAACTGCTGTTCTGGATGCCTGCCACGATTTTCATGGCATGTGAAAACAGCTGTGATTTCTATTGGTAACAAAATCACAGGTATTGCTACTACTGATATACGTTGTGGCCTGCATTTTTACAATTGAAGGCAATACTCAATTGCCGTTAGAGCTTAGTGACAACGAGGATGTAATCCTTTTCCCATGCAAGTCCGTGGTTCCCTTGGAGAACCATGGGGCTCAGGTTAGGAACCCCTACTCTGCAGCATCCTGGTGGCAGCTCGAGCATCTTGAGTGACAGCGCACTCAGTATCTCCAAGGTGTCCAGGTCCTAGTTCAGTTTCCTATAATCATTATGAACTTTAGGGTCAGGTAAATCTAGAAGCAGTCCCAGCTCTGTTGGCATGTTAGTTATGTGACCATAGCTATTTAACCCTGTGGACATCGCTGTCTTCATTGCAAGAATGGGAACAAGATGACAATTACATTAGAAAACATGCAAATGTCTCAGAGCACAAAGAGCACATAGGTGATTTAGCAATATTTTCTTCCCTTTGGTTTCAGTGAGTTGAAATGCACCTTTTTTTTTTTTTTTTTTTGCGGTACGCGGGCCTCTCACTGCTGTGGCCTCTCCCGTTGTGGAGCACGGGCTCTGGACGCGCAGGCTCAGCGACCATGGCTCACGGGCCCAGCCGCTCCGGGGCATGTGGGATCTTTCCGGACCGGGGCACAAACCCATGTCCCCTGCATCGGCAGGCGGACTCTCAACCACTGCGCCACCAGGGAAGCCCGAAATGCACCTTTTTGAAGTTTCCGCCTAATTTTGCCCTAGCTCTACTCTTTGAAGCCACACAAGTCATGGCTCCTTACATACTTGAAGACGGCTCTATCCCACCCCTATGTTGGTTGTCTACGTGGTGATTCTGTTGCTTCTCTGAGTAAAAGAAAATCTGAGCGTATGGCTGGGAGTTATCTGTGCTGCTGCCCATTCCCAGAGAGACGTGTGAGGGCCCTGAAACAGTCATCATGTTAGGATCGATTTTTCCTCTGGAAGGCACTTCCTGTAGGATCTGTCCTACCCGTCCTTACTAATACGCTCCTGGAGTATTTGTTCTTAGGTGGTTCACGGGCACGTGGTCAGAGTGCTCTGTGTCTTGCGGTGAAGGATTCCGCAGTCGGCAAGTGGCCTGTAAGCGCACGAGAGCCAATGGGACTGTGCAGGTGATGCCTCCGAGAGCATGTGCCCCCAGAGAGAGGCCTCTGGGAAGAAGACCCTGCTCCACTCACCCGTGTGTTCAAGGGCTTATTGAACCAGGGAACCAGGGAATGCCGACAAATCTAGTGTTTTGCTAGTATGATCATTTAGTATAATCATCCAGTCCCCGTGGTCCAACCCATGCATCAAAACAATGAAATTAAAAAGGAGACTTCCCTGGCGGTCCAGTGGTGGACCTCGCCTTCCAGTGCAGGGGGTGCGGGTTGGATCCCTTGTCGGGGACCAAGATCCCACGTGCCTCGCGGCCAAAAATACCAAAACATAAAACAGAAGGAATATTGTAACAAATTCAATGAAGACTTTTCAAATGGTCACACCAGAAAAATAAAATAAACCCATGCATCAGGGCCCCTTCGCACAGGGGAAGAGGGGAGCCCAACTGCTGCGTGACAGTCATGAAACTCAGCTGCACGGGGACCTTACCACACTGCGCACAGGCTGGTTCACGGGACCTTCTTATCCTTTTATGAGCCTCTCTGATGTAATTAACACAGGCCACAGGGATCCAAAGTTCCCCTCGGCCCTTCTGAAAATGTTCGGGGATGTTAGTGCAGGAAGGGATTCGACACTTTCTGCACGTCTGCCCCGCAGTGCAGCAGTTGTTGCTGCTGGGAGTCATTGTGTTAATTCTCTTAGGTCACTTCCCCTCTAGTGGTTCTGATTAACTCCAAGCACTACATGGCTACACACTTGTCTAACTGGAAAATGCACAGCCCCAAGTCTGTGCAGGGACGATGCAAAGCAGAGTGTGATACACCTCTCTAGAGCATCAAGTTTATTAACTAGAATTGGAAGAACCAAGGAGTTCTTGGAACAAGAACTCTCCCCCTCCCCCACCAACACGGAAGACAGAAGAGTGGGGGAGGGGAGACGTGCCCCAGGAATGACAGTCCAGTCTCTGAAGTCTGAAGTTTCACCCAGGTGGGGGTTGAGGGGTGGACCTGCAGCCACGGTGGCCTCTCTTTCGGTGGCCCGGGCTGCTCCGGACCATCCTCTGAGCTGGCCAGGGTCTTGGATACGATGTTTCTGAAGGCCGTGCAGAGAACAGAGTCATCTTCAACTGGACCGGGTCCCAGGGCGCGTGGCAGCCTGACCTTCCTGCCTCGGGTCATCCATGGGGTTCAGGCGGTTTCACTTTATGACGACGCCTCAGCTTGCAACAAAGGTGTTTAGATATGAAGTTGCAGATTCTCCTAGCCACCCCTTGCTTTTTCTGTCTGTGGCCAGAGGGAGTGGATGAGGACATACTCTCAGGCTGCCCAGCGTGGGAGGACCTTCCAGTGTTGGACACACCCGGGGGGCAGCTGGTTCCCTCTGGGGCTCCAATCCTGCTGCTGGTGGACGGGGATGTCCCAGGGCCACACTGGTCGGCTGGGCTGGGGGTGGCAGTCCTCGACTCCAGGCTGGGTGGGGGACAGGCAGGCTCACTGGTCTTCTGCCCTGCCTGCTGGTCTTCCTGCAGCTGCCCATTTTCTCCCTGGTAGAGCCATCTGGCTTTCAGGGTGGACAACTCGGGGCTTAAAGAAGCCTCAAGTTCACTGCCACTGAGGTCCCCGGAAGAGAAGGGCCTCACAGTTATGATGGAGGACCCCACCATTGGTTTCATGGAGCTCACACTGCCTGTTCCTGGGTCTTGGATCTGGTCGCAAGTCCAGCCCAGAGTCCTCACCGTGGTCACCTCCGGGTCCTCTTCACAGGGTGGCTGGAGTGGCTCCTTCTGGCCCATGTTCACCCATGGATGCCTCATGACGTCAGATAAGGTGCCTCTGTCACGGGGGTTGAGGGCAATCATTTTTTGTAATAGAGCCCTTATCTCCAAAGACAGGTAAGGTGGGATGGGGTATTGCCCTCGTAGGATTTGCTCCCGCATCTCCCGGACGTCTTCTCCCACAAAGGGCCGGCACGCAGTTACCATGCTGTAGAGAACTACACCCAGGCTCCACACGTCCAACGCAGGGCCGCTGTAGCTCTGCCCCCGCAACAGTTCCGGGGCAGCATACGGGACTGTGCCGCAGATCGTGTCCAGTATGCCACTCTCATCACACTTGTTGCTGAGGCCAAAGTCTGTCAGTTTTATATTCATGTTGGCATCCAAGAGGAGGTTCGGTAGCTTCAGGTCCCTGTGCACGATGCCCCTCTGGTGGCAGTGCTGCAGGGCGGAGACCAGCTGCTGGAACGGGCGTCGGGCCTCCGCCTCTGTCATACGGCCATGGTTCACTAGGTAGCTGAACATGTCCCCCCCACTGAGGTACTCCATCACGAGGAACATTGTCTCCTCCGTGTCAATCACCCCCAGCAGTTTTACAATATTGGGGTGATCCAGAGCCTTCATACAGCACACTTCCCGGTAAACTGCCTGGGAAGTTGAGCAGCTCTGCCGACCTTTCTTAATGATCTTCACAGCCACCTGTGTCCCGGTCAGAATGTGCCGGGCCAGCTTCACTTTAGCGAAGCTGCCTTCACCAATGGTGTGGAGGATCTCGTACTCATCAATATGAGCCTCCTTGTCAGCGGAGTTGGCTGTGAGGCCCTCCATCATGGTGGCCTGCTAACTACACTGAATGACAGCACTAACTAGCAGTGCTAAAGAAGAAAAAATTTAAAACTGAAAGAAATGATAAAGAGAGAAAAAATAAAGAAAAAGGAGAAAAAGGCAAAGAAGAAATAAAAATGAGAAAAATAAAAAAGGCTAGAGAAAAGAGGAAAAAAATCCACAAAATTGCAGAAACAAGGAAAAAACAAGCTAACTGTGGGTCCAAGGCCGTCAGGTCACCAAAAGCAGCTTCCTGGGCTCTTAAGGACCAAAAACCTTGGCCCAGCTGGGCTCTTTTATACAGTTTTTGTGAAGTACATCACAGTGGGGCACTGTGAGGTCACAGCAAGAAATGGACCCATCACCGCTGGGGATAAACCACAGTGGTTTTCTCACTTTTTCAGTTCAAGGCCCCTTTACACTTAGGAAAAAGGATCCCAAAGAAATTTTTCTGTACGTGTGTTATTAGAATTTGGTATTCACTTTGGTATAAATTAAAATCTGTAGGATACTTCAGTGGCCTTTTTATTTCTAGTTTGAAAAGATGTAATAATTTTAGAGACCTCATAATGTCTACACTTGATCTACAGATTCAACACAATCCCTTTCAAAATCCCAGCTTCTTTGCAGAAATTGACAAGCTGATCCTAAAATTCATATGGAAATATAAAGGACCCAGTATAGCCAGAACAATCTAGAGAAAGAACAAAGTGGGAGGGCTCAGACTTCTCAGTTTCAAAACTTACTACGAAACTGTAATCATCATGAGAGTGTGGTACTCGCATAGCATAGACACATAGATTGATGAAAGAGAGTTGAAAGTCTGGAGATAAATCCATGTATCTATGTCAACTGATTTTCTGCAAAGGTGCCAAGACCATTCAATGGGGAAAGAATAATCTCCTCAGCAAATGCTGCAGGACAACTGAATAGCCACATCCAAAAGAAAGAACTTGGATTCCTAGCCTACAACATATACAAAAAATTAAGTCAAAATTTATCAGAGACCTAAACTTAAGAGCTAAAACAATAAAGCTCCTGGAAGAAAATGTAGCCATAAATCTTCATGCTTTGGATTAGGAGACGGTTTCTTAGATATGACACCAAAACATAAGCTACAACAACAACAAAAATAAATTGGACCACATCAAAATTAAAAACTTTTTTTTGCTACGAAGGACATGATCAAGAAAGTGGACAGCCCACAGAATGGGAGAAAATATTTAAAAATCATATATATGAGGAGGAGCTTCAAGGTGGTGGAAGAGTAAGACGTGGAGATCACCTTCCTCCCCACAGATATATCAGAAATACATCTACATGTGGAACAACACCTACCGAGCACCTACTAAACACTGGCAGAAGACCTCAGACCTCCCAAAAGGCAAGAAACTCCCCACGTACATGGGTAGGGCAAAAGAAAAAAGAAACAAAAGAGACAAAAGAATAGGGACGGGACCTGCACCAGTGAGAGGGAGCTGTGAAGGAGGAAAGGTTTCTACATACTAGGAGGCCCCTTGGCGGACGGAGACTACGGGTGGCAGAGGGGGGAGCTTCGGAGCCACAGAGGAGAGTGCAGCAACAGGGGTGCCGAGGGCAAAGCAGAGAGATACCCGCACAGAGGATCAGTGCCAACCAGCACTCACCAGCCCGAGAGGCTTGTCTGCTCACCTGCCGGGGCGGGTGGGGGCTGGGAGCTGAGGCTCAGGCTTTGGAGGTCGAATCCCAGGGAGAGGACTGTGGTTGGCTGTGTGAACATAGCCTGAAGGGGCTAGTGCGCCACAGCTAGCCAGCAGGGAGTCCGGGGAAAAGTCTGGACCTGCCGAAGACTCAAGAGACTCTTTCTTGCCTCTTTGTTTCCTGGTGCGTGAGGAGAGGGGATTAAGAGCGCCACTTAAATGAGCTACAGAGACGGGTGTGAGCCGCGGCTATCAGCGCAGACCCCAGAGATGGGCATGAGATGCTAAGGATGCTGCTGCCGCCACCAAGAAACCGGTGAGCAAGCACAGGTCACTACCCACACTTCCCCTCCCGGGATCCTGTGCAGCCCGCCATTGCCAAGGTCCTGTGATCCAGGGACAACTTCCCCGGGAGAACACACAGCACACTTCAGGCTAGTGCAACATCACGCTGGCCTCTGCCACCACAGGCTTGCCTCGCATCCATACTCCTCCCTCCCCCCAGCCTGAGTGAGCCAGAGCCCCTGAATCAGCAGCTCCTTTAACCCTATCCTGTCTGAGTGAAGAATAGATGCCCATCGGTCACCTACACACAGAGGCGGGGCCAAATCCAAAGCGGAATCCCAGGAGCTGTGCAAACAAAGGAGAGAAAGGGAAATTTCTCCCAGCAGCCTCAGGAGCAGAGGATTAAATCTCCACAATCAACCTGATGTACCCTGCATCTGTGGAATACCTGAATAGAAAACAAATCATCCCAAATTGAGGAGGTGGACTTTCGGAGCAACTACATATATATATATATATATATATATCTCCCTTTTTCTCTTTTAGTGAGTGTATATGTGTATGTTTCTCTGTGTGATTTTGTCTGTATAGCTTTGCTTTTACCATTTGTCCTAGGGTTCTGTCTGTCCTTTTTTTTTTCTGCGGTACACGGGCTTCTCACTGTTGTGGCCTCTCCCGTTGCGGAGCACAGGCTCCGGATGTGCAGGCTCAGCGGCCATGGCTCACGGGCCCAGCCGCTCCGCGGCATATGGGATCCTCCCGGACCGGGGCATGAACCTATATCCCCTGCATCGGCAGGCGGACTCTCAACCAGTGCGCCACCAGGGAGGCCCTGTCCTTTTTTTTTTTTCAACGTAAAAAATGTTTTTTCTTAATAATTATTTTTTATATTAATAACTTTAGTTTATTTTACATTATTTTATTTTATCTTCTTCTTTCTTTTTTTTTCTCCATTTTATTCTGAGCCGTGTGGAGCACAGGCTCTTGGTGCTCCAGCCAGGCATCAGGGCTATGCCACTGAGAAGGGAGAGCCAGTTCAGGGCACTAGTCCACAAGAGACCTCCCAGCTCCACATAATATCAAATGGCAAAAATCTCCCAAAGATCTCCATCTCAATGCCAAGACCCAGCTCCACTCAACGACCAGCAAGCTACAGTGCAGGACACCCTATACCAAACAACTAGCAATACAGTAACACAACCCCATCCATTAGCACAGAGGCTGCCTAAAATCATAATAAGGCCACAAACACCCCAAAACACACCACCAGACATGGATGTGCCCACCAGAAAAGATCCAGCCTCATGCACCAGAACACAGGCATTAGTCCCATCCACCAGGAAGCCTACACAACCCATGGAACCAACTGTAGCCACTGGGGAGAGACACCAAAAACAACGGGAACTACGAACCTGCAGTCTGTGAAAAGGAGACCCCAAGCATAGTAAGTTAAGCAAAATGAGAAGACAGAGAAACACACAGCAGATGAAGGAGCAAGGCAAAAACCCACCAGACCTAACAAATAAAGAGGAAATAGGCAGTCTACCTGAAAAACAATTCAGAATAATGATAGTAAAGATGATCCAAAATCTTGTAAATAGAATGGAGAAAATACATGAAACGTTTAGCAAGGACCTAAAAGAACAAAAGAGCAAACAAACAGTGATGAACAACCCAGTAAATGAAATAAAAAATTCTCTAGAGGGGATCAGTAGCAGAATAACTAAGGCAGAAGAATGGATAAGTGACCTGGAAGATAAAATAGTGGAAATAACTACTGAAGAGCAGAATAAAGAAAAAAGAATGAAAAGAATTGAGGACAGTCTCAGAGACCTCTGGGACAGCATTAAAGGCACCAACATTCGAATTATAGGGGTCCCAGAAGAAGAAGAGAAAAAGAAAGGGACTGAGAAAATATTTGAAGGGATTATCATTGAAAACTTCCCTAATATGGGAAAGGAAATAGTTAATCAAGTCCAGAGAGCACAGAGTCCCATACAAGATAAATCCAAGGAGAAACAAGCCAAGACACATATTAATCAAACTATCAAAAATTAAATACAAAGAACAACTATTAAAAGCAGCACGGGAAAAACAAAAAATAACACATAAGGGAATCCCCATAAGGTTAACAGCTGATCTTTCAGCAGAAACTCTGCAATCCAGAAGGGAGTGGCAGGACATATTTAAAGTGATGAAAGGGAAAATCCTAAAACCAAGATTACTCTACCCAGCAAGGATCTCATTCAGATTTGACAGAGAAATTAAAAGCTTTAGAGACAAGCAAAAGCTAAGCAAATTCAGCACCACCAATCCAGCTTTACAACAAACGCTAAAGGAACTTCTCTAGGCAGGAAACACAAGAGAAGGAAAAGACCTACAATAATAAACCCAAAGCAATTACGAAAATGGTAATAGGAACATAAATATCGATAATTACCTTAAATGTAAATGGATTAAATCCTCCAACCAAAAGACAGAGACTGGCTGAATGGATACAAAAACAAGACCTGTATATATGCTGTCTACAAGAGACCCACTTCAGACCTAGGGACACATACAGACTGAAAGTGAGGGGATGGAAAAAGATATTCCATGCAAATGGAAATCAAAAGAAAGCTGGAGTAGCAATTCTCGTATCAGACAAAATAGACTTTAAAACAAAGACTATTACAAGAGACCAAGAAGGACACTACATAATGATCAAGGGATCAATCCAAGAAGATGATATAACAATTGTAAATATTTATGCCCCCAACATAGGAGCACCTCAATACATAAGGCAAATACTAACAGTCATGAAAGGCGAAATCGACAGTAACACAATCATAGTAGGGGACATTAACACCCCACTTTCACCAATGGACATATCAGCCAAAACAAAAATAAATAAGGAAACAGAAGCTTTAAATGATACATTAAACAAGATGGACTTAATTGATATTTATAGGACATTCCATCCAAAAACAACAGAATACACATTTTCCTCGGGTGCTCATGGAACATTCTCCAGGATAGATCATATCTTGGGTCACAAATCAAGCCTTGGTAAATTTAAGAAAATTGAAATTGTATCAAGTCTCTTTTCCGACCACAACGTTATGAGACTAGATATCAGTTACAGGAAAAAATCTGTAAGGAATACAAACACATGGAGGCTAAACAACACACTACTTAATAACCAAGAGAGCACTGAAGAAATCAAAGAGGAAATCAAAAAATACCTAGAAACAAATGACAATGAAAACACAATGACCCAAAACCTATGGGATGCAGCAAAAGCAGTTCTAAGAGGGAAGTTTATAGCTATACAAGCCTACCTTACGAAACAAGAAACATCTCAAATAAACAACCTAACCTTACACCTAAAGCGATTAGAGAAAGAAGAACAAAAAACACCCAAAGTTAGCAGAAGGAAAGAAATCATAAAGATCAGATCAGAAATAAATGAAACAGAAATGAAGGAAACGATAGCAAAGATCAATAAAACTAAAAGGTGGTTCTTTGAGAAGAAACAAAATTGATAAACCATTAGCCAGACTCATTAAGAAAAAATAGGGAGAAGACTCAAATCAATAGAATTAGAAATGAAAAAGGATAAATAACTGACACTGCAGAAATACAAAGGATCATGAAAGATTACTACCAGCAACTATATGACAATAAAATGGACAACCTGGAAGAAATGGACAAATTCTTAGAAATGCACAACCTTCTGAGACTAAACCAGGAAGAAATAGAAAATATGAACAGACCAATCACAAGCACTGAAATTGAAACTGTGATAAAAAATCTTCCAACAAACAAAAGCCCAGGACCAGATGGCTTCACAGGCGAATTCTATCAAACATTTAGAGAAGAGCTAACACCTATCCTTCTACAACTCTTCCAAAATATAGCAGAGGGAGGAACACTCCCAAACTCATTCTACAAGGCCAACATCACTCTGATACCAAAGCCAGACAAAGATGTGACAAAGAAAGAAAACTACAGGCCAATATCACTGATGAACATAGATCCAAAAATCCTCAACAAAATACTAGCAAACAGAATCCAACAGCGCATTGAAAGGATCATGCACTATGATGAAGTGGGGTTTATCCCAGGAATGCAAGGATTCAATATACGCAAATCAATCAACGTGATACACCATATTAACAAATTGAAGGAGAAAAACCATATGATTAGAACAGTCCCTAACACCCTACACAAAAATAAACTCAACATGGATTAAAGACCTAAATGTAAGGCCAGACACCATCAAACTCTTAGAGGAAAACATAGGCAGAACACTCTATGACATAAATCACAGCAAGATCCTTTTTGACCCACCTCCTAGAGAAATGGAAATAAAAACAAAAATAAACAAATGGGACCTAATGAAACTTAAAAGATTTTGGACAGCAAAGGAAACCATAAACAAGATGAAAAGACAACCCTCAGAATGGGAGAAAATATTTGCAAATGAAGCAACTGACAAAGGATTAATCTCCAAAACATATAAGCAACTCACGCAGCTCAGCATCAAAAAAACAAACAACCCAATCCAAAAATGGGCAGAAGCCCTAAATAGACATTTCTCCAAAGAAGATATACAGATTGCCAACAGACACATGAAAGAATGCTCAGCACCATTAATCATTACAGAAATGCAAATCAAAACTACAATGAGATATTATCTCACACCAGTCAGAATGGCCATCATCAAAAAATCTACAAACAATAAATGCTGGATAGGGTGTGGGGAAAAGGGAACCATCTTGCACTGTTGGTGGGAATGTAAAATGATATAGTCACTGTGGAGAACAGTATGGACGTTCCTTAAAAAACTAAAAATAGAACTACCATACGACCCAGTAATCCCACGACTGGGCATATACCCTGAGAAAACCATAATTCAAAAAGAGTCATGTACCAAAATGCTCAATGCAGCTCTATTTACAATAGCCAGGACATGGAAGCAACCTAAGTATCCATCAACAGATGAATGGATAAAGAAGATGTGGCACATATATACAATGGAATATTACTCAGTCATAAAAAGGAGCAGAACTGAGTTATTTGTAGTGAGGTGGATGGACCTAGAGACTGTCATACAGAGTGAAGTAAGTCAGAAAGAGAAAAACAGATACTGTATGCTAACACATATATATGGAATCCAAAAAAAATAAAGGAATAAAGAAAATGGTCAGAAGAACCTAGGGGCAAGATGGGAATAAAGATGCAGACCTACTAGAGAATGGACTTGAGGATATGGGGAGGGGGAAGGGTAAGCTGCGACAAAGAGAGTGGCATGGACATATATATAGTACCAAACGAAAAATAGATAGATAGTGGGAAGCAGCTGCATAGCACAGGGAGATCAGCTCAGTGCTTTGTGACCACCTAGAGCGGTGGGATAGGGAGGGTGGGAGGGAGGGAGACGCAAGAGGGAAGAGATATGGGGACATATGTATATGTATAACTGATTCACTTTGTTATAAAGCAGAAAACAACACACCATTGTAAAGCCATTGTACTCCAATAAAAATGTTTAAAAAAATCATGTATATGAAAGGGAACTTGTTCCTAAAATATATAAAGAACACTCAAACTCAATAATAAAAACACAAATAAACTAATTAAAATATTGAAAAGGATCTGAATAGACATTTCTCCAATAAAGACTTACAAATGGCCAATAAGAACAGGAAAAGATACTTAGCATCATTACTCATTAGGGAAATGTTAATCACAAAGAGAGATAGTAGTAAGTGTTGATGAGGACATGGAGAAATTGGAACCTTAGTACTTTGCAAGCGGGAATGTAAAATGGTCTAGCCACTTTGGAAAACAGTCTGACAGTTCTTCAAAACGTTAAATGTATGGGTTACCATATGACCCAGTAATTCTACTCCTAGGTATGTACCGAAGAGAAACGAAAACAGGTTCACACAAAAACTTGTACATGAATGTTTATAGCAGCATTATTTATAAGAACCAAAAACTGGGAATAACTCATATCAAACCCATAATAAAACTCCAAAAATTGGAAATAACGCACAGATAGATAAATGTGGTGTATTTGTACAATGGAATATCATCTGACCATTGAAAAGAATAAAGTACTAATATGTATTACAAGGTGATGAACCTTAAAGACATTATGGTCAGGGAGGGAAGGCAGACACAAAAGACCACATAATGTATGATTCTATTTATATGAAGTGTCTACAATAGGTAAATCTTTAGAGAAAAAAGTAGCTGAACAGTTGTCTAGGCCTGAGGGGGAGAGGCCGTGGGAGGAACTGGGAGTAGATGCTAAAGGGTACAGGGTTTCTTTTGGGGACGGTGATAAAGTCTTAAAATTGATTGTGGTGATGGTTGCACAACTCTAAAAACCATTAAATTGTATACGTTAAACTTGTACAGTATGTGAATTATATCACAATAATGTTGTTAGGAAAAAAAAAGATTGTATGAGGGAAATTGGTCAACTAATGTAAGAAAAACAAGTAAAATGAAAGCCCAAACTCACAGCATACATCAGAATAAGTTCTGACTTGATTAAAGTGCTCAGTGTAAAAGTAATTAAACTGGACTAGAAGTATCAGGACGGGAAAGACCTTTTCAAGCATAAAACAAATTACAAGAAAAATTAATAGATGTTATGAGTACAGAAAAACTTAAGAACTGCATGTCAAAATATTTTTTTTCCGTAATTGAACTCACCTCAACACATAGCCTTCATTTTTGCTCTGAGCAGGAAAACCCAAACTTGCCCACGGCTTATGGTTTTAAGCATAGTTATTTCTGAACCTAAGACTGGTCAATTACAGATTGGCCCTGTGCTTTCCCCTTCTGCCCAGAGGTGGTCTAAGTTTCTGGGGGAAAAGAGGAGGAAAGGAAACTTCTGGCTCTGAAGGAGGGCTGTCTGGCCCTTAGAGCTGGGCTTCCATCCTCCTTAACTTCCCTCGGGGACAGCTGATCCCCCGTAGCTAGTCCTCAGCAGTGCCGCTGCAGCACATGGTTTTGGAACCCCAGCATGCATGAGCTCACGATGTTGTTTATACTGCACTGTGCTTTTGTTCCAGTGTCCTGGACGTTGCCTGGGTCGCGCTGTGAGGATGCAGCAGCAGCAGCAGCAGCATATAATTTGTCAACACCCCAACCGTTCTGAGTCCGGCTGTGATGACAGGAGGTACCGGCCCCGCCCTAGGGCAGCACACAACCTCTGCCACCTCAGTAGTGACTATGACCGCCTGAAAGTGGCATCATCTGTCCTCTATACCACCTCTCATAATGGACAGTTCCTACTAAATTATGATTTCTCATGGTGCCATCCTCAATAGTATGTATTATACCAAATACTCTTGTTTTTGCGGTACACGGGCCTCTCACTGCCGTGGCCTCTCCCGCTGCGGAGCACAGGCTCCGGACGCGCAGGCCCAGCGGCCATGGCTCACGGGCCCAGCCTCTCCGCGGCATGAGGGATCTTCCCGGTCCGGGGCACGAACCCGTGTCCCCTGCATCGGCAGGCGGACTCTCAACCACTGCGCCACCAGGGAAGCCCAGTGTGTCCTAAATGTAAACTAGAGCGCTCCTCTTAGTGGAGAACATTGCTCACAAACAAATTCATACTCATACCAGAATATATTTCAAGTGCTTATATAAACGGAGCTTACAGTTTGTTAACAAATGTGTCATTCTTCTCTTCCTTGCCTAAATCGATCTGCTCCAGCTCATCAGGAGACTGTGTCTTTTGAGGTGCGTGCCTTGATGTGGTGCCGGAGGCTCATGGAAACACGTGGTTTGCTTGCCTCTATTGAGGTTGTGATTCCTCCACCACTTTGCTTAGTCAGCCAGGAACAATTCAGATGAGTTTCCTGTTGAATAAGGTCATAACTGTCAAGCCTTTGCTATACTGAAAGTACAGTACAGTAAAAGGCTTGATCCCAGCAAGAAGTGACACCCCACTTTCTCCCACTGTCCACCTTTTTGTTTGTTTTTCTCATTTCAGACCCACCTTTTGGAGGAACCGCTCGTCGGGGGGCTTGTGATGCATGTTGGCACACAGGCCCTTGGAGGCCCTGGTACATCAGCCTGTGGTCAGGGCTTCCAGTCTCGGAAGGTGGACGGTGTCCACACGAGGAGCTGCAAGACGGTGGCTGAGAGACGCTGCGAGCCGGGAGAGAAACCCTCTTCCTGGCGGCACTACCTGGGGCCTTCCTGTGATAGTATTGCGACCACCCCGAAGCCTTGTGCAAACCAGACCGCATGGAGCCAACCTTGTCAGGGTCTCGTCCGCAGGGCCATTCTGAACGGATGTGGTGTCTTGGGACATCAGGAGAGTAGCTGCTTTGATGTGGGTGCAACTTGGTGTCCTGTAGAGAAAAGAATAGTTGACTGAGTAGGGTGGTCGGTGGCCTACTAACGAGCACTGGGAGCCTCTCCGCAGCCTCTTTCTGTCTTGGAATTTCAGCCCCACAGACAAGGCTTCCTTGGATGGGATTGGACAGGTGTGTAAATGCCCTGAAGTTATGTGGGAAATGTAATCATATATATTTTTCTAGGGGGAGGTCCATTGCTTTGGTAAGTTTTCCCTGGGGTTCATGACACCCCAGAAGCTAGTGCCGCTGTCAGCACTGGGAGGAGCAGGTGGCCTGAAGGGCTGTGACGTCCCCTGAGGGCATCGAGAAGCCACTTGGCCCAGCTAAGAAGGGAGTCCAGGGCACTTCTGACTCCAGTGCCAAGCAGTGGCCCTAACCCAAGCCTAGCTTCTTCGCTTCCCTCTGTGATCTCAGTTTCCGCTTTTCATAAAATCATGCACTTCTTTTTGTAACTAGATCTCTAATGAGCTATGTGTTCAATGGATTTTTTTTTTTTTTTTGCAGGAGGCTGCACAGACGCAACTCACCACTGTACGTTTGTAAAGCATCTTAATTTGTGTTCGCTAGACCTCTACAAACAAAGGTGCTGTCAATCGGGTCAAGAAGGATAAAACTTTGCAGGGGAGTCCTAATGCCGCTGTGAAGATGAAGCAAAATGTAAAAGCTCTCTTCCCCATGTAGCTGGCACAAAAACATATATTTCTTTACAAAAAACCCTCTAGGTTCTACAATCAGACAGAAGTCAATGCAAAATCACCACTATTAAAATTGGGTACTGTCATTTCCCCATGGCCGGTTTTTTAATTCCAGCTCTTGTAAATGGTACGTTCCAGGACTAACATAAAATACCGTAGCAGGTGCGCCACTGCACTTGGGACCCCGTTCTGTCCTTCTAATCAGGAAATCACCAAGATCACCTGTGCATTGTCACGAGCTGCCTCTTCCTGTGATTTATAGACTAGTACAGAGTACGACATCCTGAGGGCTTGGCAAACACGGCAACTGATGACTTCTCTCAGTTTTAGGGTTGCAACAGGTGTATAAGGCATTTACATTTGAGAAGCTCTGGCCAGTAGTTCTTAAGATGTTGGCTCTAATGGCATTTTTATGGACCCTTACTAAACGTGAAAAGGAGACAATCACTCTGGACAGGCTTGTGACCCTGACTGATCCAGGCATCCTGGGGGAATGGCATCTTGTCCTCGCTCTTAGAGAACTTAGGGAAGAAAACACTGAGTAAACATGGCTGCCATTTTCACAACTACGGAAATCGACCTGTGACCAAATGAGGCATCTTGGAAATTAAAGGAGACGGAAGGTTAACCTCTTCTACTGATTTTGAAGTATATTCAAAGCGTTCTTTTAAGAGCTGTGAATGAGACTTTTCTCAGCACTATTCTCTTGCACACAAACAGAAAAGCCAAAGCCTTGTTAGACCGAATTTATGCATAAGATAGTATCCCTAAGGAGTTTTATTTTGGAAAAATTATGAGAAAGTAATCTAGCTATGAAACATGATAGCTGAAAAGAACTGTTTACAGTAAATAACTGTTTTAATGTGAACTGATTTGTCAGTAAATCCAAAGCGAATTAGCGTTAGGCTGGAAGGTACAGTTAGGATGAGGAGTAATGTAAGCCTTACTAATGTAAGGCTTGGGTCCACTCTCATATACAGTGTGATGAAATCCCAAATATTCTGTCTTTTACATGTCAACATTTTGGGATTTTACCATTTTTCCACTATTGCCCTTTATTCTGCCCGAGTTCTAATCCAGGATCCCACATTGTGTTTTGTTGCCTTGCCTCTCTAGCCTCCTCCAATCAGGGATGCTTCCTCAATTTCTTCTTGTCTTTCATGACCTTGACACTTTTGACCATGACACTGGCTAGAGGTTTTATCGAATGGCCCTCAATCTGGGGTTATCTAGTGTTTTCTCAAGATGAGAGTGAGGTTATGCATTCTTGCCCTTCTTAACGCATACTATCAGGGGGAACAATATGTCAATAAGTCCTTTTACCAGTGACTTGATCCTTGGTTCTGGTAGTTTCTGCCATGTTTCTTGTCTATTAAGTTACTATTTTTCTCTTTCTAATTAATACATGCTTATTTCAGAGACAATACTTTGACACTGCGCAAATATTCCACTGTTTCTTAAAGTATTGCCCCTTAATTTTAGCATCCACTGTGGACTGTGCCTACAACAATTATCACGAAGATGTTCTAATTGTGACCTTCTACTTTCTTCATTCCGTCTACTTTTACTAATTGGAATTCTTTGGAAGGGAAGAGTTGTTCCTTCTTCCCCATTTATTCACTTTATGTATATCCACATGGACTCCACGGGATGCGTATATATCTATATATCTAGATATAGTTGTAGATATAGATATCTATATCTATATATAGATATATATTTAAGGGTTGAAATCCAACACTATCATTATTTTGTTGCTCAAAGCATTCTAGCTTTGGTCATTGGGAGGGTTAAAAGGTTGATTGCATATACACTAATCCTTGAATGTGTGTGCACGCACGTGCATGTGCACAAACACACACACACAATTTTTTTCCTGTATCTATGCATTCATACTGAAACCTTGAATGCCAGTCCAGCACATAGGGACGTTATTACAGTCTATACCTTTTTCTTGTTTGTAAACTTCTTTCTATGACAGCGAGAAGCCTGGCTTTCGTTATCTGCAATATATTTTCTTGGTTTGACCTTATTATACCAGATAAATACCGTATGGTAACACATATTTACGGAATCTAAAAAGAAAAAAGAAAAAAATGGATCTGAAGAACCTAGGGGCAGGTTAGGAATAAAGACGCAGACTTAGAGAATGGACTTGAGGACACGGGGAGGGGGAACAGTAAGCTGGGACAAAGTGAGAGAGTGGCATGGACATAGATACACTACCAAATGTAAAATAGATATCTAGTGTGAAGCAGCCGCATAGCACAGGGAGATCAGCTCAGTGCTTTGTGACCACCTAGAGGGGTGGGATAGGGAGGGTGGGAGGGAAACGCAAGAGGGAGGAGATAACGGGGATATATGTGTACGTAGACCTGATTCAATTCCTTATAGAGCAGAAACTAACACAACATTGTAAAGCAGTTACACTCTAAGAAAGATGTTAAAAAAAAAAAAAAAAAGAAAACCCTTCCATGCCTTCCCATTGTCGTTAGGAGAAAGGTCAAAATTCCTGGCATAGGGACTGTGTCTGTCTTGTTCACTTTGTCCCCCAATGTCTAAAATAATGCCTTGCATATAGTAAGTGCCCAGTACCTATTTGCTGCCTGACTAAATACGTGAGTGAAAAAATAAAAGTCCCTCCGTGCTTGGGTCTCAGGCTGCCCTTCTGCCTCATTGCTGTGTCTCCCAGCCTGGTTATTGGATCTCCATCCACAATAGACTTTTCCGTACCTTCGATAGACCGTTCTGTCTCCTGACTCAGGGCCTTTGTACATACTGCTTCCTCTCTTTTCACTTAGTTATTCCTATTCATCTATTTTCAGGGAAACCTTCTAGGCCCCAAACTAAACCAGACCCTGTGCTGTATGTTTTTCAATTTCCGTATCATTCTTCTGCACAGCTCTTACCACAATCTGCCTGTCTTGCCCACGTGCTGGACCATCAGTTCTATGAGAGCAAATCCACAGCTGCTGTGTTTAACAAGTAATCCCCATTACTCAGCACAGTGATTGCCCCACTGCACACTCTAAAAATATTTGTTAAATGAATGAATGAATGATTGAATAGCATAGCCCCTAGCAGATAACTGACCAGTGATGCTGTGGACGGAAAACACTGCACAATCGAAAAGTCGAGAGGTCTGTTTCATCTGACAGACATTCTGAGGACTTCAAGCTTGGGACATAGCATCGCAGATAATGCTGAGAAACTGTTCTGAAGTGGCAAGGAGGGGATTGGGGAGCCACGATATATAGGAGTTTTTGCAACAAAAGACAAGGTAGTTGGAACATCAAAAGATGACTGTTAATTAAAGAAAATCAGCTATCTCAAGTTAAGGAATTTAGCGCTTTTGTCTGTATGGGAAGATGCAAGTGTCTGGGTTTACTGAAATCATTCCTTTGATGTGCACCTCCACTATCTGGGGCCAGTGTCCTGTGCTTTCTCATCCTGAGTCTCCTTGGGGTGGTGCACCATTAGGGCGGCCATAATATGATGGCTTGATGGCTGCAACATCCTTTGTTTACTGATATGGCAGGCAACATTTCAGCTCACAATGCCAAAACCCATAGTAAAAACAACAACAAAAAATCAAACCAAGACAAAACCCAAACAGTAGTAGCACTTACTGAGCACAAACCTGTGAGGTAGACACTATTATCAACCTCATTTTACTGAGGAGGAAGCGGAAGTGTACAGAATGTTGTACAGCTCACTGCCCTGTGCAAATGCCCACCCCGGATCCATGATCTGTGCGTTGGAGGAGAGGTGGGAGGTATGCTCACACCGTGAAACAAAAGAGATGCCTCGGAACACGTTCTCAGAAGAGCCGTGGATACCGTAGTCACCTTGACCTGTCTTCCAGTGCCGTAGGCACCTTGACTCTGGCGTGAGCTCCTCCTATCCTTCAAAGGAAGAGCTTGTGCAAGAGTCATCTGTCCCTCAGGAGGCAGCAAACTGATGCTAGAATAACTAGGAGGAACTTGATCCAAGAAATCTGCTTTATGTCAATTCTTGGTTCGCACAAAGTGAGAATTCACATTGGGAATTTTATCCTCGTTTATTAAGTACTCTCAAGCCTTTAGCCACTCCTAGAGAAAACAGAGTCATACACTTTCATACCTAGAAGAAACGGTAGAGATCATCTAACCCTAGATCCCTCTACATCAGGGGTCCTTCACATTTCAGTGCCACGGATCCCTCCGTAGTCTAGAGAAGCCTATGGCTCCCTTCTCAAACAAGGGTTTTAAATCTATAAAAATAAAACATACTTGATTACAAAGGAAGCCAATTAATTATATGGAAGTACAGTTCCTGAAGTAGTTTTCAATGTGTGATGTAGTCGTAAATTTGCTTCTCTATCAACACACTAAATTATAGGATCTGCTAGTACAACTGATTTTGAAATGGTGATGAATGTAACTGCTGTTCTGGATGCCTGCCACGATTTTCATGGCATGTGAAAACAGCTGTGATTTCTATTGGTAACAAAATCACAGGTATTGCTACTACTGATATACGTTGTGGCCTGCATTTTTACAATTGAAGGCAATACTCAATTGCCGTTAGAGCTTAGTGACAACGAGGATGTAATCCTTTTCCCATGCAAGTCCGTGGTTCCCTTGGAGAACCATGGGGCTCAGGTTAGGAACCCCTACTCTGCAGCATCCTGGTGGCAGCTCGAACATCTTGAGTGACAGCGCACTCAGTATCTCCAAGGTGTCCAGGTCCTAGTTCAGTCTCCTATAATCATTATGAACTTTAGGGTCAGGTAAATCTAGAAGCAGTCCCAGCTCTGTTGGCATGTTAGTTATGTGACCATAGCTATTTAACCCTGTGGACATCGCTGTCTTCATTGCAAGAATGGGAACAAGATGACAATTACATTAGAAAACATGCAAATGTCTCAGAGCACAAAGAGCACATAGGTGATTTAGCAATATTTTCTTCCCTTTGGTTTCAGTGAGTTGAAATGCACCTTTTTTTTTTTTTTTTTTTGCGGTACGCGGGCCTCTCACTGCTGTGGCCTCTCCCGTTGTGGAGCACGGGCTCTGGACGCGCAGGCTCAGCGACCATGGCTCACGGGCCCAGCCGCTCCGGGGCATGTGGGATCTTTCCGGACCGGGGCACAAACCCATGTCCCCTGCATCGGCAGGCGGACTCTCAACCACTGCGCCACCAGGGAAGCCCGAAATGCACCTTTTTGAAGTTTCCGCCTAATTTTGCCCTAGCTCTACTCTTTGAAGCCACACAAGTCATGGCTCCTTACATACTTGAAGACGGCTCTATCCCACCCCTATGTTGGTTGTCTACGTGGTGATTCTGTTGCTTCTCTGAGTAAAAGAAAATCTGAGCGTATGGCTGGGAGTTATCTGTGCTGCTGCCCATTCCCAGAGAGACGTGTGAGGGCCCTGAAACAGTCATCATGTTAGGATCGATTTTTCCTCTGGAAGGCACTTCCTGTAGGATCTGTCCTACCCGTCCTTACTAATACGCTCCTGGAGTATTTGTTCTTAGGTGGTTCACGGGCACGTGGTCAGAGTGCTCTGTGTCTTGCGGTGAAGGATTCCGCAGTCGGCAAGTGGCCTGTAAGCGCACGAGAGCCAATGGGACTGTGCAGGTGATGCCTCCGAGAGCATGTGCCCCCAGAGAGAGGCCTCTGGGAAGAAGACCCTGCTCCACTCACCCGTGTGTTCAAGGGCTTATTGAACCAGGGAACCAGGGAATGCCGACAAATCTAGTGTTTTGCTAGTATGATCATTTAGTATAATCATCCAGTCCCCGTGGTCCAACCCATGCATCAAAACAATGAAATTAAAAAGGAGACTTCCCTGGCGGTCCAGTGGTGGACCTCGCCTTCCAGTGCAGGGGGTGCGGGTTGGATCCCTTGTCGGGGACCAAGATCCCACGTGCCTCGCGGCCAAAAATACCAAAACATAAAACAGAAGGAATATTGTAACAAATTCAATGAAGACTTTTCAAATGGTCACATCAGAAAAATAAAATAAACCCATGCATCAGGGCCCCTTCGCACAGGGGAAGAGGGGAGCCCAACTGCTGCGTGACAGTCATGAAACTCAGCTGCACGGGGACCTTACCACACTGCGCACAGGCTGGTTCACGGGACCTTCTTATCCTTTTATGAGCCTCTCTGATGTAATTAACACAGGCCACAGGGATCCAAAGTTCCCCTCGGCCCTTCTGAAAATGTTTGGGGATGTTAGTGCAGGAAGGGATTCGACACTTTCTGCACGTCTGCCCCGCAGTGCAGCAGTTGTTGCTGCTGGGAGTCATTGTGTTAATTCTCTTAGGTCACTTCCCCTCTAGTGGTTCTGATTAACTCCAAGCACTACATGGCTACACCCTTGTCTAACTGGAAAATGCACAGCCCCAAGTCTGTGCAGGGACGATGCAAAGCAGAGTGTGATACATCTCTCTAGAGCATCAAGTTTATTAACTAGAATTGGAAGAACCAAGGAGTTCTTGGAACAAGAACTCTCCCCCTCCCCCACCAACACGGAAGACAGAAGAGTGGGGGAGGGGAGACGTGCCCCAGGAATGACAGTCCAGTCTCTGAAGTCTGAAGTTTCACCCAGGTGGGGGTTGAGGGGTGGACCTGCAGCCACGGTGGCCTCTCTTTCGGTGGCCCGGGCTGCTCCGGACCATCCTCTGAGCTGGCCAGGGTCTTGGATACGATGTTTCTGAAGGCCGTGCAGAGAACAGAGTCATCTTCAACTGGACCGGGTCCCAGGGCGCGTGGCAGCCTGACCTTCCTGCCTCGGGTCATCCATGGGGTTCAGGCGGTTTCACTTTATGACGACGCCTCAGCTTGCAACAAAGGTGTTTAGATATGAAGTTGCAGATTCTCCTAGCCACCCCTTGCTTTTTCTGTCTGTGGCCAGAGGGAGTGGATGAGGACATACTCTCAGGCTGCCCAGCGTGGGAGGACCTTCCAGTGTTGGACACACCCGGGGGGCAGCTGGTTCCCTCTGGGGCTCCAATCCTGCTGCTGGTGGACGGGGATGTCCCAGGGCCACACTGGTCGGCTGGGCTGGGGGTGGCAGTCCTCGACTCCAGGCTGGGTGGGGGACAGGCAGGCTCACTGGTCTTCTGCCCTGCCTGCTGGTCTTCCTGCAGCTGCCCATTTTCTCCCTGGTAGAGCCATCTGGCTTTCAGGGTGGACAACTCGGGGCTTAAAGAAGCCTCAAGTTCACTGCCACTGAGGTCCCCGGAAGAGAAGGGCCTCACAGTTATGATGGAGGACCCCACCATTGGTTTCATGGAGCTCACACTGCCTGTTCCTGGGTCTTGGATCTGGTCGCAAGTCCAGCCCAGAGTCCTCACCGTGGTCACCTCCGGGTCCTCTTCACAGGGTGGCTGGAGTGGCTCCTTCTGGCCCATGTTCACCCATGGATGCCTCATGACGTCAGATAAGGTGCCTCTGTCACGGGGGTTGAGGGCAATCATTTTTTGTAATAGAGCCCTTATCTCCAAAGACAGGTAAGGTGGGATGGGGTATTGCCCTCGTAGGATTTGCTCCCGCATCTCCCGGACGTCTTCTCCCACAAAGGGCCGGCACGCAGTTACCATGCTGTAGAGAACTACACCCAGGCTCCACACGTCCAACGCAGGGCCGCTGTAGCTCTGCCCCCGCAACAGTTCCGGGGCAGCATACGGGACTGTGCCGCAGATCGTGTCCAGTATGCCACTCTCATCACACTTGTTGCTGAGGCCAAAGTCTGTCAGTTTTATATTCATGTTGGCATCCAAGAGGAGGTTCGGTAGCTTCAGGTCCCTGTGCACGATGCCCCTCTGGTGGCAGTGCTGCAGGGCGGAGACCAGCTGCTGGAACGGGCGTCGGGCCTCCGCCTCTGTCATACGGCCATGGTTCACTAGGTAGCTGAACATGTCCCCCCCACTGAGGTACTCCATCACGAGGAACATTGTCTCCTCCGTGTCAATCACCCCCAGCAGTTTTACAATATTGGGGTGATCCAGAGCCTTCATACAGCACACTTCCCGGTAAACTGCCTGGGAAGTTGAGCAGCTCTGCCGACCTTTCTTAATGATCTTCACAGCCACCTGTGTCCCGGTCAGAATGTGCCGGGCCAGCTTCACTTTAGCGAAGCTGCCTTCACCAATGGTGTGGAGGATCTCGTACTCATCAATATGAGCCTCCTTGTCAGCGGAGTTGGCTGTGAGGCCCTCCATCATGGTGGCCTGCTAACTACACTGAATGACAGCACTAACTAGCAGTGCTAAAGAAGAAAAAATTTTAAACTGAAAGAAATGATAAAGAGAGAAAAAATAAAGAAAAAGGAGAAAAAGGCAAAGAAGAAATAAAAATGAGAAAAATAAAAAAGGCTAGAGAAAAGAGGAAAAAAATCCACAAAATTGCAGAAACAAGGAAAAAACAAGCTAACTGTGGGTCCAAGGCCATCAGGTCACCAAAAGCAGCTTCCTGGGCTCTTAAGGACCAAAAACCTTGGCCCAGCTGGGCTCTTTTATACAGTTTTTGTGAAGTACATCACAGTGGGGCACTGTGAGGTCACAGCAAGAAATGGACCCATCACCGCTGGGGATAAACCACAGTGGTTTTCTCACTTTTTCAGTTCAAGGCCCCTTTACACTTAGGAAAAAGGATCCCAAAGAAATTTTTCTGTACGTGTGTTATTAGAATTTGGTATTCACTTTGGTATAAATTAAAATCTGTAGGATACTTCAGTGGCCTTTTTATTTCTAGTTTGAAAAGATGTAATAATTTTAGAGACCTCATAATGTCTACACTTGATCTACAGATTCAACACAATCCCTTTCAAAATCCCAGCTTCTTTGCAGAAATTGACAAGCTGATCCTAAAATTCATATGGAAATATAAAGGACCCAGTATAGCCAGAACAATCTAGAGAAAGAACAAAGTGGGAGGGCTCAGACTTCTCAGTTTCAAAACTTACTACGAAACTGTAATCATCATGAGAGTGTGGTACTCGCATAGCATAGACACATAGATTGATGAAAGAGAGTTGAAAGTCTGGAGATAAATCCATGTATCTATGTCAACTGATTTTCTGCAAAGGTGCCAAGACCATTCAATGGGGAAAGAATAATCTCCTCAGCAAATGCTGCAGGACAACTGAATAGCCACATCCAAAAGAAAGAACTTGGATTCCTAGCCTACAACATATACAAAAAATTAAGTCAAAATTTATCAGAGACCTAAACTTAAGAGCTAAAACAATAAAGCTCCTGGAAGAAAATGTAGCCATAAATCTTCATGCTTTGGATTAGGAGACGGTTTCTTAGATATGACACCAAAACATAAGCTACAACAACAACAAAAATAAATTGGACCACATCAAAATTAAAAACTTTTTTTTGCTACGAAGGACATGATCAAGAAAGTGGACAGCCCACAGAATGGGAGAAAATATTTAAAAATCATATATATGAGGAGGAGCTTCAAGGTGGTGGAAGAGTAAGACGTGGAGATCACCTTCCTCCCCACAGATATATCAGAAATACATCTACATGTGGAACAACACCTACCGAGCACCTACTAAACACTGGCAGAAGACCTCAGACCTCCCAAAAGGCAAGAAACTCCCCACGTACATGGGTAGGGCAAAAGAAAAAAGAAACAAAAGAGACAAAAGAATAGGGACGGGACCTGCACCAGTGAGAGGGAGCTGTGAAGGAGGAAAGGTTTCTACATACTAGGAGGCCCCTTGGCGGACGGAGACTACGGGTGGCAGAGGGGGGAGCTTCGGAGCCACAGAGGAGAGTGCAGCAACAGGGGTGCCGAGGGCAAAGGAGAGAGATTCCCACACAGAGGATCGGTGCCAACCAGCACTCACCAGCCCGAGAGGCTTGTCTGCTCACCCGCCGGCGCGGGTGGGGGCTGGGAGCTGAGGCTCACGCTTTGGAGGTCGGATCCCAGGGAGAGGACTGTGGTTGGCTGTGTGAACACAGCTTGAAGGGGCTAGTGCTCCACAGCTAGCCGGGAGTGAGTCCGGGGAAAAGTCTGGACCTGCCGAAGACGCAAGAGACTTCTTCTTGCATCTTTGTTTCCTGGTGCGCGAGGAGAGGGGATTAAGAGCACCCCTTAAAGGAGCTACAGAGACGGGCGCGAGCCGCGGCTATCAGCGCGGACCCCTGAGGCGGGCATGAGACGCTAAGGCCGCTGCTGCCGCCACCAAGAAACCTGTGAGCAAGCACAGGTCACTACCCGCACCTCCCCTACCAGGAGCCTGTGCAGCTCGCCATTGCCAAGGTCCTGTGATCCAGGGACAACTTTTCCGGGAGAACGCCCGGCGCACCTCAGGCTAGTGCAACATCACGCTGGCCTCTGCCGCCGCAGGCTTGCCTCACATCCATACTCCTCCCTCCCCCCAGCCTGAGTGAGCCAGAGCCCCCGAATCAGCAGCTCCTTTAACCCTATCCTGTCTGAGTGAAGAATAGATGCCCTCCGGTGACCTACACGCAGAGGCAGGGCCAAATCCAAAGCTGAATCCCAGGAGCTGTGCAAACAAAGGAGAGAAAGGGAAATTTCTCCCAGCAGCCTCAGGAGCAGAGGATTAAATCTCCACAATCAACCTGATGTACCCTGCATCTGTGGAACACCTGAATAGAAAACGCATCATCCCAAATTGAGGAGGTGGACTTTGGGAGCAACTATATCTATATCTATATCTATCTATCTATCTATATATCTATCTATATAGATAGATATATAGATATATATATATCCCTTTTTCTCTTTTAGTGAGTGTATATGTGTATGCTTCTCTGTGTGATTTTGTCTGTACAGCTTTGCTTTTACCATTTGTCCTAGGGTTCTGTCTGTCCTTTTTTTTTTAACTTAAAAATTTTTTTTCTTCATAATTATTTTTTATATTAATAACTTTATTTTATTTTACATTATTTTATTTTATCTTCTTCTTTCTTCTTTTTCCTCCATTTTATTCTGAGCCATGTGGGGCACAGACTCTTGGTGCTCCAGCCAGGCGTCAGGGCTATGCCACTGAGAAGGGAGAGCCAGTTCAGGGCACTAGTTCGCAAGAGACCTCCCAGCTCCACATAATATCAAATGGCAAAAATCTCCCAAAGATCTCCATCTCAATGCCAAGACCCAGCTCCACTCAACGACCAGCAAGCTACAGTGCAAGCACACCCTATACCAAACAACTAGTAATACAGTAACACAACCCCATCCATTAGCACAGAGGCTGCCTAAAATCATAAGGCCACAGACACCCCAAAACACACCACCAGACATGGATGTGCCCACCAGAAACACAAGATCCAGCCTCATCCACCAGAACACAGGCATTAGTCCCCTCCACCAGGAAGCCTACACAACCTATGGAACCAACTGTAGCCACTGGGGAGAGACACCAAAAACAACGGGAACTACGAACCTGCAGTCTGTGAAAAGGAGACCCCAAGCATAGTAAGTTAAGCAAAATGAGAAGACAGAGAAACACACAGCAGATGAAGGAGCAAGGCAAAAACCCACCAGACCTAACAAATAAAGAGGAAATAGGCAGTCTACCTGAAAAACAATTCAGAATAATGATAGTAAAGATGATCCAAAATCTTGTAAATAGAATGGAGAAAATACATGAAACGTTTAGCAAGGACCTAGAAGAACTAAAGAGCAAACAAACAGTGATGAACAACCCAGTAAATGAAATAAAAAATTCTCTAGAGGGGATCAGTAGCAGAATAACTGAGGCAGAAGAACGGATAAGTGACCTGGAAGATAAAATAGTGGAAATAACTACTGAAGAGCAGAATAAAGAAAAAAGAATGAAAAGAATTGAGGACAGTCTCAGAGACCTCTGGGACAGCATTAAAGGCACCAACATTCGAATTATAGGGGTCCCAGAAGAAGAAGAGAAAAAGAAAGGGACTGAGAAAATATTTGAAGGGATTATCATTGAAAACTTCCCTAATATGGGAAAGGAAATAGTTAATCAAGTCCAGAGAGCACAGAGAGTCCCATACAGGATAAATCCAAGGAGAAACACACCAAGACACGTATTAATCAAACTATCAAAAATTAAATACAAAGAACAAATATTAAAAGCAGCACGGGAAAAACAAAAAATAACACATAAGGGAATCCCCATAAGGCTAACAGCTGATCTTTCAGCAGAAACTCTGCAATCCAGAAGGGAGTGGCAGGACATATTTAAAGTGATGAAAGGGAAAAACCTAAAACCAAGATTACTCTACCCAGCAAGGATCTCATTCAGATTTGACGGAGAAATTGAAAGCTTTAGAGACAAGCAAAAGCTAAGCGAATTCAGCACCACCAATCCAGCTTTACAACAAACGCTAAAGGAACTTCTCTAGGCAGGAAACACAAGAGAAGGAAAAGACCTACAATAATAAACCCAAAACAATTACGAAAATGGTAATAGGAACATAAATATCGATAATTACCTTAAATGTAAATGGATTAAATCCTCCAACCAAAAGACAGAGACTGGCTGAATGGATACAAAAACAAGACCTGTATATATGCTGTCTACAAGAGACCCACTTCAGACCTAGGGACACATACAGACTGAAAGTGAGGGGATGGAAAAAGATATTCCATGCAAATGGAAATCAAAAGAAAGCTGGAGTAGCAATTCTCATATCAGACAAAATAGACTTTAAAATAAAGGCTATTACAAGAGACAAAGAAGGACACTACATAATGATCAAGGGATCAATCCAAGAAGAAGATATAACAATTATAAATATTTATGCACCCAACATAGGAGCACCTCAATACATAAGGCAAATACTAACAGTCATGAAAGGCGAAATCGACAGTAACACAATCATAGTAGGGGACTTTAACACCCCACTTTCACCAATGGACATATCAGCCAAAATGAAAATAAATAAGGAAACAGAAGCTTTAAATGATACATTAAACAAGATGGACTTAATTGATATTTATAGGACATTCCATCCAAAAACAACAGAATACACATTCTCCTCAAGTGCTCATGGAACATCCTCCAGGATAGATCATATCTTGGGTCACAAATCAAGCCTTGGTAAATTTAAGGAAATTGAAATTGTAACAAGTATCTTTTCTGACCACAACGTTATGAGACTAGATATCAATTACAGGAAAAAATCTGTAAGAAGTACAAACACATGGAGGCTAAACAACACACTACTTAATAACCAAGAGAGCACTGAAGAAATCAAAGAGGAAATCAAAAAATACCTAGAAACAAATGACAATGAAAACACAATGACCCAAAACCTATGGGATGCAGCAAAAGCAGTTCTAAGAGGGAAGTTTATAGCTATACAAGCCTACCTTACGAAACAAGAAACATCTCAAATAAACAACCTAACCTTACACCTAAAGCGATTAGAGAAAGAAGAACAAAAAACACCCAAAGTTAGCAGAAGGAAAGAAATCATAAAGATCAGATCAGAAATAAATGAAAAAGAAATGAAGGAAATGATAGCAAAGATCAATAAAACTAAAAGCTGGTTCTCTGAGGAGAAACAAAATTGATAAACCATTAGCCAGACTTATCAAGAAAAAAAAGGGAGAAGACTCAAATCAATAGAATTAGAAATGAAAAAGGATAAATAACAACTGACACTGCAGAAATACAAAGGATCATGAGAGATTACTACCAGCAACTACATGCCAATAAAATGGACAACCTGGAAGAAATGGACAAATTCTTAGAAATGCACAACCTTCTGAGACTAAACCAGGAAGAAATAGAAAATATGAACAGACCAATCACAAGCACTGAAATTGAAACTGTGATTAAAAATCTTCCAACAAACAAAAGCCCAGGATCAGATGGCTTCACAGGTGAATTCTATCAAACATTTAGAGAAGAGCTAACACCTATCCTTCTCCAACTCTTCCAAAATATAGCAGAGGGAGGAACACTCCCAAACTCATTCTACAAGGCCAACATCACTCTGATACCAAAACCAGACAAGGATGTCACAAAGAAAGAAAACTACAGGCCAATATCACTGATGAACATAGATACAAAAATCCTCAACAAAATACTAGCAAACAGAATCCAACAGCTCATTGAAAGGATCATACACTATGATCAAGTGGGGTTTATCCTAAGAATGCAAGGATTCTTCAATATACGCAAATCAATCAACGTGATACACCATATTAACAAATTGAAGGAGAAAAACCATATGATTAGAACACTCCCTAACACCTTACACAAAAATAAACTCAAAATGGATTAAAGACCGAAATGTAAGGCCAGACACCATCAAACTCTTAGAGGAAAACATAGGCAGAACACTCTATGACATGAATCACAGCAAGATCCTTTTTGACCCACCTCCTAGAGAAATGGAAATCAAAACAAAAATAAACAAATGGGACCTAATGAAACTTAAAAGCTTTTGCACAGCAAAGGAAACCATAAACAAGACGAAAAGACAACCCTCAGGATGGGAGAAAATATTTGCAAATGAAGCAACTGACAAAGGATTAATCTCCAAAACATACAAGCAATTCATGGAGCTCAACATCAAAAAAACAAACAACCCAATCCAAAAATGGGCAGAAGACCTAAATAGACATTTCTCCAAAGAAGATATACAGATTGCCAACAGACACATGAAAGAATGCTCAGCATCATTAATCATTACAGAAATGCAAATCAAAACTACAATGAGATATTATCTCACACCAGTCAGAATGGCCATCATCAAAAAATCTACAAACAATAAATGCTGGAGAGGGTGTGGGTAAAAGGGGACCCTCTTGCACTGTTGGTGGGAATGTGAATTGGTACAGCCACTATGGAGAACGGTATGGAAGTTCCTTATAAAACTAAAAATAGAACTACCATACGACCCAGTAATCCCACTACTGGGCATATACCCTGAGAAAACCATAATTCAAAAAGAGTCATGTACCAAAATGCTCAATGCAGCTCTATTTACAATAGCGAGGACATGGAAGCAACCTAAGTGTCCATCAACAGATGAATGGATAAAGAAGATGTGGCACATATATACAATGGAATATTACTCAGTCATAAAAAGGAGCAGAACTCAAATGTTCTCACAGATGGTGGAAGAGTAAGACGCGGAGATCACCTTCCTCCCCACAGACACACCAGAAATACAGCTACACGTGGAACAACTCCTACAGAACACCTACTGAACGCTGGCAGAAGACCTCAGACCTCCCAAAATGCAAGAAACTCCCCACGTACCTGGGTAGGGCAAAGCAGAGAGATTCCCGCACAGAGGATCGGTGCCGACCGGCACTCACCAGCCCGAGAGGCTTGTCTGCTTGCCCGCCGGGGCGGGCGGCGCTGGAAGCTGAGGCTCGGGCTTCGGTCAGAGCGCAGGGAGAGGACTGGGGCTGGCGGCGAGAACTCAGCCTGAAGGGGGCTAATGTGCCACAGCTAGCCGGGAGGGAGTCCGGGAAAACTCTGGAGCTGCCGAAGAGGCAAGAGACTTTTTCTTCCCTCTTGGTTTCCTGGTGCGCGAGGAGAGGGGATTAAGAGCGCTGCTTAAAAGAGCTCCACAGACGGGCACGAGCCGCGGCTGAAAGCGCGGAGCCCAGATACGGGCGTGGGACGCTGGGGCTGCTGCTGCCGCCGCCAAGAGGCCCGTGTGCGAGCGCAGGTCACTGTCCACGCCCCCTTTCCGGGGATCCTGTGCAGCCCGACACTGCCGGGGTCCCGGGATCCAGGGACGGCTTCCCTGGGAGAACGCACGGCACGCCTTGGGCTGGTGCAACATCACGCCGGCCTCTGCTGCTGCAGGCTCGCCCCGCACTCCGTGCCCCTCCCTCCCCCCCGGCCTGAGTGAGCCAGAGTCCCTGAAGTGGCTGCTCCTTTAACCCTGTCCTGTCTGAGCGAAGAACAGACGCCCTCCGGCGACCTACACGCAGAGGCGGGGCCAAATCCAAAGCTGAGACCTGGGAGCTGTGAGAACAAAGAAGAGAAAGGGAAATCTCTCCCAGCAGCCTCAGAAGCAGCGGATTAAAGCTCCACAATCAACTTGATGTACCCTGCATCTGTGGAGTACATGAATAGACAACAAATCATCCCACATTGAGGAGCCAGGAGTCAGTGCTGTGCCTCTGAGGTGGGAGAGCCAACTTCAGGACACTGGTCCACAAGAGACCTCCCAGCTCCACATAATATCAAACGGCGAAAATCTTCCAGAGATCTCCATCTCAACACCAGCACCCAGCCTCACTCAACGACCAGCAAGCTACAGTGCTGGACACCCTATGCCAAACAACTAGCAAGACAGGAACACAACGCCACCCATTAGCAGAGGGGCTGCCTAAAATCATAAAAAGTCCGCAGATACTCCAAAACACACCACCAGACATGGATGTGCCCACCAGAAACACAAGATCCAGCCTCATCCACCAGAACACAGGCACTAGTCCCCTCCACCAGGAAGCCTACACAACCCACTAAAGCAACCTTAGCCACTGGGGACAGACACCAAAAACAACGGGAACTACGAACCTGCAGCCTGCAAAAAGGAGACCCCAAACACAGTAACATAAGCAAAATGAGAAGACAGAAAAACACACAGCAGGAGAAGGAGCAAGATAAAAACCCACCAGACCTCACAAATGAAGAGGTAATAGGCAGTGTACCTGAAAAAGAATTCAGAATAATGATAGTAAAGATGATCCAAGATTCTATTTCCAAGATCCAAAATCTTGGAAATAGAATAGACAAAATGCAAGAAACAGTTAACAAGGACCTAGAAGAACTAAAGATGAATCAAGCATCGATTAAAAATACAATAAATGAAATGAAAAATACTCTAGATGGGATCTATAGCAGAATAACTGAGGCAGAAGAACGGATAAGTGAGGTGGAAGATAAAATAGTGGAAATAACTGATGCAGAGCAAAATAAAGAAAAAAGAATGAAAAGAACAGAGGACAGTCTCAGAGACCTCTGGGACAACGTTAAACACACCAACATGCGAATTATAGGGGTCCCAGAAGAAGAAGAGAAAAAGAAAGGGACTGAGAAAATATTTGAAGAGATTATAGTTGAAAACTTCCCTAATATGGGAAAGGAAATAGTTAATCAAGTCCAGGAGGCACAGAGAGTCCCATACAGAATAAATCCAAGGAGAAATACGCCAAGACACATATTAATCAAACTGTCAAAAATTAAACACAAAGAAATCATATTAAAAGCAGCAAGGGAAAAACAACAAATAACACACAAGGGAATCCCCATCAGGATAACAGCTGATCTCTCAGCAGAAACTCTACAAGCCAGAAGGGAGTGGCAGGACATAATTAAAGTGATGAAGGAGAAAAACCTGCAACCAAGATTACTCTACCCAGCAAGGATCTCATTCAGATTTGATGGAGAAATTAAAACCTTTACAGACAAGCAAAACCTGAGAGAGTTCAGCACCACCAAACCAGCTTTACAACAAATGCTAAAGGAACTTCTCTAGGCAAGAAACACAACAGAAGGAAAAGACCTACAATAACGAACCCAAAACAATTAAGAAAATGGGAATAGGAACATACATATCGATAATTACCTTAAATGTAAATGGACTAAATGCTCCCACCAAAAGACACAGAGTGGCTGAATGGATACAAAAACAAGACCCATATATATGCTGTCTACAAGAGACCCACTTCAGACCTAGAGACACATACAGACTGAAAGTGAGGGGATGGAAAAAGATATTCCATGCAAATGGAAACCAAAAGAAAGCTGCAGTAGCAATTCTCATATCAGACAAAATAGACTTTAAAATAAAGACTACTAGAAGAGACAAAGAAGGACACTACATAATGATCAAGGGATCGATTCAAGAAGAAGATATAACAATTGTAAATATTTATGCACCCAACATAGGAGCACCTCAATACATAAGGCAAATACTAACAGCCATAAAAGGAGAAATCGACAGTAACACAATCATAGTAGGGGACTTTAACACCCCACTTTCACCAATGGACAGATCATCCAAAATGAAAATAAATAAGGAAACACAAGCTTTAAATGATACATTAAACAAGATGGACTTAATTGATATTTATAGGACATTCCATCCAAAAACAACAGAATACACATTTTTCTCAAGTGCTCATGGAGCATTCTCCAGGATAGATCATATCTTGGGTCACAAATCAAGCCTTGGTAAATTTAAGAAAAATGAAATTGTATCAAGTATCTTTTCTGACCACAATGCTATGAGACTAGATATCAATTACAGGAAAAGAGCTGTAAAAAATACAAACACATGGAGGCTAAACAATACACTACTTAATAACGAAGTGATCACTGAAGAAATCAAAAAGGAAATTAAAAAATACCTAGAAACAAATAACAATGGAGACACGACGACCCAAAACCTATGGGATGCAGCAAAAGCAGTTCTAAGAGGGAAGTTTATAGCAATACAATCCTACCTTAAGAAACAGGAAACATCTCGAATAAACAACCTAACCTTGCACCTAAAGCAATTAGAGAAAGAAGAACAAAAACATCCCAAAGTTAGCAGAAGGAAAGAAATCATAAAAATCAGATCAGAAATAAATGAAAAAGAAATGAAGGAAACGATGGCAAAGATCAATAAAACTAAAAGCTGGTTCTTTGAGAAGATAAACAAAATTGATAAACCATTAGCCAGACTCATCCAGAAAAAAAGGGAGAAGACTCAAATCAATAGAATTAGAAATGAAAACGGAGAAGTAACAACTGACACTGCAGAAATACAAAAGATCATGAGATTACTACAAGCAACTCTATGCCAATAAAATGGACAACCTGGAAGAAATGGACAAATTCTTAGAAATGCACAACCTGCCAAGACTGAATCAGGAAGAAATAGAAAATGTGAACAGACCAATCACAAGCACTGAAATTGAAACTGTGATAAAAAATCTTCCAACAAACAAAAGCCCAGGACCAGATGGCTTCACAGGCGAATTCTATCAAGCATTTAGAGAAGAGCTAACACCTATCCTTCTCCAACTCTTCCAAAATATAGCAGAGGGGGGAACACTCCCAAACTCATTCTACGAGGCCACCATCACCTTGATACCAAAACCAGACAAGGATGTCACAAAGAAAGAAAACTACAGGCCAATATCACAGATGAACATAGATGCAAAAATCCTCAACAAAATACTAGCAAACAGAATCCAACAGCACATTCAAAGGTTCATACACCATGATCAAGTGGGGTTTATTCCAGGAATGCAAGGATTCTTCAATATATGCAAATCAATCAACGTGATACACCATATTAACAAATTGAAGGAGAAAAACCATATGATCATCTCAATAGATGCAGAGAAAGCTTTCGACAAAATTCAACACCCATTTATGATAAAAACCCTGCAGAACGTAGGCATAGAGGGAACTTTCCTCAACGTAATAAAGGCCATATATGACAAACCCACAGCCAGCATCGTCCTCAATGGTGAAAAACTGAAACCATTTCCACTAAGATGAGGAACAAGACAAGGTTGCCCACTCTCACCACTCTTATTCAACATAGTTTTGAAAGTTTTAGCCACAGCAATCAGAGAAGAAAAGGAAATAAAAGGAATCCAAATCGGAAAAGAAGAAGTAAAGCTGTCACTCTTTGCAGATGACATGATACTATACATAGAGAATCCTAAAGATGCTACCAGAAAACTACTAGAGCTAATCAATGAATTTGGTAAAGTAGCAGGATACAAAATTAATGCACAGAAATCTCTGGCATTCCTATATACTAATGATGAAAAATCTGAAAGTGAAATCAAGGAAACACTCCCATTTACCATTGCAACAAGAAGAATAAAATATCTAGGAATAAACTTACCTAAGGAGACAAAAGACCTGTATGCAGAAAATTATAAGACACTGATGAAAGAAATTAAAGATGATACAAATAGAAGGAGAGATGTACCATGTTCTTGGATTGGAAGAATCAACATTGTGAAAATGACTCTACTACCCAAAGCAATCTACAGATTCAATGCAATCCCTATCAAACTACCACTGGCATTTTTCACAGAACTAGAACAAAAAATTTCACAATTTTTTTTTGTATGGAAACACAAAAGACCCCGAATAGCCAAAGCAATCTTGAGAACGAAAAATGGAGCTGGAGGAATCAGGCTCCCTGACTTCAGACTATACTACAAAGCTACAGTAATCAAGACAGTATGGTACTGGCACAAAAACAGAAAGATAGATCAATGGAACAGGATAGAAAGTCCAGAGATAAACCCATGCACATATGGTCACCTTATCTTTGATAAAGGAGGCAGGAATGTACAGTGGAGAAAGGACAGTCTCTTCAATAAGTGGTGCTGGGAAAACCGGACAGGGACATGTAAAAGTATGAGATTAGATCACTCCCTAACACCATACACAAAAATAAGCTTAAAATGGATTAAAGACCTAAATGTAAAGCCAGGCACTATCAAACTCTTAGAGGAAAACATAGGCAGAACACTCTATGACATAAATCACAGCAAGATCCTTTTGGACCCACCTCCTAGAGAAATGGAAATAAAGACAAAAATAAACACATGGGACCTAATGAAACTTCAAAGCTTTTGCACAGCAAAGGAAACCATAAACAAGACCAAAAGACAACCCTCAGAATGGGAGAAAATATTTGCAAATGAAGCAACTGACAAAGGATTAATCTCCAAAATTTATAAGCAGCTCATGCAGCTCAATAACAAAAAAACAAACAACCCAATCCAAAAATGGGCAGAAGACCTAAATAGACATTTCTCCAAAGAAGATATACAGACTGCCAACAAACACATGAAAGGATGCCCAACATCTTTACTCATTAGAGAAATGCAAATCAAAACTACAATGAGATATCATCTCACACCAGTCAGGATGGCCATCATCAAAAAATCTAGAAACAAAAAATGCTGGAGAGGGTGTGGAGAAAAGGGAACACTCTTGCACTGCTGGTGGGAATGTGAATTGGTACAGCCACTATGGAAAACGGTATGGAGGTTCCTTAAAAAACTACAAATAGAACTACCATATGACCCAGCAATCCCACTACTGGGCATATACCCTGAGAAAACCATAATTCAAAACGAGTCATGTACCAAAATGTTCATAGCAGCCCTATTTACAATAGCCCGGAGATGGAAACAACCTAAGTGTCCATCATCGGATGAATGGATATAGAAGATGTGGCACATATATACAATGGAATATTACTCAGCCATAAAAAGAAACGAAATTGAGCTATTTGTAATGAGGTGGATAGACCTAGAGTCTGTCATACAGAGTGAAGTAAGTCAGAAAGAGAAAGACAAATACCGTATGCTGACACATATATACGGAATTTAAGAAAAAAAATGTCATGAAGAACATAGGGGTAAGACAGGAATAAAGACACAGACCTACTAGAGAATGGACTTGAGGATATGGGGACGGGGAAGGGTAAGCTGTGGCAAAGCGAAAGAGCGGCATGGACACCTATACACTACCAAACGTAAGGTAGATAGCTAGTGGGAAGCAGCCGCATAGCACAGGGAGATCAGCTCTGTGCTTTGTGACCGCCTGGAGGGGTGGGAGGGAGACGCAAAAGGGAGGGGATATGGGAACATATGTATATGTATAACTGATTAAATTTGTTATAAAGCAGAAAAAAAAAATTAAAACAAATAGAAAAAAATGAACTCACCGTATATTAACTTGGTTAATTAACCACACAGAATAAAAGAATAAATTAGATTAACTTTTGAAAAAAATATATATAAATGTTCTCACACACACACAAAAGGTAAATATGTGAGGTGATCAATGTGTTCATTAACCCCTGGGAATTATCAAATCATCACGTTGTACCCTTTGAGTATCTTACGATTTTGTCGATTATACCTCAATAAAGCTGGGGGATAAAAAAAAAAGGAGCAGAAGTGAGTTATTTGTACTGAGGTGGATGGACCTAGAGACTGTCATACAGTGTGAAGTAAGTCAGAAAGAGAAAAACAGATACTGTATGCTAACACATATATATGGAATCCAAAAAAAAAAAAAAAGGAATAAACAAAATGGCCAGAAGAACCTAGGAGCAAGATGGGAATAAAGATGCAGACCTACTAGAGAATGGACTTGAGGATATGGGGAGGGAGGGGGAAGGGTAAGCTGGGACAAAGTGAGAGAGTGGCATGGACATATATACACTACCAAACGTAAAATAGATAGCTAGTGGGAAGCAGCTGCATAGCACAGGGAGATCAGCTCAGTGCTTTGTGACCACCTAGAGCGGTGGGATAGGGAGGGTGGGAGGGAGGGAGACGCAAGAGGGAAGAGATATGGGGACATACGTATATGTATAACTGATTCACTTTGTTATAAAGCAGAAACCAACACACCATTGTAAAGCTATTATACTCCAATAAAAATGTTAAAAAAATCATATATATGAAAGGGAACTTGTTCCTAAAATATATAAAGAACACTCAAACTCAATAATAAAAACACAAATAAACTAATTAAAATATTGAAAAGGATCTGAATAGACATTTCTCCAATAAAGACTTACAAATGGCCAATAAGAACAGGAAAAGATACTTAGCATCATTACTCATTAGGGAAATGTTAATCACAAAGAGAGATAGTAGTAAGTGTTGATGAGGACATGGAGAAATTGGAACCTTAGTACTTTGCAAGCGGGAATGTAAAATGGTCTAGCCACTTTGGAAAACAGTCTGACAGTTCTTCAAAACGTTAAATGTATGGGTTACCATATGACCCAGTAATTCTACTCCTAGGTATGTACCGAAGAGAAACGAAAACAGGTTCACACAAAAACTTGTACATGAATGTTCACAGCAGCATTATTTATAAGAACCAAAAACTGGGAATAACTCAGCAGCATTATTTATAAGAACCAAAAACTGGGAATAACTCAAATCAAACGCATAATACAACTCCAAAAATTGGAAATAACGGACAGATAGATAAATGTGGTGTATTTGTACAATGGAATATCATCTGACCATTGAAAAGAATAAAGTACTAATATGTATTACAAGGTGATGAACCTTAAAGACATTATGGTCAGGGAGGGAAGGCAGACACAAAAGACCACATATTGTATGATTCTACTTATATGAAGTGTCTACAGTAGGTAAGTCTCTAGAGAAAAAGGTAGCTGAACAGTTATCTAGACCTGAGGGGGAGAGGCCAGGAGAGGAATTGGGAGTAGATGCTAAAGGGTAAAGGGTTTCTTTTGGGGATGGTGATAAAGTCTTAAAATTGATTGTGGTGATGGTTGCACAACTCTAAAAACCATTAAGTTGTATCTGTTAAACAGTGACTTGTACAGTATGTGAGTTATATCACAATAATGTTGTTACGAAAAAAAAAAGATTGTATGAGGGAAACTGGTCAACTAATGTAAGAAAAACAAGTAAAATGAGAGCCCAAACTCACAGCGTACCTCAGAATAAATTCTGACTTGATTCAAGTGCTCAGTGTAAAAGTAATTAAACTGGACTAGAACTATCAGGACGGGAAAGACCTTTTCAAGCATAAAACAAATTACAGGAAAAATTAATAGGTGTCATGAGTACAGAAAAATTTAAGAACTGCATGTCAAAATATTTTTTTTCCGTAATTGAACTCACCTCAACACATAGCCTTCATTTTTGCTCTGAGCAGGAAAACCCAAACTTGCCCACGGCTTATGGTTTTAAGCATAGTTATTTCTGAACCTAAGACTGGTCAATTACAGATTGGCCCTGTGCTTTCCCCTTCTGCCCAGAGGTGGTCTAAGTTTCTGGGGGAAAAGAGGAGGAAAGGAAACTTCTGGCTCTGAAGGAGGGCTGTCTGGCCCTTAGAGCTGGGCTTCCATCCTCCTTAACTTCCCTCGGGGACAGCTGATCCCCCGTAGCTAGTCCTCAGCAGTGCCGCTGCAGCACATGGTTTTGGAACCCCAGCATGCATGAGCTCACGATGTTGTTTATACTGCACTGTGCTTTTGTTCCAGTGTCCTGGACGTTGCCTGGGTCGCGCTGTGAGGATGCAGCAGCAGCAGCAGCAGCATATAATTTGTCAACACCCCAACCGTTCTGAGTCCGGCTGTGATGACAGGAGGTACCGGCCCCGCCCTAGGGCAGCACACAACCTCTGCCACCTCAGTAGTGACTATGACCGCCTGAAAGTGGCATCATCTGTCCTCTATACCACCTCTCATAATGGACAGTTCCTACTAAATTATGATTTCTCATGGTGCCATCCTCAATAGTATGTATTATACCAAATACTCTTGTTTTTGCGGTACACGGGCCTCTCACTGCCGTGGCCTCTCCCGCTGCGGAGCACAGGCTCCGGACGCGCAGGCCCAGCGGCCATGGCTCACGGGCCCAGCCTCTCCGCGGCATGAGGGATCTTCCCGGTCCGGGGCACGAACCCGTGTCCCCTGCATCGGCAGGCGGACTCTCAACCACTGCACCACCAGGGAAGCCCAGTGTGTCCTAAATGTAAACTAGAGCGCTCCTCTTAGTGGAGAACATTGCTCACAAACAAATTCATACTCATACCAGAATATATTTCAAGTGCTTATATAAACGGAGCTTACAGTTTGTTAACAAATGTGTCATTCTTCTCTTCCTTGCCTAAATCGATCTGCTCCAGCTCATCAGGAGACTGTGTCTTTTGAGGTGCGTGCCTTGATGTGGTGCCGGAGGCTCATGGAAACACGTGGTTTGCTTGCCTCTATTGAGGTTGTGATTCCTCCACCACTTTGCTTAGTCAGCCAGGAACAATTCAGATGAGTTTCCTGTTGAATAAGGTCATAACTGTCAAGCCTTTGCTATACTGAAAGTACAGTACAGTAAAAGGCTTGATCCCAGCAAGAAGTGACACCCCACTTTCTCCCACTGTCCACCTTTTTGTTTGTTTTTCTCATTTCAGACCCACCTTTTGGAGGAACCGCTCGTCGGGGGGCTTGTGATGCATGTTGGCACACAGGCCCTTGGAGGCCCTGGTACATCAGCCTGTGGTCAGGGCTTCCAGTCTCGGAAGGTGGACGGTGTCCACACGAGGAGCTGCAAGACGGTGGCTGAGAGACGCTGCGAGCCGGGAGAGAAACCCTCTTCCTGGCGGCACTACCTGGGGCCTTCCTGTGATAGTATTGCGACCACCCCGAAGCCTTGTGCAAACCGGACCGCATGGAGCCAACCTTGTCAGGGTCTCGTCCGCAGGGCCATTCTGAACGGATGTGGTGTCTTGGGACATCAGGAGAGTAGCTGCTTTGATGTGGGTGCAACTTGGTGTCCTGTAGAGAAAAGAATAGTTGACTGAGTAGGGTGGTCGGTGGCCTACTAACGAGCACTGGGAGGCTCTCCGCAGCCTCTTTCTGTCTTGGAATTTCAGCCCCACAGACAAGGCTTCCTTGGATGGGATTGGACAGGTGTGTAAATGCCCTGAAGTTATGTGGGAAATGTAATCATATATATTTTTCTAGGGGGAGGTCCATTGCTTTGGTAAGTTTTCCCTGGGGTTCATGACACCCCAGAAGCTAGTGCTGCTGTCAGCACTGGGAGGAGCAGGTGGCCTGAAGGGCTGTGACGTCCCCTGAGGGCATCGAGAAGCCACTTGGCCCAGCTAAGAAGGGAGTCCAGGGCACTTCTGACTCCAGTGCCAAGCAGTGGCCCTAACCCAAGCCTAGCTTCTTCGCTTCCCTCTGTGATCTCAGTTTCCGCTTTTCATAAAATCATGCACTTCTTTTTGTAACTAGATCTCTAATGAGCTATGTGTTCAATGGATTTTTTTTTTTTTTTTTGCAGGAGGCTGCACAGACGCAACTCACCACTGTACGTTTGTAAAGCATCTTAATTTGTGTTCGCTAGACCTCTACAAACAAAGGTGCTGTCAATCGTGTCAAGAAGGATAAAACTTTGCAGGGGGGTCCTAATGCCGCTGTGAAGATGAAGCAAAATGTAAAAGCTCTCTTCCCCATGTAGCTGGCACAAAAACATATATTTCTTTACAAAAATCCCTCTAGGTTCTACAATCAGACAGAAGTCAATGCAAAATCACCACTATTAAAATTGGGTACTGTCATTTCCCCATGGCCGGTTTTTTAATTCCAGCTCTTGTAAATGGTACGTTCCAGGACTAACATAAAATACCGTAGCAGGTGCGCCAGTGCACTTGGGACCCCGTTCTGTCCTTCTAATCAGGAAATCACCAAGATCACCTGTGCATTGTCACGAGCTGCCTCTTCCTGTGATTTATAGACTAGTACAGAGTACGACATCCTGAGGGCTTGGCAAACACGGCAACTGATGACTTCTCTCAGTTTTAGGGTTGCAACAGGTGTATAAGGCATTTACATTTGAGAAGCTCTGGCCAGTAGTTCTTAAGATGTTGGCTCTAATGGCATTTTTATGGACCCTTACTAAACGTGAAAAGGAGACAATCACTCTGGACAGGCTTGTGACCCTGACTGATCCAGGCATCCTGGGGGAATGGCATCTTGTCCTCGCTCTTAGAGAACTTAGGGAAGAAAACACTGAGTAAACATGGCTGCCATTTTCACAACTACGGAAATCGACCTGTGACCAAATGAGGCATCTTGGAAATTAAAGGAGACGGAAGGTTAACCTCTTCTACTGATTTTGAAGTATATTCAAAGCGTTCTTTTAAGAGCTGTGAATGAGACTTTTCTCAGCACTATTCTCTTGCACACAAACAGAAAAGCCAAAGCCTTGTTAGACCGAATTTATGCATAAGATAGTATCCCTAAGGAGTTTTATTTTGGAAAAATTATGAGAAAGTAATCTAGCTATGAAACATGATAGCTGAAAAGAACTGTTTACAGTAAATAACTGTTTTAATGTGAACTGATTTGTCAGTAAATCCAAAGCGAATTAGCGTTAGGCTGGAAGGTACAGTTAGGATGAGGAGTAATGTAAGCCTTACTAATGTAAGGCTTGGGTCCACTCTCATATACAGTGTGATGAAATCCCAAATATTCTGTCTTTTACATGTCAACATTTTGGGATTTTACCATTTTTCCACTATTGCCCTTTATTCTGCCCGAGTTCTAATCCAGGATCCCACATTGTGTTTTGTTGCCTTGCCTCTCTAGCCTCCTCCAATCAGGGATGCTTCCTCAATTTCTTCTTGTCTTTCATGACCTTGACACTTTTGACCATGACACTGGCTAGAGGTTTTATCGAATGGCCCTCAATCTGGGGTTATCTAGTGTTTTCTCAAGATGAGAGTGAGGTTATGCATTCTTGCCCTTCTTAACGCATACTATCAGGGGGAACAATATGTCAATAAGTCCTTTTACCAGTGACTTGATCCTTGGTTCTGGTAGTTTCTGCCATGTTTCTTGTCTATTAAGTTACTATTTTTCTCTTTCTAATTAATACATGCTTATTTCAGAGACAATACTTTGACACTGCGCAAATATTCCACTGTTTCTTAAAGTATTGCCCCTTAATTTTAGCATCCACTGTGGACTGTGCCTACAACAATTATCACGAAGATGTTCTAATTGTGACCTTCTACTTTCTTCATTCCGTCTACTTTTACTAATTGGAATTCTTTGGAAGGGAAGAGTTGTTCCTTCTTCCCCATTTATTCACTTTATGTATATCCACATGGACTCCACGGGATGCGTATATATCTATATATCTAGATATAGTTGTAGATATAGATATCTATATCTATATATAGATATATATTTAAGGGTTGAAATCCAACACTATCATTATTTTGTTGCTCAAAGCATTCTAGCTTTGGTCATTGGGAGGGTTAAAAGGTTGATTGCATATACACTAATCCTTGAATGTGTGTGCACGCACGTGCATGTGCACAAACACACACACACAATTTTTTTCCTGTATCTATGCATTCATACTGAAACCTTGAATGCCAGTCCAGCACATAGGGACGTTATTACAGTCTATACCTTTTTCTTGTTTGTAAACTTCTTTCTATGACAGCGAGAAGCCTGGCTTTCGTTATCTGCAATATATTTTCTTGGTTTGACCTTATTATACCAGATAAATACCGTATGGTAACACATATTTACGGAATCTAAAAAGAAAAAAGAAAAAAATGGATCTGAAGAACCTAGGGGCAGGTTAGGAATAAAGACGCAGACTTAGAGAATGGACTTGAGGACACGGGGAGGGGGAACAGTAAGCTGGGACAAAGTGAGAGAGTGGCATGGACATAGATACACTACCAAATGTAAAATAGATATCTAGTGTGAAGCAGCCGCATAGCACAGGGAGATCAGCTCAGTGCTTTGTGACCACCTAGAGGGGTGGGATAGGGAGGGTGGGAGGGAAACGCAAGAGGGAGGAGATAACGGGGATATATGTGTACGTAGACCTGATTCAATTCCTTATAGAGCAGAAACTAACACAACATTGTAAAGCAGTTACACTCTAAGAAAGATGTTAAAAAAAAAAAAAAAAAAAGAAAACCCTTCCATGCCTTCCCATTGTCGTTAGGAGAAAGATCAAAATTCCTGGCATAGGGACTGTGTCTGTCTTGTTCACTTTGTCCCCCAATGTCTAAAATAATGCCTTGCATATAGTAAGTGCCCAGTACCTATTTGCTGCCTGACTAAATACGTGAGTGAAAAAATAAAAGTCCCTCCGTGCTTGGGTCTCAGGCTGCCCTTCTGCCTCATTGCTGTGTCTCCCAGCCTGGTTATTGGATCTCCATCCACAATAGACTTTTCCGTACCTTCGATAGACCGTTCTGTCTCCTGACTCAGGGCCTTTGTACATACTGCTTCCTCTCTTTTCACTTAGTTATTCCTATTCATCTATTTTCAGGGAAACCTTCTAGGCCCCAAACTAAACCAGACCCTGTGCTGTATGTTTTTCAATTTCCGTATCATTCTTCTGCACAGCTCTTACCACAATCTGCCTGTCTTGCCCACGTACTGGACCATCAGTTCTATGAGAGCAAATCCACAGCTGGTGTGTTTAACAAGTAATCCCCATTACTCAGCACAGTGATTGCCCCACTGCACACTCTAAAAATATTTGTTAAATGAATGAATGAATGATTGAATAGCATAGCCCCTAGCAGATAACTGACCAGTGATGCTGTGGACGGAAAACACTGCACAATCGAAAAGTCGAGAGGTCTGTTTCATTTGACAGACATTCTGAGGACTTCAAGCTTGGGACATAGCATCGCAGATAATGCTGAGAAACTGTTCTGAAGTGGCAAGGAGGGGATTGGGGAGCCACGATATATAGGAGTTTTTGCAACAAAAGACAAGGTAGTTGGAACATCAAAAGATGACTGTTAATTAAAGAAAATCAGCTATCTCAAGTTAAGGAATTTAGCGCTTTTGTCTGTATGGGAAGATGCAAGTGTCTGGGTTTACTGAAATCATTCCTTTGATGTGCACCTCCACTATCTGGGGCCAGTGTCCTGTGCTTTCTCATCCTGAGTCTCCTTGGGGTGGTGCACCATTAGGGCGGCCATAATATGATGGCTTGATGGCTGCAACATCCTTTGTTTACTGATATGGCAGGCAACATTTCAGCTCACAATGCCAAAACCCATAGTAAAAACAACAACAAAAAATCAAACCAAGACAAAACCCAAACAGTAGTAGCACTTACTGAGCACAAACCTGTGAGGTAGACACTATTATCAACCTCATTTTACTGAGGAGGAAGCGGAAGTGTACAGAATGTTGTACAGCTCACTGCCCTGTGCAAATGCCCACCCCGGATCCATGATCTGTGCGTTGGAGGAGAGGTGGGAGGTATGCTCACACCGTGAAACAAAAGAGATGCCTCGGAACACGTTCTCAGAAGAGCCGTGGATACCGTAGTCACCTTGACCTGTCTTCCAGTGCCGTAGGCACCTTGACTCTGGCGTGAGCTCCTCCTATCCTTCAAAGGAAGAGCTTGTGCAAGAGTCATCTGTCCCTCAGGAGGCAGCAAACTGATGCTAGAATAGCTAGGAGGAACTTGATCCAAGAAATCTGCTTTATGTCAATTCTTGGTTCGCACAAAGTGAGAATTCACATTGGGAATTTTATCCTTGTTTATTAAGTACTCTCAAGCCTTTAGCCACTCCTAGAGAAAACAGAGTCATACACTTTCATACCTAGAAGAAACGGTAGAGATCATCTAACCCTAGATCCCTCTACATCAGGGGTCCTTCACATTTCAGTGCCACGGATCCCTCCGTAGTCTAGAGAAGCCTATGGCTCCCTTCTCAAACAAGGGTTTTAAATCTATAAAAATAAAACATACTTGATTACAAAGGAAGCCAACTAATTATATGGAAGTACAGTTCCTGAGGTAGTTTTCAATGTGTGATGTAGTCGTAAATTTGCTTCTCTATCAACACACTAAATTATAGGATCTGCTAGTACAACTGATTTTGAAATGGTGATGAATGTAACTGCTGTTCTGGATGCCTGCCACGATTTTCATGGCATGTGAAAACAGCTGTGATTTCTATTGGTAACAAAATCACAGGTATTGCTACTACTGATATACGTTGTGGCCTGCATTTTTACAATTGAAGGCAATACTCAATTGCCGTTAGAGCTTAGTGACAACGAGGATGTAATCCTTTTCCCATGCAAGTCCGTGGTTCCCTTGGAGAACCATGGGGCTCAGGTTAGGAACCCCTACTCTGCAGCATCCTGGTGGCAGCTCGAGCATCTTGAGTGACAGCGCACTCAGTATCTCCAAGGTGTCCAGGTCCTAGTTCAGTCTCCTATAATCATTATGAACTTTAGGGTCAGGTAAATCTAGAAGCAGTCCCAGCTCTGTTGGCATGTTAGTTATGTGACCATAGCTATTTAACCCTGTGGACATCGCTGTCTTCATTGCAAGAATGGGAACAAGATGACAATTACATTAGAAAACATGCAAATGTCTCAGAGCACAAAGAGCACATAGGTGATTTAGCAATATTTTCTTCCCTTTGGTTTCAGTGAGTTGAAATGCACCTTTTTTTTTTTTTTTTTTGCGGTACGCGGGCCTCTCACTGCTGTGGCCTCTCCCGTTGTGGAGCACGGGCTCTGGACGCGCAGGCTCAGCGACCATGGCTCACGGGCCCAGCCGCTCCGGGGCATGTGGGATCTTTCCGGACCGGGGCACAAACCCATGTCCCCTGCATCGGCAGGCGGACTCTCAACCACTGCGCCACCAGGGAAGCCCGAAATGCACCTTTTTGAAGTTTCCGCCTAATTTTGCCCTAGCTCTACTCTTTGAAGCCACACAAGTCATGGCTCCTTACATACTTGAAGACGGCTCTATCCCACCCCTATGTTGGTTGTCTACGTGGTGATTCTGTTGCTTCTCTGAGTAAAAGAAAATCTGAGCGTATGGCTGGGAGTTATCTGTGCTGCTGCCCATTCCCAGAGAGACGTGTGAGGGCCCTGAAACAGTCATCATGTTAGGATCGATTTTTCCTCTGGAAGGCACTTCCTGTAGGATCTGTCCTACCCGTCCTTACTAATACGCTCCTGGAGTATTTGTTCTTAGGTGGTTCACGGGCACGTGGTCAGAGTGCTCTGTGTCTTGCGGTGAAGGATTCCGCAGTCGGCAAGTGGCCTGTAAGCGCACGAGAGCCAATGGGACTGTGCAGGTGATGCCTCCGAGAGCATGTGCCCCCAGAGAGAGGCCTCTGGGAAGAAGACCCTGCTCCACTCACCCGTGTGTTCAAGGGCTTATTGAACCAGGGAACCAGGGAATGCCGACAAATCTAGTGTTTTGCTAGTATGATCATTTAGTATAATCATCCAGTCCCCGTGGTCCAACCCATGCATCAAAACAATGAAATTAAAAAGGAGACTTCCCTGGCGGTCCAGTGGTGGACCTCGCCTTCCAGTGCAGGGGGTGCGGGTTGGATCCCTTGTCGGGGACCAAGATCCCACGTGCCTCGCGGCCAAAAATACCAAAACATAAAACAGAAGGAATATTGTAACAAATTCAATGAAGACTTTTCAAATGGTCACACCAGAAAAATAAAATAAACCCATGCATCAGGGCCCCTTCGCACAGGGGAAGAGGGGAGCCCAACTGCTGCGTGACAGTCATGAAACTCAGCTGCACGGGGACCTTACCACACTGCGCACAGGCTGGTTCACGGGACCTTCTTATCCTTTTATGAGCCTCTCTGATGTAATTAACACAGGCCACAGGGATCCAAAGTTCCCCTCGGCCCTTCTGAAAATGTTCGGGGATGTTAGTGCAGGAAGGGATTCGACACTTTCTGCACGTCTGCCCCGCAGTGCAGCAGTTGTTGCTGCTGGGAGTCATTGTGTTAATTCTCTTAGGTCACTTCCCCTCTAGTGGTTCTGATTAACTCCAAGCACTACATGGCTACACACTTGTCTAACTGGAAAATGCACAGCCCCAAGTCTGTGCAGGGACGATGCAAAGCAGAGTGTGATACATCTCTCTAGAGCATCAAGTTTATTAACTAGAATTGGAAGAACCAAGGAGTTCTTGGAACAAGAACTCTCCCCCTCCCCCACCAACACGGAAGACAGAAGAGTGGGGGAGGGGAGACGTGCCCCAGGAATGACAGTCCAGTCTCTGAAGTCTGAAGTTTCACCCAGGTGGGGGTTGAGGGGTGGACCTGCAGCCACGGTGGCCTCTCTTTCGGTGGCCCGGGCTGCTCCGGACCATCCTCTGAGCTGGCCAGGGTCTTGGATACGATGTTTCTGAAGGCCGTGCAGAGAACAGAGTCATCTTCAACTGGACCGGGTCCCAGGGCGCGTGGCAGCCTGACCTTCCTGCCTCGGGTCATCCATGGGGTTCAGGCGGTTTCACTTTATGACGACGCCTCAGCTTGCAACAAAGGTGTTTAGATATGAAGTTGCAGATTCTCCTAGCCACCCCTTGCTTTTTCTGTCTGTGGCCAGAGGGAGTGGATGAGGACATACTCTCAGGCTGCCCAGCGTGGGAGGACCTTCCAGTGTTGGACACACCCGGGGGGCAGCTGGTTCCCTCTGGGGCTCCAATCCTGCTGCTGGTGGACGGGGATGTCCCAGGGCCACACTGGTCGGCTGGGCTGGGGGTGGCAGTCCTCGACTCCAGGCTGGGTGGGGGACAGGCAGGCTCACTGGTCTTCTGCCCTGCCTGCTGGTCTTCCTGCAGCTGCCCATTTTCTCCCTGGTAGAGCCATCTGGCTTTCAGGGTGGACAACTCGGGGCTTAAAGAAGCCTCAAGTTCACTGCCACTGAGGTCCCCGGAAGAGAAGGGCCTCACAGTTATGATGGAGGACCCCACCATTGGTTTCATGGAGCTCACACTGCCTGTTCCTGGGTCTTGGATCTGGTCGCAAGTCCAGCCCAGAGTCCTCACCGTGGTCACCTCCGGGTCCTCTTCACAGGGTGGCTGGAGTGGCTCCTTCTGGCCCATGTTCACCCATGGATGCCTCATGACGTCAGATAAGGTGCCTCTGTCACGGGGGTTGAGGGCAATCATTTTTTGTAATAGAGCCCTTATCTCCAAAGACAGGTAAGGTGGGATGGGGTATTGCCCTCGTAGGATTTGCTCCCGCATCTCCCGGACGTCTTCTCCCACAAAGGGCCGGCACGCAGTTACCATGCTGTAGAGAACTACACCCAGGCTCCACACGTCCAACGCAGGGCCGCTGTAGCTCTGCCCCCGCAACAGTTCCGGGGCAGCATACGGGACTGTGCCGCAGATCGTGTCCAGTATGCCACTCTCATCACACTTGTTGCTGAGGCCAAAGTCTGTCAGTTTTATATTCATGTTGGCATCCAAGAGGAGGTTCGGTAGCTTCAGGTCCCTGTGCACGATGCCCCTCTGGTGGCAGTGCTGCAGGGCGGAGACCAGCTGCTGGAACGGGCGTCGGGCCTCCGCCTCTGTCATACGGCCATGGTTCACTAGGTAGCTGAACATGTCCCCCCCACTGAGGTACTCCATCACGAGGAACATTGTCTCCTCCGTGTCAATCACCCCCAGCAGTTTTACAATATTGGGGTGATCCAGAGCCTTCATACAGCACACTTCCCGGTAAACTGCCTGGGAAGTTGAGCAGCTCTGCCGACCTTTCTTAATGATCTTCACAGCCACCTGTGTCCCGGTCAGAATGTGCCGGGCCAGCTTCACTTTAGCGAAGCTGCCTTCACCAATGGTGTGGAGGATCTCGTACTCATCAATATGAGCCTCCTTGTCAGCGGAGTTGGCTGTGAGGCCCTCCATCATGGTGGCCTGCTAACTACACTGAATGACAGCACTAACTAGCAGTGCTAAAGAAGAAAAAATTTTAAACTGAAAGAAATGATAAAGAGAGAAAAAATAAAGAAAAAGGAGAAAAAGGCAAAGAAGAAATAAAAATGAGAAAAATAAAAAAGGCTAGAGAAAAGAGGAAAAAAATCCACAAAATTGCAGAAACAAGGAAAAAACAAGCTAACTGTGGGTCCAAGGCCGTCAGGTCACCAAAAGCAGCTTCCTGGGCTCTTAAGGACCAAAAACCTTGGCCCAGCTGGGCTCTTTTATACAGTTTTTGTGAAGTACATCACAGTGGGGCACTGTGAGGTCACAGCAAGAAATGGACCCATCACCGCTGGGGATAAACCACAGTGGTTTTCTCACTTTTTCAGTTCAAGGCCCCTTTACACTTAGGAAAAAGGATCCCAAAGAAATTTTTCTGTACGTGTGTTATTAGAATTTGGTATTCACTTTGGTATAAATTAAAATCTGTAGGATACTTCAGTGGCCTTTTTATTTCTAGTTTGAAAAGATGTAATAATTTTAGAGACCTCATAATGTCTACACTTGATCTACAGATTCAACACAATCCCTTTCAAAATCCCAGCTTCTTTGCAGAAATTGACAAGCTGATCCTAAAATTCATATGGAAATATAAAGGACCCAGTATAGCCAGAACAATCTAGAGAAAGAACAAAGTGGGAGGGCTCAGACTTCTCAGTTTCAAAACTTACTACGAAACTGTAATCATCATGAGAGTGTGGTACTCGCATAGCATAGACACATAGATTGATGAAAGAGAGTTGAAAGTCTGGAGATAAATCCATGTATCTATGTCAACTGATTTTCTGCAAAGGTGCCAAGACCATTCAATGGGGAAAGAATAATCTCCTCAGCAAATGCTGCAGGACAACTGAATAGCCACATCCAAAAGAAAGAACTTGGATTCCTAGCCTACAACATATACAAAAAATTAAGTCAAAATTTATCAGAGACCTAAACTTAAGAGCTAAAACAATAAAGCTCCTGGAAGAAAATGTAGCCATAAATCTTCATGCTTTGGATTAGGAGACGGTTTCTTAGATATGACACCAAAACATAAGCTACAACAACAACAAAAATAAATTGGACCACATCAAAATTAAAAACTTTTTTTTGCTACGAAGGACATGATCAAGAAAGTGGACAGCCCACAGAATGGGAGAAAATATTTAAAAATCATATATATGAGGAGGAGCTTCAAGGTGGTGGAAGAGTAAGACGTGGAGATCACCTTCCTCCCCACAGATATATCAGAAATACATCTACATGTGGAACAACACCTACCGAGCACCTACTAAACACTGGCAGAAGACCTCAGACCTCCCAAAAGGCAAGAAACTCCCCACGTACATGGGTAGGGCAAAAGAAAAAAGAAACAAAAGAGACAAAAGAATAGGGACGGGACCTGCACCAGTGAGAGGGAGCTGTGAAGGAGGAAAGGTTTCTACATACTAGGAGGCCCCTTGGCGGACGGAGACTACGGGTGGCAGAGGGGGGAGCTTCGGAGCCACAGAGGAGAGTGCAGCAACAGGGGTGCCGAGGGCAAAGCAGAGAGATACCCGCACAGAGGATCAGTGCCAACCAGCACTCACCAGCCCGAGAGGCTTGTCTGCTCACCTGCCGGGGTGGGTGGGGGCTGGGAGCTGAGGCTCAGGCTTTGGAGGTCGAATCCCAGGGAGAGGACTGTGGTTGGCTGTGTGAACATAGCCTGAAGGGGCTAGTGCGCCACAGCTAGCCAGCAGGGAGTCCGGGGAAAAGTCTGGACCTGCCGAAGACTCAAGAGACTCTTTCTTGCCTCTTTGTTTCCTGGTGCGTGAGGAGAGGGGATTAAGAGCGCCACTTAAATGAGCTACAGAGACGGGTGTGAGCCGCGGCTATCAGCGCAGACCCCAGAGATGGGCATGAGATGCTAAGGATGCTGCTGCCGCCACCAAGAAACCAGTGAGCAAGCACAGGTCACTACCCACACTTCCCCTCCCGGGATCCTGTGCAGCCCGCCATTGCCAAGGTCCTGTGATCCAGGGACAACTTCCCCGGGAGAACACACAGCACACTTCAGGCTAGTGCAACATCACGCTGGCCTCTGCCACCACAGGCTTGCCTCGCATCCATACTCCTCCCTCCCCCCAGCCTGAGTGAGCCAGAGCCCCTGAATCAGCAGCTCCTTTAACCCTATCCTGTCTGAGTGAAGAATAGATGCCCATCGGTCACCTACACACAGAGGCGGGGCCAAATCCAAAGCGGAATCCCAGGAGCTGTGCAAACAAAGGAGAGAAAGGGAAATTTCTCCCAGCAGCCTCAGGAGCAGAGGATTAAATCTCCACAATCAACCTGATGTACCCTGCATCTGTGGAATACCTGAATAGAAAACAAATCATCCCAAATTGAGGAGGTGGACTTTCGGAGCAACTACATATATATATATATATATATATCTCCCTTTTTCTCTTTTAGTGAGTGTATATGTGTATGTTTCTCTGTGTGATTTTGTCTGTATAGCTTTGCTTTTACCATTTGTCCTAGGGTTCTGTCTGTCCTTTTTTTTTTCTGCGGTACACGGGCTTCTCACTGTTGTGGCCTCTCCCGTTGCGGAGCACAGGCTCCGGATGTGCAGGCTCAGCGGCCATGGCTCACGGGCCCAGCCGCTCCGCGGCATATGGGATCCTCCCGGACCGGGGCATGAACCTATATCCCCTGCATCGGCAGGCGGACTCTCAACCAGTGCGCCACCAGGGAGGCCCTGTCCTTTTTTTTTTTTCAACGTAAAAAATGTTTTTTCTTAATAATTATTTTTTATATTAATAACTTTAGTTTATTTTACATTATTTTATTTTATCTTCTTCTTTCTTTTTTTTTCTCCATTTTATTCTGAGCCGTGTGGAGCACAGGCTCTTGGTGCTCCAGCCAGGCATCAGGGCTATGCCACTGAGAAGGGAGAGCCAGTTCAGGGCACTAGTCCACAAGAGACCTCCCAGCTCCACATAATATCAAATGGCAAAAATCTCCCAAAGATCTCCATCTCAATGCCAAGACCCAGCTCCACTCAACGACCAGCAAGCTACAGTGCAGGACACCCTATACCAAACAACTAGCAATACAGTAACACAACCCCATCCATTAGCACAGAGGCTGCCTAAAATCATAATAAGGCCACAAACACCCCAAAACACACCACCAGACATGGATGTGCCCACCAGAAAAGATCCAGCCTCATGCACCAGAACACAGGCATTAGTCCCATCCACCAGGAAGCCTACACAACCCATGGAACCAACTGTAGCCACTGGGGAGAGACACCAAAAACAACGGGAACTACGAACCTGCAGTCTGTGAAAAGGAGACCCCAAGCATAGTAAGTTAAGCAAAATGAGAAGACAGAGAAACACACAGCAGATGAAGGAGCAAGGCAAAAACCCACCAGACCTAACAAATAAAGAGGAAATAGGCAGTCTACCTGAAAAACAATTCAGAATAATGATAGTAAAGATGATCCAAAATCTTGTAAATAGAATGGAGAAAATACATGAAACGTTTAGCAAGGACCTAAAAGAACAAAAGAGCAAACAAACAGTGATGAACAACCCAGTAAATGAAATAAAAAATTCTCTAGAGGGGATCAGTAGCAGAATAACTAAGGCAGAAGAATGGATAAGTGACCTGGAAGATAAAATAGTGGAAATAACTACTGAAGAGCAGAATAAAGAAAAAAGAATGAAAAGAATTGAGGACAGTCTCAGAGACCTCTGGGACAGCATTAAAGGCACCAACATTCGAATTATAGGGGTCCCAGAAGAAGAAGAGAAAAAGAAAGGGACTGAGAAAATATTTGAAGGGATTATCATTGAAAACTTCCCTAATATGGGAAAGGAAATAGTTAATCAAGTCCAGAGAGCACAGAGTCCCATACAAGATAAATCCAAGGAGAAACAAGCCAAGACACATATTAATCAAACTATCAAAAATTAAATACAAAGAACAAATATTAAAAGCAGCACGGGAAAAACAAAAAATAACACATAAGGGAATCCCCATAAGGTTAACAGCTGATCTTTCAGCAGAAACTCTGCAATCCAGAAGGGAGTGGCAGGACATATTTAAAGTGATGAAAGGGAAAATCCTAAAACCAAGATTACTCTACCCAGCAAGGATCTCATTCAGATTTGACAGAGAAATTAAAAGCTTTAGAGACAAGCAAAAGCTAAGCAAATTCAGCACCACCAATCCAGCTTTACAACAAACGCTAAAGGAACTTCTCTAGGCAGGAAACACAAGAGAAGGAAAAGACCTACAATAATAAACCCAAAGCAATTACGAAAATGGTAATAGGAACATAAATATCGATAATTACCTTAAATGTAAATGGATTAAATCCTCCAACCAAAAGACAGAGACTGGCTGAATGGATACAAAAACAAGACCTGTATATATGCTGTCTACAAGAGACCCACTTCAGACCTAGGGACACATACAGACTGAAAGTGAGGGGATGGAAAAAGATATTCCATGCAAATGGAAATCAAAAGAAAGCTGGAGTAGCAATTCTCGTATCAGACAAAATAGACTTTAAAACAAAGACTATTACAAGAGACCAAGAAGGACACTACATAATGATCAAGGGATCAATCCAAGAAGATGATATAACAATTGTAAATATTTATGCCCCCAACATAGGAGCACCTCAATACATAAGGCAAATACTAACAGTCATGAAAGGCGAAATCGACAGTAACACAATCATAGTAGGGGACATTAACACCCCACTTTCACCAATGGACATATCAGCCAAAACAAAAATAAATAAGGAAACAGAAGCTTTAAATGATACATTAAACAAGATGGACTTAATTGATATTTATAGGACATTCCATCCAAAAACAACAGAATACACATTTTCCTCGGGTGCTCATGGAACATTCTCCAGGATAGATCATATCTTGGGTCACAAATCAAGCCTTGGTAAATTTAAGAAAATTGAAATTGTATCAAGTCTCTTTTCCGACCACAACGTTATGAGACTAGATATCAGTTACAGGAAAAAATCTGTAAGGAATACAAACACATGGAGGCTAAACAACACACTACTTAATAACCAAGAGAGCACTGAAGAAATCAAAGAGGAAATCAAAAAATACCTAGAAACAAATGACAATGAAAACACAATGACCCAAAACCTATGGGATGCAGCAAAAGCAGTTCTAAGAGGGAAGTTTATAGCTATACAAGCCTACCTTACGAAACAAGAAACATCTCAAATAAACAACCTAACCTTACACCTAAAGCGATTAGAGAAAGAAGAACAAAAAACACCCAAAGTTAGCAGAAGGAAAGAAATCATAAAGATCAGATCAGAAATAAATGAAACAGAAATGAAGGAAACGATAGCAAAGATCAATAAAACTAAAAGGTGGTTCTTTGAGAAGAAACAAAATTGATAAACCATTAGCCAGACTCATTAAGAAAAAATAGGGAGAAGACTCAAATCAATAGAATTAGAAATGAAAAAGGATAAATAACTGACACTGCAGAAATACAAAGGATCATGAAAGATTACTACCAGCAACTATATGACAATAAAATGGACAACCTGGAAGAAATGGACAAATTCTTAGAAATGCACAACCTTCTGAGACTAAACCAGGAAGAAATAGAAAATATGAACAGACCAATCACAAGCACTGAAATTGAAACTGTGATAAAAAATCTTCCAACAAACAAAAGCCCAGGACCAGATGGCTTCACAGGCGAATTCTATCAAACATTTAGAGAAGAGCTAACACCTATCCTTCTACAACTCTTCCAAAATATAGCAGAGGGAGGAACACTCCCAAACTCATTCTACAAGGCCAACATCACTCTGATACCAAAGCCAGACAAAGATGTGACAAAGAAAGAAAACTACAGGCCAATATCACTGATGAACATAGATCCAAAAATCCTCAACAAAATACTAGCAAACAGAATCCAACAGTGCATTGAAAGGATCATGCACTATGATGAAGTGGGGTTTATCCCAGGAATGCAAGGATTCAATATACGCAAATCAATCAACGTGATACACCATATTAACAAATTGAAGGAGAAAAACCATATGATTAGAACAGTCCCTAACACCCTACACAAAAATAAACTCAACATGGATTAAAGACCTAAATGTAAGGCCAGACACCATCAAACTCTTAGAGGAAAACATAGGCAGAACACTCTATGACATAAATCACAGCAAGATCCTTTTTGTCCCACCTCCTAGAGAAATGGAAATAAAAACAAAAATAAACAAATGGGACCTAATGAAACTTAAAAGATTTTGGACAGCAAAGGAAACCATAAACAAGATGAAAAGACAACCCTCAGAATGGGAGAAAATATTTGCAAATGAAGCAACTGACAAAGGATTAATCTCCAAAACATATAAGCAACTCACGCAGCTCAGCATCAAAAAAACAAACAACCCAATCCAAAAATGGGCAGAAGCCCTAAATAGACATTTCTCCAAAGAAGATATACAGATTGCCAACAGACACATGAAAGAATGCTCAGCACCATTAATCATTACAGAAATGCAAATCAAAACTACAATGAGATATTATCTCACACCAGTCAGAATGGCCATCATCAAAAAATCTACAAACAATAAATGCTGGATAGGGTGTGGGGAAAAGGGAACCATCTTGCACTGTTGGTGGGAATGTAAAATGATATAGTCACTGTGGAGAACAGTATGGACGTTCCTTAAAAAACTAAAAATAGAACTACCATACGACCCAGTAATCCCACGACTGGGCATATACCCTGAGAAAACCATAATTCAAAAAGAGTCATGTACCAAAATGCTCAATGCAGCTCTATTTACAATAGCCAGGACATGGAAGCAACCTAAGTATCCATCAACAGATGAATGGATAAAGAAGATGTGGCACATATATACAATGGAATATTACTCAGTCATAAAAAGGAGCAGAACTGAGTTATTTGTAGTGAGGTGGATGGACCTAGAGACTGTCATACAGAGTGAAGTAAGTCAGAAAGAGAAAAACAGATACTGTATGCTAACACATATATATGGAATCCAAAAAAAATAAAGGAATAAAGAAAATGGTCAGAAGAACCTAGGGGCGAGATGGGAATAAAGATGCAGACCTACTAGAGAATGGACTTGAGGATATGGGGAGGGGGAAGGGTAAGCTGCGACAAAGAGAGTGGCATGGACATATATATAGTACCAAACGAAAAATAGATAGATAGTGGGAAGCAGCTGCATAGCACAGGGAGATCAGCTCAGTGCTTTGTGACCACCTAGAGCGGTGGGATAGGGAGGGTGGGAGGGAGGGAGACGCAAGAGGGAAGAGATATGGGGACATATGTATATGTATAACAGATTCACTTTGTTATAAAGCAGAAAACAACACACCATTGTAAAGCCATTGTACTCCAATAAAAATGTTTAAAAAAATCATGTATATGAAAGGGAACTTGTTTCTAAAATATATAAAGAACACTCAAACTCAATAATAAAAACACAAATAAACTAATTAAAATATTGAAAAGGATCTGAATAGACATTTCTCCAATAAAGACTTACAAATGGCCAATAAGAACAGGAAAAGATACTTAGCATCATTACTCATTAGGGAAATGTTAATCACAAAGAGAGATAGTAGTAAGTGTTGATGAGGACATGGAGAAATTGGAACCTTAGTACTTTGCAAGCGGGAATGTAAAATGGTCTAGCCACTTTGGAAAACAGTCTGACAGTTCTTCAAAACGTTAAATGTATGGGTTACCATATGACCCAGTAATTCTACTCCTAGGTATGTACCGAAGAGAAACGAAAACAGGTTCACACAAAAACTTGTACATGAATGTTCACAGCAGCATTATTTATAAGAACCAAAAACTGGGAATAACTCAAATCAAACCCATAATACAACTCCAAAAATTGGAAATACCTGACAGATAGATAAACGTGGTGTATTTGTACAATGGAATATCATCTGGCCATTCAAAAGAATAAAGTACTAATATGTATTACAAGGTGATGAACCTTAAAGACATTATGGTCAGGGAGGGAAGGCAGACACAAAAGACCACATATTGTATGATTCTACTTATATGAAGTGTCTACAGTAGGTAAGTCTCTAGAGAAAAAGGTAGCTGAACAGTTATCTAGACCTGAGGGGGAGAGGCCAGGAGAGGAATTGGGAGTAGATGCTAAAGGGTAAAGGGTTTCTTTTGGGGATGGTGATAAAGTCTTAAAATTGATTGTGGTGATGGTTGCACAACTCTAAAAACCATTAAGTTGTATCTGTTAAACAGTGACTTGTACAGTATGTGAGTTATATCACAATAATGTTGTTACGAAAAAAAAAAGATTGTATGAGGGAAACTGGTCAACTAATGTAAGAAAAACAAGTAAAATGAGAGCCCAAACTCACAGCGTACCTCAGAATAAATTCTGACTTGATTCAAGTGCTCAGTGTAAAAGTAATTAAACTGGACTAGAACTATCAGGACGGGAAAGACCTTTTCAAGCATAAAACAAATCACAGGAAAAATTAATAGGTGTCATGAGTACAGAAAAATTTAAGAACTGCATGTCAAAATATTTTTTTTCCGTAATTGAACTCACCTCAACACATAGCCTTCATTTTTGCTCTGAGCAGGAAAACCCAAACTTGCCCACGGCTTATGGTTTTAAGCATAGTTATTTCTGAACCTAAGACTGGTCAATTACAGATTGGCCCTGTGCTTTCCCCTTCTGCCCAGAGGTGGTCTAAGTTTCTGGGGGAAAAGAGGAGGAAAGGAAACTTCTGGCTCTGAAGGAGGGCTGTCTGGCCCTTAGAGCTGGGCTTCCATCCTCCTTAACTTCCCTCGGGGACAGCTGATCCCCCGTAGCTAGTCCTCAGCAGTGCCGCTGCAGCACATGGTTTTGGAACCCCAGCATGCATGAGCTCACGATGTTGTTTATACTGCACTGTGCTTTTGTTCCAGTGTCCTGGACGTTGCCTGGGTCGCGCTGTGAGGATGCAGCAGCAGCAGCAGCAGCATATAATTTGTCAACACCCCAACCGTTCTGAGTCCGGCTGTGATGACAGGAGGTACCGGCCCCGCCCTAGGGCAGCACACAACCTCTGCCACCTCAGTAGTGACTATGACCGCCTGAAAGTGGCATCATCTGTCCTCTATACCACCTCTCATAATGGACAGTTCCTACTAAATTATGATTTCTCATGGTGCCATCCTCAATAGTATGTATTATACCAAATACTCTTGTTTTTGCGGTACACGGGCCTCTCACTGCCGTGGCCTCTCCCGCTGCGGAGCACAGGCTCCGGACGCGCAGGCCCAGCGGCCATGGCTCACGGGCCCAGCCTCTCCGCGGCATGAGGGATCTTCCCGGTCCGGGGCACGAACCCGTGTCCCCTGCATCGGCAGGCGGACTCTCAACCACTGCGCCACCAGGGAAGCCCAGTGTGTCCTAAATGTAAACTAGAGCGCTCCTCTTAGTGGAGAACATTGCTCACAAACAAATTCATACTCATACCAGAATATATTTCAAGTGCTTATATAAACGGAGCTTACAGTTTGTTAACAAATGTGTCATTCTTCTCTTCCTTGCCTAAATCGATCTGCTCCAGCTCATCAGGAGACTGTGTCTTTTGAGGTGCGTGCCTTGATGTGGTGCCGGAGGCTCATGGAAACACGTGGTTTGCTTGCCTCTATTGAGGTTGTGATTCCTCCACCACTTTGCTTAGTCAGCCAGGAACAATTCAGATGAGTTTCCTGTTGAATAAGGTCATAACTGTCAAGCCTTTGCTATACTGAAAGTACAGTACAGTAAAAGGCTTGATCCCAGCAAGAAGTGACACCCCACTTTCTCCCACTGTCCACCTTTTTGTTTGTTTTTCTCATTTCAGACCCACCTTTTGGAGGAACCGCTCGTCGGGGGGCTTGTGATGCATGTTGGCACACAGGCCCTTGGAGGCCCTGGTACATCAGCCTGTGGTCAGGGCTTCCAGTCTCGGAAGGTGGACGGTGTCCACACGAGGAGCTGCAAGACGGTGGCTGAGAGACGCTGCGAGCCGGGAGAGAAACCCTCTTCCTGGCGGCACTACCTGGGGCCTTCCTGTGATAGTATTGCGACCACCCCGAAGCCTTGTGCAAACCAGACCGCATGGAGCCAACCTTGTCAGGGTCTCGTCCGCAGGGCCATTCTGAACGGATGTGGTGTCTTGGGACATCAGGAGAGTAGCTGCTTTGATGTGGGTGCAACTTGGTGTCCTGTAGAGAAAAGAATAGTTGACTGAGTAGGGTGGTCGGTGGCCTACTAACGAGCACTGGGAGCCTCTCCGCAGCCTCTTTCTGTCTTGGAATTTCAGCCCCACAGACAAGGCTTCCTTGGATGGGATTGGACAGGTGTGTAAATGCCCTGAAGTTATGTGGGAAATGTAATCATATATATTTTTCTAGGGGGAGGTCCATTGCTTTGGTAAGTTTTCCCTGGGGTTCATGACACCCCAGAAGCTAGTGCCGCTGTCAGCACTGGGAGGAGCAGGTGGCCTGAAGGGCTGTGACGTCCCCTGAGGGCATCGAGAAGCCACTTGGCCCAGCTAAGAAGGGAGTCCAGGGCACTTCTGACTCCAGTGCCAAGCAGTGGCCCTAACCCAAGCCTAGCTTCTTCGCTTCCCTCTGTGATCTCAGTTTCCGCTTTTCATAAAATCATGCACTTCTTTTTGTAACTAGATCTCTAATGAGCTATGTGTTCAATGGATTTTTTTTTTTTTTTTTGCAGGAGGCTGCACAGACGCAACTCACCACTGTACGTTTGTAAAGCATCTTAATTTGTGTTCGCTAGACCTCTACAAACAAAGGTGCTGTCAATCGGGTCAAGAAGGATAAAACTTTGCAGGGGAGTCCTAATGCCGCTGTGAAGATGAAGCAAAATGTAAAAGCTCTCTTCCCCATGTAGCTGGCACAAAAACATATATTTCTTTACAAAAAACCCTCTAGGTTCTACAATCAGACAGAAGTCAATGCAAAATCACCACTATTAAAATTGGGTACTGTCATTTCCCCATGGCCGGTTTTTTAATTCCAGCTCTTGTAAATGGTACGTTCCAGGACTAACATAAAATACCGTAGCAGGTGCGCCACTGCACTTGGGACCTCGTTCTGTCCTTCTAATCAGGAAATCACCAAGATCACCTGTGCACTGTCACGAGCTGCCTCTTCCTGTGATTTATAGACTAGTACAGAGTACGACATCCTGAGGGCTTGGCAAACACGGCAACTGATGACTTCTCTCAGTTTTAGGGTTGCAACAGGTGTATAAGGCATTTACATTTGAGAAGCTCTGGCCAGTAGTTCTTAAGATGTTGGCTCTAATGGCATTTTTATGGACCCTTACTAAACGTGAAAAGGAGACAATCACTCTGGACAGGCTTGTGACCCTGACTGATCCAGGCATTCTGGGAGAATGGCATCTTGTCCTCGCTCTTAGAGAACTTAGGGAAGAAAACACTGAGTAAACATGGCTGCCATTTTCACAACTACGGAAATCGACCTGTGACCAAATGAGGCATCTTGGAAATTAAAGGAGACGGAAGGTTAACCTCTTCTACTGATTTTGAAGTATATTCAAAGCGTTCTTTTAAGAGCTGTGAATGAGACTTTTCTCAGCACTATTCTCTTGCACACAAACAGAAAAGCCAAAGCCTTGTTAGACCGAATTTATGCATAAGATAGTATCCCTAAGGAGTTTTATTTTGGAAAAATTATGAGAAAGTAATCTAGCTATGAAACATGATAGCTGAAAAGAACTGTTTACAGTAAATAACTGTTTTAATGTGAACTGATTTGTCAGTAAATCCAAAGCGAATTAGCGTTAGGCTGGAAGGTACAGTTAGGATGAGGAGTAATGTAAGCCTTACTAATGTAAGGCTTGGGTCCACTCTCATATACAGTGTGATGAAATCCCAAATATTCTGTCTTTTACATGTCAACATTTTGGGATTTTACCATTTTTCCACTATTGCCCTTTATTCTGCCCGAGTTCTAATCCAGGATCCCACATTGTGTTTTGTTGCCTTGCCTCTCTAGCCTCCTCCAATCAGGGATGCTTCCTCAATTTCTTCTTGTCTTTCATGACCTTGACACTTTTGACCATGACACTGGCTAGAGGTTTTATCGAATGGCCCTCAATCTGGGGTTATCTAGTGTTTTCTCAAGATGAGAGTGAGGTTATGCATTCTTGCCCTTCTTAACGCATACTATCAGGGGGAACAATATGTCAATAAGTCCTTTTACCAGTGACTTGATCCTTGGTTCTGGTAGTTTCTGCCATGTTTCTTGTCTATTAAGTTACTATTTTTCTCTTTCTAATTAATACATGCTTATTTCAGAGACAATACTTTGACACTGCGCAAATATTCCACTGTTTCTTAAAGTATTGCCCCTTAATTTTAGCATCCACTGTGGACTGTGCCTACAACAATTATCACGAAGATGTTCTAATTGTGACCTTCTACTTTCTTCATTCCGTCTACTTTTACTAATTGGAATTCTTTGGAAGGGAAGAGTTGTTCCTTCTTCCCCATTTATTCACTTTATGTATATCCACATGGACTCCACGGGATGCGTATATATCTATATATCTAGATATAGTTGTAGATATAGATATCTATATCTATATATAGATATATATTTAAGGGTTGAAATCCAACACTATCATTATTTTGTTGCTCAAAGCATTCTAGCTTTGGTCATTGGGAGGGTTAAAAGGTTGATTGCATATACACTAATCCTTGAATGTGTGTGCACGCACGTGCATGTGCACAAACACACACACACAATTTTTTTCCTGTATCTATGCATTCATACTGAAACCTTGAATGCCAGTCCAGCACATAGGGACGTTATTACAGTCTATACCTTTTTCTTGTTTGTAAACTTCTTTCTATGACAGCGAGAAGCCTGGCTTTCGTTATCTGCAATATATTTTCTTGGTTTGACCTTATTATACCAGATAAATACCGTATGGTAACACATATTTACGGAATCTAAAAAGAAAAAAGAAAAAAATGGATCTGAAGAACCTAGGGGCAGGTTAGGAATAAAGACGCAGACTTAGAGAATGGACTTGAGGACACGGGGAGGGGGAACAGTAAGCTGGGACAAAGTGAGAGAGTGGCATGGACATAGATACACTACCAAATGTAAAATAGATATCTAGTGTGAAGCAGCCGCATAGCACAGGGAGATCAGCTCAGTGCTTTGTGACCACCTAGAGGGGTGGGATAGGGAGGGTGGGAGGGAAACGCAAGAGGGAGGAGATAACGGGGATATATGTGTACGTAGACCTGATTCAATTCCTTATAGAGCAGAAACTAACACAACATTGTAAAGCAGTTACACTCTAAGAAAGATGTTAAAAAAAAAAAAAAAAGAAAACCCTTCCATGCCTTCCCATTGTCGTTAGGAGAAAGGTCAAAATTCCTGGCATAGGGACTGTGTCTGTCTTGTTCACTTTGTCCCCCAATGTCTAAAATAATGCCTTGCATATAGTAAGTGCCCAGTACCTATTTGCTGCCTGACTAAATACGTGAGTGAAAAAATAAAAGTCCCTCCGTGCTTGGGTCTCAGGCTGCCCTTCTGCCTCATTGCTGTGTCTCCCAGCCTGGTTATTGGATCTCCATCCACAATAGACTTTTCCGTACCTTCGATAGACCGTTCTGTCTCCTGACTCAGGGCCTTTGTACATACTGCTTCCTCTCTTTTCACTTAGTTATTCCTATTCATCTATTTTCAGGGAAACCTTCTAGGCCCCAAACTAAACCAGACCCTGTGCTGTATGTTTTTCAATTTCCGTATCATTCTTCTGCACAGCTCTTACCACAATCTGCCTGTCTTGCCCACGTACTGGACCATCAGTTCTATGAGAGCAAATCCACAGCTGGTGTGTTTAACAAGTAATCCCCATTACTCAGCACAGTGATTGCCCCACTGCACACTCTAAAAATATTTGTTAAATGAATGAATGAATGATTGAATAGCATAGCCCCTAGCAGATAACTGACCAGTGATGCTGTGGACGGAAAACACTGCACAATCGAAAAGTCGAGAGGTCTGTTTCATCTGACAGACATTCTGAGGACTTCAAGCTTGGGACATAGCATCGCAGATAATGCTGAGAAACTGTTCTGAAGTGGCAAGGAGGGGATTGGGGAGCCACGATATATAGGAGTTTTTGCAACAAAAGACAAGGTAGTTGGAACATCAAAAGATGACTGTTAATTAAAGAAAATCAGCTATCTCAAGTTAAGGAATTTAGCGCTTTTGTCTGTATGGGAAGATGCAAGTGTCTGGGTTTACTGAAATCATTCCTTTGATGTGCACCTCCACTATCTGGGGCCAGTGTCCTGTGCTTTCTCATCCTGAGTCTCCTTGGGGTGGTGCACCATTAGGGCGGCCATAATATGATGGCTTGATGGCTGCAACATCCTTTGTTTACTGATATGGCAGGCAACATTTCAGCTCACAATGCCAAAACCCATAGTAAAAACAACAACAAAAAATCAAACCAAGACAAAACCCAAACAGTAGTAGCACTTACTGAGCACAAACCTGTGAGGTAGACACTATTATCAACCTCATTTTACTGAGGAGGAAGCGGAAGTGTACAGAATGTTGTACAGCTCACTGCCCTGTGCAAATGCCCACCCCGGATCCATGATCTGTGCGTTGGAGGAGAGGTGGGAGGTATGCTCACACCGTGAAACAAAAGAGATGCCTCGGAACACGTTCTCAGAAGAGCCGTGGATACCGTAGTCACCTTGACCTGTCTTCCAGTGCCGTAGGCACCTTGACTCTGGCGTGAGCTCCTCCTATCCTTCAAAGGAAGAGCTTGTGCAAGAGTCATCTGTCCCTCAGGAGGCAGCAAACTGATGCTAGAATAACTAGGAGGAACTTGATCCAAGAAATCTGCTTTATGTCAATTCTTGGTTCGCACAAAGTGAGAATTCACATTGGGAATTTTATCCTTGTTTATTAAGTACTCTCAAGCCTTTAGCCACTCCTAGAGAAAACAGAGTCATACACTTTCATACCTAGAAGAAACGGTAGAGATCATCTAACCCTAGATCCCTCTACATCAGGGGTCCTTCACATTTCAGTGCCACGGATCCCTCCGTAGTCTAGAGAAGCCTATGGCTCCCTTCTCAAACAAGGGTTTTAAATCTATAAAAATAAAACATACTTGATTACAAAGGAAGCCAATTAATTATATGGAAGTACAGTTCCTGAAGTAGTTTTCAATGTGTGATGTAGTCGTAAATTTGCTTCTCTATCAACACACTAAATTATAGGATCTGCTAGTACAACTGATTTTGAAATGGTGATGAATGTAACTGCTGTTCTGGATGCCTGCCACGATTTTCATGGCATGTGAAAACAGCTGTGATTTCTATTGGTAACAAAATCACAGGTATTGCTACTACTGATATACGTTGTGGCCTGCATTTTTACAATTGAAGGCAATACTCAATTGCCGTTAGAGCTTAGTGACAACGAGGATGTAATCCTTTTCCCATGCAAGTCCGTGGTTCCCTTGGAGAACCATGGGGCTCAGGTTAGGAACCCCTACTCTGCAGCATCCTGGTGGCAGCTCGAGCATCTTGAGTGACAGCGCACTCAGTATCTCCAAGGTGTCCAGGTCCTAGTTCAGTCTCCTATAATCATTATGAACTTTAGGGTCAGGTAAATCTAGAAGCAGTCCCAGCTCTGTTGGCATGTTAGTTATGTGACCATAGCTATTTAACCCTGTGGACATCGCTGTCTTCATTGCAAGAATGGGAACAAGATGACAATTACATTAGAAAACATGCAAATGTCTCAGAGCACAAAGAGCACATAGGTGATTTAGCAATATTTTCTTCCCTTTGGTTTCAGTGAGTTGAAATGCACCTTTTTTTTTTTTTTTTTTTGCGGTACGCGGGCCTCTCACTGCTGTGGCCTCTCCCGTTGTGGAGCACGGGCTCTGGACGCGCAGGCTCAGCGACCATGGCTCACGGGCCCAGCCGCTCCGGGGCATGTGGGATCTTTCCGGACCGGGGCACAAACCCATGTCCCCTGCATCGGCAGGCGGACTCTCAACCACTGCGCCACCAGGGAAGCCCGAAATGCACCTTTTTGAAGTTTCCGCCTAATTTTGCCCTAGCTCTACTCTTTGAAGCCACACAAGTCATGGCTCCTTACATACTTGAAGACGGCTCTATCCCACCCCTATGTTGGTTGTCTACGTGGTGATTCTGTTGCTTCTCTGAGTAAAAGAAAATCTGAGCGTATGGCTGGGAGTTATCTGTGCTGCTGCCCATTCCCAGAGAGACGTGTGAGGGCCCTGAAACAGTCATCATGTTAGGATCGATTTTTCCTCTGGAAGGCACTTCCTGTAGGATCTGTCCTACCCGTCCTTACTAATACGCTCCTGGAGTATTTGTTCTTAGGTGGTTCACGGGCACGTGGTCAGAGTGCTCTGTGTCTTGCGGTGAAGGATTCCGCAGTCGGCAAGTGGCCTGTAAGCGCACGAGAGCCAATGGGACTGTGCAGGTGATGCCTCCGAGAGCATGTGCCCCCAGAGAGAGGCCTCTGGGAAGAAGACCCTGCTCCACTCACCCGTGTCTTCAAGGGCTTATTGAACCAGGGAACCAGGGAATGCCGACAAATCTAGTGTTTTGCTAGTATGATCATTTAGTATAATCATCCAGTCCCCGTGGTCCAACCCATGCATCAAAACAATGAAATTAAAAAGGAGACTTCCCTGGCGGTCCAGTGGTGGACCTCGCCTTCCAGTGCAGGGGGTGCGGGTTGGATCCCTTGTCGGGGACCAAGATCCCACGTGCCTCGCGGCCAAAAATACCAAAACATAAAACAGAAGGAATATTGTAACAAATTCAATGAAGACTTTTCAAATGGTCACACCAGAAAAATAAAATAAACCCATGCATCAGGGCCCCTTCGCACAGGGGAAGAGGGGAGCCCAACTGCTGCGTGACAGTCATGAAACTCAGCTGCACGGGGACCTTACCACACTGCGCACAGGCTGGTTCACGGGACCTTCTTATCCTTTTATGAGCCTCTCTGATGTAATTAACACAGGCCACAGGGATCCAAAGTTCCCCTCGGCCCTTCTGAAAATGTTCGGGGATGTTAGTGCAGGAAGGGATTCGACACTTTCTGCACGTCTGCCCCGCAGTGCAGCAGTTGTTGCTGCTGGGAGTCATTGTGTTAATTCTCTTAGGTCACTTCCCCTCTAGTGGTTCTGATTAACTCCAAGCACTACATGGCTACACACTTGTCTAACTGGAAAATGCACAGCCCCAAGTCTGTGCAGGGACGATGCAAAGCAGAGTGTGATACATCTCTCTAGAGCATCAAGTTTATTAACTAGAATTGGAAGAACCAAGGAGTTCTTGGAACAAGAACTCTCCCCCTCCCCCACCAACACGGAAGACAGAAGAGTGGGGGAGGGGAGACGTGCCCCAGGAATGACAGTCCAGTCTCTGAAGTCTGAAGTTTCACCCAGGTGGGGGTTGAGGGGTGGACCTGCAGCCACGGTGGCCTCTCTTTCGGTGGCCCGGGCTGCTCCGGACCATCCTCTGAGCTGGCCAGGGTCTTGGATACGATGTTTCTGAAGGCCGTGCAGAGAACAGAGTCATCTTCAACTGGACCGGGTCCCAGGGCGCGTGGCAGCCTGACCTTCCTGCCTCGGGTCATCCATGGGGTTCAGGTGGTTTCACTTTATGACGACGCCTCAGCTTGCAACAAAGGTGTTTAGATATGAAGTTGCAGATTCTCCTAGCCACCCCTTGCTTTTTCTGTCTGTGGCCAGAGGGAGTGGATGAGGACATACTCTCAGGCTGCCCAGCGTGGGAGGACCTTCCAGTGTTGGACACACCCGGGGGGCAGCTGGTTCCCTCTGGGGCTCCAATCCTGCTGCTGGTGGACGGGGATGTCCCAGGGCCACACTGGTCGGCTGGGCTGGGGGTGGCAGTCCTCGACTCCAGGCTGGGTGGGGGACAGGCAGGCTCACTGGTCTTCTGCCCTGCCTGCTGGTCTTCCTGCAGCTGCCCATTTTCTCCCTGGTAGAGCCATCTGGCTTTCAGGGTGGACAACTCGGGGCTTAAAGAAGCCTCAAGTTCACTGCCACTGAGGTCCCCGGAAGAGAAGGGCCTCACAGTTATGATGGAGGACCCCACCATTGGTTTCATGGAGCTCACACTGCCTGTTCCTGGGTCTTGGATCTGGTCGCAAGTCCAGCCCAGAGTCCTCACCGTGGTCACCTCCGGGTCCTCTTCACAGGGTGGCTGGAGTGGCTCCTTCTGGCCCATGTTCACCCATGGATGCCTCATGACGTCAGATAAGGTGCCTCTGTCACGGGGGTTGAGGGCAATCATTTTTTGTAATAGAGCCCTTATCTCCAAAGACAGGTAAGGTGGGATGGGGTATTGCCCTCGTAGGATTTGCTCCCGCATCTCCCGGACGTCTTCTCCCACAAAGGGCCGGCACGCAGTTACCATGCTGTAGAGAACTACACCCAGGCTCCACACGTCCAACGCAGGGCCGCTGTAGCTCTGCCCCCGCAACAGTTCCGGGGCAGCATACGGGACTGTGCCGCAGATCGTGTCCAGTATGCCACTCTCATCACACTTGTTGCTGAGGCCAAAGTCTGTCAGTTTTATATTCATGTTGGCATCCAAGAGGAGGTTCGGTAGCTTCAGGTCCCTGTGCACGATGCCCCTCTGGTGGCAGTGCTGCAGGGCGGAGACCAGCTGCTGGAACGGGCGTCGGGCCTCCGCCTCTGTCATACGGCCATGGTTCACTAGGTAGCTGAACATGTCCCCCCCACTGAGGTACTCCATCACGAGGAACATTGTCTCCTCCGTGTCAATCACCCCCAGCAGTTTTACAATATTGGGGTGATCCAGAGCCTTCATACAGCACACTTCCCGGTAAACTGCCTGGGAAGTTGAGCAGCTCTGCCGACCTTTCTTAATGATCTTCACAGCCACCTGTGTCCCGGTCAGAATGTGCCGGGCCAGCTTCACTTTAGCGAAGCTGCCTTCACCAATGGTGTGGAGGATCTCGTACTCATCAATATGAGCCTCCTTGTCAGCGGAGTTGGCTGTGAGGCCCTCCATCATGGTGGCCTGCTAACTACACTGAATGACAGCACTAACTAGCAGTGCTAAAGAAGAAAAAATTTTAAACTGAAAGAAATGATAAAGAGAGAAAAAATAAAGAAAAAGGAGAAAAAGGCAAAGAAGAAATAAAAATGAGAAAAATAAAAAAGGCTAGAGAAAAGAGGAAAAAAATCCACAAAATTGCAGAAACAAGGAAAAAACAAGCTAACTGTGGGTCCAAGGCCGTCAGGTCACCAAAAGCAGCTTCCTGGGCTCTTAAGGACCAAAAACCTTGGCCCAGCTGGGCTCTTTTATACAGTTTTTGTGAAGTACATCACAGTGGGGCACTGTGAGGTCACAGCAAGAAATGGACCCATCACCGCTGGGGATAAACCACAGTGGTTTTCTCACTTTTTCAGTTCAAGGCCCCTTTACACTTAGGAAAAAGGATCCCAAAGAAATTTTTCTGTACGTGTGTTATTAGAATTTGGTATTCACTTTGGTATAAATTAAAATCTGTAGGATACTTCAGTGGCCTTTTTATTTCTAGTTTGAAAAGATGTAATAATTTTAGAGACCTCATAATGTCTACACTTGATCTACAGATTCAACACAATCCCTTTCAAAATCCCAGCTTCTTTGCAGAAATTGACAAGCTGATCCTAAAATTCATATGGAAATATAAAGGACCCAGTATAGCCAGAACAATCTAGAGAAAGAACAAAGTGGGAGGGCTCAGACTTCTCAGTTTCAAAACTTACTACGAAACTGTAATCATCATGAGAGTGTGGTACTCGCATAGCATAGACACATAGATTGATGAAAGAGAGTTGAAAGTCTGGAGATAAATCCATGTATCTATGTCAACTGATTTTCTGCAAAGGTGCCAAGACCATTCAATGGGGAAAGAATAATCTCCTCAGCAAATGCTGCAGGACAACTGAATAGCCACATCCAAAAGAAAGAACTTGGATTCCTAGCCTACAACATATACAAAAAATTAAGTCAAAATTTATCAGAGACCTAAACTTAAGAGCTAAAACAATAAAGCTCCTGGAAGAAAATGTAGCCATAAATCTTCATGCTTTGGATTAGGAGACGGTTTCTTAGATATGACACCAAAACATAAGCTACAACAACAACAAAAATAAATTGGACCACATCAAAATTAAAAACTTTTTTTTGCTACGAAGGACATGATCAAGAAAGTGGACAGCCCACAGAATGGGAGAAAATATTTAAAAATCATATATATGAGGAGGAGCTTCAAGGTGGTGGAAGAGTAAGACGTGGAGATCACCTTCCTCCCCACAGATATATCAGAAATACATCTACATGTGGAACAACACCTACCGAGCACCTACTAAACACTGGCAGAAGACCTCAGACCTCCCAAAAGGCAAGAAACTCCCCACGTACATGGGTAGGGCGAAAGAAAAAAGAAACAAAAGAGACAAAAGAATAGGGACGGGACCTGCACCAGTGAGAGGGAGCTGTGAAGGAGGAAAGGTTTCTACATACTAGGAGGCCCCTTGGCGGACGGAGACTACGGGTGGCAGAGGGGGGAGCTTCGGAGCCACAGAGGAGAGTGCAGCAACAGGGGTGCCGAGGGCAAAGCAGAGAGATACCCGCACAGAGGATCAGTGCCAACCAGCACTCACCAGCCCGAGAGGCTTGTCTGCTCACCTGCCGGGGCGGGTGGGGGCTGGGAGCTGAGGCTCAGGCTTTGGAGGTCGAATCCCAGGGAGAGGACTGTGGTTGGCTGTGTGAACATAGCCTGAAGGGGCTAGTGCGCCACAGCTAGCCAGCAGGGAGTCCGGGGAAAAGTCTGGACCTGCCGAAGACTCAAGAGACTCTTTCTTGCCTCTTTGTTTCCTGGTGCGTGAGGAGAGGGGATTAAGAGCGCCACTTAAATGAGCTACAGAGACGGGTGTGAGCCGCGGCTATCAGCGCAGACCCCAGAGATGGGCATGAGATGCTAAGGATGCTGCTGCCGCCACCAAGAAACCGGTGAGCAAGCACAGGTCACTACCCACACTTCCCCTCCCGGGATCCTGTGCAGCCCGCCATTGCCAAGGTCCTGTGATCCAGGGACAACTTCCCCGGGAGAACACACAGCACACTTCAGGCTAGTGCAACATCACGCTGGCCTCTGCCACCACAGGCTTGCCTCGCATCCATACTCCTCCCTCCCCCCAGCCTGAGTGAGCCAGAGCCCCTGAATCAGCAGCTCCTTTAACCCTATCCTGTCTGAGTGAAGAATAGATGCCCATCGGTCACCTACACACAGAGGCGGGGCCAAATCCAAAGCGGAATCCCAGGAGCTGTGCAAACAAAGGAGAGAAAGGGAAATTTCTCCCAGCAGCCTCAGGAGCAGAGGATTAAATCTCCACAATCAACCTGATGTACCCTGCATCTGTGGAATACCTGAATAGAAAACAAATCATCCCAAATTGAGGAGGTGGACTTTCGGAGCAACTACATATATATATATATATATATATATCTCCCTTTTTCTCTTTTAGTGAGTGTATATGTGTATGTTTCTCTGTGTGATTTTGTCTGTATAGCTTTGCTTTTACCATTTGTCCTAGGGTTCTGTCTGTCCTTTTTTTTTTCTGCGGTACACGGGCTTCTCACTGTTGTGGCCTCTCCCGTTGCGGAGCACAGGCTCCGGATGTGCAGGCTCAGCGGCCATGGCTCACGGGCCCAGCCGCTCCGCGGCATATGGGATCCTCCCGGACCGGGGCATGAACCTATATCCCCTGCATCGGCAGGCGGACTCTCAACCAGTGCGCCACCAGGGAGGCCCTGTCCTTTTTTTTTTTTCAACGTAAAAAATGTTTTTTCTTAATAATTATTTTTTATATTAATAACTTTAGTTTATTTTACATTATTTTATTTTATCTTCTTCTTTCTTTTTTTTTCTCCATTTTATTCTGAGCCGTGTGGAGCACAGGCTCTTGGTGCTCCAGCCAGGCATCAGGGCTATGCCACTGAGAAGGGAGAGCCAGTTCAGGGCACTAGTCCACAAGAGACCTCCCAGCTCCACATAATATCAAATGGCAAAAATCTCCCAAAGATCTCCATCTCAATGCCAAGACCCAGCTCCACTCAACGACCAGCAAGCTACAGTGCAGGACACCCTATACCAAACAACTAGCAATACAGTAACACAACCCCATCCATTAGCACAGAGGCTGCCTAAAATCATAATAAGGCCACAAACACCCCAAAACACACCACCAGACATGGATGTGCCCACCAGAAAAGATCCAGCCTCATGCACCAGAACACAGGCATTAGTCCCATCCACCAGGAAGCCTACACAACCCATGGAACCAACTGTAGCCACTGGGGAGAGACACCAAAAACAACGGGAACTACGAACCTGCAGTCTGTGAAAAGGAGACCCCAAGCATAGTAAGTTAAGCAAAATGAGAAGACAGAGAAACACACAGCAGATGAAGGAGCAAGGCAAAAACCCACCAGACCTAACAAATAAAGAGGAAATAGGCAGTCTACCTGAAAAACAATTCAGAATAATGATAGTAAAGATGATCCAAAATCTTGTAAATAGAATGGAGAAAATACATGAAACGTTTAGCAAGGACCTAAAAGAACAAAAGAGCAAACAAACAGTGATGAACAACCCAGTAAATGAAATAAAAAATTCTCTAGAGGGGATCAGTAGCAGAATAACTAAGGCAGAAGAATGGATAAGTGACCTGGAAGATAAAATAGTGGAAATAACTACTGAAGAGCAGAATAAAGAAAAAAGAATGAAAAGAATTGAGGACAGTCTCAGAGACCTCTGGGACAGCATTAAAGGCACCAACATTCGAATTATAGGGGTCCCAGAAGAAGAAGAGAAAAAGAAAGGGACTGAGAAAATATTTGAAGGGATTATCATTGAAAACTTCCCTAATATGGGAAAGGAAATAGTTAATCAAGTCCAGAGAGCACAGAGTCCCATACAAGATAAATCCAAGGAGAAACAAGCCAAGACACATATTAATCAAACTATCAAAAATTAAATACAAAGAACAACTATTAAAAGCAGCACGGGAAAAACAAAAAATAACACATAAGGGAATCCCCATAAGGTTAACAGCTGATCTTTCAGCAGAAACTCTGCAATCCAGAAGGGAGTGGCAGGACATATTTAAAGTGATGAAAGGGAAAATCCTAAAACCAAGATTACTCTACCCAGCAAGGATCTCATTCAGATTTGACAGAGAAATTAAAAGCTTTAGAGACAAGCAAAAGCTAAGCAAATTCAGCACCACCAATCCAGCTTTACAACAAACGCTAAAGGAACTTCTCTAGGCAGGAAACACAAGAGAAGGAAAAGACCTACAATAATAAACCCAAAGCAATTACGAAAATGGTAATAGGAACATAAATATCGATAATTACCTTAAATGTAAATGGATTAAATCCTCCAACCAAAAGACAGAGACTGGCTGAATGGATACAAAAACAAGACCTGTATATATGCTGTCTACAAGAGACCCACTTCAGACCTAGGGACACATACAGACTGAAAGTGAGGGGATGGAAAAAGATATTCCATGCAAATGGAAATCAAAAGAAAGCTGGAGTAGCAATTCTCGTATCAGACAAAATAGACTTTAAAACAAAGACTATTACAAGAGACCAAGAAGGACACTACATAATGATCAAGGGATCAATCCAAGAAGATGATATAACAATTGTAAATATTTATGCCCCCAACATAGGAGCACCTCAATACATAAGGCAAATACTAACAGTCATGAAAGGCGAAATCGACAGTAACACAATCATAGTAGGGGACATTAACACCCCACTTTCACCAATGGACATATCAGCCAAAACAAAAATAAATAAGGAAACAGAAGCTTTAAATGATACATTAAACAAGATGGACTTAATTGATATTTATAGGACATTCCATCCAAAAACAACAGAATACACATTTTCCTCGGGTGCTCATGGAACATTCTCCAGGATAGATCATATCTTGGGTCACAAATCAAGCCTTGGTAAATTTAAGAAAATTGAAATTGTATCAAGTCTCTTTTCCGACCACAACGTTATGAGACTAGATATCAGTTACAGGAAAAAATCTGTAAGGAATACAAACACATGGAGGCTAAACAACACACTACTTAATAACCAAGAGAGCACTGAAGAAATCAAAGAGGAAATCAAAAAATACCTAGAAACAAATGACAATGAAAACACAATGACCCAAAACCTATGGGATGCAGCAAAAGCAGTTCTAAGAGGGAAGTTTATAGCTATACAAGCCTACCTTACGAAACAAGAAACATCTCAAATAAACAACCTAACCTTACACCTAAAGCGATTAGAGAAAGAAGAACAAAAAACACCCAAAGTTAGCAGAAGGAAAGAAATCATAAAGATCAGATCAGAAATAAATGAAACAGAAATGAAGGAAACGATAGCAAAGATCAATAAAACTAAAAGGTGGTTCTTTGAGAAGAAACAAAATTGATAAACCATTAGCCAGACTCATTAAGAAAAAATAGGGAGAAGACTCAAATCAATAGAATTAGAAATGAAAAAGGATAAATAACTGACACTGCAGAAATACAAAGGATCATGAAAGATTACTACCAGCAACTATATGACAATAAAATGGACAACCTGGAAGAAATGGACAAATTCTTAGAAATGCACAACCTTCTGAGACTAAACCAGGAAGAAATAGAAAATATGAACAGACCAATCACAAGCACTGAAATTGAAACTGTGATAAAAAATCTTCCAACAAACAAAAGCCCAGGACCAGATGGCTTCACAGGCGAATTCTATCAAACATTTAGAGAAGAGCTAACACCTATCCTTCTACAACTCTTCCAAAATATAGCAGAGGGAGGAACACTCCCAAACTCATTCTACAAGGCCAACATCACTCTGATACCAAAGCCAGACAAAGATGTGACAAAGAAAGAAAACTACAGGCCAATATCACTGATGAACATAGATCCAAAAATCCTCAACAAAATACTAGCAAACAGAATCCAACAGCGCATTGAAAGGATCATGCACTATGATGAAGTGGGGTTTATCCCAGGAATGCAAGGATTCAATATACGCAAATCAATCAACGTGATACACCATATTAACAAATTGAAGGAGAAAAACCATATGATTAGAACAGTCCCTAACACCCTACACAAAAATAAACTCAACATGGATTAAAGACCTAAATGTAAGGCCAGACACCATCAAACTCTTAGAGGAAAACATAGGCAGAACACTCTATGACATAAATCACAGCAAGATCCTTTTTGACCCACCTCCTAGAGAAATGGAAATAAAAACAAAAATAAACAAATGGGACCTAATGAAACTTAAAAGATTTTGGACAGCAAAGGAAACCATAAACAAGATGAAAAGACAACCCTCAGAATGGGAGAAAATATTTGCAAATGAAGCAACTGACAAAGGATTAATCTCCAAAACATATAAGCAACTCACGCAGCTCAGCATCAAAAAAACAAACAACCCAATCCAAAAATGGGCAGAAGCCCTAAATAGACATTTCTCCAAAGAAGATATACAGATTGCCAACAGACACATGAAAGAATGCTCAGCACCATTAATCATTACAGAAATGCAAATCAAAACTACAATGAGATATTATCTCACACCAGTCAGAATGGCCATCATCAAAAAATCTACAAACAATAAATGCTGGATAGGGTGTGGGGAAAAGGGAACCATCTTGCACTGTTGGTGGGAATGTAAAATGATATAGTCACTGTGGAGAACAGTATGGACGTTCCTTAAAAAACTAAAAATAGAACTACCATACGACCCAGTAATCCCACGACTGGGCATATACCCTGAGAAAACCATAATTCAAAAAGAGTCATGTACCAAAATGCTCAATGCAGCTCTATTTACAATAGCCAGGACATGGAAGCAACCTAAGTATCCATCAACAGATGAATGGATAAAGAAGATGTGGCACATATATACAATGGAATATTACTCAGTCATAAAAAGGAGCAGAACTGAGTTATTTGTAGTGAGGTGGATGGACCTAGAGACTGTCATACAGAGTGAAGTAAGTCAGAAAGAGAAAAACAGATACTGTATGCTAACACATATATATGGAATCCAAAAAAAATAAAGGAATAAAGAAAATGGTCAGAAGAACCTAGGGGCAAGATGGGAATAAAGATGCAGACCTACTAGAGAATGGACTTGAGGATATGGGGAGGGGGAAGGGTAAGCTGCGACAAAGAGAGTGGCATGGACATATATATAGTACCAAACGAAAAATAGATAGATAGTGGGAAGCAGCTGCATAGCACAGGGAGATCAGCTCAGTGCTTTGTGACCACCTAGAGCGGTGGGATAGGGAGGGTGGGAGGGAGGGAGACGCAAGAGGGAAGAGATATGGGGACATATGTATATGTATAACTGATTCACTTTGTTATAAAGCAGAAAACAACACACCATTGTAAAGCCATTGTACTCCAATAAAAATGTTTAAAAAAATCATGTATATGAAAGGGAACTTGTTTCTAAAATATATAAAGAACACTCAAACTCAATAATAAAAACACAAATAAACTAATTAAAATATTGAAAAGGATCTGAATAGACATTTCTCCAATAAAGACTTACAAATGGCCAATAAGAACAGGAAAAGATACTTAGCATCATTACTCATTAGGGAAATGTTAATCACAAAGAGAGATAGTAGTAAGTGTTGATGAGGACATGGAGAAATTGGAACCTTAGTACTTTGCAAGCGGGAATGTAAAATGGTCTAGCCACTTTGGAAAACAGTCTGACAGTTCTTCAAAACGTTAAATGTATGGGTTACCATATGACCCAGTAATTCTACTCCTAGGTATGTACCGAAGAGAAACGAAAACAGGTTCACACAAAAACTTGTACATGAATGTTCACAGCAGCATTATTTATAAGAACCAAAAACTGGGAATAACTCAAATCAAACCCATAATACAACTCCAAAAATTGGAAATACCTGACAGATAGATAAACGTGGTGTATTTGTACAATGGAATATCATCTGGCCATTCAAAAGAATAAAGTAATAATATGTATTACAAGGTGATGAACCTTAAAGACATTATGGTCAGGGAGGGAAGGCAGACACAAAAGACCACATATTGTATGATTCTACTTATATGAAGTGTCTACAGTAGGTAAGTCTCTAGAGAAAAAGGTAGCTGAACAGTTATCTAGACCTGAGGGGGAGAGGCCAGGAGAGGAATTGGGAGTAGATGCTAAAGGGTAAAGGGTTTCTTTTGGGGATGGTGATAAAGTCTTAAAATTGATTGTGGTGATGGTTGCACAACTCTAAAAACCATTAAGTTGTATCTGTTAAACAGTGACTTGTACAGTATGTGAGTTATATCACAATAATGTTGTTACGAAAAAAAAAAGATTGTATGAGGGAAACTGGTCAACTAATGTAAGAAAAACAAGTAAAATGAGAGCCCAAACTCACAGCGTACCTCAGAATAAATTCTGACTTGATTCAAGTGCTCAGTGTAAAAGTAATTAAACTGGACTAGAACTATCAGGACGGGAAAGACCTTTTCAAGCATAAAACAAATTACAGGAAAAATTAATAGGTGTCATGAGTACAGAAAAATTTAAGAACTGCATGTCAAAATATTTTTTTTCCGTAATTGAACTCACCTCAACACATAGCCTTCATTTTTGCTCTGAGCAGGAAAACCCAAACTTGCCCACGGCTTATGGTTTTAAGCATAGTTATTTCTGAACCTAAGACTGGTCAATTACAGATTGGCCCTGTGCTTTCCCCTTCTGCCCAGAGGTGGTCTAAGTTTCTGGGGGAAAAGAGGAGGAAAGGAAACTTCTGGCTCTGAAGGAGGGCTGTCTGGCCCTTAGAGCTGGGCTTCCATCCTCCTTAACTTCCCTCGGGGACAGCTGATCCCCCGTAGCTAGTCCTCAGCAGTGCCGCTGCAGCACATGGTTTTGGAACCCCAGCATGCATGAGCTCACGATGTTGTTTATACTGCACTGTGCTTTTGTTCCAGTGTCCTGGACGTTGCCTGGGTCGCGCTGTGAGGATGCAGCAGCAGCAGCAGCAGCATATAATTTGTCAACACCCCAACCGTTCTGAGTCCGGCTGTGATGACAGGAGGTACCGGCCCCGCCCTAGGGCAGCACACAACCTCTGCCACCTCAGTAGTGACTATGACCGCCTGAAAGTGGCATCATCTGTCCTCTATACCACCTCTCATAATGGACAGTTCCTACTAAATTATGATTTCTCATGGTGCCATCCTCAATAGTATGTATTATACCAAATACTCTTGTTTTTGCGGTACACGGGCCTCTCACTGCCGTGGCCTCTCCCGCTGCGGAGCACAGGCTCCGGACGCGCAGGCCCAGCGGCCATGGCTCACGGGCCCAGCCTCTCCGCGGCATGAGGGATCTTCCCGGTCCGGGGCACGAACCCGTGTCCCCTGCATCGGCAGGCGGACTCTCAACCACTGCGCCACCAGGGAAGCCCAGTGTGTCCTAAATGTAAACTAGAGCGCTCCTCTTAGTGGAGAACATTGCTCACAAACAAATTCATACTCATACCAGAATATATTTCAAGTGCTTATATAAACGGAGCTTACAGTTTGTTAACAAATGTGTCATTCTTCTCTTCCTTGCCTAAATCGATCTGCTCCAGCTCATCAGGAGACTGTGTCTTTTGAGGTGCGTGCCTTGATGTGGTGCCGGAGGCTCATGGAAACACGTGGTTTGCTTGCCTCTATTGAGGTTGTGATTCCTCCACCACTTTGCTTAGTCAGCCAGGAACAATTCAGATGAGTTTCCTGTTGAATAAGGTCATAACTGTCAAGCCTTTGCTATACTGAAAGTACAGTACAGTAAAAGGCTTGATCCCAGCAAGAAGTGACACCCCACTTTCTCCCACTGTCCACCTTTTTGTTTGTTTTTCTCATTTCAGACCCACCTTTTGGAGGAACCGCTCGTCGGGGGGCTTGTGATGCATGTTGGCACACAGGCCCTTGGAGGCCCTGGTACATCAGCCTGTGGTCAGGGCTTCCAGTCTCGGAAGGTGGACGGTGTCCACACGAGGAGCTGCAAGACGGTGGCTGAGAGACGCTGCGAGCCGGGAGAGAAACCCTCTTCCTGGCGGCACTACCTGGGGCCTTCCTGTGATAGTATTGCGACCACCCCGAAGCCTTGTGCAAACCAGACCGCATGGAGCCAACCTTGTCAGGGTCTCGTCCGCAGGGCCATTCTGAACGGATGTGGTGTCTTGGGACATCAGGAGAGTAGCTGCTTTGATGTGGGTGCAACTTGGTGTCCTGTAGAGAAAAGAATAGTTGACTGGGTAGGGTGGTCGGTGGCCTACTAACGAGCACTGGGAGCCTCTCCGCAGCCTCTTTCTGTCTTGGAATTTCAGCCCCACAGACAAGGCTTCCTTGGATGGGATTGGACAGGTGTGTAAATGCCCTGAAGTTATGTGGGAAATGTAATCATATATATTTTTCTAGGGGGAGGTCCATTGCTTTGGTAAGTTTTCCCTGGGGTTCATGACACCCCAGAAGCTAGTGCCGCTGTCAGCACTGGGAGGAGCAGGTGGCCTGAAGGGCTGTGACGTCCCCTGAGGGCATCGAGAAGCCACTTGGCCCAGCTAAGAAGGGAGTCCAGGGCACTTCTGACTCCAGTGCCAAGCAGTGGCCCTAACCCAAGCCTAGCTTCTTCGCTTCCCTCTGTGATCTCAGTTTCCGCTTTTCATAAAATCATGCACTTCTTTTTGTAACTAGATCTCTAATGAGCTATGTGTTCAATGGATTTTTTTTTTTTTTTTGCAGGAGGCTGCACAGACGCAACTCACCACTGTACGTTTGTAAAGCATCTTAATTTGTGTTCGCTAGACCTCTACAAACAAAGGTGCTGTCAATCGGGTCAAGAAGGATAAAACTTTGCAGGGGAGTCCTAATGCCGCTGTGAAGATGAAGCAAAATGTAAAAGCTCTCTTCCCCATGTAGCTGGCACAAAAACATATATTTCTTTACAAAAAACCCTCTAGGTTCTACAATCAGACAGAAGTCAATGCAAAATCACCACTATTAAAATTGGGTACTGTCATTTCCCCATGGCCGGTTTTTTAATTCCAGCTCTTGTAAATGGTACGTTCCAGGACTAACATAAAATACCGTAGCAGGTGCGCCACTGCACTTGGGACCCCGTTCTGTCCTTCTAATCAGGAAATCACCAAGATCACCTGTGCATTGTCACGAGCTGCCTCTTCCTGTGATTTATAGACTAGTACAGAGTACGACATCCTGAGGGCTTGGCAAACACGGCAACTGATGACTTCTCTCAGTTTTAGGGTTGCAACAGGTGTATAAGGCATTTACATTTGAGAAGCTCTGGCCAGTAGTTCTTAAGATGTTGGCTCTAATGGCATTTTTATGGACCCTTACTAAACGTGAAAAGGAGACAATCACTCTGGACAGGCTTGTGACCCTGACTGATCCAGGCATCCTGGGGGAATGGCATCTTGTCCTCGCTCTTAGAGAACTTAGGGAAGAAAACACTGAGTAAACATGGCTGCCATTTTCACAACTACGGAAATCGACCTGTGACCAAATGAGGCATCTTGGAAATTAAAGGAGACGGAAGGTTAACCTCTTCTACTGATTTTGAAGTATATTCAAAGCGTTCTTTTAAGAGCTGTGAATGAGACTTTTCTCAGCACTATTCTCTTGCACACAAACAGAAAAGCCAAAGCCTTGTTAGACCGAATTTATGCATAAGATAGTATCCCTAAGGAGTTTTATTTTGGAAAAATTATGAGAAAGTAATCTAGCTATGAAACATGATAGCTGAAAAGAACTGTTTACAGTAAATAACTGTTTTAATGTGAACTGATTTGTCAGTAAATCCAAAGCGAATTAGCGTTAGGCTGGAAGGTACAGTTAGGATGAGGAGTAATGTAAGCCTTACTAATGTAAGGCTTGGGTCCACTCTCATATACAGTGTGATGAAATCCCAAATATTCTGTCTTTTACATGTCAACATTTTGGGATTTTACCATTTTTCCACTATTGCCCTTTATTCTGCCCGAGTTCTAATCCAGGATCCCACATTGTGTTTTGTTGCCTTGCCTCTCTAGCCTCCTCCAATCAGGGATGCTTCCTCAATTTCTTCTTGTCTTTCATGACCTTGACACTTTTGACCATGACACTGGCTAGAGGTTTTATCGAATGGCCCTCAATCTGGGGTTATCTAGTGTTTTCTCAAGATGAGAGTGAGGTTATGCATTCTTGCCCTTCTTAACGCATACTATCAGGGGGAACAATATGTCAATAAGTCCTTTTACCAGTGACTTGATCCTTGGTTCTGGTAGTTTCTGCCATGTTTCTTGTCTATTAAGTTACTATTTTTCTCTTTCTAATTAATACATGCTTATTTCAGAGACAATACTTTGACACTGCGCAAATATTCCACTGTTTCTTAAAGTATTGCCCCTTAATTTTAGCATCCACTGTGGACTGTGCCTACAACAATTATCACGAAGATGTTCTAATTGTGACCTTCTACTTTCTTCATTCCGTCTACTTTTACTAATTGGAATTCTTTGGAAGGGAAGAGTTGTTCCTTCTTCCCCATTTATTCACTTTATGTATATCCACATGGACTCCACGGGATGCGTATATATCTATATATCTAGATATAGTTGTAGATATAGATATCTATATCTATATATAGATATATATTTAAGGGTTGAAATCCAACACTATCATTATTTTGTTGCTCAAAGCATTCTAGCTTTGGTCATTGGGAGGGTTAAAAGGTTGATTGCATATACACTAATCCTTGAATGTGTGTGCACGCACGTGCATGTGCACAAACACACACACACAATTTTTTTCCTGTATCTATGCATTCATACTGAAACCTTGAATGCCAGTCCAGCACATAGGGACGTTATTACAGTCTATACCTTTTTCTTGTTTGTAAACTTCTTTCTATGACAGCGAGAAGCCTGGCTTTCGTTATCTGCAATATATTTTCTTGGTTTGACCTTATTATACCAGATAAATACCGTATGGTAACACATATTTACGGAATCTAAAAAGAAAAAAGAAAAAAATGGATCTGAAGAACCTAGGGGCAGGTTAGGAATAAAGACGCAGACTTAGAGAATGGACTTGAGGACACGGGGAGGGGGAACAGTAAGCTGGGACAAAGTGAGAGAGTGGCATGGACATAGATACACTACCAAATGTAAAATAGATATCTAGTGTGAAGCAGCCGCATAGCACAGGGAGATCAGCTCAGTGCTTTGTGACCACCTAGAGGGGTGGGATAGGGAGGGTGGGAGGGAAACGCAAGAGGGAGGAGATAACGGGGATATATGTGTACGTAGACCTGATTCAATTCCTTATAGAGCAGAAACTAACACAACATTGTAAAGCAGTTACACTCTAAGAAAGATGTTAAAAAAAAAAAAAAAAAGAAAACCCTTCCATGCCTTCCCATTGTCGTTAGGAGAAAGGTCAAAATTCCTGGCATAGGGACTGTGTCTGTCTTGTTCACTTTGTCCCCCAATGTCTAAAATAATGCCTTGCATATAGTAAGTGCCCAGTACCTATTTGCTGCCTGACTAAATACGTGAGTGAAAAAATAAAAGTCCCTCCGTGCTTGGGTCTCAGGCTGCACTTCTGCCTCATTGCTGTGTCTCCCAGCCTGGTTATTGGATCTCCATCCACAATAGACTTTTCCGTACCTTCGATAGACCGTTCTGTCTCCTGACTCAGGGCCTTTGTACATACTGCTTCCTCTCTTTTCACTTAGTTATTCCTATTCATCTATTTTCAGGGAAACCTTCTAGGCCCCAAACTAAACCAGACCCTGTGCTGTATGTTTTTCAATTTCCGTATCATTCTTCTGCACAGCTCTTACCACAATCTGCCTGTCTTGCCCACGTGCTGGACCATCAGTTCTATGAGAGCAAATCCACAGCTGCTGTGTTTAACAAGTAATCCCCATTACTCAGCACAGTGATTGCCCCACTGCACACTCTAAAAATATTTGTTAAATGAATGAATGAATGATTGAATAGCATAGCCCCTAGCAGATAACTGACCAGTGATGCTGTGGACGGAAAACACTGCACAATCGAAAAGTCGAGAGGTCTGTTTCATCTGACAGACATTCTGAGGACTTCAAGCTTGGGACATAGCATCGCAGATAATGCTGAGAAACTGTTCTGAAGTGGCAAGGAGGGGATTGGGGAGCCACGATATATAGGAGTTTTTGCAACAAAAGACAAGGTAGTTGGAACATCAAAAGATGACTGTTAATTAAAGAAAATCAGCTATCTCAAGTTAAGGAATTTAGCGCTTTTGTCTGTATGGGAAGATGCAAGTGTCTGGGTTTACTGAAATCATTCCTTTGATGTGCACCTCCACTATCTGGGGCCAGTGTCCTGTGCTTTCTCATCCTGAGTCTCCTTGGGGTGGTGCACCATTAGGGCGGCCATAATATGATGGCTTGATGGCTGCAACATCCTTTGTTTACTGATATGGCAGGCAACATTTCAGCTCACAATGCCAAAACCCATAGTAAAAACAACAACAAAAAATCAAACCAAGACAAAACCCAAACAGTAGTAGCACTTACTGAGCACAAACCTGTGAGGTAGACACTATTATCAACCTCATTTTACTGAGGAGGAAGCGGAAGTGTACAGAATGTTGTACAGCTCACTGCCCTGTGCAAATGCCCACCCCGGATCCATGATCTGTGCGTTGGAGGAGAGGTGGGAGGTATGCTCACACCGTGAAACAAAAGAGATGCCTCGGAACACGTTCTCAGAAGAGCCGTGGATACCGTAGTCACCTTGACCTGTCTTCCAGTGCCGTAGGCACCTTGACTCTGGCGTGAGCTCCTCCTATCCTTCAAAGGAAGAGCTTGTGCAAGAGTCATCTGTCCCTCAGGAGGCAGCAAACTGATGCTAGAATAACTAGGAGGAACTTGATCCAAGAAATCTGCTTTATGTCAATTCTTGGTTCGCACAAAGTGAGAATTCACATTGGGAATTTTATCCTCGTTTATTAAGTACTCTCAAGCCTTTAGCCACTCCTAGAGAAAACAGAGTCATACACTTTCATACCTAGAAGAAACGGTAGAGATCATCTAACCCTAGATCCCTCTACATCAGGGGTCCTTCACATTTCAGTGCCACGGATCCCTCCGTAGTCTAGAGAAGCCTATGGCTCCCTTCTCAAACAAGGGTTTTAAATCTATAAAAATAAAACATACTTGATTACAAAGGAAGCCAATTAATTATATGGAAGTACAGTTCCTGAAGTAGTTTTCAATGTGTGATGTAGTCGTAAATTTGCTTCTCTATCAACACACTAAATTATAGGATCTGCTAGTACAACTGATTTTGAAATGGTGATGAATGTAACTGCTGTTCTGGATGCCTGCCACGATTTTCATGGCATGTGAAAACAGCTGTGATTTCTATTGGTAACAAAATCACAGGTATTGCTACTACTGATATACGTTGTGGCCTGCATTTTTACAATTGAAGGCAATACTCAATTGCCGTTAGAGCTTAGTGACAACGAGGATGTAATCCTTTTCCCATGCAAGTCCGTGGTTCCCTTGGAGAACCATGGGGCTCAGGTTAGGAACCCCTACTCTGCAGCATCCTGGTGGCAGCTCGAACATCTTGAGTGACAGCGCACTCAGTATCTCCAAGGTGTCCAGGTCCTAGTTCAGTCTCCTATAATCATTATGAACTTTAGGGTCAGGTAAATCTAGAAGCAGTCCCAGCTCTGTTGGCATGTTAGTTATGTGACCATAGCTATTTAACCCTGTGGACATCGCTGTCTTCATTGCAAGAATGGGAACAAGATGACAATTACATTAGAAAACATGCAAATGTCTCAGAGCACAAAGAGCACATAGGTGATTTAGCAATATTTTCTTCCCTTTGGTTTCAGTGAGTTGAAATGCACCTTTTTTTTTTTTTTTTTTTGCGGTACGCGGGCCTCTCACTGCTGTGGCCTCTCCCGTTGTGGAGCACGGGCTCTGGACGCGCAGGCTCAGCGACCATGGCTCACGGGCCCAGCCGCTCCGGGGCATGTGGGATCTTTCCGGACCGGGGCACAAACCCATGTCCCCTGCATCGGCAGGCGGACTCTCAACCACTGCGCCACCAGGGAAGCCCGAAATGCACCTTTTTGAAGTTTCCGCCTAATTTTGCCCTAGCTCTACTCTTTGAAGCCACACAAGTCATGGCTCCTTACATACTTGAAGACGGCTCTATCCCACCCCTATGTTGGTTGTCTACGTGGTGATTCTGTTGCTTCTCTGAGTAAAAGAAAATCTGAGCGTATGGCTGGGAGTTATCTGTGCTGCTGCCCATTCCCAGAGAGACGTGTGAGGGCCCTGAAACAGTCATCATGTTAGGATCGATTTTTCCTCTGGAAGGCACTTCCTGTAGGATCTGTCCTACCCGTCCTTACTAATACGCTCCTGGAGTATTTGTTCTTAGGTGGTTCACGGGCACGTGGTCAGAGTGCTCTGTGTCTTGCGGTGAAGGATTCCGCAGTCGGCAAGTGGCCTGTAAGCGCACGAGAGCCAATGGGACTGTGCAGGTGATGCCTCCGAGAGCATGTGCCCCCAGAGAGAGGCCTCTGGGAAGAAGACCCTGCTCCACTCACCCGTGTGTTCAAGGGCTTATTGAACCAGGGAACCAGGGAATGCCGACAAATCTAGTGTTTTGCTAGTATGATCATTTAGTATAATCATCCAGTCCCCGTGGTCCAACCCATGCATCAAAACAATGAAATTAAAAAGGAGACTTCCCTGGCGGTCCAGTGGTGGACCTCGCCTTCCAGTGCAGGGGGTGCGGGTTGGATCCCTTGTCGGGGACCAAGATCCCACGTGCCTCGCGGCCAAAAATACCAAAACATAAAACAGAAGGAATATTGTAACAAATTCAATGAAGACTTTTCAAATGGTCACATCAGAAAAATAAAATAAACCCATGCATCAGGGCCCCTTCGCACAGGGGAAGAGGGGAGCCCAACTGCTGCGTGACAGTCATGAAACTCAGCTGCACGGGGACCTTACCACACTGCGCACAGGCTGGTTCACGGGACCTTCTTATCCTTTTATGAGCCTCTCTGATGTAATTAACACAGGCCACAGGGATCCAAAGTTCCCCTCGGCCCTTCTGAAAATGTTCGGGGATGTTAGTGCAGGAAGGGATTCGACACTTTCTGCACGTCTGCCCCGCAGTGCAGCAGTTGTTGCTGCTGGGAGTCATTGTGTTAATTCTCTTAGGTCACTTCCCCTCTAGTGGTTCTGATTAACTCCAAGCACTACATGGCTACACACTTGTCTAACTGGAAAATGCACAGCCCCAAGTCTGTGCAGGGACGATGCAAAGCAGAGTGTGATACATCTCTCTAGAGCATCAAGTTTATTAACTAGAATTGGAAGAACCAAGGAGTTCTTGGAACAAGAACTCTCCCCCTCCCCCACCAACACGGAAGACAGAAGAGTGGGGGAGGGGAGACGTGCCCCAGGAATGACAGTCCAGTCTCTGAAGTCTGAAGTTTCACCCAGGTGGGGGTTGAGGGGTGGACCTGCAGCCACGGTGGCCTCTCTTTCGGTGGCCCGGGCTGCTCCGGACCATCCTCTGAGCTGGCCAGGGTCTTGGATACGATGTTTCTGAAGGCCGTGCAGAGAACAGAGTCATCTTCAACTGGACCGGGTCCCAGGGCGCGTGGCAGCCTGACCTTCCTGCCTCGGGTCATCCATGGGGTTCAGGCGGTTTCACTTTATGACGACGCCTCAGCTTGCAACAAAGGTGTTTAGATATGAAGTTGCAGATTCTCCTAGCCACCCCTTGCTTTTTCTGTCTGTGGCCAGAGGGAGTGGATGAGGACATACTCTCAGGCTGCCCAGCGTGGGAGGACCTTCCAGTGTTGGACACACCCGGGGGGCAGCTGGTTCCCTCTGGGGCTCCAATCCTGCTGCTGGTGGACGGGGATGTCCCAGGGCCACACTGGTCGGCTGGGCTGGGGGTGGCAGTCCTCGACTCCAGGCTGGGTGGGGGACAGGCAGGCTCACTGGTCTTCTGCCCTGCCTGCTGGTCTTCCTGCAGCTGCCCATTTTCTCCCTGGTAGAGCCATCTGGCTTTCAGGGTGGACAACTCGGGGCTTAAAGAAGCCTCAAGTTCACTGCCACTGAGGTCCCCGGAAGAGAAGGGCCTCACAGTTATGATGGAGGACCCCACCATTGGTTTCATGGAGCTCACACTGCCTGTTCCTGGGTCTTGGATCTGGTCGCAAGTCCAGCCCAGAGTCCTCACCGTGGTCACCTCCGGGTCCTCTTCACAGGGTGGCTGGAGTGGCTCCTTCTGGCCCATGTTCACCCATGGATGCCTCATGACGTCAGATAAGGTGCCTCTGTCACGGGGGTTGAGGGCAATCATTTTTTGTAATAGAGCCCTTATCTCCAAAGACAGGTAAGGTGGGATGGGGTATTGCCCTCGTAGGATTTGCTCCCGCATCTCCCGGACGTCTTCTCCCACAAAGGGCCGGCACGCAGTTACCATGCTGTAGAGAACTACACCCAGGCTCCACACGTCCAACGCAGGGCCGCTGTAGCTCTGCCCCCGCAACAGTTCCGGGGCAGCATACGGGACTGTGCCGCAGATCGTGTCCAGTATGCCACTCTCATCACACTTGTTGCTGAGGCCAAAGTCTGTCAGTTTTATATTCATGTTGGCATCCAAGAGGAGGTTCGGTAGCTTCAGGTCCCTGTGCACGATGCCCCTCTGGTGGCAGTGCTGCAGGGCGGAGACCAGCTGCTGGAACGGGCGTCGGGCCTCCGCCTCTGTCATACGGCCATGGTTCACTAGGTAGCTGAACATGTCCCCCCCACTGAGGTACTCCATCACGAGGAACATTGTCTCCTCCGTGTCAATCACCCCCAGCAGTTTTACAATATTGGGGTGATCCAGAGCCTTCATACAGCACACTTCCCGGTAAACTGCCTGGGAAGTTGAGCAGCTCTGCCGACCTTTCTTAATGATCTTCACAGCCACCTGTGTCCCGGTCAGAATGTGCCGGGCCAGCTTCACTTTAGCGAAGCTGCCTTCACCAATGGTGTGGAGGATCTCGTACTCATCAATATGAGCCTCCTTGTCAGCGGAGTTGGCTGTGAGGCCCTCCATCATGGTGGCCTGCTAACTACACTGAATGACAGCACTAACTAGCAGTGCTAAAGAAGAAAAAATTTAAAACTGAAAGAAATGATAAAGAGAGAAAAAATAAAGAAAAAGGAGAAAAAGGCAAAGAAGAAATAAAAATGAGAAAAATAAAAAAGGCTAGAGAAAAGAGGAAAAAAATCCACAAAATTGCAGAAACAAGGAAAAAACAAGCTAACTGTGGGTCCAAGGCCGTCAGGTCACCAAAAGCAGCTTCCTGGGCTCTTAAGGACCAAAAACCTTGGCCCAGCTGGGCTCTTTTATACAGTTTTTGTGAAGTACATCACAGTGGGGCACTGTGAGGTCACAGCAAGAAATGGACCCATCACCGCTGGGGATAAACCACAGTGGTTTTCTCACTTTTTCAGTTCAAGGCCCCTTTACACTTAGGAAAAAGGATCCCAAAGAAATTTTTCTGTACGTGTGTTATTAGAATTTGGTATTCACTTTGGTATAAATTAAAATCTGTAGGATACTTCAGTGGCCTTTTTATTTCTAGTTTGAAAAGATGTAATAATTTTAGAGACCTCATAATGTCTACACTTGATCTACAGATTCAACACAATCCCTTTCAAAATCCCAGCTTCTTTGCAGAAATTGACAAGCTGATCCTAAAATTCATATGGAAATATAAAGGACCCAGTATAGCCAGAACAATCTAGAGAAAGAACAAAGTGGGAGGGCTCAGACTTCTCAGTTTCAAAACTTACTACGAAACTGTAATCATCATGAGAGTGTGGTACTCGCATAGCATAGACACATAGATTGATGAAAGAGAGTTGAAAGTCTGGAGATAAATCCATGTATCTATGTCAACTGATTTTCTGCAAAGGTGCCAAGACCATTCAATGGGGAAAGAATAATCTCCTCAGCAAATGCTGCAGGACAACTGAATAGCCACATCCAAAAGAAAGAACTTGGATTCCTAGCCTACAACATATACAAAAAATTAAGTCAAAATTTATCAGAGACCTAAACTTAAGAGCTAAAACAATAAAGCTCCTGGAAGAAAATGTAGCCATAAATCTTCATGCTTTGGATTAGGAGACGGTTTCTTAGATATGACACCAAAACATAAGCTACAACAACAACAAAAATAAATTGGACCACATCAAAATTAAAAACTTTTTTTTGCTACGAAGGACATGATCAAGAAAGTGGACAGCCCACAGAATGGGAGAAAATATTTAAAAATCATATATATGAGGAGGAGCTTCAAGGTGGTGGAAGAGTAAGACGTGGAGATCACCTTCCTCCCCACAGATATATCAGAAATACATCTACATGTGGAACAACACCTACCGAGCACCTACTAAACACTGGCAGAAGACCTCAGACCTCCCAAAAGGCAAGAAACTCCCCACGTACATGGGTAGGGCAAAAGAAAAAAGAAACAAAAGAGACAAAAGAATAGGGACGGGACCTGCACCAGTGAGAGGGAGCTGTGAAGGAGGAAAGGTTTCTACATACTAGGAGGCCCCTTGGCGGACGGAGACTACGGGTGGCAGAGGGGGGAGCTTCGGAGCCACAGAGGAGAGTGCAGCAACAGGGGTGCCGAGGGCAAAGCAGAGAGATACCCGCACAGAGGATCAGTGCCAACCAGCACTCACCAGCCCGAGAGGCTTGTCTGCTCACCTGCCGGGGCGGGTGGGGGCTGGGAGCTGAGGCTCAGGCTTTGGAGGTCGAATCCCAGGGAGAGGACTGTGGTTGGCTGTGTGAACATAGCCTGAAGGGGCTAGTGCGCCACAGCTAGCCAGCAGGGAGTCCGGGGAAAAGTCTGGACCTGCCGAAGACTCAAGAGACTCTTTCTTGCCTCTTTGTTTCCTGGTGCGTGAGGAGAGGGGATTAAGAGCGCCACTTAAATGAGCTACAGAGACGGGTGTGAGCCGCGGCTATCAGCGCAGACCCCAGAGATGGGCATGAGATGCTAAGGATGCTGCTGCCGCCACCAAGAAACCGGTGAGCAAGCACAGGTCACTACCCACACTTCCCCTCCCGGGATCCTGTGCAGCCCGCCATTGCCAAGGTCCTGTGATCCAGGGACAACTTCCCCGGGAGAACACACAGCACACTTCAGGCTAGTGCAACATCACGCTGGCCTCTGCCACCACAGGCTTGCCTCGCATCCATACTCCTCCCTCCCCCCAGCCTGAGTGAGCCAGAGCCCCTGAATCAGCAGCTCCTTTAACCCTATCCTGTCTGAGTGAAGAATAGATGCCCATCGGTCACCTACACACAGAGGCGGGGCCAAATCCAAAGCGGAATCCCAGGAGCTGTGCAAACAAAGGAGAGAAAGGGAAATTTCTCCCAGCAGCCTCAGGAGCAGAGGATTAAATCTCCACAATCAACCTGATGTACCCTGCATCTGTGGAATACCTGAATAGAAAACAAATCATCCCAAATTGAGGAGGTGGACTTTCGGAGCAACTACATATATATATATATATATATATATCTCCCTTTTTCTCTTTTAGTGAGTGTATATGTGTATGTTTCTCTGTGTGATTTTGTCTGTATAGCTTTGCTTTTACCATTTGTCCTAGGGTTCTGTCTGTCCTTTTTTTTTTCTGCGGTACACGGGCTTCTCACTGTTGTGGCCTCTCCCGTTGCGGAGCACAGGCTCCGGATGTGCAGGCTCAGCGGCCATGGCTCACGGGCCCAGCCGCTCCGCGGCATATGGGATCCTCCCGGACCGGGGCATGAACCTATATCCCCTGCATCGGCAGGCGGACTCTCAACCAGTGCGCCACCAGGGAGGCCCTGTCCTTTTTTTTTTTTCAACGTAAAAAATGTTTTTTCTTAATAATTATTTTTTATATTAATAACTTTAGTTTATTTTACATTATTTTATTTTATCTTCTTCTTTCTTTTTTTTTCTCCATTTTATTCTGAGCCGTGTGGAGCACAGGCTCTTGGTGCTCCAGCCAGGCATCAGGGCTATGCCACTGAGAAGGGAGAGCCAGTTCAGGGCACTAGTCCACAAGAGACCTCCCAGCTCCACATAATATCAAATGGCAAAAATCTCCCAAAGATCTCCATCTCAATGCCAAGACCCAGCTCCACTCAACGACCAGCAAGCTACAGTGCAGGACACCCTATACCAAACAACTAGCAATACAGTAACACAACCCCATCCATTAGCACAGAGGCTGCCTAAAATCATAATAAGGCCACAAACACCCCAAAACACACCACCAGACATGGATGTGCCCACCAGAAAAGATCCAGCCTCATGCACCAGAACACAGGCATTAGTCCCATCCACCAGGAAGCCTACACAACCCATGGAACCAACTGTAGCCACTGGGGAGAGACACCAAAAACAACGGGAACTACGAACCTGCAGTCTGTGAAAAGGAGACCCCAAGCATAGTAAGTTAAGCAAAATGAGAAGACAGAGAAACACACAGCAGATGAAGGAGCAAGGCAAAAACCCACCAGACCTAACAAATAAAGAGGAAATAGGCAGTCTACCTGAAAAACAATTCAGAATAATGATAGTAAAGATGATCCAAAATCTTGTAAATAGAATGGAGAAAATACATGAAACGTTTAGCAAGGACCTAAAAGAACAAAAGAGCAAACAAACAGTGATGAACAACCCAGTAAATGAAATAAAAAATTCTCTAGAGGGGATCAGTAGCAGAATAACTAAGGCAGAAGAATGGATAAGTGACCTGGAAGATAAAATAGTGGAAATAACTACTGAAGAGCAGAATAAAGAAAAAAGAATGAAAAGAATTGAGGACAGTCTCAGAGACCTCTGGGACAGCATTAAAGGCACCAACATTCGAATTATAGGGGTCCCAGAAGAAGAAGAGAAAAAGAAAGGGACTGAGAAAATATTTGAAGGGATTATCATTGAAAACTTCCCTAATATGGGAAAGGAAATAGTTAATCAAGTCCAGAGAGCACAGAGTCCCATACAAGATAAATCCAAGGAGAAACAAGCCAAGACACATATTAATCAAACTATCAAAAATTAAATACAAAGAACAAATATTAAAAGCAGCACGGGAAAAACAAAAAATAACACATAAGGGAATCCCCATAAGGTTAACAGCTGATCTTTCAGCAGAAACTCTGCAATCCAGAAGGGAGTGGCAGGACATATTTAAAGTGATGAAAGGGAAAATCCTAAAACCAAGATTACTCTACCCAGCAAGGATCTCATTCAGATTTGACAGAGAAATTAAAAGCTTTAGAGACAAGCAAAAGCTAAGCAAATTCAGCACCACCAATCCAGCTTTACAACAAACGCTAAAGGAACTTCTCTAGGCAGGAAACACAAGAGAAGGAAAAGACCTACAATAATAAACCCAAAGCAATTACGAAAATGGTAATAGGAACATAAATATCGATAATTACCTTAAATGTAAATGGATTAAATCCTCCAACCAAAAGACAGAGACTGGCTGAATGGATACAAAAACAAGACCTGTATATATGCTGTCTACAAGAGACCCACTTCAGACCTAGGGACACATACAGACTGAAAGTGAGGGGATGGAAAAAGATATTCCATGCAAATGGAAATCAAAAGAAAGCTGGAGTAGCAATTCTCGTATCAGACAAAATAGACTTTAAAACAAAGACTATTACAAGAGACCAAGAAGGACACTACATAATGATCAAGGGATCAATCCAAGAAGATGATATAACAATTGTAAATATTTATGCCCCCAACATAGGAGCACCTCAATACATAAGGCAAATACTAACAGTCATGAAAGGCGAAATCGACAGTAACACAATCATAGTAGGGGACATTAACACCCCACTTTCACCAATGGACATATCAGCCAAAACAAAAATAAATAAGGAAACAGAAGCTTTAAATGATACATTAAACAAGATGGACTTAATTGATATTTATAGGACATTCCATCCAAAAACAACAGAATACACATTTTCCTCGGGTGCTCATGGAACATTCTCCAGGATAGATCATATCTTGGGTCACAAATCAAGCCTTGGTAAATTTAAGAAAATTGAAATTGTATCAAGTCTCTTTTCCGACCACAACGTTATGAGACTAGATATCAGTTACAGGAAAAAATCTGTAAGGAATACAAACACATGGAGGCTAAACAACACACTACTTAATAACCAAGAGAGCACTGAAGAAATCAAAGAGGAAATCAAAAAATACCTAGAAACAAATGACAATGAAAACACAATGACCCAAAACCTATGGGATGCAGCAAAAGCAGTTCTAAGAGGGAAGTTTATAGCTATACAAGCCTACCTTACGAAACAAGAAACATCTCAAATAAACAACCTAACCTTACACCTAAAGCGATTAGAGAAAGAAGAACAAAAAACACCCAAAGTTAGCAGAAGGAAAGAAATCATAAAGATCAGATCAGAAATAAATGAAACAGAAATGAAGGAAACGATAGCAAAGATCAATAAAACTAAAAGGTGGTTCTTTGAGAAGAAACAAAATTGATAAACCATTAGCCAGACTCATTAAGAAAAAATAGGGAGAAGACTCAAATCAATAGAATTAGAAATGAAAAAGGATAAATAACTGACACTGCAGAAATACAAAGGATCATGAAAGATTACTACCAGCAACTATATGACAATAAAATGGACAACCTGGAAGAAATGGACAAATTCTTAGAAATGCACAACCTTCTGAGACTAAACCAGGAAGAAATAGAAAATATGAACAGACCAATCACAAGCACTGAAATTGAAACTGTGATAAAAAATCTTCCAACAAACAAAAGCCCAGGACCAGATGGCTTCACAGGCGAATTCTATCAAACATTTAGAGAAGAGCTAACACCTATCCTTCTACAACTCTTCCAAAATATAGCAGAGGGAGGAACACTCCCAAACTCATTCTACAAGGCCAACATCACTCTGATACCAAAGCCAGACAAAGATGTGACAAAGAAAGAAAACTACAGGCCAATATCACTGATGAACATAGATCCAAAAATCCTCAACAAAATACTAGCAAACAGAATCCAACAGCGCATTGAAAGGATCATGCACTATGATGAAGTGGGGTTTATCCCAGGAATGCAAGGATTCAATATACGCAAATCAATCAACGTGATACACCATATTAACAAATTGAAGGAGAAAAACCATATGATTAGAACAGTCCCTAACACCCTACACAAAAATAAACTCAACATGGATTAAAGACCTAAATGTAAGGCCAGACACCATCAAACTCTTAGAGGAAAACATAGGCAGAACACTCTATGACATAAATCACAGCAAGATCCTTTTTGACCCACCTCCTAGAGAAATGGAAATAAAAACAAAAATAAACAAATGGGACCTAATGAAACTTAAAAGATTTTGGACAGCAAAGGAAACCATAAACAAGATGAAAAGACAACCCTCAGAATGGGAGAAAATATTTGCAAATGAAGCAACTGACAAAGGATTAATCTCCAAAACATATAAGCAACTCACGCAGCTCAGCATCAAAAAAACAAACAACCCAATCCAAAAATGGGCAGAAGCCCTAAATAGACATTTCTCCAAAGAAGATATACAGATTGCCAACAGACACATGAAAGAATGCTCAGCACCATTAATCATTACAGAAATGCAAATCAAAACTACAATGAGATATTATCTCACACCAGTCAGAATGGCCATCATCAAAAAATCTACAAACAATAAATGCTGGATAGGGTGTGGGGAAAAGGGAACCATCTTGCACTGTTGGTGGGAATGTAAAATGATATAGTCACTGTGGAGAACAGTATGGACGTTCCTTAAAAAACTAAAAATAGAACTACCATACGACCCAGTAATCCCACGACTGGGCATATACCCTGAGAAAACCATAATTCAAAAAGAGTCATGTACCAAAATGCTCAATGCAGCTCTATTTACAATAGCCAGGACATGGAAGCAACCTAAGTATCCATCAACAGATGAATGGATAAAGAAGATGTGGCACATATATACAATGGAATATTACTCAGTCATAAAAAGGAGCAGAACTGAGTTATTTGTAGTGAGGTGGATGGACCTAGAGACTGTCATACAGAGTGAAGTAAGTCAGAAAGAGAAAAACAGATACTGTATGCTAACACATATATATGGAATCCAAAAAAAATAAAGGAATAAAGAAAATGGTCAGAAGAACCTAGGGGCAAGATGGGAATAAAGATGCAGACCTACTAGAGAATGGACTTGAGGATATGGGGAGGGGGAAGGGTAAGCTGCGACAAAGAGAGTGGCATGGACATATATATAGTACCAAACGAAAAATAGATAGATAGTGGGAAGCAGCTGCATAGCACAGGGAGATCAGCTCAGTGCTTTGTGACCACCTAGAGCGGTGGGATAGGGAGGGTGGGAGGGAGGGAGACGCAAGAGGGAAGAGATATGGGGACATATGTATATGTATAACTGATTCACTTTGTTATAAAGCAGAAAACAACACACCATTGTAAAGCCATTGTACTCCAATAAAAATGTTTAAAAAAATCATGTATATGAAAGGGAACTTGTTCCTAAAATATATAAAGAACACTCAAACTCAATAATAAAAACACAAATAAACTAATTAAAATATTGAAAAGGATCTGAATAGACATTTCTCCAATAAAGACTTACAAATGGCCAATAAGAACAGGAAAAGATACTTAGCATCATTACTCATTAGGGAAATGTTAATCACAAAGAGAGATAGTAGTAAGTGTTGATGAGGACATGGAGAAATTGGAACCTTAGTACTTTGCAAGCGGGAATGTAAAATGGTCTAGCCACTTTGGAAAACAGTCTGACAGTTCTTCAAAACGTTAAATGTATGGGTTACCATATGACCCAGTAATTCTACTCCTAGGTATGTACCGAAGAGAAACGAAAACAGGTTCACACAAAAACTTGTACATGAATGTTCACAGCAGCATTATTTATAAGAACCAAAAACTGGGAATAACTCAAATCAAACCCATAATACAACTCCAAAAATTGGAAATACCTGACAGATAGATAAACGTGGTGTATTTGTACAATGGAATATCATCTGGCCATTCAAAAGAATAAAGTAATAATATGTATTACAAGGTGATGAACCTTAAAGACATTATGGTCAGGGAGGGAAGGCAGACACAAAAGACCACATATTGTATGATTCTACTTATATGAAGTGTCTACAGTAGGTAAGTCTCTAGAGAAAAAGGTAGCTGAACAGTTATCTAGACCTGAGGGGGAGAGGCCAGGAGAGGAATTGGGAGTAGATGCTAAAGGGTAAAGGGTTTCTTTTGGGGATGGTGATAAAGTCTTAAAATTGATTGTGGTGATGGTTGCACAACTCTAAAAACCATTAAGTTGTATCTGTTAAACAGTGACTTGTACAGTATGTGAGTTATATCACAATAATGTTGTTACGAAAAAAAAAAGATTGTATGAGGGAAACTGGTCAACTAATGTAAGAAAAACAAGTAAAATGAGAGCCCAAACTCACAGCGTACCTCAGAATAAATTCTGACTTGATTCAAGTGCTCAGTGTAAAAGTAATTAAACTGGACTAGAACTATCAGGACGGGAAAGACCTTTTCAAGCATAAAACAAATTACAGGAAAAATTAATAGGTGTCATGAGTACAGAAAAATTTAAGAACTGCATGTCAAAATATTTTTTTTCCGTAATTGAACTCACCTCAACACATAGCCTTCATTTTTGCTCTGAGCAGGAAAACCCAAACTTGCCCACGGCTTATGGTTTTAAGCATAGTTATTTCTGAACCTAAGACTGGTCAATTACAGATTGGCCCTGTGCTTTCCCCTTCTGCCCAGAGGTGGTCTAAGTTTCTGGGGGAAAAGAGGAGGAAAGGAAACTTCTGGCTCTGAAGGAGGGCTGTCTGGCCCTTAGAGCTGGGCTTCCATCCTCCTTAACTTCCCTCGGGGACAGCTGATCCCCCGTAGCTAGTCCTCAGCAGTGCCGCTGCAGCACATGGTTTTGGAACCCCAGCATGCATGAGCTCACGATGTTGTTTATACTGCACTGTGCTTTTGTTCCAGTGTCCTGGACGTTGCCTGGGTCGCGCTGTGAGGATGCAGCAGCAGCAGCAGCAGCATATAATTTGTCAACACCCCAACCGTTCTGAGTCCGGCTGTGATGACAGGAGGTACCGGCCCCGCCCTAGGGCAGCACACAACCTCTGCCACCTCAGTAGTGACTATGACCGCCTGAAAGTGGCATCATCTGTCCTCTATACCACCTCTCATAATGGACAGTTCCTACTAAATTATGATTTCTCATGGTGCCATCCTCAATAGTATGTATTATACCAAATACTCTTGTTTTTGCGGTACACGGGCCTCTCACTGCCGTGGCCTCTCCCGCTGCGGAGCACAGGCTCCGGACGCGCAGGCCCAGCGGCCATGGCTCACGGGCCCAGCCTCTCCGCGGCATGAGGGATCTTCCCGGTCCGGGGCACGAACCCGTGTCCCCTGCATCGGCAGGCGGACTCTCAACCACTGCGCCACCAGGGAAGCCCAGTGTGTCCTAAATGTAAACTAGAGCGCTCCTCTTAGTGGAGAACATTGCTCACAAACAAATTCATACTCATACCAGAATATATTTCAAGTGCTTATATAAACGGAGCTTACAGTTTGTTAACAAATGTGTCATTCTTCTCTTCCTTGCCTAAATCGATCTGCTCCAGCTCATCAGGAGACTGTGTCTTTTGAGGTGCGTGCCTTGATGTGGTGCCGGAGGCTCATGGAAACACGTGGTTTGCTTGCCTCTATTGAGGTTGTGATTCCTCCACCACTTTGCTTAGTCAGCCAGGAACAATTCAGATGAGTTTCCTGTTGAATAAGGTCATAACTGTCAAGCCTTTGCTATACTGAAAGTACAGTACAGTAAAAGGCTTGATCCCAGCAAGAAGTGACACCCCACTTTCTCCCACTGTCCACCTTTTTGTTTGTTTTTCTCATTTCAGACCCACCTTTTGGAGGAACCGCTCGTCGGGGGGCTTGTGATGCATGTTGGCACACAGGCCCTTGGAGGCCCTGGTACATCAGCCTGTGGTCAGGGCTTCCAGTCTCGGAAGGTGGACGGTGTCCACACGAGGAGCTGCAAGACGGTGGCTGAGAGACGCTGCGAGCCGGGAGAGAAACCCTCTTCCTGGCGGCACTACCTGGGGCCTTCCTGTGATAGTATTGCGACCACCCCGAAGCCTTGTGCAAACCAGACCGCATGGAGCCAACCTTGTCAGGGTCTCGTCCGCAGGGCCATTCTGAACGGATGTGGTGTCTTGGGACATCAGGAGAGTAGCTGCTTTGATGTGGGTGCAACTTGGTGTCCTGTAGAGAAAAGAATAGTTGACTGGGTAGGGTGGTCGGTGGCCTACTAACGAGCACTGGGAGCCTCTCCGCAGCCTCTTTCTGTCTTGGAATTTCAGCCCCACAGACAAGGCTTCCTTGGATGGGATTGGACAGGTGTGTAAATGCCCTGAAGTTATGTGGGAAATGTAATCATATATATTTTTCTAGGGGGAGGTCCATTGCTTTGGTAAGTTTTCCCTGGGGTTCATGACACCCCAGAAGCTAGTGCCGCTGTCAGCACTGGGAGGAGCAGGTGGCCTGAAGGGCTGTGACGTCCCCTGAGGGCATCGAGAAGCCACTTGGCCCAGCTAAGAAGGGAGTCCAGGGCACTTCTGACTCCAGTGCCAAGCAGTGGCCCTAACCCAAGCCTAGCTTCTTCGCTTCCCTCTGTGATCTCAGTTTCCGCTTTTCATAAAATCATGCACTTCTTTTTGTAACTAGATCTCTAATGAGCTATGTGTTCAATGGATTTTTTTTTTTTTTTTGCAGGAGGCTGCACAGACGCAACTCACCACTGTACGTTTGTAAAGCATCTTAATTTGTGTTCGCTAGACCTCTACAAACAAAGGTGCTGTCAATCGGGTCAAGAAGGATAAAACTTTGCAGGGGAGTCCTAATGCCGCTGTGAAGATGAAGCAAAATGTAAAAGCTCTCTTCCCCATGTAGCTGGCACAAAAACATATATTTCTTTACAAAAAACCCTCTAGGTTCTACAATCAGACAGAAGTCAATGCAAAATCACCACTATTAAAATTGGGTACTGTCATTTCCCCATGGCCGGTTTTTTAATTCCAGCTCTTGTAAATGGTACGTTCCAGGACTAACATAAAATACCGTAGCAGGTGCGCCACTGCACTTGGGACCCCGTTCTGTCCTTCTAATCAGGAAATCACCAAGATCACCTGTGCATTGTCACGAGCTGCCTCTTCCTGTGATTTATAGACTAGTACAGAGTACGACATCCTGAGGGCTTGGCAAACACGGCAACTGATGACTTCTCTCAGTTTTAGGGTTGCAACAGGTGTATAAGGCATTTACATTTGAGAAGCTCTGGCCAGTAGTTCTTAAGATGTTGGCTCTAATGGCATTTTTATGGACCCTTACTAAACGTGAAAAGGAGACAATCACTCTGGACAGGCTTGTGACCCTGACTGATCCAGGCATCCTGGGGGAATGGCATCTTGTCCTCGCTCTTAGAGAACTTAGGGAAGAAAACACTGAGTAAACATGGCTGCCATTTTCACAACTACGGAAATCGACCTGTGACCAAATGAGGCATCTTGGAAATTAAAGGAGACGGAAGGTTAACCTCTTCTACTGATTTTGAAGTATATTCAAAGCGTTCTTTTAAGAGCTGTGAATGAGACTTTTCTCAGCACTATTCTCTTGCACACAAACAGAAAAGCCAAAGCCTTGTTAGACCGAATTTATGCATAAGATAGTATCCCTAAGGAGTTTTATTTTGGAAAAATTATGAGAAAGTAATCTAGCTATGAAACATGATAGCTGAAAAGAACTGTTTACAGTAAATAACTGTTTTAATGTGAACTGATTTGTCAGTAAATCCAAAGCGAATTAGCGTTAGGCTGGAAGGTACAGTTAGGATGAGGAGTAATGTAAGCCTTACTAATGTAAGGCTTGGGTCCACTCTCATATACAGTGTGATGAAATCCCAAATATTCTGTCTTTTACATGTCAACATTTTGGGATTTTACCATTTTTCCACTATTGCCCTTTATTCTGCCCGAGTTCTAATCCAGGATCCCACATTGTGTTTTGTTGCCTTGCCTCTCTAGCCTCCTCCAATCAGGGATGCTTCCTCAATTTCTTCTTGTCTTTCATGACCTTGACACTTTTGACCATGACACTGGCTAGAGGTTTTATCGAATGGCCCTCAATCTGGGGTTATCTAGTGTTTTCTCAAGATGAGAGTGAGGTTATGCATTCTTGCCCTTCTTAACGCATACTATCAGGGGGAACAATATGTCAATAAGTCCTTTTACCAGTGACTTGATCCTTGGTTCTGGTAGTTTCTGCCATGTTTCTTGTCTATTAAGTTACTATTTTTCTCTTTCTAATTAATACATGCTTATTTCAGAGACAATACTTTGACACTGCGCAAATATTCCACTGTTTCTTAAAGTATTGCCCCTTAATTTTAGCATCCACTGTGGACTGTGCCTACAACAATTATCACGAAGATGTTCTAATTGTGACCTTCTACTTTCTTCATTCCGTCTACTTTTACTAATTGGAATTCTTTGGAAGGGAAGAGTTGTTCCTTCTTCCCCATTTATTCACTTTATGTATATCCACATGGACTCCACGGGATGCGTATATATCTATATATCTAGATATAGTTGTAGATATAGATATCTATATCTATATATAGATATATATTTAAGGGTTGAAATCCAACACTATCATTATTTTGTTGCTCAAAGCATTCTAGCTTTGGTCATTGGGAGGGTTAAAAGGTTGATTGCATATACACTAATCCTTGAATGTGTGTGCACGCACGTGCATGTGCACAAACACACACACACAATTTTTTTCCTGTATCTATGCATTCATACTGAAACCTTGAATGCCAGTCCAGCACATAGGGACGTTATTACAGTCTATACCTTTTTCTTGTTTGTAAACTTCTTTCTATGACAGCGAGAAGCCTGGCTTTCGTTATCTGCAATATATTTTCTTGGTTTGACCTTATTATACCAGATAAATACCGTATGGTAACACATATTTACGGAATCTAAAAAGAAAAAAGAAAAAAATGGATCTGAAGAACCTAGGGGCAGGTTAGGAATAAAGACGCAGACTTAGAGAATGGACTTGAGGACACGGGGAGGGGGAACAGTAAGCTGGGACAAAGTGAGAGAGTGGCATGGACATAGATACACTACCAAATGTAAAATAGATATCTAGTGTGAAGCAGCCGCATAGCACAGGGAGATCAGCTCAGTGCTTTGTGACCACCTAGAGGGGTGGGATAGGGAGGGTGGGAGGGAAACGCAAGAGGGAGGAGATAACGGGGATATATGTGTACGTAGACCTGATTCAATTCCTTATAGAGCAGAAACTAACACAACATTGTAAAGCAGTTACACTCTAAGAAAGATGTTAAAAAAAAAAAAAAAAAGAAAACCCTTCCATGCCTTCCCATTGTCGTTAGGAGAAAGGTCAAAATTCCTGGCATAGGGACTGTGTCTGTCTTGTTCACTTTGTCCCCCAATGTCTAAAATAATGCCTTGCATATAGTAAGTGCCCAGTACCTATTTGCTGCCTGACTAAATACGTGAGTGAAAAAATAAAAGTCCCTCCGTGCTTGGGTCTCAGGCTGCCCTTCTGCCTCATTGCTGTGTCTCCCAGCCTGGTTATTGGATCTCCATCCACAATAGACTTTTCCGTACCTTCGATAGACCGTTCTGTCTCCTGACTCAGGGCCTTTGTACATACTGCTTCCTCTCTTTTCACTTAGTTATTCCTATTCATCTATTTTCAGGGAAACCTTCTAGGCCCCAAACTAAACCAGACCCTGTGCTGTATGTTTTTCAATTTCCGTATCATTCTTCTGCACAGCTCTTACCACAATCTGCCTGTCTTGCCCACGTGCTGGACCATCAGTTCTATGAGAGCAAATCCACAGCTGGTGTGTTTAACAAGTAATCCCCATTACTCAGCACAGTGATTGCCCCACTGCACACTCTAAAAATATTTGTTAAATGAATGAATGAATGATTGAATAGCATAGCCCCTAGCAGATAACTGACCAGTGATGCTGTGGACGGAAAACACTGCACAATCGAAAAGTCGAGAGGTCTGTTTCATCTGACAGACATTCTGAGGACTTCAAGCTTGGGACATAGCATCGCAGATAATGCTGAGAAACTGTTCTGAAGTGGCAAGGAGGGGATTGGGGAGCCACGATATATAGGAGTTTTTGCAACAAAAGACAAGGTAGTTGGAACATCAAAAGATGACTGTTAATTAAAGAAAATCAGCTATCTCAAGTTAAGGAATTTAGCGCTTTTGTCTGTATGGGAAGATGCAAGTGTCTGGGTTTACTGAAATCATTCCTTTGATGTGCACCTCCACTATCTGGGGCCAGTGTCCTGTGCTTTCTCATCCTGAGTCTCCTTGGGGTGGTGCACCATTAGGGCGGCCATAATATGATGGCTTGATGGCTGCAACATCCTTTGTTTACTGATATGGCAGGCAACATTTCAGCTCACAATGCCAAAACCCATAGTAAAAACAACAACAAAAAATCAAACCAAGACAAAACCCAAACAGTAGTAGCACTTACTGAGCACAAACCTGTGAGGTAGACACTATTATCAACCTCATTTTACTGAGGAGGAAGCGGAAGTGTACAGAATGTTGTACAGCTCACTGCCCTGTGCAAATGCCCACCCCGGATCCATGATCTGTGCGTTGGAGGAGAGGTGGGAGGTATGCTCACACCGTGAAACAAAAGAGATGCCTCGGAACACGTTCTCAGAAGAGCCGTGGATACCGTAGTCACCTTGACCTGTCTTCCAGTGCCGTAGGCACCTTGACTCTGGCGTGAGCTCCTCCTATCCTTCAAAGGAAGAGCTTGTGCAAGAGTCATCTGTCCCTCAGGAGGCAGCAAACTGATGCTAGAATAACTAGGAGGAACTTGATCCAAGAAATCTGCTTTATGTCAATTCTTGGTTCGCACAAAGTGAGAATTCACATTGGGAATTTTATCCTCGTTTATTAAGTACTCTCAAGCCTTTAGCCACTCCTAGAGAAAACAGAGTCATACACTTTCATACCTAGAAGAAACGGTAGAGATCATCTAACCCTAGATCCCTCTACATCAGGGGTCCTTCACATTTCAGTGCCACGGATCCCTCCGTAGTCTAGAGAAGCCTATGGCTCCCTTCTCAAACAAGGGTTTTAAATCTATAAAAATAAAACATACTTGATTACAAAGGAAGCCAATTAATTATATGGAAGTACAGTTCCTGAAGTAGTTTTCAATGTGTGATGTAGTCGTAAATTTGCTTCTCTATCAACACACTAAATTATAGGATCTGCTAGTACAACTGATTTTGAAATGGTGATGAATGTAACTGCTGTTCTGGATGCCTGCCACGATTTTCATGGCATGTGAAAACAGCTGTGATTTCTATTGGTAACAAAATCACAGGTATTGCTACTACTGATATACGTTGTGGCCTGCATTTTTACAATTGAAGGCAATACTCAATTGCCGTTAGAGCTTAGTGACAACGAGGATGTAATCCTTTTCCCATGCAAGTCCGTGGTTCCCTTGGAGAACCATGGGGCTCAGGTTAGGAACCCCTACTCTGCAGCATCCTGGTGGCAGCTCGAACATCTTGAGTGACAGCGCACTCAGTATCTCCAAGGTGTCCAGGTCCTAGTTCAGTCTCCTATAATCATTATGAACTTTAGGGTCAGGTAAATCTAGAAGCAGTCCCAGCTCTGTTGGCATGTTAGTTATGTGACCATAGCTATTTAACCCTGTGGACATCGCTGTCTTCATTGCAAGAATGGGAACAAGATGACAATTACATTAGAAAACATGCAAATGTCTCAGAGCACAAAGAGCACATAGGTGATTTAGCAATATTTTCTTCCCTTTGGTTTCAGTGAGTTGAAATGCACCTTTTTTTTTTTTTTTTTTTTGCGGTACGCGGGCCTCTCACTGCTGTGGCCTCTCCCGTTGTGGAGCACGGGCTCTGGACGCGCAGGCTCAGCGACCATGGCTCACGGGCCCAGCCGCTCCGGGGCATGTGGGATCTTTCCGGACCGGGGCACAAACCCATGTCCCCTGCATCGGCAGGCGGACTCTCAACCACTGCGCCACCAGGGAAGCCCGAAATGCACCTTTTTGAAGTTTCCGCCTAATTTTGCCCTAGCTCTACTCTTTGAAGCCACACAAGTCATGGCTCCTTACATACTTGAAGACGGCTCTATCCCACCCCTATGTTGGTTGTCTACGTGGTGATTCTGTTGCTTCTCTGAGTAAAAGAAAATCTGAGCGTATGGCTGGGAGTTATCTGTGCTGCTGCCCATTCCCAGAGAGACGTGTGAGGGCCCTGAAACAGTCATCATGTTAGGATCGATTTTTCCTCTGGAAGGCACTTCCTGTAGGATCTGTCCTACCCGTCCTTACTAATACGCTCCTGGAGTATTTGTTCTTAGGTGGTTCACGGGCACGTGGTCAGAGTGCTCTGTGTCTTGCGGTGAAGGATTCCGCAGTCGGCAAGTGGCCTGTAAGCGCACGAGAGCCAATGGGACTGTGCAGGTGATGCCTCCGAGAGCATGTGCCCCCAGAGAGAGGCCTCTGGGAAGAAGACCCTGCTCCACTCACCCGTGTGTTCAAGGGCTTATTGAACCAGGGAACCAGGGAATGCCGACAAATCTAGTGTTTTGCTAGTATGATCATTTAGTATAATCATCCAGTCCCCGTGGTCCAACCCATGCATCAAAACAATGAAATTAAAAAGGAGACTTCCCTGGCGGTCCAGTGGTGGACCTCGCCTTCCAGTGCAGGGGGTGCGGGTTGGATCCCTTGTCGGGGACCAAGATCCCACGTGCCTCGCGGCCAAAAATACCAAAACATAAAACAGAAGGAATATTGTAACAAATTCAATGAAGACTTTTCAAATGGTCACACCAGAAAAATAAAATAAACCCATGCATCAGGGCCCCTTCGCACAGGGGAAGAGGGGAGCCCAACTGCTGCGTGACAGTCATGAAACTCAGCTGCACGGGGACCTTACCACACTGCGCACAGGCTGGTTCACGGGACCTTCTTATCCTTTTATGAGCCTCTCTGATGTAATTAACACAGGCCACAGGGATCCAAAGTTCCCCTCGGCCCTTCTGAAAATGTTCGGGGATGTTAGTGCAGGAAGGGATTCGACACTTTCTGCACGTCTGCCCCGCAGTGCAGCAGTTGTTGCTGCTGGGAGTCATTGTGTTAATTCTCTTAGGTCACTTCCCCTCTAGTGGTTCTGATTAACTCCAAGCACTACATGGCTACACACTTGTCTAACTGGAAAATGCACAGCCCCAAGTCTGTGCAGGGACGATGCAAAGCAGAGTGTGATACATCTCTCTAGAGCATCAAGTTTATTAACTAGAATTGGAAGAACCAAGGAGTTCTTGGAACAAGAACTCTCCCCCTCCCCCACCAACACGGAAGACAGAAGAGTGGGGGAGGGGAGACGTGCCCCAGGAATGACAGTCCAGTCTCTGAAGTCTGAAGTTTCACCCAGGTGGGGGTTGAGGGGTGGACCTGCAGCCACGGTGGCCTCTCTTTCGGTGGCCCGGGCTGCTCCGGACCATCCTCTGAGCTGGCCAGGGTCTTGGATACGATGTTTCTGAAGGCCGTGCAGAGAACAGAGTCATCTTCAACTGGACCGGGTCCCAGGGCGCGTGGCAGCCTGACCTTCCTGCCTCGGGTCATCCATGGGGTTCAGGCGGTTTCACTTTATGACGACGCCTCAGCTTGCAACAAAGGTGTTTAGATATGAAGTTGCAGATTCTCCTAGCCACCCCTTGCTTTTTCTGTCTGTGGCCAGAGGGAGTGGATGAGGACATACTCTCAGGCTGCCCAGCGTGGGAGGACCTTCCAGTGTTGGACACACCCGGGGGGCAGCTGGTTCCCTCTGGGGCTCCAATCCTGCTGCTGGTGGACGGGGATGTCCCAGGGCCACACTGGTCGGCTGGGCTGGGGGTGGCAGTCCTCGACTCCAGGCTGGGTGGGGGACAGGCAGGCTCACTGGTCTTCTGCCCTGCCTGCTGGTCTTCCTGCAGCTGCCCATTTTCTCCCTGGTAGAGCCATCTGGCTTTCAGGGTGGACAACTCGGGGCTTAAAGAAGCCTCAAGTTCACTGCCACTGAGGTCCCCGGAAGAGAAGGGCCTCACAGTTATGATGGAGGACCCCACCATTGGTTTCATGGAGCTCACACTGCCTGTTCCTGGGTCTTGGATCTGGTCGCAAGTCCAGCCCAGAGTCCTCACCGTGGTCACCTCCGGGTCCTCTTCACAGGGTGGCTGGAGTGGCTCCTTCTGGCCCATGTTCACCCATGGATGCCTCATGACGTCAGATAAGGTGCCTCTGTCACGGGGGTTGAGGGCAATCATTTTTTGTAATAGAGCCCTTATCTCCAAAGACAGGTAAGGTGGGATGGGGTATTGCCCTCGTAGGATTTGCTCCCGCATCTCCCGGACGTCTTCTCCCACAAAGGGCCGGCACGCAGTTACCATGCTGTAGAGAACTACACCCAGGCTCCACACGTCCAACGCAGGGCCGCTGTAGCTCTGCCCCCGCAACAGTTCCGGGGCAGCATACGGGACTGTGCCGCAGATCGTGTCCAGTATGCCACTCTCATCACACTTGTTGCTGAGGCCAAAGTCTGTCAGTTTTATATTCATGTTGGCATCCAAGAGGAGGTTCGGTAGCTTCAGGTCCCTGTGCACGATGCCCCTCTGGTGGCAGTGCTGCAGGGCGGAGACCAGCTGCTGGAACGGGCGTCGGGCCTCCGCCTCTGTCATACGGCCATGGTTCACTAGGTAGCTGAACATGTCCCCCCCACTGAGGTACTCCATCACGAGGAACATTGTCTCCTCCGTGTCAATCACCCCCAGCAGTTTTACAATATTGGGGTGATCCAGAGCCTTCATACAGCACACTTCCCGGTAAACTGCCTGGGAAGTTGAGCAGCTCTGCCGACCTTTCTTAATGATCTTCACAGCCACCTGTGTCCCGGTCAGAATGTGCCGGGCCAGCTTCACTTTAGCGAAGCTGCCTTCACCAATGGTGTGGAGGATCTCGTACTCATCAATATGAGCCTCCTTGTCAGCGGAGTTGGCTGTGAGGCCCTCCATCATGGTGGCCTGCTAACTACACTGAATGACAGCACTAACTAGCAGTGCTAAAGAAGAAAAAATTTAAAACTGAAAGAAATGATAAAGAGAGAAAAAATAAAGAAAAAGGAGAAAAAGGCAAAGAAGAAATAAAAATGAGAATAATAAAAAAGGCTAGAGAAAAGAGGAAAAAAATCCACAAAATTGCAGAAACAAGGAAAAAACAAGCTAACTGTGGGTCCAAGGCCGTCAGGTCACCAAAAGCAGCTTCCTGGGCTCTTAAGGACCAAAAACCTTGGCCCAGCTGGGCTCTTTTATACAGTTTTTGTGAAGTACATCACAGTGGGGCACTGTGAGGTCACAGCAAGAAATGGACCCATCACCGCTGGGGATAAACCACAGTGGTTTTCTCACTTTTTCAGTTCAAGGCCCCTTTACACTTAGGAAAAAGGATCCCAAAGAAATTTTTCTGTACGTGTGTTATTAGAATTTGGTATTCACTTTGGTATAAATTAAAATCTGTAGGATACTTCAGTGGCCTTTTTATTTCTAGTTTGAAAAGATGTAATAATTTTAGAGACCTCATAATGTCTACACTTGATCTACAGATTCAACACAATCCCTTTCAAAATCCCAGCTTCTTTGCAGAAATTGACAAGCTGATCCTAAAATTCATATGGAAATATAAAGGACCCAGTATAGCCAGAACAATCTAGAGAAAGAACAAAGTGGGAGGGCTCAGACTTCTCAGTTTCAAAACTTACTACGAAACTGTAATCATCATGAGAGTGTGGTACTCGCATAGCATAGACACATAGATTGATGAAAGAGAGTTGAAAGTCTGGAGATAAATCCATGTATCTATGTCAACTGATTTTCTGCAAAGGTGCCAAGACCATTCAATGGGGAAAGAATAATCTCCTCAGCAAATGCTGCAGGACAACTGAATAGCCACATCCAAAAGAAAGAACTTGGATTCCTAGCCTACAACATATACAAAAAATTAAGTCAAAATTTATCAGAGACCTAAACTTAAGAGCTAAAACAATAAAGCTCCTGGAAGAAAATGTAGCCATAAATCTTCATGCTTTGGATTAGGAGACGGTTTCTTAGATATGACACCAAAACATAAGCTACAACAACAACAAAAATAAATTGGACCACATCAAAATTAAAAACTTTTTTTTGCTACGAAGGACATGATCAAGAAAGTGGACAGCCCACAGAATGGGAGAAAATATTTAAAAATCATATATATGAGGAGGAGCTTCAAGGTGGTGGAAGAGTAAGACGTGGAGATCACCTTCCTCCCCACAGATATATCAGAAATACATCTACATGTGGAACAACACCTACCGAGCACCTACTAAACACTGGCAGAAGACCTCAGACCTCCCAAAAGGCAAGAAACTCCCCACGTACATGGGTAGGGCAAAAGAAAAAAGAAACAAAAGAGACAAAAGAATAGGGACGGGACCTGCACCAGTGAGAGGGAGCTGTGAAGGAGGAAAGGTTTCTACATACTAGGAGGCCCCTTGGCGGACGGAGACTACGGGTGGCAGAGGGGGGAGCTTCGGAGCCACAGAGGAGAGTGCAGCAACAGGGGTGCCGAGGGCAAAGCAGAGAGATACCCGCACAGAGGATCAGTGCCAACCAGCACTCACCAGCCCGAGAGGCTTGTCTGCTCACCTGCCGGGGCGGGTGGGGGCTGGGAGCTGAGGCTCAGGCTTTGGAGGTCGAATCCCAGGGAGAGGACTGTGGTTGGCTGTGTGAACATAGCCTGAAGGGGCTAGTGCGCCACAGCTAGCCAGCAGGGAGTCCGGGGAAAAGTCTGGACCTGCCGAAGACTCAAGAGACTCTTTCTTGCCTCTTTGTTTCCTGGTGCGTGAGGAGAGGGGATTAAGAGCGCCACTTAAATGAGCTACAGAGACGGGTGTGAGCCGCGGCTATCAGCGCAGACCCCAGAGATGGGCATGAGATGCTAAGGATGCTGCTGCCGCCACCAAGAAACCGGTGAGCAAGCACAGGTCACTACCCACACTTCCCCTCCCGGGATCCTGTGCAGCCCGCCATTGCCAAGGTCCTGTGATCCAGGGACAACTTCCCCGGGAGAACACACAGCACACTTCAGGCTAGTGCAACATCACGCTGGCCTCTGCCACCACAGGCTTGCCTCGCATCCATACTCCTCCCTCCCCCCAGCCTGAGTGAGCCAGAGCCCCTGAATCAGCAGCTCCTTTAACCCTATCCTGTCTGAGTGAAGAATAGATGCCCATCGGTCACCTACACACAGAGGCGGGGCCAAATCCAAAGCGGAATCCCAGGAGCTGTGCAAACAAAGGAGAGAAAGGGAAATTTCTCCCAGCAGCCTCAGGAGCAGAGGATTAAATCTCCACAATCAACCTGATGTACCCTGCATCTGTGGAATACCTGAATAGAAAACAAATCATCCCAAATTGAGGAGGTGGACTTTCGGAGCAACTACATATATATATATATATATATATATATATATATCTCCCTTTTTCTCTTTTAGTGAGTGTATATGTGTATGTTTCTCTGTGTGATTTTGTCTGTATAGCTTTGCTTTTACCATTTGTCCTAGGGTTCTGTCTGTCCTTTTTTTTTTCTGCGGTACACGGGCTTCTCACTGTTGTGGCCTCTCCCGTTGCGGAGCACAGGCTCCGGATGTGCAGGCTCAGCGGCCATGGCTCACGGGCCCAGCCGCTCCGCGGCATATGGGATCCTCCCGGACCGGGGCATGAACCTATATCCCCTGCATCGGCAGGCGGACTCTCAACCAGTGCGCCACCAGGGAGGCCCTGTCCTTTTTTTTTTTTCAACGTAAAAAATGTTTTTTCTTAATAATTATTTTTTATATTAATAACTTTAGTTTATTTTACATTATTTTATTTTATCTTCTTCTTTCTTTTTTTTTCTCCATTTTATTCTGAGCCGTGTGGAGCACAGGCTCTTGGTGCTCCAGCCAGGCATCAGGGCTATGCCACTGAGAAGGGAGAGCCAGTTCAGGGCACTAGTCCACAAGAGACCTCCCAGCTCCACATAATATCAAATGGCAAAAATCTCCCAAAGATCTCCATCTCAATGCCAAGACCCAGCTCCACTCAACGACCAGCAAGCTACAGTGCAGGACACCCTATACCAAACAACTAGCAATACAGTAACACAACCCCATCCATTAGCAGAGAGGCTGCCTAAAATCATAATAAGGCCACAAACACCCCAAAACACACCACCAGACATGGATGTGCCCACCAGAAAAGATCCAGCCTCATGCACCAGAACACAGGCATTAGTCCCATCCACCAGGAAGCCTACACAACCCATGGAACCAACTGTAGCCACTGGGGAGAGACACCAAAAACAACGGGAACTACGAACCTGCAGTCTGTGAAAAGGAGACCCCAAGCATAGTAAGTTAAGCAAAATGAGAAGACAGAGAAACACACAGCAGATGAAGGAGCAAGGCAAAAACCCACCAGACCTAACAAATAAAGAGGAAATAGGCAGTCTACCTGAAAAACAATTCAGAATAATGATAGTAAAGATGATCCAAAATCTTGTAAATAGAATGGAGAAAATACATGAAACGTTTAGCAAGGACCTAAAAGAACAAAAGAGCAAACAAACAGTGATGAACAACCCAGTAAATGAAATAAAAAATTCTCTAGAGGGGATCAGTAGCAGAATAACTAAGGCAGAAGAATGGATAAGTGACCTGGAAGATAAAATAGTGGAAATAACTACTGAAGAGCAGAATAAAGAAAAAAGAATGAAAAGAATTGAGGACAGTCTCAGAGACCTCTGGGACAGCATTAAAGGCACCAACATTCGAATTATAGGGGTCCCAGAAGAAGAAGAGAAAAAGAAAGGGACTGAGAAAATATTTGAAGGGATTATCATTGAAAACTTCCCTAATATGGGAAAGGAAATAGTTAATCAAGTCCAGAGAGCACAGAGTCCCATACAAGATAAATCCAAGGAGAAACAAGCCAAGACACATATTAATCAAACTATCAAAAATTAAATACAAAGAACAACTATTAAAAGCAGCACGGGAAAAACAAAAAATAACACATAAGGGAATCCCCATAAGGTTAACAGCTGATCTTTCAGCAGAAACTCTGCAATCCAGAAGGGAGTGGCAGGACATATTTAAAGTGATGAAAGGGAAAATCCTAAAACCAAGATTACTCTACCCAGCAAGGATCTCATTCAGATTTGACAGAGAAATTAAAAGCTTTAGAGACAAGCAAAAGCTAAGCAAATTCAGCACCACCAATCCAGCTTTACAACAAACGCTAAAGGAACTTCTCTAGGCAGGAAACACAAGAGAAGGAAAAGACCTACAATAATAAACCCAAAGCAATTACGAAAATGGTAATAGGAACATAAATATCGATAATTACCTTAAATGTAAATGGATTAAATCCTCCAACCAAAAGACAGAGACTGGCTGAATGGATACAAAAACAAGACCTGTATATATGCTGTCTACAAGAGACCCACTTCAGACCTAGGGACACATACAGACTGAAAGTGAGGGGATGGAAAAAGATATTCCATGCAAATGGAAATCAAAAGAAAGCTGGAGTAGCAATTCTCGTATCAGACAAAATAGACTTTAAAACAAAGACTATTACAAGAGACCAAGAAGGACACTACATAATGATCAAGGGATCAATCCAAGAAGATGATATAACAATTGTAAATATTTATGCCCCCAACATAGGAGCACCTCAATACATAAGGCAAATACTAACAGTCATGAAAGGCGAAATCGACAGTAACACAATCATAGTAGGGGACATTAACACCCCACTTTCACCAATGGACATATCAGCCAAAACAAAAATAAATAAGGAAACAGAAGCTTTAAATGATACATTAAACAAGATGGACTTAATTGATATTTATAGGACATTCCATCCAAAAACAACAGAATACACATTTTCCTCGGGTGCTCATGGAACATTCTCCAGGATAGATCATATCTTGGGTCACAAATCAAGCCTTGGTAAATTTAAGAAAATTGAAATTGTATCAAGTCTCTTTTCCGACCACAACGTTATGAGACTAGATATCAGTTACAGGAAAAAATCTGTAAGGAATACAAACACATGGAGGCTAAACAACACACTACTTAATAACCAAGAGAGCACTGAAGAAATCAAAGAGGAAATCAAAAAATACCTAGAAACAAATGACAATGAAAACACAATGACCCAAAACCTATGGGATGCAGCAAAAGCAGTTCTAAGAGGGAAGTTTATAGCTATACAAGCCTACCTTACGAAACAAGAAACATCTCAAATAAACAACCTAACCTTACACCTAAAGCGATTAGAGAAAGAAGAACAAAAAACACCCAAAGTTAGCAGAAGGAAAGAAATCATAAAGATCAGATCAGAAATAAATGAAACAGAAATGAAGGAAACGATAGCAAAGATCAATAAAACTAAAAGGTGGTTCTTTGAGAAGAAACAAAATTGATAAACCATTAGCCAGACTCATTAAGAAAAAATAGGGAGAAGACTCAAATCAATAGAATTAGAAATGAAAAAGGATAAATAACTGACACTGCAGAAATACAAAGGATCATGAAAGATTACTACCAGCAACTATATGACAATAAAATGGACAACCTGGAAGAAATGGACAAATTCTTAGAAATGCACAACCTTCTGAGACTAAACCAGGAAGAAATAGAAAATATGAACAGACCAATCACAAGCACTGAAATTGAAACTGTGATAAAAAATCTTCCAACAAACAAAAGCCCAGGACCAGATGGCTTCACAGGCGAATTCTATCAAACATTTAGAGAAGAGCTAACACCTATCCTTCTACAACTCTTCCAAAATATAGCAGAGGGAGGAACACTCCCAAACTCATTCTACAAGGCCAACATCACTCTGATACCAAAGCCAGACAAAGATGTGACAAAGAAAGAAAACTACAGGCCAATATCACTGATGAACATAGATCCAAAAATCCTCAACAAAATACTAGCAAACAGAATCCAACAGCGCATTGAAAGGATCATGCACTATGATGAAGTGGGGTTTATCCCAGGAATGCAAGGATTCAATATACGCAAATCAATCAACGTGATACACCATATTAACAAATTGAAGGAGAAAAACCATATGATTAGAACAGTCCCTAACACCCTACACAAAAATAAACTCAACATGGATTAAAGACCTAAATGTAAGGCCAGACACCATCAAACTCTTAGAGGAAAACATAGGCAGAACACTCTATGACATAAATCACAGCAAGATCCTTTTTGACCCACCTCCTAGAGAAATGGAAATAAAAACAAAAATAAACAAATGGGACCTAATGAAACTTAAAAGATTTTGGACAGCAAAGGAAACCATAAACAAGATGAAAAGACAACCCTCAGAATGGGAGAAAATATTTGCAAATGAAGCAACTGACAAAGGATTAATCTCCAAAACATATAAGCAACTCACGCAGCTCAGCATCAAAAAAACAAACAAACCAATCCAAAAATGGGCAGAAGCCCTAAATAGACATTTCTCCAAAGAAGATATACAGATTGCCAACAGACACATGAAAGAATGCTCAGCACCATTAATCATTACAGAAATGCAAATCAAAACTACAATGAGATATTATCTCACACCAGTCAGAATGGCCATCATCAAAAAATCTACAAACAATAAATGCTGGATAGGGTGTGGGGAAAAGGGAACCATCTTGCACTGTTGGTGGGAATGTAAAATGATATAGTCACTGTGGAGAACAGTATGGACGTTCCTTAAAAAACTAAAAATAGAACTACCATACGACCCAGTAATCCCACGACTGGGCATATACCCTGAGAAAACCATAATTCAAAAAGAGTCATGTACCAAAATGCTCAATGCAGCTCTATTTACAATAGCCAGGACATGGAAGCAACCTAAGTATCCATCAACAGATGAATGGATAAAGAAGATGTGGCACATATATACAATGGAATATTACTCAGTCATAAAAAGGAGCAGAACTGAGTTATTTGTAGTGAGGTGGATGGACCTAGAGACTGTCATACAGAGTGAAGTAAGTCAGAAAGAGAAAAACAGATACTGTATGCTAACACATATATATGGAATCCAAAAAAAATAAAGGAATAAAGAAAATGGTCAGAAGAACCTAGGGGCAAGATGGGAATAAAGATGCAGACCTACTAGAGAATGGACTTGAGGATATGGGGAGGGGGAAGGGTAAGCTGCGACAAAGAGAGTGGCATGGACATATATATAGTACCAAACGAAAAATAGATAGATAGTGGGAAGCAGCTGCATAGCACAGGGAGATCAGCTCAGTGCTTTGTGACCACCTAGAGCGGTGGGATAGGGAGGGTGGGAGGGAGGGAGACGCAAGAGGGAAGAGATATGGGGACATATGTATATGTATAACTGATTCACTTTGTTATAAAGCAGAAAACAACACACCATTGTAAAGCCATTGTACTCCAATAAAAATGTTTAAAAAAATCATGTATATGAAAGGGAACTTGTTCCTAAAATATATAAAGAACACTCAAACTCAATAATAAAAACACAAATAAACTAATTAAAATATTGAAAAGGATCTGAATAGACATTTCTCCAATAAAGACTTACAAATGGCCAATAAGAACAGGAAAAGATACTTAGCATCATTACTCATTAGGGAAATGTTAATCACAAAGAGAGATAGTAGTAAGTGTTGATGAGGACATGGAGAAATTGGAACCTTAGTACTTTGCAAGCGGGAATGTAAAATGGTCTAGCCACTTTGGAAAACAGTCTGACAGTTCTTCAAAACGTTAAATGTATGGGTTACCATATGACCCAGTAATTCTACTCCTAGGTATGTACCGAAGAGAAACGAAAACAGGTTCACACAAAAACTTGTACATGAATGTTTATAGCAGCATTATTTATAAGAACCAAAAACTGGGAATAACTCATATCAAACCCATAATAAAACTCCAAAAATTGGAAATAACGCACAGATAGATAAATGTGGTGTATTTGTACAATGGAATATCATCTGACCATTGAAAAGAATAAAGTACTAATATGTATTACAAGGTGATGAACCTTAAAGACATTATGGTCAGGGAGGGAAGGCAGACACAAAAGACCACATAATGTATGATTCTATTTATATGAAGTGTCTACAATAGGTAAATCTTTAGAGAAAAAAGTAGCTGAACAGTTGTCTAGGCCTGAGGGGGAGAGGCCGTGGGAGGAACTGGGAGTAGATGCTAAAGGGTACAGGGTTTCTTTTGGGGACGGTGATAAAGTCTTAAAATTGATTGTGGTGATGGTTGCACAACTCTAAAAACCATTAAATTGTATACGTTAAACTTGTACAGTATGTGAATTATATCACAATAATGTTGTTAGGAAAAAAAAAGATTGTATGAGGGAAATTGGTCAACTAATGTAAGAAAAACAAGTAAAATGAAAGCCCAAACTCACAGCATACATCAGAATAAGTTCTGACTTGATTAAAGTGCTCAGTGTAAAAGTAATTAAACTGGACTAGAAGTATCAGGACGGGAAAGACCTTTTCAAGCATAAAACAAATTACAAGAAAAATTAATAGATGTTATGAGTACAGAAAAACTTAAGAACTGCATGTCAAAATATTTTTTTTCCGTAATTGAACTCACCTCAACACATAGCCTTCATTTTTGCTCTGAGCAGGAAAACCCAAACTTGCCCACGGCTTATGGTTTTAAGCATAGTTATTTCTGAACCTAAGACTGGTCAATTACAGATTGGCCCTGTGCTTTCCCCTTCTGCCCAGAGGTGGTCTAAGTTTCTGGGGGAAAAGAGGAGGAAAGGAAACTTCTGGCTCTGAAGGAGGGCTGTCTGGCCCTTAGAGCTGGGCTTCCATCCTCCTTAACTTCCCTCGGGGACAGCTGATCCCCCGTAGCTAGTCCTCAGCAGTGCCGCTGCAGCACATGGTTTTGGAACCCCAGCATGCATGAGCTCACGATGTTGTTTATACTGCACTGTGCTTTTGTTCCAGTGTCCTGGACGTTGCCTGGGTCGCGCTGTGAGGATGCAGCAGCAGCAGCAGCAGCATATAATTTGTCAACACCCCAACCGTTCTGAGTCCGGCTGTGATGACAGGAGGTACCGGCCCCGCCCTAGGGCAGCACACAACCTCTGCCACCTCAGTAGTGACTATGACCGCCTGAAAGTGGCATCATCTGTCCTCTATACCACCTCTCATAACGGACAGTTCCTACTAAATTATGATTTCTCATGGTGCCATCCTCAATAGTATGTATTATACCAAATACTCTTGTTTTTGCGGTACACGGGCCTCTCACTGCCGTGGCCTCTCCCGCTGCGGAGCACAGGCTCCGGACGCGCAGGCCCAGCGGCCATGGCTCACGGGCCCAGCCTCTCCGCGGCATGAGGGATCTTCCCGGTCCGGGGCACGAACCCGTGTCCCCTGCATCGGCAGGCGGACTCTCAACCACTGCGCCACCAGGGAAGCCCAGTGTGTCCTAAATGTAAACTAGAGCGCTCCTCTTAGTGGAGAACATTGCTCACAAACAAATTCATACTCATACCAGAATATATTTCAAGTGCTTATATAAACGGAGCTTACAGTTTGTTAACAAATGTGTCATTCTTCTCTTCCTTGCCTAAATCGATCTGCTCCAGCTCATCAGGAGACTGTGTCTTTTGAGGTGCGTGCCTTGATGTGGTGCCGGAGGCTCATGGAAACACGTGGTTTGCTTGCCTCTATTGAGGTTGTGATTCCTCCACCACTTTGCTTAGTCAGCCAGGAACAATTCAGATGAGTTTCCTGTTGAATAAGGTCATAACTGTCAAGCCTTTGCTATACTGAAAGTACAGTACAGTAAAAGGCTTGATCCCAGCAAGAAGTGACACCCCACTTTCTCCCACTGTCCACCTTTTTGTTTGTTTTTCTCATTTCAGACCCACCTTTTGGAGGAACCGCTCGTCGGGGGGCTTGTGATGCATGTTGGCACACAGGCCCTTGGAGGCCCTGGTACATCAGCCTGTGGTCAGGGCTTCCAGTCTCGGAAGGTGGACGGTGTCCACACGAGGAGCTGCAAGACGGTGGCTGAGAGACGCTGCGAGCCGGGAGAGAAACCCTCTTCCTGGCGGCACTACCTGGGGCCTTCCTGTGATAGTATTGCGACCACCCCGAAGCCTTGTGCAAACCAGACCGCATGGAGCCAACCTTGTCAGGGTCTCGTCCGCAGGGCCATTCTGAACGGATGTGGTGTCTTGGGACATCAGGAGAGTAGCTGCTTTGATGTGGGTGCAACTTGGTGTCCTGTAGAGAAAAGAATAGTTGACTGAGTAGGGTGGTCGGTGGCCTACTAACGAGCACTGGGAGCCTCTCCGCAGCCTCTTTCTGTCTTGGAATTTCAGCCCCACAGACAAGGCTTCCTTGGATGGGATTGGACAGGTGTGTAAATGCCCTGAAGTTATGTGGGAAATGTAATCATATATATTTTTCTAGGGGGAGGTCCATTGCTTTGGTAAGTTTTCCCTGGGGTTCATGACACCCCAGAAGCTAGTGCCGCTGTCAGCACTGGGAGGAGCAGGTGGCCTGAAGGGCTGTGACGTCCCCTGAGGGCATCGAGAAGCCACTTGGCCCAGCTAAGAAGGGAGTCCAGGGCACTTCTGACTCCAGTGCCAAGCAGTGGCCCTAACCCAAGCCTAGCTTCTTCGCTTCCCTCTGTGATCTCAGTTTCCGCTTTTCATAAAATCATGCACTTCTTTTTGTAACTAGATCTCTAATGAGCTATGTGTTCAATGGATTTTTTTTTTTTTTTTGCAGGAGGCTGCACAGACGCAACTCACCACTGTACGTTTGTAAAGCATCTTAATTTGTGTTCGCTAGACCTCTACAAACAAAGGTGCTGTCAATCGGGTCAAGAAGGATAAAACTTTGCAGGGGAGTCCTAATGCCGCTGTGAAGATGAAGCAAAATGTAAAAGCTCTCTTCCCCATGTAGCTGGCACAAAAACATATATTTCTTTACAAAAAACCCTCTAGGTTCTACAATCAGACAGAAGTCAATGCAAAATCACCACTATTAAAATTGGGTACTGTCATTTCCCCATGGCCGGTTTTTTAATTCCAGCTCTTGTAAATGGTACGTTCCAGGACTAACATAAAATACCGTAGCAGGTGCGCCACTGCACTTGGGACCTCGTTCTGTCCTTCTAATCAGGAAATCACCAAGATCACCTGTGCATTGTCACGAGCTGCCTCTTCCTGTGATTTATAGACTAGTACAGAGTACGACATCCTGAGGGCTTGGCAAACACGGCAACTGATGACTTCTCTCAGTTTTAGGGTTGCAACAGGTGTATAAGGCATTTACATTTGAGAAGCTCTGGCCAGTAGTTCTTAAGATGTTGGCTCTAATGGCATTTTTATGGACCCTTACTAAACGTGAAAAGGAGACAATCACTCTGGACAGGCTTGTGACCCTGACTGATCCAGGCATCCTGGGGGAATGGCATCTTGTCCTCGCTCTTAGAGAACTTAGGGAAGAAAACACTGAGTAAACATGGCTGCCATTTTCACAACTACGGAAATCGACCTGTGACCAAATGAGGCATCTTGGAAATTAAAGGAGACGGAAGGTTAACCTCTTCTACTGATTTTGAAGTATATTCAAAGCGTTCTTTTAAGAGCTGTGAATGAGACTTTTCTCAGCACTATTCTCTTGCACACAAACAGAAAAGCCAAAGCCTTGTTAGACCGAATTTATGCATAAGATAGTATCCCTAAGGAGTTTTATTTTGGAAAAATTATGAGAAAGTAATCTAGCTATGAAACATGATAGCTGAAAAGAACTGTTTACAGTAAATAACTGTTTTAATGTGAACTGATTTGTCAGTAAATCCAAAGCGAATTAGCGTTAGGCTGGAAGGTACAGTTAGGATGAGGAGTAATGTAAGCCTTACTAATGTAAGGCTTGGGTCCACTCTCATATACAGTGTGATGAAATCCCAAATATTCTGTCTTTTACATGTCAACATTTTGGGATTTTACCATTTTTCCACTATTGCCCTTTATTCTGCCCGAGTTCTAATCCAGGATCCCACATTGTGTTTTGTTGCCTTGCCTCTCTAGCCTCCTCCAATCAGGGATGCTTCCTCAATTTCTTCTTGTCTTTCATGACCTTGACACTTTTGACCATGACACTGGCTAGAGGTTTTATCGAATGGCCCTCAATCTGGGGTTATCTAGTGTTTTCTCAAGATGAGAGTGAGGTTATGCATTCTTGCCCTTCTTAACGCATACTATCAGGGGGAACAATATGTCAATAAGTCCTTTTACCAGTGACTTGATCCTTGGTTCTGGTAGTTTCTGCCATGTTTCTTGTCTATTAAGTTACTATTTTTCTCTTTCTAATTAATACATGCTTATTTCAGAGACAATACTTTGACACTGCGCAAATATTCCACTGTTTCTTAAAGTATTGCCCCTTAATTTTAGCATCCACTGTGGACTGTGCCTACAACAATTATCACGAAGATGTTCTAATTGTGACCTTCTACTTTCTTCATTCCGTCTACTTTTACTAATTGGAATTCTTTGGAAGGGAAGAGTTGTTCCTTCTTCCCCATTTATTCACTTTATGTATATCCACATGGACTCCACGGGATGCGTATATATCTATATATCTAGATATAGTTGTAGATATAGATATCTATATCTATATATAGATATATATTTAAGGGTTGAAATCCAACACTATCATTATTTTGTTGCTCAAAGCATTCTAGCTTTGGTCATTGGGAGGGTTAAAAGGTTGATTGCATATACACTAATCCTTGAATGTGTGTGCACGCACGTGCATGTGCACAAACACACACACACAATTTTTTTCCTGTATCTATGCATTCATACTGAAACCTTGAATGCCAGTCCAGCACATAGGGACGTTATTACAGTCTATACCTTTTTCTTGTTTGTAAACTTCTTTCTATGACAGCGAGAAGCCTGGCTTTCGTTATCTGCAATATATTTTCTTGGTTTGACCTTATTATACCAGATAAATACCGTATGGTAACACATATTTACGGAATCTAAAAAGAAAAAAGAAAAAAATGGATCTGAAGAACCTAGGGGCAGGTTAGGAATAAAGACGCAGACTTAGAGAATGGACTTGAGGACACGGGGAGGGGGAACAGTAAGCTGGGACAAAGTGAGAGAGTGGCATGGACATAGATACACTACCAAATGTAAAATAGATATCTAGTGTGAAGCAGCCGCATAGCACAGGGAGATCAGCTCAGTGCTTTGTGACCACCTAGAGGGGTGGGATAGGGAGGGTGGGAGGGAAACGCAAGAGGGAGGAGATAACGGGGATATATGTGTACGTAGACCTGATTCAATTCCTTATAGAGCAGAAACTAACACAACATTGTAAAGCAGTTACACTCTAAGAAAGATGTTAAAAAAAAAAAAAAAAAGAAAACCCTTCCATGCCTTCCCATTGTCGTTAGGAGAAAGGTCAAAATTCCTGGCATAGGGACTGTGTCTGTCTTGTTCACTTTGTCCCCCAATGTCTAAAATAATGCCTTGCATATAGTAAGTGCCCAGTACCTATTTGCTGCCTGACTAAATACGTGAGTGAAAAAATAAAAGTCCCTCCGTGCTTGGGTCTCAGGCTGCCCTTCTGCCTCATTGCTGTGTCTCCCAGCCTGGTTATTGGATCTCCATCCACAATAGACTTTTCCGTACCTTCGATAGACCGTTCTGTCTCCTGACTCAGGGCCTTTGTACATACTGCTTCCTCTCTTTTCACTTAGTTATTCCTATTCATCTATTTTCAGGGAAACCTTCTAGGCCCCAAACTAAACCAGACCCTGTGCTGTATGTTTTTCAATTTCCGTATCATTCTTCTGCACAGCTCTTACCACAATCTGCCTGTCTTGCCCACGTGCTGGACCATCAGTTCTATGAGAGCAAATCCACAGCTGCTGTGTTTAACAAGTAATCCCCATTACTCAGCACAGTGATTGCCCCACTGCACACTCTAAAAATATTTGTTAAATGAATGAATGAATGATTGAATAGCATAGCCCCTAGCAGATAACTGACCAGTGATGCTGTGGACGGAAAACACTGCACAATCGAAAAGTCGAGAGGTCTGTTTCATCTGACAGACATTCTGAGGACTTCAAGCTTGGGACATAGCATCGCAGATAATGCTGAGAAACTGTTCTGAAGTGGCAAGGAGGGGATTGGGGAGCCACGATATATAGGAGTTTTTGCAACAAAAGACAAGGTAGTTGGAACATCAAAAGATGACTGTTAATTAAAGAAAATCAGCTATCTCAAGTTAAGGAATTTAGCGCTTTTGTCTGTATGGGAAGATGCAAGTGTCTGGGTTTACTGAAATCATTCCTTTGATGTGCACCTCCACTATCTGGGGCCAGTGTCCTGTGCTTTCTCATCCTGAGTCTCCTTGGGGTGGTGCACCATTAGGGCGGCCATAATATGATGGCTTGATGGCTGCAACATCCTTTGTTTACTGATATGGCAGGCAACATTTCAGCTCACAATGCCAAAACCCATAGTAAAAACAACAACAAAAAATCAAACCAAGACAAAACCCAAACAGTAGTAGCACTTACTGAGCACAAACCTGTGAGGTAGACACTATTATCAACCTCATTTTACTGAGGAGGAAGCGGAAGTGTACAGAATGTTGTACAGCTCACTGCCCTGTGCAAATGCCCACCCCGGATCCATGATCTGTGCGTTGGAGGAGAGGTGGGAGGTATGCTCACACCGTGAAACAAAAGAGATGCCTCGGAACACGTTCTCAGAAGAGCCGTGGATACCGTAGTCACCTTGACCTGTCTTCCAGTGCCGTAGGCACCTTGACTCTGGCGTGAGCTCCTCCTATCCTTCAAAGGAAGAGCTTGTGCAAGAGTCATCTGTCCCTCAGGAGGCAGCAAACTGATGCTAGAATAACTAGGAGGAACTTGATCCAAGAAATCTGCTTTATGTCAATTCTTGGTTCGCACAAAGTGAGAATTCACTTTGGGAATTTTATCCTCGTTTATTAAGTACTCTCAAGCCTTTAGCCACTCCTAGAGAAAACAGAGTCATACACTTTCATACCTAGAAGAAACGGTAGAGATCATCTAACCCTAGATCCCTCTACATCAGGGGTCCTTCACATTTCAGTGCCACGGATCCCTCCGTAGTCTAGAGAAGCCTATGGCTCCCTTCTCAAACAAGGGTTTTAAATCTATAAAAATAAAACATACTTGATTACAAAGGAAGCCAATTAATTATATGGAAGTACAGTTCCTGAAGTAGTTTTCAATGTGTGATGTAGTCGTAAATTTGCTTCTCTATCAACACACTAAATTATAGGATCTGCTAGTACAACTGATTTTGAAATGGTGATGAATGTAACTGCTGTTCTGGATGCCTGCCACGATTTTCATGGCATGTGAAAACAGCTGTGATTTCTATTGGTAACAAAATCACAGGTATTGCTACTACTGATATACGTTGTGGCCTGCATTTTTACAATTGAAGGCAATACTCAATTGCCGTTAGAGCTTAGTGACAACGAGGATGTAATCCTTTTCCCATGCAAGTCCGTGGTTCCCTTGGAGAACCATGGGGCTCAGGTTAGGAACCCCTACTCTGCAGCATCCTGGTGGCAGCTCGAACATCTTGAGTGACAGCGCACTCAGTATCTCCAAGGTGTCCAGGTCCTAGTTCAGTCTCCTATAATCATTATGAACTTTAGGGTCAGGTAAATCTAGAAGCAGTCCCAGCTCTGTTGGCATGTTAGTTATGTGACCATAGCTATTTAACCCTGTGGACATCGCTGTCTTCATTGCAAGAATGGGAACAAGATGACAATTACATTAGAAAACATGCAAATGTCTCAGAGCACAAAGAGCACATAGGTGATTTAGCAATATTTTCTTCCCTTTGGTTTCAGTGAGTTGAAATGCACCTTTTTTTTTTTTTTTTTTTGCGGTACGCGGGCCTCTCACTGCTGTGGCCTCTCCCGTTGTGGAGCACGGGCTCTGGACGCGCAGGCTCAGCGACCATGGCTCACGGGCCCAGCCGCTCCGGGGCATGTGGGATCTTTCCGGACCGGGGCACAAACCCATGTCCCCTGCATCGGCAGGCGGACTCTCAACCACTGCGCCACCAGGGAAGCCCGAAATGCACCTTTTTGAAGTTTCCGCCTAATTTTGCCCTAGCTCTACTCTTTGAAGCCACACAAGTCATGGCTCCTTACATACTTGAAGACGGCTCTATCCCACCCCTATGTTGGTTGTCTACGTGGTGATTCTGTTGCTTCTCTGAGTAAAAGAAAATCTGAGCGTATGGCTGGGAGTTATCTGTGCTGCTGCCCATTCCCAGAGAGACGTGTGAGGGCCCTGAAACAGTCATCATGTTAGGATCGATTTTTCCTCTGGAAGGCACTTCCTGTAGGATCTGTCCTACCCGTCCTTACTAATACGCTCCTGGAGTATTTGTTCTTAGGTGGTTCACGGGCACGTGGTCAGAGTGCTCTGTGTCTTGCGGTGAAGGATTCCGCAGTCGGCAAGTGGCCTGTAAGCGCACGAGAGCCAATGGGACTGTGCAGGTGATGCCTCCGAGAGCATGTGCCCCCAGAGAGAGGCCTCTGGGAAGAAGACCCTGCTCCACTCACCCGTGTGTTCAAGGGCTTATTGAACCAGGGAACCAGGGAATGCCGACAAATCTAGTGTTTTGCTAGTATGATCATTTAGTATAATCATCCAGTCCCCGTGGTCCAACCCATGCATCAAAACAATGAAATTAAAAAGGAGACTTCCCTGGCGGTCCAGTGGTGGACCTCGCCTTCCAGTGCAGGGGGTGCGGGTTGGATCCCTTGTCGGGGACCAAGATCCCACGTGCCTCGCGGCCAAAAATACCAAAACATAAAACAGAAGGAATATTGTAACAAATTCAATGAAGACTTTTCAAATGGTCACATCAGAAAAATAAAATAAACCCATGCATCAGGGCCCCTTCGCACAGGGGAAGAGGGGAGCCCAACTGCTGCGTGACAGTCATGAAACTCAGCTGCACGGGGACCTTACCACACTGCGCACAGGCTGGTTCACGGGACCTTCTTATCCTTTTATGAGCCTCTCTGATGTAATTAACACAGGCCACAGGGATCCAAAGTTCCCCTCGGCCCTTCTGAAAATGTTTGGGGATGTTAGTGCAGGAAGGGATTCGACACTTTCTGCACGTCTGCCCCGCAGTGCAGCAGTTGTTGCTGCTGGGAGTCATTGTGTTAATTCTCTTAGGTCACTTCCCCTCTAGTGGTTCTGATTAACTCCAAGCACTACATGGCTACACACTTGTCTAACTGGAAAATGCACAGCCCCAAGTCTGTGCAGGGACGATGCAAAGCAGAGTGTGATACATCTCTCTAGAGCATCAAGTTTATTAACTAGAATTGGAAGAACCAAGGAGTTCTTGGAACAAGAACTCTCCCCCTCCCCCACCAACACGGAAGACAGAAGAGTGGGGGAGGGGAGACGTGCCCCAGGAATGACAGTCCAGTCTCTGAAGTCTGAAGTTTCACCCAGGTGGGGGTTGAGGGGTGGACCTGCAGCCACGGTGGCCTCTCTTTCGGTGGCCCGGGCTGCTCCGGACCATCCTCTGAGCTGGCCAGGGTCTTGGATACGATGTTTCTGAAGGCCGTGCAGAGAACAGAGTCATCTTCAACTGGACCGGGTCCCAGGGCGCGTGGCAGCCTGACCTTCCTGCCTCGGGTCATCCATGGGGTTCAGGCGGTTTCACTTTATGACGACGCCTCAGCTTGCAACAAAGGTGTTTAGATATGAAGTTGCAGATTCTCCTAGCCACCCCTTGCTTTTTCTGTCTGTGGCCAGAGGGAGTGGATGAGGACATACTCTCAGGCTGCCCAGCGTGGGAGGACCTTCCAGTGTTGGACACACCCGGGGGGCAGCTGGTTCCCTCTGGGGCTCCAATCCTGCTGCTGGTGGACGGGGATGTCCCAGGGCCACACTGGTCGGCTGGGCTGGGGGTGGCAGTCCTCGACTCCAGGCTGGGTGGGGGACAGGCAGGCTCACTGGTCTTCTGCCCTGCCTGCTGGTCTTCCTGCAGCTGCCCATTTTCTCCCTGGTAGAGCCATCTGGCTTTCAGGGTGGACAACTCGGGGCTTAAAGAAGCCTCAAGTTCACTGCCACTGAGGTCCCCGGAAGAGAAGGGCCTCACAGTTATGATGGAGGACCCCACCATTGGTTTCATGGAGCTCACACTGCCTGTTCCTGGGTCTTGGATCTGGTCGCAAGTCCAGCCCAGAGTCCTCACCGTGGTCACCTCCGGGTCCTCTTCACAGGGTGGCTGGAGTGGCTCCTTCTGGCCCATGTTCACCCATGGATGCCTCATGACGTCAGATAAGGTGCCTCTGTCACGGGGGTTGAGGGCAATCATTTTTTGTAATAGAGCCCTTATCTCCAAAGACAGGTAAGGTGGGATGGGGTATTGCCCTCGTAGGATTTGCTCCCGCATCTCCCGGACGTCTTCTCCCACAAAGGGCCGGCACGCAGTTACCATGCTGTAGAGAACTACACCCAGGCTCCACACGTCCAACGCAGGGCCGCTGTAGCTCTGCCCCCGCAACAGTTCCGGGGCAGCATACGGGACTGTGCCGCAGATCGTGTCCAGTATGCCACTCTCATCACACTTGTTGCTGAGGCCAAAGTCTGTCAGTTTTATATTCATGTTGGCATCCAAGAGGAGGTTCGGTAGCTTCAGGTCCCTGTGCACGATGCCCCTCTGGTGGCAGTGCTGCAGGGCGGAGACCAGCTGCTGGAACGGGCGTCGGGCCTCCGCCTCTGTCATACGGCCATGGTTCACTAGGTAGCTGAACATGTCCCCCCCACTGAGGTACTCCATCACGAGGAACATTGTCTCCTCCGTGTCAATCACCCCCAGCAGTTTTACAATATTGGGGTGATCCAGAGCCTTCATACAGCACACTTCCCGGTAAACTGCCTGGGAAGTTGAGCAGCTCTGCCGACCTTTCTTAATGATCTTCACAGCCACCTGTGTCCCGGTCAGAATGTGCCGGGCCAGCTTCACTTTAGCGAAGCTGCCTTCACCAATGGTGTGGAGGATCTCGTACTCATCAATATGAGCCTCCTTGTCAGCGGAGTTGGCTGTGAGGCCCTCCATCATGGTGGCCTGCTAACTACACTGAATGACAGCACTAACTAGCAGTGCTAAAGAAGAAAAAATTTAAAACTGAAAGAAATGATAAAGAGAGAAAAAATAAAGAAAAAGGAGAAAAAGGCAAAGAAGAAATAAAAATGAGAAAAATAAAAAAGGCTAGAGAAAAGAGGAAAAAAATCCACAAAATTGCAGAAACAAGGAAAAAACAAGCTAACTGTGGGTCCAAGGCCGTCAGGTCACCAAAAGCAGCTTCCTGGGCTCTTAAGGACCAAAAACCTTGGCCCAGCTGGGCTCTTTTATACAGTTTTTGTGAAGTACATCACAGTGGGGCACTGTGAGGTCACAGCAAGAAATGGACCCATCACCGCTGGGGATAAACCACAGTGGTTTTCTCACTTTTTCAGTTCAAGGCCCCTTTACACTTAGGAAAAAGGATCCCAAAGAAATTTTTCTGTACGTGTGTTATTAGAATTTGGTATTCACTTTGGTATAAATTAAAATCTGTAGGATACTTCAGTGGCCTTTTTATTTCTAGTTTGAAAAGATGTAATAATTTTAGAGACCTCATAATGTCTACACTTGATCTACAGATTCAACACAATCCCTTTCAAAATCCCAGCTTCTTTGCAGAAATTGACAAGCTGATCCTAAAATTCATATGGAAATATAAAGGACCCAGTATAGCCAGAACAATCTAGAGAAAGAACAAAGTGGGAGGGCTCAGACTTCTCAGTTTCAAAACTTACTACGAAACTGTAATCATCATGAGAGTGTGGTACTCGCATAGCATAGACACATAGATTGATGAAAGAGAGTTGAAAGTCTGGAGATAAATCCATGTATCTATGTCAACTGATTTTCTGCAAAGGTGCCAAGACCATTCAATGGGGAAAGAATAATCTCCTCAGCAAATGCTGCAGGACAACTGAATAGCCACATCCAAAAGAAAGAACTTGGATTCCTAGCCTACAACATATACAAAAAATTAAGTCAAAATTTATCAGAGACCTAAACTTAAGAGCTAAAACAATAAAGCTCCTGGAAGAAAATGTAGCCATAAATCTTCATGCTTTGGATTAGGAGACGGTTTCTTAGATATGACACCAAAACATAAGCTACAACAACAACAAAAATAAATTGGACCACATCAAAATTAAAAACTTTTTTTTGCTACGAAGGACATGATCAAGAAAGTGGACAGCCCACAGAATGGGAGAAAATATTTAAAAATCATATATATGAGGAGGAGCTTCAAGGTGGTGGAAGAGTAAGACGTGGAGATCACCTTCCTCCCCACAGATATATCAGAAATACATCTACATGTGGAACAACACCTACCGAGCACCTACTAAACACTGGCAGAAGACCTCAGACCTCCCAAAAGGCAAGAAACTCCCCACGTACATGGGTAGGGCAAAAGAAAAAAGAAACAAAAGAGACAAAAGAATAGGGACGGGACCTGCACCAGTGAGAGGGAGCTGTGAAGGAGGAAAGGTTTCTACATACTAGGAGGCCCCTTGGCGGACGGAGACTACGGGTGGCAGAGGGGGGAGCTTCGGAGCCACAGAGGAGAGTGCAGCAACAGGGGTGCCGAGGGCAAAGCAGAGAGATACCCGCACAGAGGATCAGTGCCAACCAGCACTCACCAGCCCGAGAGGCTTGTCTGCTCACCTGCCGGGGCGGGTGGGGGCTGGGAGCTGAGGCTCAGGCTTTGGAGGTCGAATCCCAGGGAGAGGACTGTGGTTGGCTGTGTGAACATAGCCTGAAGGGGCTAGTGCGCCACAGCTAGCCAGCAGGGAGTCCGGGGAAAAGTCTGGACCTGCCGAAGACTCAAGAGACTCTTTCTTGCCTCTTTGTTTCCTGGTGCGTGAGGAGAGGGGATTAAGAGCGCCACTTAAATGAGCTACAGAGACGGGTGTGAGCCGCGGCTATCAGCGCAGACCCCAGAGATGGGCATGAGATGCTAAGGATGCTGCTGCCGCCACCAAGAAACCGGTGAGCAAGCACAGGTCACTACCCACACTTCCCCTCCCGGGATCCTGTGCAGCCCGCCATTGCCAAGGTCCTGTGATCCAGGGACAACTTCCCCGGGAGAACACACAGCACACTTCAGGCTAGTGCAACATCACGCTGGCCTCTGCCACCACAGGCTTGCCTCGCATCCATACTCCTCCCTCCCCCCAGCCTGAGTGAGCCAGAGCCCCTGAATCAGCAGCTCCTTTAACCCTATCCTGTCTGAGTGAAGAATAGATGCCCATCGGTCACCTACACACAGAGGCGGGGCCAAATCCAAAGCGGAATCCCAGGAGCTGTGCAAACAAAGGAGAGAAAGGGAAATTTCTCCCAGCAGCCTCAGGAGCAGAGGATTAAATCTCCACAATCAACCTGATGTACCCTGCATCTGTGGAATACCTGAATAGAAAACAAATCATCCCAAATTGAGGAGGTGGACTTTCGGAGCAACTACATATATATATATATATATATATATCTCCCTTTTTCTCTTTTAGTGAGTGTATATGTGTATGTTTCTCTGTGTGATTTTGTCTGTATAGCTTTGCTTTTACCATTTGTCCTAGGGTTCTGTCTGTCCTTTTTTTTTTCTGCGGTACACGGGCTTCTCACTGTTGTGGCCTCTCCCGTTGCGGAGCACAGGCTCCGGATGTGCAGGCTCAGCGGCCATGGCTCACGGGCCCAGCCGCTCCGCGGCATATGGGATCCTCCCGGACCGGGGCATGAACCTATATCCCCTGCATCGGCAGGCGGACTCTCAACCAGTGCGCCACCAGGGAGGCCCTGTCCTTTTTTTTTTTTCAACGTAAAAAATGTTTTTTCTTAATAATTATTTTTTATATTAATAACTTTAGTTTATTTTACATTATTTTATTTTATCTTCTTCTTTCTTTTTTTTTCTCCATTTTATTCTGAGCCGTGTGGAGCACAGGCTCTTGGTGCTCCAGCCAGGCATCAGGGCTATGCCACTGAGAAGGGAGAGCCAGTTCAGGGCACTAGTCCACAAGAGACCTCCCAGCTCCACATAATATCAAATGGCAAAAATCTCCCAAAGATCTCCATCTCAATGCCAAGACCCAGCTCCACTCAACGACCAGCAAGCTACAGTGCAGGACACCCTATACCAAACAACTAGCAATACAGTAACACAACCCCATCCATTAGCACAGAGGCTGCCTAAAATCATAATAAGGCCACAAACACCCCAAAACACACCACCAGACATGGATGTGCCCACCAGAAAAGATCCAGCCTCATGCACCAGAACACAGGCATTAGTCCCATCCACCAGGAAGCCTACACAACCCATGGAACCAACTGTAGCCACTGGGGAGAGACACCAAAAACAACGGGAACTACGAACCTGCAGTCTGTGAAAAGGAGACCCCAAGCATAGTAAGTTAAGCAAAATGAGAAGACAGAGAAACACACAGCAGATGAAGGAGCAAGGCAAAAACCCACCAGACCTAACAAATAAAGAGGAAATAGGCAGTCTACCTGAAAAACAATTCAGAATAATGATAGTAAAGATGATCCAAAATCTTGTAAATAGAATGGAGAAAATACATGAAACGTTTAGCAAGGACCTAAAAGAACAAAAGAGCAAACAAACAGTGATGAACAACCCAGTAAATGAAATAAAAAATTCTCTAGAGGGGATCAGTAGCAGAATAACTAAGGCAGAAGAATGGATAAGTGACCTGGAAGATAAAATAGTGGAAATAACTACTGAAGAGCAGAATAAAGAAAAAAGAATGAAAAGAATTGAGGACAGTCTCAGAGACCTCTGGGACAGCATTAAAGGCACCAACATTCGAATTATAGGGGTCCCAGAAGAAGAAGAGAAAAAGAAAGGGACTGAGAAAATATTTGAAGGGATTATCATTGAAAACTTCCCTAATATGGGAAAGGAAATAGTTAATCAAGTCCAGAGAGCACAGAGTCCCATACAAGATAAATCCAAGGAGAAACAAGCCAAGACACATATTAATCAAACTATCAAAAATTAAATACAAAGAACAACTATTAAAAGCAGCACGGGAAAAACAAAAAATAACACATAAGGGAATCCCCATAAGGTTAACAGCTGATCTTTCAGCAGAAACTCTGCAATCCAGAAGGGAGTGGCAGGACATATTTAAAGTGATGAAAGGGAAAATCCTAAAACCAAGATTACTCTACCCAGCAAGGATCTCATTCAGATTTGACAGAGAAATTAAAAGCTTTAGAGACAAGCAAAAGCTAAGCAAATTCAGCACCACCAATCCAGCTTTACAACAAACGCTAAAGGAACTTCTCTAGGCAGGAAACACAAGAGAAGGAAAAGACCTACAATAATAAACCCAAAGCAATTACGAAAATGGTAATAGGAACATAAATATCGATAATTACCTTAAATGTAAATGGATTAAATCCTCCAACCAAAAGACAGAGACTGGCTGAATGGATACAAAAACAAGACCTGTATATATGCTGTCTACAAGAGACCCACTTCAGACCTAGGGACACATACAGACTGAAAGTGAGGGGATGGAAAAAGATATTCCATGCAAATGGAAATCAAAAGAAAGCTGGAGTAGCAATTCTCGTATCAGACAAAATAGACTTTAAAACAAAGACTATTACAAGAGACCAAGAAGGACACTACATAATGATCAAGGGATCAATCCAAGAAGATGATATAACAATTGTAAATATTTATGCCCCCAACATAGGAGCACCTCAATACATAAGGCAAATACTAACAGTCATGAAAGGCGAAATCGACAGTAACACAATCATAGTAGGGGACATTAACACCCCACTTTCACCAATGGACATATCAGCCAAAACAAAAATAAATAAGGAAACAGAAGCTTTAAATGATACATTAAACAAGATGGACTTAATTGATATTTATAGGACATTCCATCCAAAAACAACAGAATACACATTTTCCTCGGGTGCTCATGGAACATTCTCCAGGATAGATCATATCTTGGGTCACAAATCAAGCCTTGGTAAATTTAAGAAAATTGAAATTGTATCAAGTCTCTTTTCCGACCACAACGTTATGAGACTAGATATCAGTTACAGGAAAAAATCTGTAAGGAATACAAACACATGGAGGCTAAACAACACACTACTTAATAACCAAGAGAGCACTGAAGAAATCAAAGAGGAAATCAAAAAATACCTAGAAACAAATGACAATGAAAACACAATGACCCAAAACCTATGGGATGCAGCAAAAGCAGTTCTAAGAGGGAAGTTTATAGCTATACAAGCCTACCTTACGAAACAAGAAACATCTCAAATAAACAACCTAACCTTACACCTAAAGCGATTAGAGAAAGAAGAACAAAAAACACCCAAAGTTAGCAGAAGGAAAGAAATCATAAAGATCAGATCAGAAATAAATGAAACAGAAATGAAGGAAACGATAGCAAAGATCAATAAAACTAAAAGGTGGTTCTTTGAGAAGAAACAAAATTGATAAACCATTAGCCAGACTCATTAAGAAAAAATAGGGAGAAGACTCAAATCAATAGAATTAGAAATGAAAAAGGATAAATAACTGACACTGCAGAAATACAAAGGATCATGAAAGATTACTACCAGCAACTATATGACAATAAAATGGACAACCTGGAAGAAATGGACAAATTCTTAGAAATGCACAACCTTCTGAGACTAAACCAGGAAGAAATAGAAAATATGAACAGACCAATCACAAGCACTGAAATTGAAACTGTGATAAAAAATCTTCCAACAAACAAAAGCCCAGGACCAGATGGCTTCACAGGCGAATTCTATCAAACATTTAGAGAAGAGCTAACACCTATCCTTCTACAACTCTTCCAAAATATAGCAGAGGGAGGAACACTCCCAAACTCATTCTACAAGGCCAACATCACTCTGATACCAAAGCCAGACAAAGATGTGACAAAGAAAGAAAACTACAGGCCAATATCACTGATGAACATAGATCCAAAAATCCTCAACAAAATACTAGCAAACAGAATCCAACAGCGCATTGAAAGGATCATGCACTATGATGAAGTGGGGTTTATCCCAGGAATGCAAGGATTCAATATACGCAAATCAATCAACGTGATACACCATATTAACAAATTGAAGGAGAAAAACCATATGATTAGAACAGTCCCTAACACCCTACACAAAAATAAACTCAACATGGATTAAAGACCTAAATGTAAGGCCAGACACCATCAAACTCTTAGAGGAAAACATAGGCAGAACACTCTATGACATAAATCACAGCAAGATCCTTTTTGACCCACCTCCTAGAGAAATGGAAATAAAAACAAAAATAAACAAATGGGACCTAATGAAACTTAAAAGATTTTGGACAGCAAAGGAAACCATAAACAAGATGAAAAGACAACCCTCAGAATGGGAGAAAATATTTGCAAATGAAGCAACTGACAAAGGATTAATCTCCAAAACATATAAGCAACTCACGCAGCTCAGCATCAAAAAAACAAACAACCCAATCCAAAAATGGGCAGAAGCCCTAAATAGACATTTCTCCAAAGAAGATATACAGATTGCCAACAGACACATGAAAGAATGCTCAGCACCATTAATCATTACAGAAATGCAAATCAAAACTACAATGAGATATTATCTCACACCAGTCAGAATGGCCATCATCAAAAAATCTACAAACAATAAATGCTGGATAGGGTGTGGGGAAAAGGGAACCATCTTGCACTGTTGGTGGGAATGTAAAATGATATAGTCACTGTGGAGAACAGTATGGACGTTCCTTAAAAAACTAAAAATAGAACTACCATACGACCCAGTAATCCCACGACTGGGCATATACCCTGAGAAAACCATAATTCAAAAAGAGTCATGTACCAAAATGCTCAATGCAGCTCTATTTACAATAGCCAGGACATGGAAGCAACCTAAGTATCCATCAACAGATGAATGGATAAAGAAGATGTGGCACATATATACAATGGAATATTACTCAGTCATAAAAAGGAGCAGAACTGAGTTATTTGTAGTGAGGTGGATGGACCTAGAGACTGTCATACAGAGTGAAGTAAGTCAGAAAGAGAAAAACAGATACTGTATGCTAACACATATATATGGAATCCAAAAAAAATAAAGGAATAAAGAAAATGGTCAGAAGAACCTAGGGGCAAGATGGGAATAAAGATGCAGACCTACTAGAGAATGGACTTGAGGATATGGGGAGGGGGAAGGGTAAGCTGCGACAAAGAGAGTGGCATGGACATATATATAGTACCAAACGAAAAATAGATAGATAGTGGGAAGCAGCTGCATAGCACAGGGAGATCAGCTCAGTGCTTTGTGACCACCTAGAGCGGTGGGATAGGGAGGGTGGGAGGGAGGGAGACGCAAGAGGGAAGAGATATGGGGACATATGTATATGTATAACAGATTCACTTTGTTATAAAGCAGAAAACAACACACCATTGTAAAGCCATTGTACTCCAATAAAAATGTTTAAAAAAATCATGTATATGAAAGGGAACTTGTTTCTAAAATATATAAAGAACACTCAAACTCAATAATAAAAACACAAATAAACTAATTAAAATATTGAAAAGGATCTGAATAGACATTTCTCCAATAAAGACTTACAAATGGCCAATAAGAACAGGAAAAGATACTTAGCATCATTACTCATTAGGGAAATGTTAATCACAAAGAGAGATAGTAGTAAGTGTTGATGAGGACATGGAGAAATTGGAACCTTAGTACTTTGCAAGCGGGAATGTAAAATGGTCTAGCCACTTTGGAAAACAGTCTGACAGTTCTTCAAAACGTTAAATGTATGGGTTACCATATGACCCAGTAATTCTACTCCTAGGTATGTACCGAAGAGAAACGAAAACAGGTTCACACAAAAACTTGTACATGAATGTTTATAGCAGCATTATTTATAAGAACCAAAAACTGGGAATAACTCATATCAAACCCATAATAAAACTCCAAAAATTGGAAATAACGCACAGATAGATAAATGTGGTGTATTTGTACAATGGAATATCATCTGACCATTGAAAAGAATAAAGTACTAATATGTATTACAAGGTGATGAACCTTAAAGACATTATGGTAAGGGAGGGAAGGCAGACACAAAAGACCACATAATGTATGATTCTATTTATATGAAGTGTCTACAATAGGTAAATCTTTAGAGAAAAAAGTAGCTGAACAGTTGTCTAGGCCTGAGGGGGAGAGGCCGTGGGAGGAACTGGGAGTAGATGCTAAAGGGTACAGGGTTTCTTTTGGGGACGGTGATAAAGTCTTAAAATTGATTGTGGTGATGGTTGCACAACTCTAAAAACCATTAAATTGTATACGTTAAACTTGTACAGTATGTGAATTATATCACAATAATGTTGTTAGGAAAAAAAAAGATTGTATGAGGGAAATTGGTCAACTAATGTAAGAAAAACAAGTAAAATGAAAGCCCAAACTCACAGCATACATCAGAATAAGTTCTGACTTGATTAAAGTGCTCAGTGTAAAAGTAATTAAACTGGACTAGAAGTATCAGGACGGGAAAGACCTTTTCAAGCATAAAACAAATTACAAGAAAAATTAATAGATGTTATGAGTACAGAAAAACTTAAGAACTGCATGTCAAAATATTTTTTTTCTGTAATTGAACTCACCTCAACACATAGCCTTCATTTTTGCTCTGAGCAGGAAAACCCAAACTTGCCCATGGCTTATGGTTTTAAGCATAGTCATTTCTGAACCTAAGCCTGGTCAATTACAGATTGGCCCTGTGCCTTCCCCTTCTGCCCAGAGGTGGTCTAAGTTTCTGGGGGAAAAGAGGAGGAAAGGAGACTTCTGGCTCCGAAGGAGGGCTGTCTGGTCCTTAGAGCTGGGCTTCCATCCTCCTTAACTTCCCTCGGGGACAGCTGATCCCCTGTAGCTAGTCCTCAGCAATGCCGCTGCAGCACATGGTTTTGGAACCCCAGCATGCATGAGCTCACGATGTTGTTTATACTGCACTGTGCTTTTGTTCCAGTGTCCTGGACGTTGCCTGGGTCGCGCTGTGAGGATGCAGCAGCAGCAGCATCATATAATTTGTCAACACCCCAACCGTTCTGAGTCCGGCTGTGATGACAGGAGGTACCGGCCCCGCCCTAGGGCAGCACACAACCTCTGCCACCTCAGTAGTGACTATGACCGCCTGAAAGTGGCATCATCTGTCCTCTATACCACCTCTCATAATGGACAGTTCCTACTAAATTATGATTTCTCATGGTGCCATCCTCAATAGTATGTATTATACCAAAATACTCGTTAACATGTACTATTTATCATCACAAATTATTTGGATGTTCAACATATAGAGACACCCCAAAGAGAAAGGAAAAAGTAGCACTGAGAATAGACAGGTATTTTTCCCTCTATGTACAAAGTTGATGAAGCCTAAGAATATTTCATTTATGCTTACAGATTAAATCTGTAACCTAGTGTTTTCTATGAACTACATTATTCCTTTGTTTAGGAAGTGTTTGATTAGGACGTTGGCACAGAATAATGTCCACCGTTATTAGTAGAGAATAAAATTTACTTTAGCAGAGAATAAAATTAACTTTTATCTTGTTAAGGGGCTTACACAAGAAAAAAATGCTTCCCTCTTTTATAAAAGTCTGAGCTGATAGATGATTTAGGGGTAGAACTTTGTTCCCTGAGGTCATTTAGAGGTCACCCAGACCCCTCCCGTCTGGCGACTCCACCACCCCAGAGCAGCGTGCTCCAGCCAGAGAAAGTGAGGAGAAAGCCAAGAGGGCACACTAATGGGGAAATTTGGAGTTCTACCACTCTCTTCTTGTGTAACCTTGGACTACCTAACCTCCTAGTCTGCACAATGGGGTATTATTGTCGGTGTGAAATTATGCTAGTTTTGTTTTTCATTGAAGGAGAGTTCATTTACAATGTTGTGTTAATTTCTGCTGTACAGCAAAGTGATTCAGTTATACACATATAGACATTCTTTTTTTTAAATAGTCTTTTCCATTATGGCTTATCAGAGAATACTGAATATAGTTCTCTGTGCTATACAGTAGGACCTTACTGTCTATCCATTATATATAAAAACTTACATCTGCTCACCCCAGCCTTACACTCCATCCCTCCCCCAACCTCCTCCCCCTTGGCAACCACCAGTCTATTCTCTTATGTCCGTGATTCTGTTTCTGTTTCAAAGACAGGTTCATTTGTGTCATATTTTAGATTCCACACATAAGTGATATCGTATGGTATTTGTCTTTCTCTTTCTTACTTCACTTAGTATGATGATCTCTAGTTGCATCCATGTTGCTGCAGAAGGCATGATTTCATTCTTTTTTATGGCTGTGTAGTATTCCATTGTATATAGGTACCACTTCTTCTTTATCCATTCATCTGTCAGTGGACGCTTAGGTTGTATCCATGTCTTGGCTATTGGGTGCATGTATCTTTTTGAATTATAGTTTTCTCTGGATATATGCCCAAGAGTAGGAGTGCTGGATCACATGGTAATTCTATTTTTAGTTTTCTGAGGAACCTCCTTACTGTCTTCCACAATGGCTGCACCTTACATTCCCACGAACAGGGTAAGAGGGTTCCCTTTTCTCCGCACCCTCTCCAGCATTTGTTATTTGTAGACGTTTTAATGATGGCCATCCTGACTGGTGTGACGTGGTACCTCATTATAGTTTTGATTTGCATTTCTCTAATAATTAGCCATGTTGAGCATCTTTTCATGTGCCTATTGGCTATCTGTATTTCTTCTTTGGACAAACGTCTGTTTAGGTCTTCTGCCCATTTTTGGATAGGGTTTTCTGTTTTTTGTTGTTGTTGAGTTGTATGAGCTCTTACTTTATCTTGGAAATCAAGCCCTTGTCAGTCGCATCATTTGCAAATATTTTCTCCTAGTCTGTAGGTTATCTTGTTTGGGGGAAGTTTTGATTAATTGGTTTAGTGTGAAGCACTTAAGCAGCCTTGGTCATAGAAGATGCTCACTTTATGGCTCTTCCTTCCTCCTCCACATCCTGAGTCTTGCTGGAGAAAATGAGATGACCTTGACAACTGGCTCTGTTTCTATTTTGAGCCTTCAGTAAGGTTTGGCAATGTAGGGTCAGCTGCATTTCCTATTCCCAAAACAATTCCAGCCAGAACCATTCTCCTCGAATGGAAGATGTCTGGAACAGCTGCCCTTATTCTCAACAGAAAACCCAGCTTCCAATTTTGTTCAGAAGATGGGAGACCACACACAGATTGATAGGTATCATCCCAGATGTTTTACTTTGCACACTCAAAGATATATTTATATTACAAACACCTACGTGGTTTGAGCTTTCTTTATAACATACTGGACATATTTTTCTGAAACTTGTTTTTTCTACTTATCAATACATCATAGACCTTTTCCCATCCGAGTACATGAGTCACTTTATTCTTTTGAATTGTTGTACTTAATGTTACCTCACTCCATTGCTAATGGACATTTGATTGTTTCCAGTTTTTTTGCTATTACAAACAAATGCTGCGGTAAACATCCCGGAACATCTTTATGCACAAAGGGCAATATTCTTATGGGATAAATTTTAGATATGGACTTGAATTGACAGACATGCTCATTTGGACACTACTAAATAACCATCAAAATGTCTATAGCAACAGTATATGAGAGTCCCCCTTTTCATCAACTTTATGTAGGTTTTTCAGTATTTAAAAAATTTTGCCAATCTGAAGGATGAAAAAATATCTTATTGTAATTTGTATTTTTCTGGTTACTTTTTATATGACTTTTGGCTCTTTGTATTTTTTCTCCAACCCATCCACCTTTTTCCATCTTTACCAGCATCACCCCTGGCCAAGCCATCCAACTGGTCTCCCTCCATCCATCCATGCTCCTTTCCAACCCAGTCTCCCTACTGCAGCCAGAGTAATCTTTTCCAAAAGGCAAATCTGATCATACCACCACCGCACCCCATCTCCCTGCTAGATTAACATCACTTTAGGGGCTTCACTTGCTCTTAGGGAAAAGGTTGACTAAAATCCACAATGTGCCCTATAAAATACTGCACGGTCAAGTCCTACTTCCCTGCACACCCTCATTTGAGACCTCACTCTGTCTCACTCTTTGTATTCCAGCCACTGTCCTTCTTTCAGTCCCTTGGATATGCCATGAACTTTCCAACCAAAACAAGAAGCAAAAAATAGAATAGAGAGGATAAAAGGCATGGAAGGATCTATCACGAGGATATCTGATTAAGTGGGGTTTTAGAGAAAGAGATATGGAAATGAACTGAAAGGGTAGACATAAAAGAAGTAATAGAAGAAAAATTCCTAGACCTGAAGGGGGAAAAGAGTCAAGTTGCCTTTCATTTTCTCTGTTGTTTCTGCTTCCTCCAGGGTTGGCTGTTCAGCTTTTCATACTAGTGTCCTAGTACTTTTCTTTCATGCTGTTAATTTCCCCCAAATATCTGGTGGTTTACAGAAGAAGGACTAGGTTAGTTTAGAGAGCTTCTGTGGGTCTCTTTTGCAGTTTTCTGGCCTCATTTTCCCCCACAGACCTCTTCTGCTGACTGGGCATGCTTCCTGTGGGCTCGCTGAAGGTAGATGAGGTACTAGATCTCACTTTACAATGCAGTGGGTGGGCTGGAGACCCCCAGTTGCCATAGTACGGCCTCAGTAAATATTAGAGGGTGTGTTACAAGGAGTAACATTATTAGTGGCCACTGGTAGAGAATCAGTGGTGAGCAGGCCATCTGTTAGCCTCTATTATTGGCCCTGGGAAGGGTTTGGGAGGTGTGGCTTCCACTGAAAAGAGTTATAAAGGGAGTGAGAATTATCAGGGTAAACTAGCCCACATTATGGCAAGAAGACAACACAGGGATCTGAGGACGTGCTGGAGGACCCACAGAGTTTGTTCCCCAAAGAGGTAATTCCTAACCTCAGCCATGAGTCAGAATTCCCTGGGAAGTGTCTTTAAACATTCTTGGGCCTCAACTGGGACTTAATGAATTAGAATCTTGGGGAGGGAGTGGAACCTGGCAATCTGTATCTCTTTTGTTCGTTTGTTTATCTTTTGTTTTTAATTCTTTCCTAATCTACGTCTTTTTAAAGCTGCCTACAAACCTCTGACAGCAAGCCAGACTTGAAATCTACTGCCCTACAGAATCAGTAGTTCCATCTGGCTGATGATGAAATGGGTTATTTGAGGTAGGAGCAGAGATGGACTGAATAGGAATGAGAAATTAAGAAAGACTAGTAGAAACAGGGTTACTGTTATGATTTCTGCTGCCATTTCTACTTTCATGTTTTGCATAGAAAAACACGAGTTCCACTTGTGTGCACAGTGTTGGTGCCCAGACTGTGTCCCCCTAGCTCAGGCATCCCCATCCCCAGTCCCATCCCTGCCCGGAAGGAAGTGATGCTCTCTGCTGGACCGATTGTGCATTCTTTTACTGGGTCCTCAATGACCAGCCTCTTGGGTTTCAGCATCTGCCTTGGTCTCTAGCTCCTTGTGCCCCCCTCATCTTTCATATTTAGGAAGCTAAATAGTTTCTTCTGACTTCCCACTGGCCCTGTCTTCTAACAAAGCAGAAACAGAGGCTGTATTAGTTAAGGTCCTTTGGGCTGGAAACAACAAAAGTCAACTTAGAATGACTTATACAAAGAGGGTGGGAGATTTCTTATTAAGATAGGACCACCATTCTCACATAGAACAATTTGGTATCTTTTAAAATGTCTTCTTTGAGTATCCTTGGAATATTTTGTTCAACTGTTTTCAGTAGAAAAGCTGATCTCTGCATAGGGGATGGCTGAAGAGTACTCAGTCTCTGCCCTCTTGTCCAAAGCAACTCAACTTTTGGCCCCCTAAGGTTCATACCCACTGGAGAAAACAAAAACCCTGCAGTTAACAGGACACCCTCATCCCTTTTCCTCTTACAAATCTTATAAACAGTTTGATGGGACAGTATTAAGTAAACCCTTTGATAGAGTCTCCCCCTACTGGCTAATCAAAGTATTGCTTCCAACTATGTGTAATAGTCTCTTAGAGAAGTTCAGGTGATCAGAATTTTCTCCACCTTATTACATTTCCAGTGGTGTTTCAACACTCCTTATGGATTATGTGCGCTGATAGGGAGCCTTTTATAGGAACACAAAAATGTCTAGATCCAAAGGGATAATGCTGTGAGACCTCAGGAAGGACTGTAACCAAGAAATGAGGAGTTATTTCTCCTCTCAGCTCTGCAGCTCCGTGTGTTTCTGCTTCTTTCTTTGTTCTGTCTGAATGTTATTTTATTCTACTTCTCTGGCCCATGTGGCAGAGTATGGCCACCACTACTCCAGCCTTCAGGTTTATATGTCTTGTTCCAGCAACCTCCAAGTTCCTGGGAGAAAGACGGTGATTGAACCAGCTCAGGTTAGGGCCCTCTTCCAGTCATCTTAGGGGATGGGGAGACATTCTCATGTGGTACAAGTACATCAGTTCCAGGAACCCTGCCCGAGAGAACAAGAGCAGATACCCCAAAGTGGGTCCACTAAGGTGGCTCACCCTCCAGGGTAAATATCTGTTCAAAAATCAGAGGGCATTCAACAGGCACATGAAAAGATGCTGAACATCACTAATCATCAGGGAAATGCATATCAAAGCCAGAATGAAATATCACCTCACACCTGTCAGAATATCTGTTGTCAAAAAGTCAACAAATAATAAATGTTGCTGAAGATGGGAAAAGGCAACACTTGTACACTGTTAGTGGGAATGTCAATTAGTACAGCTGCTATGGAAAACAGTATGGAGATTCCTTAAAAAGTTAAAAAGAGAACTACCAGATGATATAGCAATTCCACTCCTTGGTGTAAATCTGAAGAAAATGAAAACACAAATTCAAAAAGATTGGGCGTCCCTGGTGGCGCAGTGGTTGAGAGTCCGCCTGCCGACTCTCTCTGCCGACTCTGCAGGGGACACGGGTTTGTGCCCCGGTCTGGAAAGATCTTATATGCCGCAGAGCGGCTGGGCCCGTGAGTCATGGCCGCTGAGCCTGTGCATCTGGAGCCTGTTGCTCTGCAATGGGAGAGGCCACAGCAGTGAGAGGCTCACGTACCGCAAAAAAAAAAAAAAAAAAAGATATGTCACCCCAATTTTCAGAGCAGCATTATTTATAATAGATATGGAAAGATATGGAAACAACCTAAGTAGCCATCAACAGATGAATGGATAAAGGAGATGTGGTACATATACAGCGAAATATTACTCAGCCATAAAAAATGAGATTTTGCATTTGCAACCACATGGATAGACCTGGAGTGTATATATGCTTAGGGAAGCAAGTCAGACACAGAAAGACAAATATCATATGCTGTCACTTATACATGGAATCTAAAAAATAAAACGAATGACTATAACAGAAACAGACTCATACATACAGAGACAAACTAGTGTTACCCGGGTGGGGGGAAAGGCACGGGGGAGGGGCAAGACACGGCTAAGAGACTGAGAGGTGTCAACCAGTTGGTATAAAATAAATAAAGTACAAGGATGTAATGCACAGCACAGGAAATATAGTCAGTATTTTATAATAACTTTAAATAGAGTATAAAGAATAAAAATATTGAATCACGACGTTGTACACCTGAAGCTAATATAATATTGTAAATCAATGATACTTCAATTAAAAATATTAAGTAGCTACTGTGTACGGTAGTTGTGAGGAGTAAAGGAGTCAATCTATGTAAAATATTTGGAAAATTCTCTGGCACATGACTGTCAAATAAATATACAGATACAGTGGACCCTTTTTGACAACAACAAAACAGAGGGCATTAACTTGCTGTTCTGTTTTAAAGGGTAAGGAGGCTAGAGAGAGATCCCTCTTCCCAAAAGGTCTTTCTTAGCTCTCACTGCGAGTTATACTGTGTCCTAAATGTAAACTAGAGCGTTCCTCTTAGTGGAGAAGATTGCTCACAAACAAATTCATACTCATACCAGAATATATTTCAAGTGCTTATATAAACAGAGCTTACAGTTTGTTGACAAATGTGTCATTCTTCTCTTCCTTGCCTAAATCGATCTGCTCCAGCTCATCAGGAGACTGTGTCTTTTGAGGTGCGTGCCTTGTTATGGTGCCGGAGGCTCATGGAAACACGTGGTTTGCTTGCCTCTATTGAGGTTGTGATTCCTCCACCACTTTGCTTAGTCAGCCAGGAACAATGCAGATGAGTTTCCTGTTGAATAAGGTCATAACTGTCAAGCCTTTGCTATACTGAAAGTACAGTACAGTAAAAGGCTTGATCCCAGCAAGAAGTGACACCCCACTTTCTCCCATTGTCCACCTTTTTGTTTGCTTTTCTCATTTCAGACCCACCTTTTGGAGGAACTGCTCGTCGGGGGCTTGTCATGCATGTTGGCACACAGGCCCTTGGAGGCCATGTACGTCAGCCTGTGGTCAGGGCTTCCAGTCTCGAAAAGTGGACTGTGTCCACACGAGGAGCTGCAAGACGGTGGCTGAGAGACGCTGCGAGCCGGGAGAGAAACCCTCTTCCTGGCGGCACTGCCTGGGGCCTTCCTGTGATAGTACGTACCCCTCTCAGGTATTGCGACCACCACGAAGCCTTGTGCAAACCGGACCGCATGGAGCCAACCCTGTCAGGGTCTCCTCCGCAGGGCCATTCTGAATGGATGTGGTATCTTGGGACATCAGGAGATTAGCTGCTTTGATGTGGGTGCAACTTGGTGTCCAATAGAGAAAAAAATAGTTGACTGAGTAGGGTGGTCGGTGGCCTTCTAACAAGCACTGGGAGCCTCTCCACAGCCTCTTTCTGCCTTGGAGTTTCAGCCCCTCAGACAAGGCTTCCTTGCATGGGATTGGGCAGATGTGTAAATGCCCTGAAGTTATGTGGGAAATGTAATCATATATATTTTTCTAGGGAGAGGTCCATTGCTTTGATAAGATTTCCCTGGGGTTTATGACACCCCAGAAGCTAGTGCCGCTGTCAGCACTGGGAGGAGCAGGTGGCCTGAAGGGCTGTGACGTCCCCTGAGGGCATCGAGAAGCCACTTGGCCCAGCTAAGAAGTGAATCCAGGGCACTTCTGACTCCAGTGCCAAGCAGTGGCCCTAACCCAAGCCTAGCTTCTTTGCTTCCCTCTGTGATCTCAGTTTCTGCTTTTCATAAAATCATGCACTTCTTTTTGTAACTAGATCTCTAATGAGCTATGTGTTCAATGGATTTTTTTTTTTTTTTTTTTGCAGGAGGCTGCACAGACGCAACTCACCACTGTACGTTTGTAAAGCATCTTAATTTGTGTTCGCTACACCTCTACAAACAAAGGTGCTGTCAATCGTGTCAAGAAGGATAAAACTTTGCAGGGGGGTCCTAATGCCGCTGTGAAGATGAAGCAAAATGTAAAAGCTCTCTTCCCCATGTAGCTGGCACAAAAACATATAGTTCTTCACAAAAAACCCTCTAGGTTCTACAATCAGACAGAAGTCAATGCAAAATCACCACTATTAAAATCGGGTACTGTCATTTCCCCATGGCCGGTTTTTTAATTCCAACTCTTGTAAATGGTACGTTCCAGGACTAACATAAAATACCGTAGCAGGTGCGCCACTGCACTTGGGACCTCGTTCTGTCCTTCTAATCAGGAAATCACCAAGATCACCTGTGCATTGTCACGAGCTGCCTCTTCCTGTGATTTATAGACTAGTACAGAGTACGACATCCTGAGGGCTTGGCAAACACGGCAACTGATGACTTCTCTCAGTTTTAGGGTTGCAACAGGTGTATAAGGCATTTACATTTGAGAAGCTCTGGCCAGTAGTTCTTAAGATGTTGGCTCTAATGGCATTTTTATGGACCCTTACTAAACGTGAAAAGGAGACAATCACTCTGGACAGGCTTGTGACCCTGACTGATCCAGGCATTCTGGGAGAATGGCATCTTGTCCTCGCTCTTAGAGAACTTAGGGAAGAAAACACTGAGTAAACATGGCTGCCATTTTCACAACTATGGAAATCGACCTGTGACCAAATGAGGCATCTTGGAAATTAAAGGAGACGGAAAGTTAACCTCTTCTACTGATTTTGAAGTATATTCAAAGCGTTCTTTTAAGAGCTGTGAATGAGACTTTTCTCAGCACTATTCTCTTGCACACAAACAGAAAAGCCAAAGCCTTGTTAGACCGAATTTATGCATAAGACAGTATCCCTAAGGATTTTTATTTTGGAAAAATTGTGAGAAGGTAATCTAACTCTGAAACATGATAGCTGAAAAGAGCTGTTTACAGGAAATAACTTTTAATTTGAACTGATTTGTCCGTAAATCCAAAGCGAATTAGCGTTAGGCTGGAAGGTACAGTTAGGATGAGGAGTTAGAGTTAGGATTTGGTGAATAAGTTTAAGGTTCATTTTAGTTTTAGCCTTGGGTTAGGTGAGAAAAATGGAGGTTAACTTATTGTTAAGGCTAGAGTTGGCTTTATGGATTAAGGTTAGGTCAGAATTGGTTTGGGTTTGGATCGTGCCAATGCTGGCATTAGTGATGGCGTCAGGGCGGAGGTAAAGTTAGGAGAAGATGTTGCTGCTGAAGGAGCTGGGAACTAGTATTTAATTGTAAGTTCTAAAGCTGATTTGGTTAGGGGGCTCTTACCTTACATTCTACCAGTCATGGCTTCGGATGGCCCACAACCCCAAATACGTGGTCCTACTTCTTTATTCGGGGTCCCAGTTGCCTGTGCGCATGTTGCCTATAGCCTGTCGGCAGCAAAGTGGCCTGAAGCAGGTGTGTTGGCCCTAGTCCCTGGTCACTCCTAGGCGAGCAGTGCGCTCTGGCTTTGCATGTGTCTGTGGACAAGCTTGCTGAGTCTCTGCCATATCCTGAGCACCAGGCCTCTTGTTCTAACTGCAGCCTCATGGACACTGGGATGAGCACTACTGGACATGGAGGGTCTGGTGGTTGGGAACGGGTGTGCGGGAACGTGACGAGGACACACCAGCCTGGGAGCTGTTCATCATCAATCACACTTGATTGCTGAAGGCTTTTCAAATTAAAAGAGAGGTCATTTGTACAATACTCTTTGTATATATTTATTATATGACTTAAAGGTGCAATATTTTATTTTGTACAGTATGTAATAAAGACAGGGGACATGTATTTTTCTTATTAACAAAATTTGTTATTAAACTGCTTCACTTTGTATTTAAAGTTGCTATTTTTCATTTGCTGTTTTACCTTTTGTCTTGTTTTCATTCAAATGACCTTCCTCTGTACTGTATTTTACTACTGTTTCTATCACCTAAGAGTTACTATTTCTCTTTCACGATCCTGACTAGGAATTCCGAGATAAATGTACTTTGATTATTCAGTGGCATCCTTACAAAGGCAGGCGACTTATTTGCATTCGGGTTCTGGTGGCCTTGCGTATGGTCACCTTGGCTGCCTCTCTGAGTCCAGGAGCAACGCTGCTGGGCTCAGTGCCCTGGGCTGTCTTTGGGGTGTGGGTTACAGGATTCAGAGTGGATCACACAGAGATTCATTCTCACTGCCTCATCCCAGTCATTCACTTCCTGTGAATCACACCTAAAAGAATGTCAAGGGCAGGAAAGAGTGGCAAGATGTTCCAAACGGACAGCCTGAAGCCGGTGTGGAAGTGGGTGGTAGTTGGGAGAGCAGGAGCAGGAGGCACGAGCACACTTTTATTTCTGGCTATTGTGAGGAGGTTAGCGATGGATTTGAGATGTCTGCACAGAGAGACTTTTTAGCAGTGGTTGGTGAGTAACCGCGTTTAATAGCTTCCTTCTCTTATACAGCTGATGGGTTTGAACTGCTTGTGTCCACAGATTTCTATGACTAGTAAATACTGCAGTATCCAAGGTTGGTTGAATATGTGGATGTGGAACCTCGGATACGGAGGAGCTGAGTATACCGAGGGCCAACTACACGTTATACCTGGGTTTTCCATGGCGGGGAAGGGTGGCGCCCCCAACTCCCACACTGTGCAAGGGTCAAGTGTATAGTGCTTCAAGATTAGCAGTGAGTCTTTCTAGAAAACATTCATGGTGCTGGAATTGAAATTCCCCTTCATTTGCTACAGGCCTTGGAATTTCCAAGGTCACTTGGTGAAGAGAAAAATCAACCATTTTACAGTAACTTGTTAGACTGTGTTAACCTAATGAGGCTGAGCCACACAGAAGAGAAGCAATGGGACACCTCAGCTACCTCAACAGTATACTTCCTTCTTTTCTTTCTTTCCTTTCTTCTGTCCTTTCCTCCTTCTCTCCTTGACTCTTTCCCTCCTTCCCCTTCCTTCCCTCCCTCCCTTTTCCTCCCTCCCTCCCTCCCTTCTTCCCTCCTTCCCTCCCTCCCTCCCTTCCTTCCTCCTCTAAGGCCTACGTAGGTTACAAGGAGTGGACAGCATTATCGGGACAGTGGAAAAGTTACAACTTTATTTCTAACTCAGATACATTTTTCTAGGAAATCCCCTCTATTTTCTTGGCAGTTTGAAATATATTGTAATCTTTCGTAACTATGCAAGGACACCGAAAAACTCCAGATTTTACAGTATAAACACTAATGTAAGGCTTGGGTCCACTCTCATGTATAGTGTGAGAGGGCCGCGCACCGCGATGAAGAGTGGCCCCCGCTTGCCGCAGATACAGAAAGCCCTCGCACAGAAACGAAGACCCAACACAGCCAAAAATAAATAAATTAAAAAAAATTTTTTGTGGCTATACACTCTCCCCGTCGGATCAGGTCTCCACCCTTGGCAGCCGGACATCCAGCCGCTGCTACACAGGCGTATATCATTCGCCTGGCGCCATTAGCATTTCAGTTTGCGCCCCTGGATAGGAGCCGACAAAGCAGAACTGCTTAACCCGCGGTAGCTGGCGGGTGAGCAGCGAGCATCTGCGGACCCGGGGATAAGTGGGACGTCGCTGGGCCCGCGTCCTCCACCTTGGCGGGGCGGCCACTCTGAGGGCTCCGTTCCCCGAGACCCCAGCTCGCTTCCAAGCCCCGGCGGCCGCCACACCGGCCGTTTCTTACCTGCAGGTACAAATCTGACACAGACACCAGGTCCTCATGCTCCCGGCTCGCGGGGCCGGCTCCACAGCTCCTCCGCAGCCGAAGCTTCTGCAACTCCACCGCACCGGCCTCAGTCCAGGTAACAGGCGGGGCGCGGCCAACGGACGCTCAGCCTGCTTCCGGCGGCGCCAGAGACGCAGACGGGTCAAAGGTCGTGCGTTCTCAGTCCCGCCCCCGGCGCGCGGGCGTAAGGTGCACGCGGAGGTGAGGGCGCTTGTTCTGCGGGTGGTGCGGTCGGCGTTGTGATTCGAGCTGGGCTGGCTGGGCGGCGGGAGCCTGTAAGTGCGGGCCCACAGGCGTCCGGGCGTCCTCTTCCGCCAACCCCAGGCAGTGGTGGTCCCGGGTCGCCGCGGCGGCAGGGCGGGGACGGGGCTAGGGGCGAGCCTGGGCTGAGAGCGGCTGCCGTCCGAGCGTAGTGTCCGGGCCGGGCCGGGCCGGCCGTTTCTCAGTGCGGACCCGGGATCCTCAAAGAAAAAGGGAGTGAGGATAAAGGGAATGTAGAGTTGAGGGTTTGTTTTTTCTTTGTTTCCCCGCTGTGGAAAGGAATGGAAGACGTTCAGTGCACCTGCACGTGAGCCCAAACTTTAGTCGGGAAGCTGGGTGTTTTACCTCCAGTGAAAGCAATTGGGAGTGATAGGAGAGGCTTGGAGAAAGATCGAGCAGGGGAAGAGAGAGATGTCGGCATCTTCTCTCCCTCCTGCATAAGACCCTTCCAGTATGTAATCACTGACCTGGAGAAATAATGCCCGAGTACCGAGTACGGGGCAGAGTTCCAGGTGTCACTGTGCACCCAACCCCTACGAGCTTTGTGATTCATCGCAAATGGCCGATCCGGAAGGATGAGTAAACTCCGCGAGTACAGCCGTGGTACAGTATTTGTTGAAGTGCTCAAATTGGACTTGGGCCTGGGTGGGTCTGTCCCTTCAGTAAGCATCCGTTGGGTTCTTACTTTAAGGGACTCGAGAAGTCTTGTCAGCTCCCAGCAGTAGAAGCTCTTATCTTTTAACGCCCCGATCTTCAGCCATTTGGAATACATGTTGAATTATTAGTCACAGGAAATAAGTGACCATGGTGCTCAATAGTTTGGATAAGATGATTCAACTCCAGAAGAACACGGCTAACATCAGGAATATCTGTGTTTTGGCTCATGTTGACCATGGTAAGAATCCTTTCTAAATGGCTTATTTTCAGTAATTAAGGGGGTGCGTCTCCGCATGTGTCAGTGGAGTGATGCTTGCTAAGCTGCAAGTCTTATTTCCTTTAAAAGTTTGCTGTGGGAGGAACACAGCTAACTAGTGATTGTTATTCTTCTATGTAGTATATTTTGTTGTCTTTTAAACGAGAAGTTGAGTTTTTAAGTATTTGTCAAGTATTTTGAAATGGCTTTGTAATATAACACGTCTGTAGCCTTGACGTAATGTCCTCAGAACCTGTGTTATGTGATTCTGTTTAACTCGTCCGATGTTTATTGAACATCTGCTAAGTTCGAGGTATTTTGCTAGCTATGTCAGAAGGTAGAGATTTACGCACAGAGCACCAGCCCAGCTATATAGAGAGGTGATTTGGGGGTTGAGGCAGCACAACATGAGACAGGCAAAAAGTAGACTCTAAGGGTTGAGAGAGCTGGAGGGTCGGGAAGCTAGTAATGGGTTAAGAAAAGGGCTTTGTAACAGTGTTAGAGATGACCCCGGAAGGGTGATTCAAGATGGCAGATGGGGACACACATTTCAAGTGGGAATAATGTCAGCAAGGGGAGAATGAAATGTACGTGACCAACGCACGGGACATGAGAGGGGGGAGGGATGCATGGTGCTTAGCTTCTCACAGACATTGCTTTCATCCCACAGCATTGCCTCCTGCTAAGCCCGCGCTTGGTTTCAGACTCCTTCTTAGTTCACGTAGCCACAGCAGAGTGATAGGATTGGGAGTGTGAAATAAAACCCATACACCATCCCGAAGGTGAGGGAGTAAGAGAGAAAAGTGAAGAGGTCGGCTGGGCTGCATGTTCAAGAGCCCTTCATGCCAGCTAGGCACTAGGATATGGGTTAAGTGCTCCAGCTCTGGAGTTAGACAACCTGAGTTCAAAACTCCATTTCAAGTTCCTTTGCCGTTTTGAGCTTCAGTATACAGCCTCTGTGTACCGGAATAAAAAGCAAACCTACCTTATAGCATTGTGAGGATTAAATGATGACAAGGAGAAGCCCTCGGCAGGTATGGGCTTTATCATGAAGACGATCATTGGCATTTATTATTAGGTAATAGGGAGCCACTGGGAGAACAGAATAAAGCAGGGATGTTGTAATCAAATACTACACTAGTAAGAATGGTCCAGTGGAAGTGTTTAGGATGGATTGAAGGGCAGAAAAGAGGTTAGGTGGCTATTGCCATTGGTATAATAGTTGAAGTGAAGTAGTACGGGAACTAAAATGGGAGGTGATGGATCACTTTGTAGGTGAAGGCAACTGAGGATGAGTTTTGTATACAAATCTGGTGACTAACCCTACCCCATGAGTTTCTATAATTATGCTGCTCACGTTTTGAGGACATGAAGTGTGACAAAAGTATTTTTTTTGCTTTGTGAATTAAATCACGTGGCAAGTTAGTGGCATGTGTGTGTACAGCAAATTACTTTAAAATTTACTAGTTAGAAGTATGTTAAGATAATACTATCCTGGAAAACCTGTGATTCATTTATTCATTCAACAAATAATTCACTGAATGTTTCTTATATGCCAAGCCTTGTTCTGGTCCTAGGGATACAGTTGTGAATAAAGCAGAGTCCCTGCTTTCTTGACACTTGCATTTGGGGGGATATATGCTCACCGTACTTAGAATGTTCTACTCCATTGGAAGCAGGAAAGGGACGCTCTGGGGTTATATGCTAATACATAATATTTACATGACAAGCACGTAATACAGTATTAAAGGTCTAAATGCGTACTTGAGTATCCTAAGAATTTCTTTTATTATTAGAGTAGATTCCTGGGTTTATGTTTGGATACTAGGTAGCATTGGTCACTGCAGTGTAGCTGATGCCCTCCATTGGCTTGCAGCCAGTAGGAGATATGGGTAAATTTCATGAATTTCTTTGCCAAATGGGTATTTTCTTCAGACAGTTTAACTGGCCAAAGCCAGCTGAGGCCATACATGGGGAAATATGGCAAAAGATAATGTTCCATTGTCTTTTGGTGATGTTTTACCCAGTATATCATTCAGAGGAAAAAATGATTGCTGTGCTATCCTTTTGTCATGCTGAGCTGTCAAGAGTTTAAGTTTATAGGCCTGGACACAGTTATGGATATCTGATAACTGATGTAATAATTACAATAAACTTGATCAAATTCTTTGTCGGACAGGTTTGAGTAACTGTAAAAGTTGTTTGTCAGATGTTTTATATTTTGATTGGCACAGTGGTTTGTCTTATCACTGAAAAGTCTGTGCATTTTGCTCTGTGTAAATTATGCCTCAATTAAAAAAAATTTTACTGTCCTTAAAAAAAAAAAGTTGCATGACGGATTTTAAAGTGAGGTTGATCCGCAGGGTTGGCAATACAGATTACAGCACTGTGGAGTGCTGGAATCTGTGTCCTTCCAGATGATATTTTATTCAAAGTTCTAATTAAAATGCCCGTTGTATCTCACTTCACTTAGTATAGGTAAATAGGAAATATTTGCTAAACCAGTTCTATGGTTAGATGTTAAATTTGTCGATACAATCTACCTACCTCACCCTTTAAAAAAAGAAATCGATTTAAATTAATATTGTTACTTTAACAGGAAAAACTACTCTGGCTGACTGTCTTATATCTAGCAATGGCATCATCTCCAGCCGCCTGGCAGGCAAGGTATGTTATATTTGATATATACTTGCATTTCAGTAAGTATTAGCAAATCTACAACGTGATGAGTCCTTCATTGTGTTCTTAAAGATCGAAAAAGTATGAAGCCTAGTTCATGCATCTAAGAAGCTGCCAATCCATTTAGCAAGATAAAATAGATTGTTGAGAAAAAGTTATTTCTATATTGCTTTATATTACTTTATATTAATATTTTATAAGTGCAAGAATGAGTTTTTGCAACCCATCAGGTGATAACCTGGCATGATTGTGGAAAATTTCACAGGTGGAAGAGATGCTTCACAGTGGGAAATACTGTGGATAAAATGCATAAAGGCTAATTTGTGGGTTGTGCTTGATTTGAGTGGATCGTGTGCCTATACTGAGAGAGAAAAAGGTGCCTGTAGAAAAAATGTATCAGATTACAGAGACCTTGAAGGCTAACCTAAGTACCAAAGGAAGGCTTCTGAAGCCTGAAGGTCATGATGAAGATCATGTTTGAGGAAATGAAATGATAGAGACCTTTCTTTCTAGCTGTGAACTGAAAGAAATTGGAGTAATTTATTTGCAGTAGAAAGACAGAGATGTTCCTCCCTTCAGTGAATTTAGGATATAGTCAGCAGGATTTATCAGGTGACTGGTAATATAGAGAAGAGGGGATAGAGAAGCAAAATTGAATTAAAAAATTAGTAGACCTAAGAGACCGAAGGAAGCCTGGGGCATTTGAGGCACGTTGGGTGGGGAAGTGGCCCAAGATCCTGTCTACAGAAGGCTAAAGAAACGGGGTTGAATGAAATAATAAAGTGCTTTTATTTTTCCCACTTGAGAAGTGAGAAAAAGTACAATAACTCTAAAGTGAGTAGATGAAAGGAAATAATAAACCATAAATTAATGAAGTAGAAAAGATCAATGAAGCCACAGTTTGTTCTTCAAAAAGATTAATACAGCTAACAAATATGATACAGTGATGGTGGACACGTCATAATACATTTAAAGAGTGAATCCTAATGTAAGCTATGGACTTTAATTAATAATAATTAATTAATAATAATGTATCGATATGGGTTCATTAATTGTAACATGTACCACACTACACACTAATATAAGATGTAAGTAATAGGGGGAACTGTGTGTGCAGGAGGGGAGGGCATGCTTGGGAACCTCTTTACTTTCCAGTCAATTTTTCTATAAACTTAAAATTGCTCTAAAAAAATAAAGTCTATTAATTAAAAAAAAATTACTAGCAATGTAGACAGTTTATAAGTGGTACTAGGAAAGAAAAATGCTGCAGAGATTAAGAAGGTAATAATGGGACATAACAAACAGCTTCATGGCAATAAGCCTAAAAGTTTAAGTGTTTAAAACAAAAATCCAAATCAGTCCATTTTAATATTACATTTTAATTCATTGGGAAATATGGATGCATATGTTGCATTTTTACAGTTAAGGTACATGGACAGCAGAGAGGATGAACAGGTCCGAGGGATCACTATGAAATCCAGTGCCATTTCACTACATTATGCAAATGCATTATGAGGTCTTTAAAATTATTACACATTTTCAAACTAGAAATAAAAAGGCCACTAAAGTACCCTACAGATTTTAATTTATAACAAAGTGAATTCCAATATCTAATAACACACATACAGAAAAATTTCTTTGGGATCCTTTTTCCTAAGTGTAAAGGGGCCTTGAACTCAAAAAGTCAGAAAACCACTGTGGTTTATTCCCAGCTGTGATGGGTCCATTCCTTGCTCTGACCTCAGAGTGCACCACTGTGATGTACATCACAAAAACCGTATAAAAGAGCCCAGCTGGGCCCAGGTTTTTGGTCCTTAGAGCCCAGAAAGCTGCTTTTGTTAACCTGATGGCCGTGGACCCACATTTAGCTTGTTTTTTCCTTGTTTCTGCCATTTTGTTGATTTTTTTCCTCTTTTCTCTACTCTTTTTTATTTTTCTCATTTTTCTTTGTTCTTTGCCTTTTTCTCATTTTTCTTTATTTTCCTCTCTTTATCATTTCATTTAGTTTTAAATGTTTTCGTCTCAATTTTTTGCTGTTTCTTTTCCATTTCTTCTGCTTTCTTCCTTTGCTCTTTTTCTCATTTTTATGCTAATTTTAGTTAGTACTGCTAGATCAGTACAGTTAGCATGGTCTGTATTGTTGGTATAGTTAGCGTAGTTGGTATAGTTAATGTTATTAGCATAGTCAGTGTAATTAGTACTAGTTAGCGCTGTGGGTACAGTTAGCATTGTTAGTAGAGTTAGCATACTTAGCATTGTTAGTACAGTTAGCATTGTTAGTTGGAGTTGGCAGTTACCACTGCTAGTTAGTGCTGTCAGTCAGCATAGTTAGCAGGTCACCATGATGGAGGGCCTCACAGCCAACTCTGCTGACAAGGAGGTTCATATTGATGAGTACGAGATCCTCCACACCATTGGTGAAGGCAGTTTCGCTAAAGTGAAGCTGGCCCGGCACATTCTGACCAGGACACAGGTGGCTGTGAAGGTCATTAAGAAAAGTCATCAGAGCTTCTCAACTTCCCAGGCAGTTTACCGGGAAGTGTGCTGTATGAAGGATCTGAATCACCCCAATATTGTAAAACTGCTGGGGGTGATTGACACGGAGGAGACAATGTTCCTCGTGATGGAGTACCTCAGTGGGGGGGACATGTTCAGCTACCTAGTGAACCATGGCCGTATGACAGAGGCGGAGGCCCGACGCCCGTTCCAGCAGCTGGTCTCCGCCCTGCAGCACTGCCACCAGAGGGGCATCGTGCACAGGGACCTGAAGCTACCGAACCTCCTCTTGGATGCCAACATGAATATAAAACTGACAGACTTTGGCCTCAGCAACAAGTGTGATGAGAGTGGCATACTGGACACGATCTGTGGCACAGTCCCGTATGCTGCCCTGGAACTGCTGCGGGGGCAGAGCTACAGCGGCCCTGCGTTGGACGTGTGGAGCCTGGGTGTAGTTCTCTACAGCATGGTAACTGCGTGCCGGCCCTTTGTGGGAGAAGACGTCCGGGAGATGTGGGAGCAAATCCTACGAGGGCAATACCCCATCCCACCTTACCTGTCTTTGGAGATAAGGGCTCTATTACAAAAAATGATTGCCCTCAACCCCCGTGACAGAGGCACCTTATCTGACGTCATGAGGCATCCATGGGTGAACATGGGCCAGAAGGAGCCACTCCAGCCACCCTGTGAAGAGGACCCGGAGGTGACCATGGTGAGGACTCTGGGCTGGACTTGCGACCAGATCCAAGACCCAGGAACAGGCAGTGTGAGCTCCATGAAACCAATGGTGGGGTCCTCCATCATAACTGTGAGGCCCTTCTCTTCCGGGGACCTCAGTGGCAGTGAACTTGAGGCTTCTTTAAGCCCCGAGTTGTCCACCCTGAAAGCCAGATGGCTCTACCAGGGAGAAAATGGGCAGCTGCAGGAAGACCAGCAGGCAGGGCAGAAGACCAGTGAGCCTGCCTGTCCCCCACCCAGCCTGGAGTCGAGGACTGCCACCCCCAGCCCAGCCGACCAGTGTGGCCCTGGGACATCCCCGTCCACCAGCAGCAGGATTGGAGCCCCAGAGGGAACCAGCTGCCCCCCGGGTGTGTCCAACACTGGAAGGTCCTCCCACGCTGGGCAGCCTGAGAGTATGTCCTCATCCACTCCCTCTGGCCACAGACAGAAAAAGCAAGGGGTGGCTAGGAGAATCTGCAACTTCATATCTAAACACCTTTGTTGCAAGCTGAGGCGTCGTCATAAAGTGAAACCACCTGAACCCCATGGATGACCCGAGGCAGGAAGGTCAGGCCGCCGCACGCCCTGGGACCTGGTCCAGTTGAAGATGACTGTGTTCTTTGCACGGTCTTCAGAAGCATCGTATCCAAGACCCTGGCCAGCTCAGAGGATGGTCCGGAGCAGCCCGGGCCACCGAAAGAGAGGCCACCGTGGCTGCAGGTCCACCCCTCAACCCCCACCTGGGTGAAACTTCAGACTTCAGAGACTGGACTGTCATTCCTGGGGCACGTCTCCCCTCCCCCACTCTTCTGTCTTCCGTGTTGGTGGGGGAGGGGGAGAGTTCTTGTTCCAAGAACTCCTTGGTTCTTCCAATTCTAGTTAATAAACTTGATGCTCTACAAAGATGTATCACACTCTGCTTTGCATCGTCCCTGCACAGACTTGGGGCTGTGCATTTTCCAGTTAGACAAGTGTGTAGCCATGTAGTGCTTGGAATTAATCAGAACAACTAGAGGGGAAGTGACCTAAGAGAATTAGCACAATGACTCCCAGCAGCAACAACTGCTGCACTGCGGGGCAGAAGTGCAGAAAGTGTCGAATCCCTTCCTGCACTAACATCCCCGAACATTTTCAGAAGGGCCGACGGGAACTCTTGGTCTCTGCGGCCTGTGTTAATTACATCAGAGGGGCCCATAAAAGGATAAGAAGGTCCCGTGAACCAGCCTGTGCGCAGTGTGGTAAGGTCCCCGTGCAGCTGAGTTTCATGACTGTCACGCAGCAGTTGGGCTCTCCTCTTCCCCCATGCGGAGGGGCCCTGATGCATGGGTTTATTTTATTTTTCTGATGTGCACCATTTTAAAAGTCTTTATTGAATTTGTTACAATATTCCTTCTGTTTTATGTTTTGGTTTTTTGGGCCGCGAGGCACGTGGGATCTTGGTCCCCGACAAGGGATCCAACCTGCACCCCCTGCACTGGAAGGCGAGGTCCACCACTGGACCGCCAGGGAAGTCTCCTTTTTAATTTCATTGTTTTGATGCATGGGTTGGACCACGGGGACTGGATGATTATACTAAATGATCATACTAGCAAAACACTAGATTTGTCGGCGTTCCCTGGTTCCCTGGTTCAATAAGCCCTTGAACACACGGGTGAGTGGAGCAGGGTCTTCTTCCCAGAGGCCTCTCTCTGGGGGCACATGCTCTCGGAGGCATCACCTGCACAGTCCCATTGGCTCTCGTGCGCTTACAGGCCACTTGCCGACTGCGGAATCCTTCACCGCAAGACACAGAGCACTCTGACCACGTGCCCGTGAACCACCTAAGAACAAATACTCCAGGAGCGTATTAGTAAGGACGGGTAGGACAGATCCTACAGGAAGTGCCTTCCAGAGGAAAAATCGATCCTAACATGATGACTGTTTCAGGGCCCTCACACGTCTCTCTGGGAATGGGCAGCAGCACAGATAACTCCCAGCCATATGCTCAGATTTTCTTTTACTCAGAGAAGCAACAGAATCACCACATAGACAACCAACATAGGGGTGGGATAGAGCCGTCTTCAAGTATGTAAGGAGCCATGACTTGTGTGGCTCCAAAGAGTAGAGCTAGGGCAAAATTAGGCGGAAACTTCAAAAAGGTGCATTTCAACTCACTGAAACCAAAGGGAAGAAAATATTGCTAAATCACCTATGTGCTCTTTGTGCTCTGAGACATTTGCATGTTTTCTAATGTAATTGTCATCTTGTTCCCATTCTTGCAATGAAGACAGCGATGTCCACAGGGTTAAATAGCTATGGTCACATAACTAACATGCCAACAGAGCTGGGACTGCTTCTAGATTTACCTGACCCTAAAGTTCATAATGATTATAGGAGACTGAACTAGGACCTGGACACCTTGGAGATACTGAGTGCGCTGTCACTCAAGATGTTCGAGCTGCCACCAGGATGCTGCAGAGTAGGGGTTCCTAACCTGAGCCCCATGGTTCTCCAAGGGAACCACGGACTTGCATGGGAAAAGGATTACATCCTCGTTGTCACTAAGCTCTAACGGCAATTGAGTATTGCCTTCAATTGTAAAAATGCAGGCCACAACGTATATCAGTAGTAGCAATACCTGTGATTTTGTTACCAATAGAAATCACAGCTGTTTTCACATGCCATGAAAATCGTGGCAGGCATCCAGAACAGCAGTTACATTCATCACCATTTCAAAATCAGTTGTACTAGCAGATCCTATACTTTAGTGTGTTCATAGAGAAGCAAAGTTACGACTACATCACACATTGAAAACTACTTCAGGAACTGTACTTCCATATAATTAATTGGCTTCCTTTGTAATCAAGTATGTTTTATTTTTATAGATTTAAAACCCTTGTTTGAGAAGGGAGCCATAGGCTTCTCTAGACTACGGAGGGATCCGTGGCACTGAAATGTGAAGGACCCCTGATGTAGAGGGATCTAGGGTTAGATGATCTCTACCGTTTCTTCTAGGTATGAAAGTGTATGACTCTGTTTTCTCTAGGAGTGGCTAAAGGCTTGAGAGTACTTAATAAACAAGGATAAAATTCCCAATGTGAATTCTCACTTTGTGCAAATCAAGAATTGACATAAAGCAGATTTCTTGGATCAAGTTCCTCCTAGTTATTCTAGCATCAGTTTGCTGCCTCCTGAGGGACAGATGACTCTTGCACAAGCTCTTCCTTTGAAGGATAGGAAGAGCTCACGCCAGAGTCAAGGTGCCTACGGCACTGGAAGACAGGTCAAGGTGACTACGGTATCCACGGCTCTTCTGAGAACGTGTTCCGAGGCATCTCTTTTGTTTCACGGTGTGACCATACCTCCCACCTCTCCTCCAACGCACAGATCATGGATCCGGGGTGGGCATTTGCACAGGGCAGTGAGCTGTACAACATTCTGTACACTTCCGCTTCCTCCTCAGTAAAATGAGGTTGATAATAGTGTCTACGTCACAGGTCTGTGCTCAGTAAGTGCTACTACTCTTTGGTTTTTGTCTTGGTTTGTTTTTTTGCTTGTTTTTACTGTTAAGGTTGGCATTGTGAAGTAAAATATTACCAGCCATATCAGTAAGCAAAAGATGTTGCAGCCATCAAGCCATTCCATTATGGCCGCCCTAATGGTGCACCACCTGGGGAGACTCAGGATGCGAAAGCACAAGACACTGGTCCCAGATCGTGGAGGTGCACATCAAAGGAATGATTTCGGTAAGCCCAGACTCTAGCATCTTCCCATACAGACAAAAGCGCTAAATTCCGTAACTTGTGATAGCTCATTTTCATTTTTTTTTTTTTTTTTTGCGGTACGCGGGCCTCTCACTGCCGTGGCCTCTCCCGTTGCAGAGCACAGGCTCTGGATGCGCAGGCTCAGCGTCCATGGCTCACGGACCTAGATGCTCCGTGGCATGTAGGATCTTCCCGAGTCAGGGCATGAACCCGTGTCTCCTGCATCGGCAGGTGGACTCTCAACCACTGCACCACCAGGGAAGCCCAGTGTGTCCTAAATGTAAACTAGAGCGCTCCTCTTAGTGGAGAACATTGCTCACAAACAAATTCATACTCACACCAGAATATATTTCAAGTGCTTATATAAACGGAGCTTACAGTTTGTTGACAAATGTGTCATTCTTCTCTTCCTTGCCTAAATCGATCTGCTCCAGCTCATCAGGAGACTGTGTCTTTTGAGGTGCGTGCCTTGATGTGCCGGAGGCTCATGGAAACACGTGGTTTGCTTGCCTCTATTGAGGTTGTGATTCCTCCACCACTTTGCTTAGTCAGCCAGGAACAATGCAGATGAGTTTCCTGTTGAATAAGGTCATAACTGTCAAGCCTTTGCTATACTGAAAGTACAGTACAGTAAAAGGCTTGATCCCAGCAAGAAGTGACACCCCACTTTCTCCCATTGTCCACCTTTTTGTTTGTTTTTCTCATTTCAGACCCACCTGTTGGAGGAACCGCTCGTCGGGGGGCTTGTGATGCATGTTGGCACACAGGCCCTTGGAGGCCCTGGTACGTCAGCTTGTGGTCAGGGCTACCAGTCTCGGAAGTTGGACGGTGTCCACACGAGGAGCTGCAAGATGGTGGCTGAGAGACGCTGCGAGCCGGGAAAGAAACCCTCTTCCTGGCGGCACTACCTGGGGCCTTCCTGTGATAGTACGTACCCATCTCAGGTATTGCGACCACCCCGAAGCCTTGTGCAAACCGGACCGCATGGAGCCAACCTTGTCAGGGTCTTGTCCGCAGGGCCATTCTGAACGGATGTGGTGTCTTGGGACATCAGGAGAGTAGCTGCTTTGATGTGGGTGCAACTTGGTGTCCTGTAGAGAAAAGAATAGTTGACTGAGTAGGGTGGTCGGTGGCCTTCTAACGAGCACTGGGAGCCTCTCCGCAGCCTCTTTCTGCCTTGGAATTTCAGCCCCACAGACAAGGCTTCCTTGCATGGGATTGGGCAGGTGTGTAAATGCCCTGAAGTTATGTGGGAAATGTAATCATATATATTTTTCTAGGGGGAGGTCCATTGCTTTGGTAAGTTTTCCCTGGGGTTCATGACACCCCAGAAGCTAGTGCTGCTGTCAGCACTGGGAGGAGCAGGTGGCCTGAAGGGCTGTGATGTCCCCTGAGGGCATCGAGAAGCCACTTGGCCCAGCTAAGAAGTGAGTCCAGGGCACTTCTGACTCCAGTGCCAAGCAGTGGCCCTAACCCAAGCCTAGCTTCTTCACTTCCCTCTGTGATCTCAGTTTCCGCTTTTCATAAAATCATGCACTTCTTTTTGTAACTAGATCTCTAATGAGCTATGTGTTCAATGGATTTTTTTTTTTTTTTTGCAGGAGGCTGCACAGACGCAACTCACCACTGTACGTTTGTAAAGCATCTTAATTTGTGTTCGCTAGACCTCTACAAACAAAGGTGCTGTCAATCGTGTCAAGAAGGATAAAACTTTGCAGGGGGGTCCTAATGCCGCTGTGAAGATGAAGCAAAATGTAAAAGCTCTCTTCCCCATGTAGCTGGCACAAAAACATATATTTCTTTACAAAAACCCCTCTAGGTTCTACAATCAGACAGAAGTCAATGCAAAATCACCACTATTAAAATTGGGTACTGTCATTTCCCCATGGCCGGTTTTTTAATTCCAGCTCTTGTAAATGGTACGTTCCAGGACTAACATAAAATACCGTAGCAGGTGCGCCACTGCACTTGGGACCTCGTTCTGTCCTTCTAATCAGGAAATCACCAAGATCACCTGTGCATTGTCACGAGCTGCCTCTTCCTGTGATTTATAGACTAGTACAGAGTACGACATCCTGAGGGCTTGGCAAACACGGCAACTGATGACTTCTCTCAGTTTTAGGGTTGCAACAGGTGTATAAGGCATTTACATTTGAGAAGCTCTGGCCAGTAGTTCTTAAGATGTTGGCTCTAATGGCATTTTTATGGACCCTTACTAAACGTGAAAAGGAGACAATCACTCTGGACAGGCTTGTGACCCTGACTGATCCAGGCATCCTGGGAGAATGGCATCTTGTCCTTGCTCTTAGAGAACTTAGGGAAGAAAACACTGAGTAAACATGGCTGCCATTTTCACAACTATGGAAATCGACCTGTGACCAAATGAGGCATCTTGGAAATTAAAGGAGACGGAAAGTTAACCTCTTCTACTGATTTTGAAGTATATTCAAAGCGTTCTTTTAAGAGCTGTGAATGAGACTTTTCTCAGCACTATTCTCTTGCACACAAACAGAAAAGCCAAAGCCTTGTTAGACCGAATTTATGCATAAGACAGTATCCCTAAGGATTTTTATTTTGGAAAAATTGTGAGAAGGTAATCTAACTCTGAAACATGATAGCTGAAAAGAGCTGTTTACAGGAAATAACTTTTAATTTGAACTGATTTGTCCGTAAATCCAAAGAGAATTAGCGTTAGGCTGGAAGGTACAGTTAGGATGAGGAGTTAGAGTTAGGATTTGGTGAATAAGTTTAAGGTTCATTTTAGTTTTAGCCTTGGGTTAGGTGAGAAAAATGGAGGTTAACTTATTGTTAAGGCTAGAGTTGGCTTTATGGATTAAGGTTAGGTCAGAATTGGTTTGTGTTTGGATCGTGCCAATGCTGGCATTAGTGATGGCGTCAGGGCGGAGGTAAAGTTAGGAGAAGATGTTGCTGCTGAAGGAGCTGGGAACTAGTATTTAATTGTAAGTTCTAAAGCTGATTTGGTTAGGGGGCTCTTACCTTACATTCTACCAGTCATGGCTTCGGATGGCCCACAACCCCAAATAAGTGGTCCTACTTCTTTATCCGGGGTCCCAGCTGCCTGTGCGCATGTTGCCTATAGCCTGTCGGCAGCAAAGTGACCTGAAGCAGGTGTGCTGGCCCTAGTCCCTGGTCACTCCTAAGCAAGCAGTGCGTTCTGGCTTTGCATGTGTCTGTGGACAAGCTTGCTGAGTCTCTCTGCCATATCCTGAGCACCAGGCCTCTTGTTCTAACTGCAGCCTCACTGACACTGGGATGAGCACTACTGGACGTGGAGGGGTCTGGTGGTTGGGAAACCGGTGTGCGGGAACGTGACGAGGACACACCAGCCTGGGAGCTGTTCATCATCAATCACACTTGATTGCTGAAGGCTTTTCAAATTAAAAGAGAGGTCATTTGTACAATACTCTTTGTATATATTTATTATATGACTTAAAGGTGCAATATTTTATTTTGTACAGTATGTAATAAAGACAGGGGACATGTATTTTTCTTATTAACAAAATTTGTTATTAAACTGCTTCACTTTGTATTTAAAGTTGCTATTTTTCATTTGCTGTTTTACCTTTTGTCTTGTTTTCATTCAAATGACCTTCCTCTGTACTGTATTTTACTACTGTTTCTATCACCTAAGAGTTACTATTTCTCTTTCACGATCCTGACTAGGAATTCAGAAATAAATGTACTTTGATTATTCAGTGGCATCCTTACAAAGGCAGGTGACTTATTTGCATTCGGGTTCTGGTGGCCTTGCGTATGGTCACCTTGGCTGCCTCTCTGAGTCCAGGAGCAATGCTGCTGGGCTCAGTGCCCTGGGCTGTCTTTGGGGTGTGGGTTACAGGATTCAGAGCGGATCACACAGAGATTCATTCTCACTGCCTCATCCCAGTCATTTACTTCCTGTGAATCACACCTAAAAGAATGTCAAGGGCAGGAAAGAGTGGCAAGAAGTTTCAAATGGACAGCCTGAAGCCGGTGTGGAAGTGGGTGGTAGTTGGGAGAGCAGGAGCAGGAGGCACGAGCACACTTTTATTTCTGGCCATTGTGAGGAGGTTAGCCATGGATTTGAGATGTCTGCACAGAGAGACTTTTTAGCAGTGGTTGGTGAGTAACCGCGTTTAATAGCTTCCTTCTCTTATACAGCTGATGGGTTTGAACTGCTTGTGTCCACTTATACACAGATTTCTATGACTAGTAAATACTGCAGTATCCAAGGTTGGTTGAATATGTGGATGTGGAACCTCGGATACGGAGGAGCTGAGTATACCGAGGGCCAACTACACGTTATACCTGGGTTTTCCATGGCGGGGAAGGGTGGCGCCCCAACTCCCACACTGTGCAAGGGTCAAGTGTATAGTGCTTCAAGATTAGCAGTGAGTCTTTCTAGAAAACATTCATGGTGCTGGAATTGAAATTCCCCTTCATTTGCTACAGGCCTTGGAGTTTCCAAGGTCCCTTGACGTAGACAAAACTCAACCATTTTACAGTAACTTGTAAGACCGTGTTAAGCTAATGAGGCTGAGCCACACAGAAGAGAAGCAATGGGACACCTCAGCTACCTCAACAGTGTACTTCCTTCGTCTCTTTCTTTCCTTCTGTCCTTTCCTCCTTCTCTCCTTGACTCTTTCCCTCCCTCCCCTTCCTTCCCTCCCTCCCTTTTCCTCCCTCCCTCCCTCCCTTCTTCCCTCCTTCCCTCCCTCCCTCC